>NC_057863.1:371019710-371657210 GCF_019393635.1 Dromiciops gliroides | reverse complement strand
AGCTGGAGAAGTAAATGTGAAACCATTCCAGGTTCTCTGCCAAGAAAACCCCCTATGGGATCATGAAGAGTTAGATGCAACTGAAAAATGACTGAATAACAACGGTATTCATTAATATAAATTCCTAAGAAGCCCCAAAAAGGACATAAGAAAATTGACAAATAGCACTTTCCCTTGCCTTGGATTGCCAAGTAATAGTCTTGTTACTACACAATTCTAAATAAAGCCATATTTAATGTTGTTGTTAAAGAACCAAAACAAATAAAATAAGAAAACAGATGATACTAATATAGACATGGTGGGAATAGAAAAGATTTTTAAAAATCAGATTTCTTGATTGTCTTAGTGACAAGGAATTTTCAAGGAGGTAGTAATAAGAGAAGAGAGGTAATTAGAAATGTTTCTCACTCCCATCTCCTTTCCCTGAACCCCTATTACATGTCTGCAGCTGAATAAATCACTTGAAAAATAAAGGAATTCCTCTGACTGACAAGTATATGGGTAAATCTGAATGACAGAGACAAGTTGGGGTAAAGATTGTAGCAACCAAGATGTTCCTTGACTGGGAAATATTGATTTCATTAGCACCTACTACACTGTAAGCACTTAATAAACACTTATTGACTGATTAATAGCTATGTGATAAACTCTATTGTTTCTACCAAGATAAGGAACTTAAGCATTGGCAGCCTCCCCTAAATTTGGTACCCCCAATTTCTACACCTTAGTTACAGCTCTACATTGAGACATATTCCAGAATAAAGACATAGGAAAGGGGTAGACAATCTACAGGATCATGTTGCTGTAGTTCTATTCTTTACAATAAAGTTATTTCCTGACATTTCCAAAAACCAGTGTTTGTAAGTCCCCATTTCTTTTTGACATATAAAAATCCATTTAAGAAACAAACAAAAAATTCAATAAGGCAAGAAAAAGAAAACAAAACTAATGTTTACCTGAATATGGATTTCTTTCAACACAGAAGAGCTTTCTGTGGAAAACATTGTCTAAGGTCTAGAAAGAGTCACAATCTGAGGCTTTGTTTACAGTAGACATTGGATCTAAGAACTTCTTATGCTTTTATTGTGGCAAAATGGCAACAGAATGGGCAGAATGCCTGTATGTATGATGCCGAAGAGAAAGGCAAATGTACTTCTCATTTTTCCTCATCAAAAAAAGAATCATAAATCTGGCAGAGACACAAAAAACATGCCAATCCATCTTCCTCATTGTACGGAATAGGAAACTAAGGGCCTCAAAGGGAAACTGATTTCCAAAAGTCATACATCTCAGACTCAGGAATAGAATCAAGCATTCCTAGTTCATAGTCCAGTATTCCTTCTAATATATCTGCGTGTGGCTACCAAACACTTTTTAAAAGTAACTTTAGGGGCAGCTAGGTAGCACAGTGGATAGAGCACTGACCCTGGATTCAGGAGGATCTGAGTTCAGATCTGATCTCATACACTTGACATTTACTAGCTTTGTGACCCTGGCCAAGTCATTTAACCCTCATTGCCCCACAAAAGAGGGAGAGGGAGGGAGGGAGAGAGAGAGAGAGAGAGAGAGAGAGAGAGAGAGAGAGAGAGAGAGAGAGAGAGAGAGAGAGAGAGAGAGAGAAGAGCTTTGAAAATCTTAAAAATGTTGTTGTGCAGTCATTTCAGTCATGTTTTATTTCATGAGCCCTTTCGGGGCTTCCTTGGCAAAGATATTGGAGTAGTTTGCCATCTCCTTCTCCGTCTCACTTTTACAGATGAGGAAACTGAGGCAAACAGGTTTAAGTGACTTGCCATGGGTCACACATCTAGTAAGTATCTAAGGACAGATTTGAATTTAGGAAGAGGAATCCTCCTAAATCCAGGCCTGGAATTCTATCCATTGCACCACCCATTATAGAAATAGAAATAGAAATAGAAATATATATATATATATATAAACATTCTTATTTAAAATTTTGAGTTCCAAATTTTATCCCTCCTTGCCTCCCCTCCCCCACTCCCTGAGGTGGTAAGCAATAAGTTGTGAGTTATACATATGTAATTATGTAAAACATTACCATATTAGTAATTTTATATAAGACAATTTGAATAAAAGAAAAAAATGAAAGTGAAAAATAGCATGCTTCAATCTGTGTTAATCAATAGCAGTTCTTTCTTTGGAGGTGGATATTATGCTTCATTATTAATCCTTTGGGATTGTCTTAGAAACTTAAATTTAAGTTGAGCTATAACCTAGATGATAAGAGCATTATATGAAAGAAAGCATATTTGATCTCTAATAAAAATCAAACAAACTTTATCCTCTACCTAGGATCAGAGAAGAGTGAGGATATCTTGTCCTTAATCTCTTATGGAGGCATCACAAGATGGTAGATGATACTGTGATTTCGGAAGTCCTTTTGAGCAATAAGAAAAGTGAACATATAAATAGGATTGGGGATATCTCTTTTCTTTGGAAGCTGCTTTGAGTACAAAGGGGAGGTGCTTTCTCTTGAACCTCTGTCATAAAACTGTTACTCACTGAAATGCCCCATGGCCTAGGTCATCCTGTGCCTCAGTAACTTACCAGCTGTATGACCCATGGCAAATTACCTAACCTTTGTTTGCCTCAGTTTCCTCTTCTCTAAAATGGGGGTAATAAGGGTTGTTATCAGGATCAAATGAGATAATAATTGTGAATCACTAGCACAATGCATGGCATATAGTAATGTTAATAATGTTAGCGATGATGAGGAGGAGGACTCTGGATTTGAACTCATGTCTTCCTGACTCTTTGCCATGGTTCTATGCTCTGCACCATTACGGGTAATTACTGACTTTCCCTACTCCTCACCCACCATGGCTGCTCCTCCTTCCCCTTCTGGTTCCAACCATCTCCTAACCAGCTCTTCTTTGCCTCTCTTCTCTGCTTCCCCAGTATAAGTTCCCTCAAGATTGGAAGTGTTTTTTCTTTCTTTGTATCTCTAGCCCTTAGAACAGTACTTTTCAATGGTCCACTCATTCCCCTATCCCTACAAATGTGATTTGATCTCTCTGAGGTCCTCCCAATGTGGAAATACCTGCTTGAAGCATTGAGACTAAATGAATTGCCCTGGGTCACAGTCAAGATGAGCTAAGAAACAGGACTTGAACAAAAGGTCTTTTGAACTCCAAGATCATCCCTAGATCCACTATACTATATCACCTGCCTCTCTGCCTTACAATTAGTAGTCATTTAACAAATTATTATTATACTATACTGCTGACAATTAAATGTAGTGGAATGTGAGCTAGAGCCACCATCTTGAATCTTAGGGAAATCAGAATCTACAAAGCATGAAATCATGGCACGCCATTACCACAAGCTGGCAGCACATCTGTACTTTCAGAGAAGCTTTTGATGGAAAAAAAATTAAAGACCTTTAAGAGCTGAATCTACAAAACAAAAATCATGAGGTGACAAACTTCTTGACAAGAGGTAAAAATAGAAGCTATAAAAAATGACTAAGGGGAGAAAATGCATATTTCTAACTGTGGTAATGCTTGTTCCTCATATCAAATCTTTTTGGGGGGGGAGGAGAGGGTAAGGGGAAATATAGGATGAGGGTTGTTA
Organism: Dromiciops gliroides; assembly: GCF_019393635.1. NCBI lineage: Eukaryota > Metazoa > Chordata > Mammalia > Microbiotheria > Microbiotheriidae > Dromiciops > Dromiciops gliroides. Next base: position 371,653,619 of record NC_057863.1, on the reverse strand, counting down.
GGGAAAAGAAGTCATTGGTCTGGACCTGTGATTTCATCTGAATCTTGTACAAAAGGAAAAAAAAAAGAGAAACCATTTACTAAACCATACTTCCCTTTTTACCTTGGTTGTCTCTTTATACATTATGATTTTTTTTCTAAATTTTAACCAGGAACTAAATCCTCTCATGATTGTTTGTGGATCTTAACCTTATCAGTAATCCTTTTCCTGATGATGTCACTAAAGTGCTGACCTACTAGCTCTTGGTTCATGTTCCTATCATTAATCACTTTTCACCCTCTCTGCTGAACATTGAGCATGATGAACACATGGAAGGTGCTTAGAAAATATTAATAAAATAAATGTTAAAATAAGCATGATGCTTATTTTATGTGGTTCCCTCATGCTGCTATATTAGGTTCAGGGGTTATCTTCTTCAATTCTTTTTTTTCAGGGCAGGGCAATGAGGGTTAAGTGACTTACCCAGGGTCACACAACTAGTAAGTGTCAACTGTCTGAGGCCGAATTTGAACTCAGGTCTTCCTGAATCCAGGACCGGTGCTTTATCCACTGCGCCACCTAGCTGCCCCTTTCAATTCATTTTTAAAACATATTTGTTAATTGTATAATATATGAAAGGCACTATACTAAGAGGGTAGATACAATATTTGAAAAAAGAGTTTCCATGATATAGTAGAAATGAGAGTTGACTTGGAGTTAAAAGGTCAGGGTTCAAGTCCTAACCGAGACTGGGGAGGCAGGGTAGGGCACTGAAAAAAGCATTAGATTTATATTTAGGGCACCTGGATTCAAATCATGGCTTGGCCAATTATGTGACACTTGGTAAGTCATTTAACTTCTCTGGGCCTCAGTTTCCTCATCTGTAAAATAAAGGTCTTGGACTATATTACCTCTGATGTACATTCAAGCTTTAAATCTATGATCCTATAATCAGTGTAAGTAGCATAGTCTTTGCCTCTCAGTTTCCTAATCTGTAAAATGGATCTCTATTTTCTGTAATAGGAAGCAACTAAATGGTTCAGTGGATAGAGTTATAGGTCTGGTGTCAGGAAGACCAAATTCAAATCTGGCCTCATATACCTACCATGTGTGTGACTCTGGGCAAATCCTTTAACCTCTGTTTGTCTTAATCCATTGGAAAAGGAAATGGCAAGACACTCCAGTATTTTTTTCAAGAAAACCCCAGTGTCACAAAGAGTTGGTCATGACTGAACAGCAAGAACAATTTTCTATAATACTTCCACTGTTACTTCACATGACAGTTGAATGAAAAGTACTTTGCAAACTCTAAATTTATACATCAGCTTACATAATTCAATCATTATTGTATATTAGAGCAATACCCTGGAAGTCAGAAGAACTGTGTTCCTGTTCTGACTCTTATCAATGACCTTCCTAAAATGTAGTGCTCAGAACTGACCAAAACATCACAGTTGTAGTGTAACCAGGGTAGGATACTGGGCTACTATTTCTCTCTTTCTGAACATTAATGATGAAAATAATCATCACTCTTCTTGCTGTAGACCAGAAGAGGAAGTCACATTAGGTAACATATTACAATAATCTAGGTGAAAAGAGATAAGAGGCTGAACTAGGGCATTTGTAATAGAACTGGGGCAGGAGCGGGACATGGGGGGTGCGAATAGAGATATGAGATATTGCAATGAATGAAGCAAAAGGGCTTGATCCTTGATTGGATGTTGGGGTTCAGAAGAGGGAAAAATCAAATATCTCCAATGGGAATCTGTCACATGTGCAGACCCCATCAGTTTGTTCATTATACATGGAGATAATCGAGGACACAAAATAAAAGGAGAAAGCCTAATTGAACAAGATACTAAAGGAAATGAAAAGGGATGTAAAAAGGTATAGGTATAGTAGAGATTGGTCTTCACCGGGATAATAACCACCTCCTTCTATGAGACTAGAAAGAAAAAGTGGAGAATAGTGAGTTGGAGAGCAGGAAAGAAGGGGTGTTTCGACTAAATGATGAGGTTAGGGGCAGCTAGATGTTGCAGTGGATAAAGCATCGGCCCTGGATTCAGGAGTAGCTGAGTTCAAATCCGGCCTCAGACACTTGATACTTACTAGCTGTGTGACCCTGGGCAAGTCACTTAACCCCCATTGCCCCACAAAAATAAATGAATGAATGAATAAATAAATAGATAGATAGATAGATAAATAAATAAATAGATGAATAAATAAATAAATGAATGAATAAATAAATAAATGATGAGGTTATATACTCATGGAGGTGAGGTGATAAGGAGATAGGGAAGTGTAAGGGCCAAATTTATTATGGGGAGAATTAATTGGGTGGCTTGCTGTAATATTGGGATTCAGAAAATGAGAGACCTCTAGGTCCAAATTTTCCTCCCTTCCAAACTGCCTTTTTTTTAGTTATTTCTCCTAGGCTAATAAGAAAGGAGATTAACAGCCTCTTTTCCACAAACAAACCAGGTTTTATTAATGGGAATAAAATTTACAACAAAGGTGAAGTTAATAAAGCCAGGGATAAGGGAATAGGGGAAGAGAAAAACAGATAAACTCCCTTGCTCTAGCAAAGACTGATTCAAACCCCAAACTTACTTCCAGTTCAGCTAGCTCGAAGAGATGGCCTTGCTTCCACAAACTCACCACCTGGGGTCCGTAGTTTTTCAATGAGAGTCAGCTGTGCAGTCCCTCTCCGGGTAAGCTCCCAAAGTTCACCAAAAGGAAAGAGAGCTTCTCAGAGCCAGCATTCCCCCTCTTATTTTCTCTCTCCCTCCCCCAAAGGGGAAGTCCTTCAAGCTGGTTGGCTGAGAGTGGTCCCCTGCTGACATCAATAGTACACCAACACTCAGGGCTGGCCAGGTGTGGCTACTATCTAATCATCCCCAAGTAGGTACTTAGTCAGATTCTCATTCTCACCCAATTCAAACAATACTAAATCATTCAGGTGGGGCCCCTGGGCATCTGCTAAATTCCATTATTTTATCACAGAACAAAGGTAGAAAAAAAGGTCTAAAGCAGTTATGTGGAATATGATATGAATGCACTTGGGATTTCTTGGTGAAGAGAATATCTAGAAGACACAATTTCTTCTGACAATTCAGGTCAGTACCATCTCTGCAATTTATAGTCTAAGGGAATTACCTAGAGCATTGAGAAGTTGAGTGAACTGCCAAGGGTCAATACAGCCAGTATAAGAAGAGGGTCCTGAAATCAAGTATTCTTAAGGTAGAAGGTGGCTCTTTACCCACTACTTCTCTTAGGGGATATGATAATGAACAGGATCATAAGATCATAATTTCTGAGCTGAAAGTACTCAAAAATTCCCACCTATTGAATTTGCATGTGAAGAAATTGAAGTCCAGAGAAGTTAGATAACTTCCCTAATGTAAGGATTGAACTCATGTCCTCTGATTCCAAATCATCTGGAGTTCCGGTCCCATGGTACTGACTCCAGTACCCTACCTCCTATAGAACTGTCCATCACAGTCTATCATTTTTATCTTTGAGCACTTTCAAGATCCTTCACCCTCAGCTACTCCTGCTGAAATGTCTATTCAGCCAGCTTTCCAAGGTGACATGAAGGCAAATTAGGCAAGACAGTTAGCAGGCAGCCCATGAAGCCCACAGGCTTGGATTTATGCACAAATCCCAGTAAATAAAAAGAAAGAAAACACGTGCAAGGCCACAGCTGTGTTGCCTTTAGTTGGGAGGGCTGGCTCTGTCTAACATGTTGCTACCCTAAAACACAGTTTCTAGTAGATTTTTCTCTGTGAAGTAAAATTTTATCAGGAGTACCATGTTCCTCCCTCCATATTCTTCTACAGACCCTGTACCTGTGAATCCCCTTTGTGTTTTGCCTATGAATAGAGACTGTTTTCCTGCCTGGCTGCCCTAGATGTGACAGCCCATGGATTTTGGCACTGATGTGTGTACAGGGTTCTCAATTCTTCATTGAATCCCTGGAAAAGGCATCATGCTTGAACCCTGAAAGCCCCATTTGGGCAGAGCTTGCCAACTTTCTTATCCATTAAATGCCCACTTATCTTGGCATTCCCCTACTCCACTTGCCCCAGTTCCCAAAAGGGATGCTAGCAGGCAAAACAGACTTCAAGTAAAGAAGAACTGTAAATTCAATCATTGCCAGAGATATTGAACTCCTCCAGGTTAATGAGGTTCACTGAGATCAAAGACAATGGCACAAGACACTGATAAGTTTAACAGGTAGTATGAAACTATTGTATGCCGATAAACATTATTGTGGATGATAGCTCTAAGAACTTAGGATATGACTGATTATTCCTTTTTCCCCTTTAATATCATATTGTGCTCATCAAATTGCACAATGCCCATCATGCTCTGCAGTATCCCTTATAAGGTGTTTCACATGACAAATTCCTTCTTTAATTATATGACCATAACACATTCATTTATTTTATTTTTTGCCTCCAAAAGGACACATTTCCTTTTTTATCAAAAAGTGAGAATTTTATAACCTGATGTGTTTCTCTTTTTGCCCACTCTTCCACCCATCCCACAGTGAATATTTAAATCTAAATGCACTGGTCAATCTCAACGGCCATAATGAATTCCCTCTAGGCTCCTGTGAAGGCTTATTTGAGCACCATTTATTTGGGAGTTCACTAAATCAGAGGACCTGGGTTCATCTTCTGCTTCTGTTACCTGGGTAGAGGATATGAGGGTGAACAGCTGCTTCAGTGGAACCTTCCCCAGACTGAGGGACACCCAGCCAGTAGTGAGCCCTCTCTCATCATTGGAGAGATTAATTGGTGGACTGAAGACAACCTAAGATTCCAAAACTAAGCAAAGGTAAAGTCCTGAGCTAAATAAAATAGGAGTGAATGGACTTAAAATAAGAAGACCCCCAAAAATGCCCTTGAGAATCCTCTTTATCTTTCTTTCCTGCACTCTGGTAACACCATTAGATCAGGAGGACAGTTCCATCCAGAAAGCTGTCAGCAAGAAGTGGGTTTTCAAGATTTCCCACCCGTCTTAGTAGCATGGTGCAATGGAAAGAATACAGTTTTTGAAGTGAAAGGACCTGGTTCAATTTCCAGTTCCAAATCAATCTGACACATACTTATTTAGCACCTACTATGTGCTAGGCACCATGGTAAGTGCTAGGGATACAATAACTCCAAAGAAAGACAATTGCTGGGACAGCTAGGTGGTGCAGTAGATAAAGCACTGGCCTTGGATTCAGAAGGACCTGAGTTCAAATCCAGCCTCAGACACTTGACACTTATTAGCTGTGTGACTCTGGGCAAGTCACTTAACCCCAACTGCCTCACAAAAGAAAAAGAAAAAGAAAGACAATTGCTGCCCTCAAGAAACTTACAATCTAAAGTGGGAGATAACACACAAAAGGAGATAAGAAAAGGGGGACAGTAGAGCAGGGAACCATAGGTACCTGGTGCAAAGGCATCTGGCTTTCTGGAGTTGAAACTGGGGCGGGCAGTAGATGCAAAGTGGAGTGACCTGGGAGAGTCCAGTTTCTGCCCTCTGTAACCAGAAGTCTTCCAAACTGAGGGAAGAGCAGGCTGAGAGAGGTGGTGTTATTCAAGGCTTGAATTAGCAGCAAAGTGATGAGCTTATTCTGGAAGGGGATTTTTTTCTGAGAAGCTACAATCAGGCAGGGCAGCAGATGCAAGGGAGGCTTACTACCTGTGTGACCTCAGTCAAGTCATCTCAATTCTCTCTCATAATCTCCACCTCCTGGCTTCTTCCTTCAAGATCCCACACAAAAGAAGTTCTGCTTAGTTGGTTCTTAGTTAAAATCTGACATTTATGGAAAGCCTTTCTCATTGACTTTGTTGGCAAAAGAATCCTTTATCCCTTTTGGTAGTTATCAGCTTCTAAGACCAGCCTATGAAGTTATCCACCTTGAGGAATAATGGCCTAAAATTTCTTTTTCATTCAAATGTAGTACTGTCCAGTAAGCAGTACAGAATGAGGATCAATTAGTTCCAAATGACATTACTGGGGGGCGGGGGGCAGATAGGTGGTGCAGTGGATAAAGCACCAGCCCTGGATTCAGGAGGACCTGAGTTCAAATCTGGCCTCAGACACTTGACACTTACTAGCTGTGTGACCCTGGGCAAGTCAATTAACCCTCATTGCTCTGCAAAAAAAAAAAAAAAAAAAGCACTCAAAAACAAATTACATTATTATCCTCTGGAACCTTTTAACCCTACTAAAACCATGACCTTTAATGAGAGTATAGTAGAATAAGAACTGAAATTAGAATCAGAGGGCTTAAGTTTTCATGCTGGCTATGTTGTTTGTTACCTATGTAACCACAGAGCATTTGACATGGTAATTAAACCCAAGGGTTATTTCTCTAAGCCTCACTTTCCTCATCTATAAAACAGGAATGTTTGTTTGTGGGTCAATGAGGGTTAAGTGACTTGCCCAGGGTCACACAGCTAGTAAGTGTCAAGTGTCTGAGGCCAGATTTGAACTCAGGTCCTCCTGAATCCAGGGCTGGTGCTTTATCCACTGTGCCACCTAGCTGTCCCCCAGGGATGTTAATACAACACAGAGCTCATATGGTTGTTATGAGGAAAGTACTGTAGAAACATTAGAATTCTGTGCAAATGTGGGTTATCATTTTAAATTACTGATTTCAATACTCCCATTCTCTGGCTTGTATAATAGAGAGCTGACTGTGATTGATAGCTGTTGTGTATGGATTTGGCAGGCCAAAGTTGCCTCTGTTTCTGTGTTCTTTCCAAATTGTCGCATCAGGAGTGGGAGAAAGAGTACTGGCCTTGGAGTCAGAAGTTTTTAGTTTAAGTTCCAGCTTTGTCATTTATTAGCTGTTTGAACTTTGATGAGTCATTTAGCTTCTCTGGGTTTGAGGGTATTGTATCTATAAAAAGGAGGCAAGGAGCAGCTAGGTGGTGCAGTGGATAAAACATTGGCCCTAGATTCAGGGTGACCTGAGTTCAAATCTGGTCTCTGACACTTGACCCTGGGCAAGTCACTTAACCCTCATTGCCCTGCAAAAAAAAAAAAAAAAAAAAAAAAAAAAAGGAGGCAGAGGAAATGTAATACAGTGGAAAGTAAGGTCTATTTAAAGTCATAGGTCTTGGATTCAAATCATGTCATACTCAACAGTGTGGCTGTGGACAAATTATTTCATTCCTCTGGGTTTCAGTTTATTCCTTTGTAATAAATCTATGATGGTATGTGAAATGATCTTTGAGGTTCCTCCTAGATATAGTAACATATGATTCTTTAAATTTAAGGAAAGTAGTCAGAACCTCAGTAAACATGCTCTTATTGCTAAATATTTCAAAATCCTTTCACTGACCAGAGGGCCACAAAGCAGCTTTCATATAGTGCCATTTAAAGATGCTAAGACATCTGTTTAATTAGGGTTTTGTTGGCATCATTATCTCTTGGAAGACATATGATTTCTCTCAAACTAATCTATCTCAGTATACTACAAATGATTAGTGACGCTCAGAACTCATTTGTGCTTCCTTATCCTGTGTAGACAAGGCAGTTTCTTCAGCAGAGAAGTGTCACAATTTCTCTCTTTATGACCATGAGGACAAGCTCAGGATGCCTTTTGGAAGGAATTGGACACCCCAGACAATAATATTCCTTTAGTGGGCGTGAAAATATCCTAGCACAAAAGTATCTTTTTGAAAAGTTCTTCTTTACAAAAATATTACTCAAAGGACTGGTTCTACAGAAATAAACAAAAATGCCTTTTAATATTGCCATCTACCTATTTCATTCTATTAACATCCCAACTTGTAAAACTTTCCTAATCTCTTTTCCCCTTAATTCCAGGGAGAAATTAGCAACCAGAAACAGTCATCATGGACAAAGGATAGCAATTCATACTATTTGCTTTTCATTAGCTATATGTAGGCAGTATGATATAGTAGGTAGAGATCCATTCTAGGAGTCATGAAGACCAGGGTTCATGGCCTACTTCTGACACATAATGGACATGTGACCCTGGGCAATTCCTTTAACGTCTCAATTTCCTAGGTAAACTCTAAGACTCAAAGTCATAGAATGGGTATCACTTGATGCTGGTAAAGGGAGTTTCATCATCAGGAATTCCCTATGCCAATTAAATCATAAGTCAGGTCCAATATATGTGTGTGTATTCACACAGACATAATTTTTCTGTCTCTCTGTTTTCTCTGTGTGTGTCTCTATAGATATGTATATGTGTATATATGTGTATGTGTGTATACACACAGATACATATATACATATGTATATATGTATACATATGTATATTTGTATCCATATATGCCATTTAGATATATATATGGCAGATTTTATTCAACTAAAACAGGGTTCAAGTATATGCTCCTTAATGGACTATATGTCTGTTTCCTGAGAAGCAATTTAGCTAGGTTTGGAGAATTCTATTTAAAAAAAAAAAGAAAGAAAAAGGCTTCATGGTAGATTTGGAGTTAAAGGGCCTGAGTTCAAATACTGGGTCTGCCACATACTACATATGTGTTTTTGGCCAAGTCACTTAACCTCATGTCTGCTTGATGTCATGGCCTAGGAAAACACTCATTCTGCAAGTTTAACAAAAAGGATCCACCCAATATGGTAGAGGTCTTCCTCACATTCTCTTAATACTGAGAGGACACCAGTAGAACAATAAGCCTATCTATCAGCCAGCCTTAGTTTTCTTCAAGACTCCGCTCAAGAGCTATCTTCTGTTTTCTATATGGCATCTGTCATAGTCCCTCCAACTGCTAAAACTGTCCCTCCCAAAACTTTGTCATATTAATTTAGTAAATGTTATGAAAATGCTTATTTATATGTACATTTCTCCCCATTAGAATATAATCTCCCTGAGGACTGGGATCATTTCATTTTTGCCTTTATATATGATTAGACTGTCTTCTTGAATTCATCTTTTACTTGTTCTTGGGAGTTCTTCATTTGGAAACTGCTTATACCCACTGTTCACCTCTCTCATGTCCTTTGTATGATATTTATTTTCAATTTGTCAAAGAATGTTATTTTCCTTGTCTTGCAATATTCTTGGGATATTTGGTGTTTAAAAGATGAGTTTTTGTTACCAGAGTAAGCTTAAAGTCATTAAAAGCACTTTGCAACTTCCCATAGGCAATCCATCCTGATCTCATCCTTCTGTTCAACTCTGAACCCAGCTTATTACCATCTACACTGTCTATAGGCCTGTCTTTCCCAATACATGTTACAATCTGGACAATTCCTCATCTACTTGGCTTTTTGTATATAGATGATCAGGGCCAACTCTTTGGAATGATTACAGATCTCTTCTGGATTTAACACATAATAGACATGAAATAAAACAATATTAACTCCTTGCCTTTTTTCAGTAATTTTGTCTCAGTAAGCTAGGATCTGTGAAGCACTTACTATATGCACCACGCTCTGTGCTAAGTGCTATGGATACTAAGAAAGGCAAAAACAAAACAATGACAACAATAACAAAAACAGTTTCTGCTTTTGAGTAATACACAGTCTGAAAGGGGAGACAACAAACAAGAGAGATGTAGGATAAACTGGAAGTTCCCTCATGGGGAAGTCTTTAAGATTAAAAGGACTGGGGAAAGCTTCTTGCAGAAGGTCAAATTTTAGCTGAAATTTGAAGGAATTCAGGAAAGTGGAGATGGGGATGGAAAGTATTCCAGGCATGGATGATAGTCAGTGAAAATGCCCAGAGCTGGGAGATGAAGTGTCTTATTCAAGGAACTAGTAAGAAGGTCAGTGTTACTGGATCACAGAGTTCATGAAGTGGAAGGTATAAGCGCATTAGAAAGGTAGGAAGGGGCAGTTTTTGAAATCCTTTAAAAGCCAAACTGAAGATTTTATATTTGATTCTGAAATTGATAGGGAGCTACTAGGCTTTATTGAATATAAATGTCTTCAGAACTTTGCTTTAAGAAGATCAATTTGACAGCTAAACAGAGGATTAATTGGAATGTAGAAAACTGAGTCAGTGCAAAGAACCAGCAGACTTCTGCAATAGTCTGGGTATGAAGTGATGAGGGCCTGCAACAAAGGGATGACAGCATCAGAGAAGAAAAGGAAACAGAAAAAAGAGAACTTAAAATAATATTAAATATGGGGAAGGGGTAAGAAAGAGTGAGGTGAGGCATCAAGGATGGCACCTAGGTTTCAAGGCTGGGAGAATAGGATGATGGTGGTACTCTTGACAACAATATGGAAACTAGGAAGAAGGGGGAAAGATAATGAGTTCAATTTTTGAAAAGTTGAGTTTAAGATGTTTGTGAGGGGGCAGCTAGGTGGCACAGTGGATAGAGCACCGGCCCTGGAGTCAGGAGTACCTGAGTTCAAATCCAGCCTCAGACACTTGACACTTACTAGCTGTGTGACCTGGGCAAGTCACTTAACCCCCATTGTCCCACAAAAACAAACAAACAAAAAAAGATGTTTGTGGGACATGAAGTTCAAGATATCTAGTAGGCAGTTAGATATATAAAACCAGGGATCAGAAAAGAGTTTAGAGCTGGACAAGTAAATGTGAGAAATATTTGAATAGAAATTATAACTGTAACCTTGGAAACAGATGGGATCACCAAGTGAAGTTTAAAAGATAAAGAAAAGATGGCTTAGTACAGAGCCATAGGGAGACAAAGAAGTGGTGAGACAGATAGGAGGAGAACTGGGGAAAAGCAGTGTCATAGAAACCTAAAGAGAAGAGAGTATAAAGGAGAAGGAGATGATTGGCAGTGTTAAAGGCTGCAAACAAGTAAAAAAAAAAAATAAGGATTGAGACAAGGCCATTAGACTTGGCAATTAAAAGATCTTTGTGGCAGCTAGGTGGTACAGTGGATAGAGCATTGGCCCTGAAGTCAGGAGGACCTGAGTTCAAATCTTACCTCAGACACTTACTAGCTGTGTGACCCCAATTACCTTAAAACATCTAGGGCTATCTCCAGTAGTCCTGATAGAGATATCTTGCCACTGTACTCAAATGGCTCTGTGGGAGAGAGTGAGGTTGGTGACCTTGCACAGCCCTCCCTCACTTAAAAAATCCAATTCAGTTCAAGTCATGACATCATCCTGATGCCATGGTCCTCTTAAAAAATGAACGATAAACAACAACAACAAGTAATCTTTAATGGCTTTGAATAGAGCAGTTTCCGTTGAATGAAGTCAGAAGTCACACAGTACGGAGTTAAGTAGAGAGTTAAAGGGAAAAAAATGATAATAATTTTTGCAAAAACAAACAAGCAAAACAAAACATCAGTGGGGATAGGAAAGTGAGTTGTGTGAATGGATTTCAAAACTCAATATGAATGAGGAGTGTGATACGACAGCCAAAAAAGCTAAGGTGATTTTAGGCTAAACAAAGAAAGGCATCCTATTGAAGACTATGGAAAGGATATCTCTGTTCTATTCAATCCTGGTTAGGTCACATATGAAATATTTTATTTTGGAGGCCGTATTATAAGAAGAGACTTGTTAAGCTGTAGAATATTGTGGAAGAGGATGACCAAGATAGTGAAGTTTCCAGATTATATCATGTGAAAATTCGTTAGGGGGCAGCTAGGTGGTGCAGTGGATAAAGCACTGGCCCTGGATTCCGGAGGACCTGAGTTCAAATCTGGCCTCAGACACTTGACACTTACTAGCTGTGTGACCCGGGGCAAGTCATTTAACCCTCATTGCCCTGCAAAAAAAAGAAAAGAAAAGAAAAAGAAAGAGGAAGGAAGGAAGGAAGGAAGGAAGGAAGGAAGGAAGGAAGGAAGGAAGGAAGGAAGGAAGGAAGGGAGGAAGGGAGGGAGGAAGGAAGGAAGGAAGGAAGGAAGGAAGGAAGGAAGGAAGGAAGGAAGGAAGAAAGGGAGGGAGGAAGGAAGAAAGGGAGGGAGGAAGGAAGAAAAAGAAAATTAGTTAAAGAAACAGGTTGCAGGAGAAAGGTGGTTTTAACCTAGAAATAAGGATGGGAAATAATAGTTCCTTCTACATGAACTTTCTTCAAGTATTTAAGGATTGTAGAAGAGAGATTAGATTTGCTCTCCTTAGCCTTAGAAGACAAAAGCTGCAAAGAAGCAGATTTTGCCTTGAGTTATGGAAAAAAAAATTTCTACTAGTTAGAGCTATTGAAAAGTAAAATGATTTGACATGGGTGTGAGGGTGTCCTCCTATCCACAGTTATTCAAGCAAAAGCTAATCATGCTCACCATGTATTGGTTATATTATAAAGAAGATTATTGTTCTGGTCTGGATTGGACTAGATAGCCTATGAGAGCCCTTCCAAGTCTGAAATCCTATTTTTATTTGGAATTGATCACAGTCTCACAGCTTTTCCCTCATACTCCTCTCCATGAAGTAAAAACAGTGGCCTGAAGTTTTCACAGGGCTCTTTTACTAGTTTTTTTTTAGTATCTAGGTAATCAACACACACAACTCATAGTGTAGGTCCCACAGAGAAGGCTATCCAATGTTCAGGGTATTCTTTACATCCATAGTAACTTTAAAGGTTCCTGGCTCAAGAAGCCCCATTTAACTATTAATCTCTCTTTAATAGTCAAGGAACATACATAGTTCAAAGAAAATATCTGTAATCGAGGTTATTAATGAATTATTATAATAAGAAGAATAGCAAAAACATTTCCCCCACAAAACTGGGATGTATTCTCCCACAAATAGAGCATCATTGGGAAGAGTGATTACAAGCAAGAAACAAATGGGGAGGGGCAGCTAGTTGGTGCAATGGATAGAGCACTGGCCCTGGAGTCAGGAGCACCTGAGTTCAAATCTAGTCTCAGACACTTGACACTTACTAGCTGTGTGACCCTATGAAAGACACTTAACCCCAATTGCCTCACCAAAAAAAAAAAAAGAAACAAACAAATGGGGAGTACATATGGAAGGTACACACATGTGCCAAAACAGCTGAGGCAAGCTACAAGCGCCCCTGATGTCCTCTTGTGATAGCACCTTAATGAGCCATCCAGACCTTCACTCCACTAGTCTCCATGGCTTGTTGTCTGAGCCAGAAAGGCTCTACTAGACTGTTAGTATCTACCAAACATCGTCTCTCACTGGTGTCCATTTGTAGGACTTCTCTCTGCTTCCAGCTTCAGGCTTCAGCTAAAGTCCTTAGTTATAATGATATCTCTTTTTCATGAGAAGGGTGGGTTTTGCCAAGGTCCTTCAGATCAAGGCCATGAAACTTTTTATACTTTTTTAATGAAAGCATGAGACCATGTCTCAACCACCAGATCAGCATCAGTTCTCCATTAGGAAAACCAAAACACAAACAAACAAAAATCCTCGTTGACATTTCCTAAAAGAGTAATATTTTTGTTCCCTTTAGCAACTTGGCTAAAATGTGTCTCACCTTCAACATGAGAGTTTTTGCCAAACACTTTATAACAAAGAGCTAAACCTATTTAAGTAGCTGACACCCTCAGGTCTGCCTTTTGAACTGAATTTCCTGGTACAAGGACCTGAGTCTCTCTGTTAGACACCCCACTTAGCTTATGGTGAGCATTCCATGCTCCTCCATGATTCATTCTCTGAAGGTTAGACTATTTTTAGTCATTATCAATGTAGAGGCTGCTAACCCAATATCTGCCAATGGTTCTAAGGTTCTAGAGTCCCTCATTTTCTCAGCCCCCAAAGCCCTTTCACTCTCTATTCTCCAGTAGATATAGGGGAAAAAACAACATATAAACAAAGCTCAATCTAGAGTAAGTTCAGTGTCTCTTCTTCTTGGCTATACACATACTGGACATATGCAAGTATACATATGTGTACATACATATCCATGTATTGTATTTTTGTTGGTGAATCATTTCAGTAGCATCTGACTCTCCATGACCCCATTTGGGGTTTTCTTGGCAAAGATACTGAAGTGATTCGCCATTTCCTTCACAAGTTTGTTTTACAGAAGAGGAACTGAGGCAAGGAGTGTTAAGTGACTTGCCCAGAGTCATACAGCTAGTAAGTATCTGAGACCAAATTTGAATTCAGGTTCTCCTAATTCCAGGCTGAGTACTCTACTCTGCCACCTACCTGGCCTCATGTATTACTTGTATATACACATATAAAGTTTAAAAAGGCTTTGGGATCACCCTTATACTACAAAGAAATGATGGATATGGAATGAAATGGAGCCTTACTGTCCTTCCTCACACCATTTCTTTTTTTTTAATTTGGTCTCTTGAAGGAAAGAAAAAAAAATGCACAGAGATACTTATGATGGATACAGGAACCAATGAAGCAATTCAACTTCATCTTTGTTTCTGAGTAAAATCAGACTCAGAGGGTTAGAATTGAGGAAGAGATCCTCAAAGTTCATCTAGCTCAATATTCTGATTTTACTAATAAGGAGAATGAGGTCCACAGAGATTCAAGTGACTTATCCAAGGTCACAAATATAGTAAATAGAAGAACTTTGATTAAAACCCAGGGTCCTCTGGCTCCACATCCAGTGTTCTACTACACCGTGCTGTATCCCATATATTGGGCTTCTTGGGTATACTCATAAAAATTGGGGTCATGGTGGAAGTTCTAGAATAGGGATCTTAACCTGGGGTCTATGAACTTGAAAAAAAAAGATCACTGCATTTCAATAGATTTGGCTCCCTTTGTAATGCTATGTATATTATTTTAAGTATTTAAAAACATTCTAAGAAGGAGTACATGGCGCAAAAATGCTGAAGAACTGTTTCTCTAAAGTGAAGAGTGGAATAAGGCCTCCAGTGAGAGGAGAGGAGATGGACCAAGGGCTTTACAAACACAGAACCTGGAAACACACGGTTGGAAAATCTAAGGCTGTGTATTGACTCTGCTACTTACTAGCTATATGACTATGAGGACTTCATGACTCTGGGACTCAGTTTCTTCATCTGTAATATGATGGGGTTAGATGAGATGCTCTCTAAGATATCTCCCAGCTCTAATATTCTTTGATTCTGTGACTTCATGATGAGATCAGAGTTGGTATTTAAGAGTCATTAGTATCATTGGGGAAGTTGATAAAAGAATAATAATAAGGGCTTACACAAGAGGGTCACTTCTCTCACTTTCTTTTCAGCAATGTCACTAACAGACCTTGCCCAGAATTAGCCCTCGGGCAAAACGAGAGTGGCAGCTGGTAGATGCTTAATAAATGGTTGATGATTGATTGGGATGAGGTGAAGGAGAGAATAAGACAGAGTTCTTCTGGCTACTATACATCTCCCAGTGATTGTTTACAGAAAGGCAATGTATGTGAGTTGGGCATATGATTCAGGGCACTACAAATCCATAAATTTATATTTCATTCATTTCCAGCTCTCCTGAACACCCTCACATTTCTTTCACTCCACTCTCTCCAGTGACAGCACTGGAGAAAAAGTAATGGAAAGAAGGCACAATGACCACAGAAGAAGTAGTGGTGTTATTGCCACCTGCTTTCTGCCCTTCTCATAAGATATCCAAAGCTGCTCCAAGGAGAGCACTCTATGTCATATGTAGCCATTACTGGGATGATTTTCTGCAGGGTGTTGCTATTTTTCTGTTGACAAGACACATTGAAGTGATCATTCAGCATTACATCATATTCAATTTACAGTCTCATAACACTTTATTTGTTTTATATAAGGAGTTGAGTGCTGGAGGGCTCTGATGATGTAGGAAATGCATCATCTCAGTCACTCACCTCCATTCCTAACCGTTTTGCTGCCAGCATCACAAAAATGGACTTAATTTTTGTAGGCTTTCCTCTGAAATAAGTATCTGAAAATTCAATTAGTTTTGAGTGGGATTTTAGTAGACATTTTATAAGAGGGGCTAATCCAGGGGAAGAATTGAAAATTCAGTTGAATTGCTTTTGGTGCCCACCCATCTCCTCTTCCTGTTACTATTTTGCTTTTTCCTTCTTTCCTTCCTCCTTCCCTCCCTTTTTCCTTCCTTCCTTCCTTCCTTCCGACTTCCTAAGATTTCATATCCTCAATACTAACTACTCCTTCTGGTTGATCCACTTCCTCACCCTTACATTATTGTAAGCCTCCTGGGACTACTGTCTCAAGATGGTCCTTCACCTCCCTTTTCCTCCAACCATACTCATCAAATAGGAATCATAATAGGCTGATCAAGTGCAGGGATTGGAGAGAGGTAATATTTGGAGCTATATCTAGAATGTTGGTAGTGTCTTTTAGTGTCAGCCCTCTAATGTTAGCATCTTCTACTCCTACATATACCATTAACTTTACCACTAGATACCCCAAAAAGTCATTGAACTCTGTTTAGAACCAATCTGTCTTAGCAATCCCAAAATTATCTTGTGACAGTTACCTTCTAACTGTTTGGAAAGGAGTCTATAACAACTTTCTCATTACCCTTGCACTGGGTTCCAGGAAGACTAGCTCTCAGGAAAGTGAGCCTCAGTCATAACTAGATTGAAGAGATGGTTCTCCATAATATAATTAGCCTCACTTGTTTCAAAACTGACCTGTTCTTTGAAAGGGAAGGAGGTTTTCTCCCTTTCACTCTAGCCAAACTGAACTACTTACTCTTCCCAAAATTCTTCATTCCACCTCCCCACCTCAGTACCTTTGCCTAAGCCTGGAATATACTTCTTCCCCTTCCTCACTTAGAATCCTTAGCAGATTCTCCTGCAGAACCCTTTTTCCTTATTCTTTCTTATATTTCAGTGGTTTCTTCCTCCTCAAAGTATTGTATATCTACTTTTATGTATATATGCTGTATCTCCTCACTGGGATGGAAATTCTTGAGTTATACACAATTGTTTATTCTGTCTTTCTATCTTACATAAAGTCTTGAAGGTAGTGGGTGCTTATTAAATGCTAATTGGATTAAATTGGAATGTTTGTCAAATCCAGTGAGCCTGGGGTCTATCAGAGAGGTAGAAGACAGAAGTTATGATACTGTCTCCAATCCTCAGAGGTGCTAAGGGGCAGGCACAGACTCCAGTAAAAAGGAAACAGAAGTAGTGAGAGGAACTTAAAGACACAGACTTTCTGAGCTCTCAGTCAATGATGACAATAGTGTGGAAAATAATAATAGTTAGCATTTGTACAACGATTCAATGTTTGCAAAGCACTTTACATGTTAACTCGTTTGATTCTCGTAACAACCCTATGAGACAGGTCTTATTATCATCCCCATTTTACAGATGAGGAAAGTGAAGCAGGAGAGATAAAGTGTGACTTGCCCAGAGTCACTAGGCTAAGAGTATCTGAAGTAGAATTCAAACTTAGGCCTTCTTGACTCAGGTCTTATGTTTTATCAATGCATCACCTAATTGGCTCATTAAATATCATTCAAAGGAAGTCAAACTGAGTAACTGAAAAATCAATAATGGTACTAGAGAACAGATTATAAAACATACCTCTCTCCTCACAGGGAGGTGGGGAACTATTAGGAAAGAATGATGTGTGTGTGTTGTCAGCTGTAATCCCTGTAATCGTGTTTTTGCTTAATTGCTTCCCTATGTTCAATTTGGAAAAGGTACAGTTCCAGAAATAACAGTAATACAAAAACAAAAGACATCAGTAAACCTTATATTTAATATATGTATATGTATGTATGTATATATGCTCCAAATATGTAAAACTCATTTTCATATATTCACTTGTTTTTAGTGAGCTAGAAATTCCTAAGAATGCCCATGTGCTTGCCGATCTTGATTAAATGCCTTTCTATGTGTCTAAAATAAAATTGTCTCTTTATTTGATGAATTTCAATCTGCCATTGGTAAAAATGGTAGTACCAAACAGAAAGGCACCTAATGGTCTTATAGTAGAAATCAGGACAATGCCTATAACAACACATCTATTTATAGGGCACATAAAAACTTTTAGTAAAGTTCCCTCTGACCAGTCAATTTTATATCTCTGAATCTGTTATTAGATCTTGGAATGGCATTATTGATTAAAGATGGCAATGGTGACAAGTACTTCTCAGTTTGGCCATCCTGTGGTCAGGCATAAAGGGCCATGGAGATATTCATTTTATGTCTAATAAAGGATGACAAGAAAGAAGATTCAACCAGTTGAGCAGACACACAAGGACATTTGTTGCTAGTGGTTTTCCAAGTTAATTGATGATCTGAAAAGAAGTTTGTTGGTACTCCTTTATTTTGGAAAAGGCAGTGAGGAACTGAAGGGGCATTCATTCTCAGAAATGAGGATTGTAAAGTTCCAGACACTGAAACATAGAAAACTCTCCAAATAAATACAAAGGATGGAAGTTGTGGGCATTTTGGTGGAAAGCAAAGGGGCATATTCTGGAGATCAGTCATATACACTGAAGAATGATCAGAGAGATTGTTGATGTCAGAGTGTAAACAAAAACCAAGGCAACAGTGATAGGAATATCGATCATGTCCTAGATATCTGACTTCTTGGTTGATTAATCAATGAATAAGTATTCATTATACACCTACTATGTGTCAGCTTATTTGGGGGGAAGAGGGAAGGAAGAGAGGCAGAGAGAAAGAGAATCAGAGAACAGACAGGAGCCATCACTATCCCCAGCTGGCATCTGAGACTTCTAGCCAAATGGACCCTTTCCAGGACAACCCACATGCAGGACACCAGGCAAATAAAATTCCCAGTACAGAAAACTAAGAGGACATGGTAATGTGGCATTCTAAGAGGGGAAGGTACATCCTCAAAACCACGTTCTTCATAGTCCCTGAAATAGGTATCTCAAATAACATTGGTGGATTTCTTAAGAGAAGAAAAATCTAGGGACACAAAGCAACATGCTTGCTGAATGTCAAAGAAGTAAATGGCTGAACTAATTACTTGAAAATAACTGCCTGGGATTTGACCAAGAGTTGTTTCATTAGCATTCAGCACCACTGACTTTGCATAAAGAAGGAAAATAAAACATGCCACTGAGAACTGAACATTTCTGTAAGTGAATAAAGGAATACCATTTTCTGGGTAAAACTGTATAATCTGCTGTACATTTTGAGTGTAATTATCAAATGTTGATATGCTTAAAAATATCTCCTGTTCAGCAAACTAATTGCTTTCCTGAATTCAATGTTGGAAATATTGAAGACATTAAAGAAAGACAACAAGAAGGAAATATTTCAAAGTGCTAATAAATAATAATCAAAGTCTTTTTTTTAATGTTATATTGACCATACATATCTATACATGCAACTGAATGTGAATAGAACTGCATAGAATGTTAGGACACCTTTCCTTCTATTTGTGGGTAGCATTAGATATATGCACACAATTAATAGTTTTCAATTCATTTTTTTTTCAGCTATCTTAACAACCAGTTTCTGAACAATCAGTTGGATAAGTCATGTCATTATCTAACCAAAACAATTACTGGAGAAGTAGTTGATTTCTGTCACATTTTCATAGCCCCATCACTAGATCTTGGATTTCTACGCCATAGCCTTTTTAATAATGCTTGGTGGGGTGTGCCAGTAGACCTTGTGATCAATATCTATCATTTTTTTCTTTCTTTTTAAAAAAATGTCTCTTAAATTTAACAAAGCTTTCCCTGGAACTTTATTGGTCATGTGGCTAAAACTCCAGCCACACATCCCTGGATACAGCTTCCTGGTGGCCTCTGGGCAGATTGGCATGGTTTCCTGGTCTTCTAAGGACACAAAAGAGCCATATTGAATTAAGGCCTTTCGGACTTGGTGGATATTCCAAGACCATGAGTCAACAATCCTGCCCAACTAAAAAGATGTGTTTTAAGATGGATATGAGGGGAGGAAATGAATCTACCTAAGCAATGAAATGCCATATCCTTATTGAATATCTTTTGTATGCTAAGGATAAGTAAATTTCTTTTTTTTTTAACTGTTAAATGATCTGTTAGTATCCCCTTTCACTCCAACCCCAAATATAAACTATCAGAGTACTGAGTTAGTCCACAAACTCTACTCTGTCAAAAAGTGACCCTGATGTTGTCTTAACAGTGACCTAACTCCATTCATTTCACTGCAGTTTTCCTGTGGATTTGATCTGGTCTGCTTCAGTTTCAGCTTTTCTTGCATCTCTGCTGCCCAGCTCAACAATACCTCTTGGTATACTGCTTTCATCAATTTGTGCTTTGTTCCCACATGTCTGATTCCTTGGCTCTGATGCTTTGCTGCCTCAATAGCCCTTCCTCTTCCATATCATTTTCAATTCATGACCTAGGCCTTCTTACACCCTGGTCTCAATCTCAGCTGCTAACCACTTAACCCTAGCTCTTCTGACTCTGTAATACCTTGTGTCACTGTTCCTCTTTGTTTCCCCAGACACTTCAAGAGTAAAAAGAGCTTCCAGTGGCAATTTTAACTTTAGTAATTGAAAAATTACGCCATAACTTTATTATGCCCTGTCATGCACTGTTCTCTAATTATTCTTCCTATCTTAGATTTATCTTCTCTATTAACCATTTTAACTCCTTAGTCTGCAAGGACTGAGTCTTTTCTTGTATATTCCCCCATAGTGTCTCAAATAGTACTGAGCACCAAAAAGATGCTCAGTTGAGTTAATCTACCAATATACTTCTTTGTAAAGAAAATTTCTAGTTTTGATGTTGCATTAGTTGAACCCCAACCCATTTATCTAGAAACTTAAACTGGAATGCACTTTGAGCTATTTTGTTGGCTTACATGACAAAGGCCCAATATAACCATTTGGGGAAATTAGCTATGTGCTATTTTGTTAGAGGAAAGATAAAAGATCGCTTAGTTATGAAATATATTTTTAACTGTTGCATTGAAAATAATTACTATAGATACCAGTTTGCAGTAAGCATATAATTAATTGATCAATATTATACCGGTAAAGGGTTTATCACATGTCTCCCCAACTTCTCATAGTCTCAAGCCACATGTTAGAGAAAGCAGAGAGAGTGAGCTTCAGCATGCTAATTAGGATGAGCAGGAACAAAGACCCAAACGACCTACGTGATCTCTCAAAGAGACAGCATGTGGTCTCAAGGAGATCCAAGAGAGAGAGCTAAACAGACAGAAAACATGAGGTCTCAGAGAATCAAGAGAGACCCAGAAGACATCCCAGAATCCCTAGAAGCCCCAGGAGACCCTGCTAGGTGTTTTTCAAGGGTTTTTATCCTTTTTTTGATAGCGGTAGATCATTATACATTTATCCAAGCTAATTGGGTCATTATACATCAAACAAATCTAATTGGTTAGCATTATTCAACTCTATTGGTTGACATGACTTGAAGGTAATCTACATTAAAATGAACTCTAGGGATGACATGAGGAAAAGAATGCAAAAAAAAAAAAAACCTCACTCAAGCTCAAGACAAAGTCCATTATTTAGGTGTGTTTTAACCCCATCAATCAGTCCTTCTGGATCTAGACAAAAGAATTTATCTCCATTCCTTTTGTTACCTTGGGTTTATCACAGATGATATTTGATGAAATCTCTCAAGGAGAACTGGACTTTCTGGAGTTTGTGGTGGCAGCGAGGAGGGGAAGAAGAGAAAGGACTGAGAAAGTAATCTCTGGGTACCCCCAAAAAATCGATTATTAATCATTATTTTTATACATAACAATGGAGTCAAGATAATTTCCCTTACTCCATCTTGCTGCAGTTAAACCTATCAGCAGTAATTTGCACAACTGTACATGTAGGAATCACCTATAGGCACATGTGTGAGGAACTGCCAGTCAGCTTCTTGCTTTCAGAGTGACATTGTACATATATGTAAACAGTCATTAGTACTTATTATGGCAGCTATGCCAATAAGCAATCAAGACCTTCCAACCTATCACAAGGAGCTACTAAGACCATTACTAGGACAGGAAAATAGCACCTTCCCTGAAACATGGCTACAGGCATTGTAAGAAATAATAGAAAGTTTCTGATTAGTAATAGTTTCTGTTATTTACTATATAGTGCTGGCTGTCCAGGTTTCAGAATTCATCCAGTTGTACAAACACTAAGCTTAGATTTCTGTATTATGGCAAGACAGCACAACTAAATTGGACAGACCCCCACCTATCAGCAGTTTAGCATCACTCCCTTCATGTGAGTCTTGTATTCATTCACTTGGGTATATAAAACAGTTTGTTCCTTAATAGAGTTGTGTCATCTGTGATAAAGGGGAGTAGAGTACCATTATGGAGCACCTCTGTCCTACGTGTACTGTTAAGACAATGGAGTCATCACTGGGTAGTACAGCATCTCTGTCCTCAATAATATTCTTTCCCTGGTACAAATAAGAGTATAAGCATTGGGGGCAGCTAGATGGTGCAGTGGATAAAGCACCGGCCCTGGATTCAGGAGGACCTGAGTTCAAATCCAGCCTCAGACATTTGATACTTACTAGCTGTGTGACCCTGGGCAAGTCACTTAACCCTCATTGCCCTGCAAAAAAAAAAAAAAGAGAGAGAGAGAGAGAGAGAGAAAGAAAAAGAGTATAAGCATTACAATTAATAATATAATAATAAATAAAATAATTCTATTTATACAGGTAGCTATTAAGTGACTTATTTGTGGATCAGTTCCATCACTTTCTACCTTCTTAGCAGATTACAAGAGTAATTGAGCAATTAATTTTGAAAAAGCTGGTTCAGTTTGATCTCCATAAGTATTAAGATACTGTTTACCAACCATTTCCTTGGTAAGTAGTCTACAAATAGTAGATCTGATGAATCATGAATCCTCACCCTTTTAACTCAGTTTGGTTTTTTTTATTCTCCAAAGTGAATGAATAGGAGAGGCGGCTAGGTGGCACAGTGGATAGAGCACTGGCCCTGGAGTCAGGAGTACCTGAATTCAAATCCGGCCTCAGACACTTAACACTTACTAGCTGTGTGACCCTGGGCAAGTCACTTAACCCCAATTGCCTCGCTAAAAAAAATAAAATAAAATAAAGCGAATGAATAAATAATTGAATGATCACTTATTTAGCACTTACTGTATGCAAGACTTTGTACTAAATATTGGTGACACAGATACAAGCAAGACATAATCCTTGACCTCAAGGAATTTACATTTATAGAAGTAGTTTCCAAGAGTGATATCATAGGAATGACTAGTGGAGCTATGGGGCAATCAATTGACACTCCCTCCTTTCCAGAAGCAATGGCCATCTTGATTTAATTACTTTTTTTGAGGGGGTGAGGCAATGGGGATTAAGTGACTTGCCCAGGGTCACACAGCTAGTAAGTATAAAGTGCATGAGTATGACATTTAAAATCTAATGTGTGGTCACTTTGTTTCTACCCCCAGTATAAGGGAGAACTAGCTAAGGCTTACTTATAAGCTAGAAACATCAGCACCAGTTTTTGGCATTAAGCATTTATTAAAATATATTAGGGGTTAGTAGAAAATGCATGGAGTTCAGAAAGTTTAAGAAAAAGCCTTATCTACCCTAGGACTCTTTCTTCTCCTTCTCTCAGTCACCAATCCAAGGTTCTGGAATGAAAGAGGCCAGAGCTAGGGAGGCAGCCTCCCTTCCTACTTCCTGTCTCCCTCCCCAAAAGGGGCCATCCTTCAAGCTGATTGGTTGAGGGTGGTCTTGTGTTGATGTAGTAGTCCACAGCCTCTGAGAACAACACACCACTCAGGGTGGGCCAGGTGTGGTCATATTAGGTTGGATTTGAACTCAGATCCTCCTGATTCCAGGGTCTATTCATTGTGCTACCTAGCTGCCCCTGATTTAATTACTCTTACCAAAACAAGAATAGAAAATTTGGGTGAGGGGAAAGAAGGGGTGTCACTATGACAGGAAAATGGACAGCTTGATACAGTGAGCTTTCACTAATCAGGACAGTCCCAGGAGGAGCAGAAATGAGAGAATTTTTTGTGAGGAAAAACAAGAAATCCCTTATTGGCTAGATCCTATGGCACATGAAAGGGAAGAATATTGTAAGGCTAGAAATGTTTGCTGGATACATGTTGTGTAGGGCTTGAAAGTGCCAAACAGGGGAGTATATATTTGATCAGAGGATCCACTGGAGTTTATTAAATAGGAAAGTGACATGGTAAGATCAGTTTAGAAATATCACCTTCATAATTATATGGAAGAAAGATTAAAGAGGGGAGAAAATTAAGGAAGGGAGATCTATTCGGATGCTATTGTAATAGTTCAACCAAGAGTTGATGGAGGCACAAACTAATGTAGTAAACATGTGAGTAGAGAGGAAGGAATAGATATGGAAGATTCCATGGAATTAGAGTCCCTAAAATCTGACCCCTGAGTAGATATTTGGGGTGATGTAGGGTGAGGAGTCAAAGACTTCAAGGTTGGGAACTTTGGTGACTAGAAAAATGATGGTGCCCTTAAAAGAAATGTTTGATAAATTATTCTAACTTCTGGGGAATATTCAAAAATAAACAACACAAAATTACTGCCTTCAAGAAGCTTAAACTAAAGAGAGATTATTTTACATATGGAAAATATGTTATAGACCATAAATCTTAGTGTATAAAAGGACACTAAAATACCATGATATTAGATGAGAAAGAAAACACTTCTAGCTAGGGGGATCAGGGGAGGCTTTGTGGGAAAGTAACATTTAAGGTGAACTTTTAAAAATTGGTAGATTGTTAGCAGGTGGAAAAAGAGGGTGATGGAATTCTAGGTACAGAGAAGAATGAGCAGAGAGGCAGAGGCAAGAAAGGATTAAACATTTTTAGGATAGGCAAAAAGTCTACTTTGGCTGGAAAATAACATGTGAAAGGGAGGGGCATTTAATAAAAGGCTAGAAATGTATCAATTACTCCCTTTGTGAAGGCTTCTCTGATACCCCAGGGTTACCTAAATAAATATTCAGTAAGAAGGAGTCAGTTAACATACACTATAAAAATAGATTGGTGTGTACCTCCCCTCTTTCATGAAGACTTGCCAGCCCACTAGCGTCCACAGAAATCTCACAATTATCTGAATTCAGTCTATTCTATTTACTTGTCAACCAATCATATAATACATTCTATTGTATCACCTCAATAACTCGAATAGATCTGTAATTTCATTGATTCAGGAGCTCTGCACCTGACTGTCTTGTGCAATTCTTGTCCTTTTTTTTGCCATAGACCGTCTACACAATGTGCTGGAGAACACCCTTAATTTCTCTAGCTCTCATGAGGGTAATAGTGGGACTCTTGCTGTACCCACCTACTATCTCTAGCTATTTCCACATGACCAGTTCATCTCTTATTTCTCCTTTCTGTTGCACAACTAGTTAATTCCCTTCTTTACTCCTGATCTTCATAGTTCCTCATTGGTCATATGTTGCATAAGTTCACACTAGCCACATTACTCTTCCTTGTTCTCTCTATGATGTTCATCTTAGTTTATTGGATAGAGTTTTGTTCCATATGTGGCTGCCACATAGCAATACTGATAAAATGTTATTATCTAAAGAATGGGCCTTTGCTCTCATAGGAAGTTTAGAGTCAGTAAAATAATTTAATAATTTCCTATAAGTAATCAAGCCCACTCTACTTCCTTTTCAACTCTGAAGATCGTTGTTCATTTATATCATCTATTCCAGATATACATACTGTTGAATAAACTCTCTAGGGTGACCACCTAAATGCATGTTGAAATATGGGCAATAGACATTTTTCATTCAATTGGTCTTTTCTGTATGGATAAATAGGTCAAGTTCTTTGGGGTAATTATAAATTTCCTAAGCTTTGCAATTTCCTAGCAATTAGCATGTCATCCAAAAGAGGAGGATCTAGTGGATTTCAATATGATTGGTAAATTTGTCCTTGATTTTACTCTGCACTAGGTCTCTTAGTTGCAAATACCTTTAGCAAGCATATATCTCCCTATTTTATGTCTTTAGTAATGTTTGTTATTTGGGGGCCATTGAACAGGCTTATCTCTGTTATATCTTGCAAGAAATCCTGAATGATCTTGAAGCATGAATGGAAGACACCTGATTGAGACTTTCAATCAGTATTTTGTTCTACCAAATCAAATACTTTTTTGGAATTAATAAACAATAGGCACAAAGGGAACTTATATTCTCTACATCTTTTATTAAATTGTGAATTTGTAAAAATGTGGCTTTTTGTGGACCATTTCTGTTTTGTTTTGGGTTTTTTGTTTGTTTTATTTATTTTCAGGGCAATGAGGGTTAAGCGACTTGCCCAGGGTCACACAGCTAGTAAATGTCAAGTGTCTGAGGCTGGATTTGAACTCAGGTCCCCCTGAACCCAGAGCCAGTGCTCTATCCACTGCACCACCTAGCTTCCCCTGTTGTTGACTATTTCTTCTGAAATCCTGACTGTTGCCTATTAGTTCCATTATTGAGAATGCCTTCAAGTCGGACACATATGAACCTCATAAAGATTTTTCTTTAAATATTTTTTTGGTGAGGCAATTGGGGTTAAGTGACTTGCCCAGGGTCACACAGCTAGTAAGTGTCAAGGGTCTGAAGCCAGATTTGAACTCAGGTCCTCCTGAATCCATGGCCGGTGCTCCATCCACTGTGCCACCTAGCTGCCCCAAGATTTTTCTTAAATCAAAGAGTACTTATATAGGTTTGCAGTTATAAAAGTTCCCTCAGTGATCTTTTGGGGTTCGAGATAAGATCAAAGATTTTTTTCTATGTCCTTTGTACCCACTCCCTCCTTCAAATACTTAGTATTGGGTTATTCTTGTACTGTCATTTAACTTTTGATAATAACTCACATTATATGATACCTAATATGTACAAAGTCTTTTCTTCAAAACAGCTCTGGAAGGTTGTGGGGTTTGTTTTTTTCTTCCAAAGTATTTGCATCACCTCTTCCATTGTATTGTAAGCATTTGGAGATTTGGGACTGTGTTTTTCTTTTCTTTATATCCCTCAAAACATCTATCATGCTGACTTTTACTTTGTAGACATTCAACAAATATCTGTTGATTGATTGACTGAGCATTCATATTGTTATTACTGCTTATGGCATAAAGTTATCCTGCAAAACAAAGGAAGCTTATTTTTGCTCTCAGTCAGTCAAAAAGCATTTATTAAGCACTTACTATTTGTCAGGCACTGTGGGAAATGCAGAGGTTACAAAGGAAAACAAAAACAACACAAAGCCAAACAAAACAAAAATCTAGTCCCTGCCTTCAAGAGTTCCCACTCTCATGTGAGAGACAACATGGAAACAGCTTAGTACATACAAGCAAAATACAGGGTAAACTAGAGGCACTTTCTGAGGGGATGCACAAGCACTGAGCGGTGCTGGGAAAAGCCTTTGACAAAAGGTCAGATTTGAGCTGAGACTTGAGGGAAGCCAGAGAAGCCAAGAGGAACAGAGATGAGGAGGAGGAAGGACATTTCAGACACAGTGAACATTCTATGAAAAGACAGAGGGCCTGGAGACAGAGTATAATGCATGAGGAACAGCAAGAAGGCCAGTGTTGCTGAGAAGTGAAGGAGAATAAGGCAGAAGGATGGAGGGGCAGGAAAGGGTAGGGTTATAAAGGGCTTTAGAAGTCAAACAAAATGTTCTCTCCTGGAGGTAACAGAGAGGCAACCATGGAATTGTACTGAGTAGTAGAGTGAGTGACATTAATACTGAATGCTACATTTAGGTTGAAAATCTTGGATATAATTTTCAATGACTCCTTTCATCAGAGTGGTTCACTGAGCCTCACTAGACGGTCCTAAGTGCTTATGACTTTTTTCATCTAATGGAACTTTTCTTAACACTTTACTCAAAGGACTCTTGAGGCTCTTACTGCCCCCTCCATGCTTTTCTTGGCTTTAGGAATTTCTTTACTTTTAACTAATAGAAGTATAACTAGTTGAAATTAATCATTGTGTATGGTTATTTCCCAACAAAATTGGGAAATCACCAAGTGCATAATAGGCTTATTTTCAAAATGCAGATCATACTAAGGAGTAATGATTAAGATCTTGTGGTATATTCTGAGTATTAATGGCCATCTGGGAGAGCTGATAGCTCCAGGAAATATTATATGGATTCTTCATGAATTCTATTAGAGCTCATTTTTTTTGGGTGAGGCAATTGGTATTAAGTGACTTGCCCAGGGTCACACAGCTAGTAAATGTTAAGTGTCTGAGGCCAGATTTGAACTCAGGTACTCCTGACTCCAGGGCCGGTGCTCTATCCACTGTGCCACCTAGCTGCCCCAGAGCTCATTTTGAAAAAATTAATTTATAAGGGAGATGTGGGGAAAGATATTGTGAGATTTAAAATTGGATATTAGATCATAAATCTCCCCTACTTAACCTTTCCCTTAATCTATCTCCCAGACTAGTAAATGGAAGAAGCTTTTGGGTTTCTAGATAGACCTTTTATTGTTATGGTAGTCACAAGGTGATGTTGATTAGAAGGATAGGAAAGTAGAAACACAATACAAATTGTCTTAAGTCTAAGCTTAGTCTATATTCCTTATAAAAACTCACCAAACCCGAAGGCCACCTTTGGAGAGAGACCGTCTGTGCAGCGCAGTCAGGAGACCAGCAGAGTAGGAAAAAGCTCCACTTCCGTTCTCTCCTTGTCTTTTCAGCTCGCATCCCGGAAGTCGAGTGCATAGCTGGCAGTCTGACATGTGCAGCAGGCGCACTGGCGTGCGTAGCACATGTCGTTGGTCTCCTCCCCCAAAAGGGTGGTCCTTAAGAAAAACTGGTGTCTTTCAGTTATCCTAACCAACTGTTAAAAAACTTTCATATTTTTTTACCACAATATTTTGTGTCTTTTTTGTCCTCTGTTGTCTGGAGGAAGAATAATGATAAAGGAATAGATATGGTCTTTTCATCATGTTAATATTATGCTGATAATGCAGAAGTTATGTTTCTGATATTAATCAATCAATTTTTCTCACCCCTCCCATGTTTTGAAAGTAGCATTCAAATTATATGTGTCTATCCTCTGACACATACTGACTGTGGGATCCTGGGCAAGTCATTTAACTTGTCAGTGCTCTAAAAAAGTCTCTAAGATTATAAAT
Source organism: Dromiciops gliroides (assembly GCF_019393635.1). Taxonomy (NCBI): domain Eukaryota; kingdom Metazoa; phylum Chordata; class Mammalia; order Microbiotheria; family Microbiotheriidae; genus Dromiciops; species Dromiciops gliroides. Next base: position 371,624,729 of record NC_057863.1, on the reverse strand, counting down.
TGCACAGAAGGTGCTGTCCCACTTTAGTAAAGAAGTTTACTTTTCCAAGAGTTCCTAATACCAATAAAATAACAGGTCCAATCCCTATCCCCATCTCTTTTCAAATTACAGTTCCTCTTATCTTCCAAATTCATTGCATTTGTAAAATATATTTCTCATCATATCAGCCTCTGTCTGATAATATAAAGTTTGCAAAATCCTTATGAATATGTCATAAGTATATCTGAAGAACAATTTGTAGGATGTAATAGATTTTTCCAGAATAAAAAATTAATGTGTTTGCTGACACACTAATATATACAAGTGACTGCTTCTTGATTATCATATCAAAACTCTTGTCCTTATGATATAGAAAAATAGTCTTAGAATGATAAGTGAACAGTTTCAAATGTCTGATTTTCAGCATAAAATCTGTTTGGTATTTTTTTGTTTGGTTAATTTTGAAAGTGTGGCAAGTAGAAGTTCATGTGTCTTGGTAAATGTTATTATTTATTATGGATCATAAGTGGAGATTGGACATTTCAAAGCATGAAATACAAAGTAAGGGTCCTTGCCCCATAAAGCTCTGAATATAAACTAGACATAAATAAAATGTAGGATAATGGGAAAGGCAAATGTCTTGTCTTGCTGTTTGGAGTAGAGAGAAGGTCAGCAGGAGGACCCTAAAGGACAAAGACAAGAAGAGTTTGAAAGAAAGTGCTAAGGAGTTAGTACAAAGGACCACAAACAGTCAAGGGACGGAGAATAAAAAGAAGGCATAGAAGCTAGGAGCAAAGGTAAAAATAATATATTATTGTCATACACACACACAAAATAAATGATAAATAGTGAGAAGAAAAAATGACATCATAACTCCTTTGCCTGAAAGTTCCCTAATTTTGTAATAAAAAATCATCATTATAATTTGTATTTAAATTTTCTTCTGAGGTGTTCAAATGAGTATTTTATGGGCACTACCTCATTAATCTTCACTAAATTCCTGTGCAGAATGTAATTACTCCTATTTAACATATGAAGAAACATTTTTATGTTCTGTTTTTAGTATTTGGTGAAAAAGAACAGAGTACTAAATCTCAGATAGGATCTGACTTTATTGAATCAGATATCTATAGGATTATAAAATGTGGTGGGAAGGCAGTTAGGTATCACAGAGAATTACTGGGCATGAAATCAAGAAGACCTGAGTTCAAATCCATCCTCAAACACTTACTGACTATGGGACACTTAACCTCTGCATGACTCAGTTTCCCCAACTATAAAATGTAGATAACAATAGTATAACCTACTTCTTAGGATGATTGTGATGATGAAATCAGGTAATATTTGTGAAGTGCTTAGCCGGTGCCTAACACAGAATGGACATGATATATTCTGCTTCCCTTTCTTCCTTCCCTTTTCATGGCACCTTGAAAATTGAACTCTCAACAGCCATTACAGTTATGCTTCCTCCAGTAATCACTCCTTTGTGTACATTTCTCCTAGTCTGGCTGTTCTTCTCATCTTTTCTTCCTTCACTTAAATTTCTATTTAATCATGCAGTGCATTGGAGGATGAGATGTTAGAGTTCCAACATAGTGACTCTGCTGCCAGTATGGAGAAATCTTTTCCATTTCCATATGCTTATTGTTCCCTTTCCAGTTTCATCCTTAAATACTCTTGGTATGACTGAACTTAACTGCTAACCCCTACATTTTAATGACTCATAGTTCCAACTGCCAGACAGGTCCAGGTGTCCCTAAGAATTCATTCTCCTTTGAATAGTGTCACAAGACCAAGAAGGCTGTATAATGCCTGCCTCAGGCCAGATTAGGAAACAACATTTTATTTCTATAAACAATTAGCTGTGGAGGGGGCAGCTAGGTGGCACAGTGGATAGAGCACCAGCCCTGGAGTCAGGAGTACCTGAGTTCAAATCCGGCCTCAGACACTTAACACTTACTAGCTGTGTGACCCTGGGCAAGTCACTTAACCCCCATTGCCTCACTAAAAAAATTAATAAATTTTTTTTAAAAATTAAAAAAAAAATTAGCTGTGGGACTTTGGTATCTCGTGGTACATGGTACTTTTGTATGTTGATTTATTATGTGTTACTTTCTCCCTTAAGTACCTAAATATTTCTTCCTCTTTTTTTTAGTCCTAAAACACTTTGGTTGAATTGATGAAAGATGAAATGCCAGTCTAATATAGAGTATAAAAAAATCTCTCAGAACATAATCTTCATATATGAATTCTATCACCCACTTCTTATCTAAAATTGTTTCTTTATAGCAGATATCAAGTACTCTGGTCACAAATCTTTGTCCACATAGAACTGAAAATTATCCTTCAATTGTGTTGCTTGGGCATACCATTGCTGAGTTGAATGAAAGGAAGGAAGGAAGGAAGGAAGGAAGGAAGGAAGGAAGGAAGGAAGGAAGGAAGGAAGGAAGGAAGGAAGGAAGGAAGGAAGGAAGGAGGGAGGGAAGGCAGGAAGGCAGGAAGATTTCACTGTCCTGGACCCTGAAATTCTGTTGTTTAGGTAGACCAAAGTACTCCAACAAAAATTATTTTAAAAAAATTAAATAGAAAGCTAAACAAGTTCAGCCCTGACATTAATAATAAAGATGAGAGGCAAACTAATATGCTACAGAGTAGTGATTTTGTCTAGCCTTCTACATGACTTCAAGATGATAGACTGCTATAGAAGTCATACCAAGGAGCATGTGTCACATATAAAGTGTTAAGGAATGTGAAATGATATGACTGTCACTAGCAATAGTATTGAAATATGGATGTTAGGGGCAGGCTTGTTGCTGATGCCTTGTTAGTTTAGGTTTAACTTAAAGGTGAAATGAGGCAATTATGTAAATCATTAAATAGTTAACAAAAGGAGGTTTACCTAGCCCTAACCTATCAAGAATATGGAGTAAGTTTACAGTAGTACTTAGCTCTATAGACACAACCAACTCATCTCCATATGGAAAAGCAAATGGTCACCAGGGCAGGATATGGTAGTCCCTATGGTCTTTAGTCATTCACCAAGTTGGAAGGGCCCCAGCTCCATGTGGGTAAGATTTTTATGATGTTAAGTGAGAAGGAAGCTGTGTCAAGAGATAGAGGGGCCAATTGGGTCCTGGGGACAACTTTCTTACCTTTTAAGGAATATTAATACCTTTTAGTATTAGTATTAGGGGAAGCTAGGTAGTACAGTGGATAGCATGTCAGGCCTGAATTCAGAAAGACTCTTCTTCCTGAGTTCAAATGTGGCCTCAGATACTTACTAGCTGTGTGACCCTAGGCAAGTCACTTAACCTGGTTTGCCTCAGTCCTTCATCTGTAAAATGAGCTGGAGAAGGAAATGGCAAACCACTCCAATAACTTTCCCAAGGAAACCCCAAATGGAGTTACAAAGAGTTGGATATGACTGAAACAACTGAACAATACTTTTAGTAGGAAGGGGGGGTCTTGATAGATATTGTTCCTGTCACAATAAGTAAGCTGCCAACTAAGGCAATGCTTTCTACTACCAATTCCACAAGGCTGGAAAATAATGCAGAGAAAGAAAATGTGGTGTATGATGAGTAAGAAATGGGGCAATCATAAGAAATAAGAGTTGAACAATTGTTCTGATACAATGGAGCACAACTTTAAATTGATTCCTGCTGGGAAACCACAGCAACAGAAAGACCAACCTGATGTCCAACAAATGCTTCTGACTTGAACAAAGATTTGAGTTTCAGAGCAAGAACTGCAAACAATAGCAGACTCTATGAATGATTACTGAGACTAGAGGTGAAATTACTCTTTTTCAGCATCAGCATAAGAATTATGTATTACATATTGTTTTCTCAGGCATACTGAGAGGCATTATTGTCATCTTCAAATAAATGTCATAGGTCATTTGAAACAGCTGTATTAGGACAATTATAAAATGAGCCACTTGAGAACCTATATCATGTCCTTTTTTTTCCTATATAGGTATAGGGATGAAACCCATGATTTTATAAGTGTAAGGAATTCCTAGATGATGAAACTCCCTCACCCAATGAAAGTCAGCACATTCTCAGCAATGGATAATTTTGCCTAAAGTTTTGTGATGTTAAGTGCCTAGGATCACACAGTCAATATGTGTCAGAAGCAAGAACTGAACCTAGGTCTTCTTGGCTTATGCAGGCTATCTATCCATTATGACATCTTACCTATTATATTCGGTATGACACACTGTAAATGTTAAATAAATATTATCGTACTAAGACTTGGATTGTGATAAAACCAAGCAGGTGAGGAGACACAAATACAAGGAAACCTGACTAAATCCAGAGGGATTTAGACTACAGTTTTAGATAGTAATCATATAAAAATGCAGGAAGGATATAAGCATTTATTAAGCATGTATTATCTCATGTAGTCCTCACAACAACCCTGGAAGATAGGTACTATTCTTATCCCCATTTTATAACTGAAGAAACTGAAGCAAACAGAAGTTTAATGACTTGCCCAGGATCACACAATTACTAAGTGACTGAAGTTGGATTTGAACTCATATCTGGGAAGACAAGTGAAGTTAATAAAGATTAGAATAACAAGTAAATATGGTTGCTTGGGGTAGAAAGGCAGAGTCCAGAAAAAAAAATAAAGTCATGGCATGCATTCCATTATCCTATATAGTCTTTGGGGAAGACAAATGGAGAAAGGAGTAACAGATATGTAGGAGAAGCAAGCTCCTCAATATGTCACTGATTTCCAACTTATCTCCCCAGAGACTGCTAAAATGGACCTCTTCTGGTGAAATTGGGCTGAGATGATTTGATCTGAGATTAATTTTCTTATATATTCTAATCTATAGAAAGTCTACAATTTCTATTTCCTGTTCTGCTTGAATAAATGGGTTTACTCACTATTTGTTAGTTGTAATGATCTTTTCTATAACTAGTATTTAATGGGAAAGAGCTAAGCTAGTGAGCCAAGGGCTTGTTATTGTGATGGTTATTAATCCTTTTGTTTTTTTAAGAGAACCAAAGACATCATGAGGGTGACGTCTTGACTTGCTGGTAAAAATTATACTTAAGTGAGGAAGAGCTGCATAAAGTTGTCAGCTTCACTCTCTCTTCCAGAGACATCAAAGACCAGTGGCAAGACGAAAGTCAAGGTGACCAGTGATAGCCTGGGAGGCAGTGGATGACCTTGGCATCTTAAATGTCTGACCAAACTCTAAGTGCTCCACAGCACCTGGTTCAGTCACCTTCAAGATCATTGAAACAAATTGTTCTCATCCACCCATTCTGCCAGGGGAAGTGTTCACATATGTGGTGTAGACATCCCCCTAACTCAATGCTGGGTTTGAGGACTGATGGTTACTTTCAAACTGGTGTAGCCCATCTGCTGAGATGGTTTACTGGGGCGTGGCTGCTGTGTATGCTACAGCTTGTTGGAGCCCAGTGAGAGTTGGGTGACAGGTGGATACCAAAGGTAGATAAGCAGCTCTAAAAAGAATTCAGCAAGCTTTCACATCAGAAGTTCTAGTCCTCCCTGAATACCCCATACACGCCAGAGCACCCAGGGAAATACCTCTCCTTCTGAAGCAGACTTGTACCCCTATGCTACCAATATCTGAATATTCAGGTAGATAGAATTCCATCCCAATAAACCTCTTGAGAAAAGGTGAGATAAGGACCCCAGTGCCCAGTCCTTTTACTGGTCTCCTCAAGGGAGAAATCACAGTATCCCTCAGAGGCATGGGTCAGATTTCATGAAGGTTTAGCCATGCCACTCATTAGTTTTGTCTATACATTTAAATAACATGTCTGAATAGACCTATCTTGCATGGACAAACCTTTTTTACAAAAAAAAAAAAAGCAGTATAATCCCTGCTTTTAATTACCTTATAATCTAATTGGGGATGAAATACACACACATAAATAGTTCTTTTATATTATATCTATGAGAACTGGAGAGGTCATATATCTTGAGAGATTAAAAAGGGAAGAAATTACTTTTACTGGGAATTATCAAAGAAAATCCATTAGAGGTGGCACCTAAGTTGAATATTAAAAGTCGTAGAGGATGGGACAGCTAGGTGGTGCAGTGGATAAAGCACCGGTGCTGGATTCAGGAGGACTTGAGTTCAAATCCGGCCTCAGAGACTTGACATTTACTAGTTGTGTGACCCTGGGTAAGTCACTTAACCCCAATTGCCTCATCAATATATAAATAAGTAAGTAAGTAAGTAGATAGATGGATAGATAGATGGATAGATAGATGGATAGATAGATAGATAGATAGATAGATAGATAGATAGATAGATAGATAGATAGATAGATAGATAGATAGATGAGTAAATGAATGAATGAATAAATAGATTGATTAATTAATTAATTAAAAATGTGGTAGAGGATGGCAGCAGACATAGATGTCAGGGAATCTAATTTAGGTATGAGGTGACAGAATTCACAAAGGCATGGAATTGAGAAATAGTAGGACCAGCTCAGTGGACAATGAGTAGCCCATTTTGGTTGAAGTGTGGAATACACAAATAGGAATAGCAAAAAAGATGTTAGTGCCTCATTCTGAAAGGTGTTGGGTGCCAGGCTAAATGGTTTGTGTTCCATTTGGTAGGAAAGTGTGGAGCTACCTAATGTTTCTGAACAAGGGAATAACGTGATCAGTTCTACATATTTTCTTTGGGGGGGGCAGGGCAATGAGTGTTAAGTGACTTGTCCAGGGTCACACAGCTAGTAAATGTCAAGTGTCTGAAGCCAGATTTGAACTCAGGTCCTCCTAAATCCAGGGCTGGTGCTTTATCCACTGTGCCACCTAACTGCCCCCTGAATATTTTCTTTAAAAAAAAAAACTGCTTTGGGATGCTATCAGAAAGACCTGGAAGGACATGCATGAGCTGATGCAAAGTAAAATGTACTGTATACAAAATAGCAACAATATTGTGAGATGATCTGCTATGAATGACTTGTTTATTTTCAGCAATGCAATGATCCAAGACAACTCTGAAGGTCTTATTTTTTTTCCTTCTTTTTTTTTGCAGGGCAATGAGGTTTAAGTGACTTGCCCAGGGTCACACAGCTAGTAAGTGTCAAGTGTCTGAGGTCAGATTTGAACTCAGGTCCTCCTGAATCCAGGGCCAGTGCTTTATCCACTGTGCCACCTAGCTACCCCCAACTCTGAAGGTCATATGAAAAATGCAATCCATCTACAGAAAGAGAATTGATGGTATTTGAATACAGATTGAAGCATAATTTTTTAGTTAGTTCCTTTATCTGAATTTTTGTTTTTTTCTGTTTTCTTTCACAACCTGGCTAATGTAGAAATGTTTTGCATGACTGCTCATATATGGTTTAAATTGAATTGCTTGAGTTCTTGTCAGGGGAGGGGGAGGCAGAGAATTTGGAACACAAAATTTTTTAAAAATTGATGTCATAATTTGTATTTTACATGTAACTTGGGAAGATAAACTTCTAAATATAAATTTAAAAAATAAAATATTTTTTAAAAACCTGCTTTGTCAGGAAAGGGACTGGGGAAGGGAGAAATTAAAGGCAGAGAAATCAGTTACAAGATTATTTATTACATGAGTCCAGGCCAGAGTTAAAGATCTAAACAAAGTTAAGGGTGATAGGAACAGAAAAGGAGGTATTTATGAGAGATACTATAGGACTAGATTAAACCAGACTGGGCAACTGATTAAATATAAGGATGGAGGGAAGAGAAAAGTCAAAAATGATGCTAATACTTCAAGCCCTGAGTGACTGGGGAAATGGTGGTACCAATAACAGGAATGGGTAAATTAAGAAAAGGAATGGATTTTGGAGAGAAGACAGTAAATTCAGTTTTGAAAATGTTAAGTTTGAAGGGCCAGGAAAACAGTCATGTGGCTATGTCTAGCAGACAGTCGTAGATGTAGGCATAGGATTCAGGGAAGAGACTTGAGACTAGAGATATAGATTTAGGGTTCATCAGTAAAGAGTAATTTATATGTCTACAACATTAAGCTCTGGCTATGAATTTCCTGTGCCTAAAAACTGTAAAGCATAAAGAATACTGATTTGTATTACATGGATTTCTCCCTCTAATATTCCAAAAATATATCTTTCACTTTTGATCATAACCGATGGATTCTTTTAAAATGCCTTAAAAGAATGAATACTTGTGCTTTTTTCCACAGAAAGTAGAAATCTGTGTTCAAAAAGGTAAGAGCTCCAAAAAGATTAAAAAGCAATGTTTAGGGGGTGGCTAGGTGGTGCAGTGGATAAAGCACTGGCCCTGGATTCAGGAGTACCTGAGTTCAAATCTGGCCTCAGGCACTTGACACTAGCTGTGTGACCCTGGGCAAGTCACTTAACCCCCATTTCCCCGCCAAAAAAAAAAAAAAAAAAGCAATGTTTATGCATGGCAAACTGGACATGCCCTGACTTATCAGCTAGAACAACTGAGATGACCATTTGGAAGCAGGCTAAAATCATTCTCCCAAGCTGGTTCAAAGGGGTTTGTTGTTTGCAGGAAGAATTGGTGCTATACAGTGAGAAATAAACAAGAGAGGATTGATTCTGGTAAATGTTTAGCAACTGACCCTTCAAAAGGGAAAAAAATATATACACACACACACACACACACACACACACACACACATATACACACACACACACACACAGAGGACAAAATTTTAAGTCTAATCTGCATTATTATTTTCTCCATCCCTTTTTAAATCTAAAAATTGAACAAAACAATAACTCAAGCCCCCATTTGCTGATTCCCGAAGTGTAAATACTCACACTGAAAAATCTAACAATTAGCTTTTAGGAGTCACTATGAGCTGGCTCCAACAGATCTATGGTTCATTCATCTGCTATGGAGGACACTGCTGACATTTCATTTCATTTCATTCCTGTCATTTGCACAGATATCCTTTCCATTTCTTCATTATGCACCTTCCTCATCGACACTCTATAGAATTCCTAGCTTCCTTCAAAAGCATAACCGGCATGCCATGAGAGCTTTCCTGTCCTTCCCACTGGCTAATGCTCCCTCCCTCTTGAAATGTGGTATATACTTTAAAATTACTCATATATACTATATGTTTACTCATCTCTTTGCATGTTACATCCCCAACAGTATCAAGTTTATTTGAAGCTTGGGATTGGTTCCTTTTTATGACTTTCTATAACACCTAGTGGTAGTCCCTTGCAGGTAGCAGGAGTTTAATATATTTTGTTGAATTGAATTGAGTGTCTAGGCCTTGTCACAGGAATATAAACTATTCATTTTGGTGATTATCTTCCTTTCAAATTATTTCAAGGCAAAGTAAGTTGTAAATGTCCTCTGCTAGTAATGTGTATTTGTGTCATAGGTACGTCATAAGACATAAGATATTTGACAGTCATATTATTGGGGGAGGAGGTTTACCTACTATTTAGCATTACTCACTAACAATCCAATCGAATGAACATGCATTAAGTACCTATCATATAAAAGCTACTGTACTAGTCAGTGAAGATGCAAAGATAAAATGAAAAATAATTCCTGCCCTTTAGGAGCTTATCTTTGGTTCAGGATGGAATACAACATGTAAACTCTTAAGAACATATTAGATAATTGAAAGAGGTTTGAAAGCACTAATGGCTCAGAGAATTAGCAAAAGCTTCCAGTAGCAGATCACAGTTAAACTGAGCCTTACAGGAAACTAAGGCTTTATGCCCTTGTGTGGTTTTAAACCACTAACAGGCTTTTAAAACCAAAACATTTAAATTATCCCTAACAACTAAGGAACCACAAAGACAACAAATTTAAAGACAAGAAAGCCCAGTTTAAGTCATTGTATTTTTGTTTAAAAAAAAAAACAAAACATGAGATCAACCTTGAAGTTTCCATCTCTATGTTTTGGCTGCTGGGACCCTGCCTGTGCCCAGTGATCCTTTTACCTCAAAGATATATCTTTTCCACATCATTTGTCCTCCAATCCAGCACAGGATCTTCTCTTTGACTAAAATACAGTTGACTACAGTCTGAAATAATCTGAAGCATATCACAAGTATAATTTATGGAACTCAATTAGCTTTGAAAAAAATAAGAAAGTCCTAAATAATCCATTCCAGAAACACCAGCATTTATTTCTCTTTGGTCTGAGAGTTAGTCCTCCAGGTTCACAGAATTGTTTAAGTTCCTCACTCCTCTACTGCTCACATCCCGAGCTTCCTCAAAGTCTCAGCTAAAATCCCATTTTATGTAGGAAGCCTTCTTCAATCCCTCTTAACTCTAGCACCTTCCATCTGCTAATTATTTATCCTGCATAAAGCTTGCTTTGTATATATTTGTTTGTGTGTTATCTCATTAGATTATAAACTCCTTGACAGCATTAATTGTCTTTTGATTATTTTTATATCCCTAGCATTTAGCACAGTGCCTGGCACATAGTAGTTGCATAATAAATGTTTATTGATTAATTGTGGCTGCAGGAAGGCTCAGAAAGGAAGTAAGGAATTTGCCAAGGTCACTCAGTAAATGGGAGGATTTGAGCCTAGTTGTTGTTGCTTTTTCTACTCCAATGCCCTTAATTGCTCTTTCTCATATTTCAGGTACCATTGAACCCTGTCCTTTTAGATAATCTATTTTCCATCCCTTCCCTGCCAGCCATGCAGGTCCAAACCAAACCACTGCATTCAGCTTCTCTTCTTGTGTCTGAATTGGAAAGATCCGTTCCTATTGGAGTATCTCAGAAACATACCCCAACTTAAATTCACAATAACCTGTGGATCATCTTCCTTAAACAAGTTCCTTGATGACCCAATTTTTCCTGACATCTTTACTTTCTGTCCTCCCTAGCCCACTATTTTAGAACATATATTCTCCTGTGCCCTGCCCATTCCCCCTCCCTTTCATCTCTATAGCTCCTCCCCCCATCTTTTCATTTTTTTTTTCAAAAACTACCTTTTGGGTCTTTAGGACAAGTTCATTCCAGGGTATCACCCCACCTGACATGCCTAGGTGAGAGTGTCCTCTCTGGGATACTTTTCCTTTAAAATATAACCATTCACGGACTCACAGTACAGGATTATAATTATATGTTAATACAGATATCCTAGCTATCCACCAGGGAGGAAGGTTTGAAAGTTATTCAACTTTCAAAAGTGGGAAAGTGGGGTCACTCAGCAATCTTTAAAATATGAGAATACACCACCTCCTTCTTTTTTGCAGAGATAGGAGTTCACAAATTGGGAATATCATGTATGTTATTAAAAATTTTTTAATGTATTAATCTGTTTTGTGATTTTTTTCTTTTTCATCTTTTTATTTCTTTTGTATTTAAAAAAAAGTAGTGTTCTTTTTTCCCTAAGACATCGTTCTCCAGAGGGAGAGAAAGAGATATACGGAAGAATTTAGGTGATATGAAAAAAGATACCAAATTGTCTTTAGAAGATAAAAAGAATGGAGGAAAGAGACAGAAGCACAGAAACAGAGAGAAAAATAAAGGAGGAAAAGCAGGAATATGAGAAAGAAGAGTCAGAGACATCTAGGTAATGTAGTAGTTGGCTTGGAGTCAGGAATATCTGAGTTCAAATTCAGTCTCAGACACTTACTAGCTGTGTGACCCAGGGGAGGTCATTTTACCTCTGCTTTAGTTTCCTCAACTCTAAAACAGTCATAATAATAGTACCTACTTCCCAAGGTCGTTGAGATGATCAAACGAGATAATATTAAGAAATGCTTGTTCCCTTCCTTTCCCACACATTCTCAAACCCAGTTTGAGTCTGAGGCCAGATCTGAACTCAGGAAGATGAATCTTCCTGACAACAGGCCTGGTACTTTATCCACTGGGCCACTTAGATGCCCCCCAAGTAATTAAGCTAATCTAATATAACTTCTTATTCTATTACAGAAAAAGAGATAAGGAGGACTGCACCTGTTTTAACATAGGAACTTCCCAGATGAAAAAACTCTATCTGTCAGAACCTTCACTGCAAATTACAATCTTAAAGAACTGCCTAGAGTATTGAGTGTTTAAGTGACATGCCCAGGATCACAAAGCCAATGGCAGGACTTAAACCGGGTTTTCCTATCCTCAAAGCCAGTTCTTTATCCACTATGCACCACTGCCTCTCCTTGTAGAGATATGAACCAAAATTGCCATTACATTACCTTGAACTTTAAAGACACTTTGGTAAGACCTAGATGTTTATTTTTTAAAAAGGTATTTTTCAATCTGAGCTCCTATATACCCATAGTTTTATGACAAAGAGAGGAAAGAAAAAGAAAAGAAATTTATGCTTTGTTAGGAAATAAGTCCTGTTCTGAACTAAGTTTTGACAAAGGTTAATCTGAACTAATATTTTGTATACATTTTTGTTGTTTAGTCATTTTTAGCCCAACTGTTCATGATCCCATTTAGAGTTTTCTTAGCGAAGATACTGGGGTCATTTGCCATTTCCTTTTCTAGCTCATTTTACAGATGATGAAACTGATGCAAATAGGGTTAAGTGACTTGTCCAGTGTCCCACAGCTAGTAAGTAAGTGTCTGAGGTTAGATTTGAACTCAGGAAGATAAATCTTCCTGACTTCAGACCTGGTATTCTATCTACTGCACCACCTAGCTGCTCTTTCTTAGACTAGTGTCATATTCCCCCCAAGAGTTTATATATATTTTCATTGTACTGCACAATCAATGCACTGTATTTTTCATAATCAATAGTATATGACGAATCAGCAGCAAAGTATCAGCCATTATTCATCGTGCATTCTATTTCTACTGCATGTCTCCTGACATTTCTAAATTTTGAATCACAGGTGCTCTTACATAAAGCCTAGAGGAATGTCACGGGGGAAGGTGATAGCAAGGGAATGAATATTCATCACTCTCCAATAAAAATGTTTTTGGTGATAAGATTAGCACACACTTGGAGTTCTGAAAGTTCTATAACTCACCCTTGGTCCCCAGCTTCTCCTAGTTGGAATTTCAGAATATGATTGTCAACCTTCACAGTCACAATAGGCATATCCATATTTAAAATTAAAGCACTTTTTGGCAACCAAAATGAACAGATTGTTGATTTAAAAAAAAAAATATCACCCCTAAGGAGTCTGCATCATTCATATGGTATGTTGAAAAGTTTGGTTTTCAGAGTCATCTATTTTCTGTCCTCATTTGCTAAAGTTAATGGGTACAGTGGTATGTATTTGCTTGTGCCAGGGTCGCTTTCCAACACAACAGCCTTCTCCTGCTTTTTAATTAAAATAGTAGTAGTTGAATCAGCTAGGCTTTGCAGACATAGAATAAAGTGACCTGGGGTATTGTCAATCATCTGATTTATCTGATGCTAGATAGCCAAGTCAGTATGACCCATCGTGGTCAACAAATAAATCAGGTCACTGTCAAAACCCCACTTCACCTAAAAAAATGTGTGGAAAGAGTGATGGATTTAGAACCAGGGGACCTGAGTTCCCGTTCCAGCTCTGCTTCTTACTGTATGACCTTGAACAAGTCAGTTAACTTTTCTTGGCTTCAGTATTCTCATCTGAAAAATTAGATTTGGACTAGACATGTGAAGACCAATTTGGCACTATATGGATAATCTTCTGTATGAACTTGAAGGATCTGTGATTTTATCAGTATGGGGAACTCCCCTCTCCACCAGCTCATCTATGGCTTAGAAGATTAAATACTAGAGTTGCCTGAGGCATGTAAATGTTGAGTGACTTGTTTAGGGTCACACAGCTGGTAACTGTCAGAGATGGAATTTCACCCAGCTTTTTCAGACTTTAAACCCAGCATTCTAGTTATTATTACCATATTGGTGTATAGATCACCTGAAAGTTGTAGATCTAGCCTTCATTCTCACTATGCTGTCTTCTGAACAGGAGCTGTACCAGCTGAATGTTACCAGGCTTCTGTGTGTGTGTGTGTGTGTGTGTGTGTGTGTGTGTGTGTGTGTGTGTGTGTATGTGTACTCACTAGAACATGCCAAGAGAAAGCCCCAATATCTAAGGATGTCAAATCCTTTTGTAAATATCGACTCATGATAGTTAAAGGAGCTAAGTTAAAATTTTTTAAAATAGCTCAACAAGTCAGTGGCAACCAGTTAATCAACAAGCATTTTATTAAATACTTACTATGTGCTAGCCACTGTGCTAAGCACTGAGGACACAAAAAAATGAAAAAAAAACATGATCCCTGCCATTAAGGACTTTACATTCTAATGACAGAAACAACATTCAAAAAGCCATAGAATATAGCTATAGAATATGGGTGTATGGATGTGTGTATACATATATAAATATATACATATGCATGTATGTGTATATGTATACACATATACATAGTCATTGGAAGGTCACCTTAAAAGGAAGGCACTAGAAGTGGGGAGGTGAAAGAAGGGGACCAGTAAAGTCTTTCTGAAGAAGGTAGGATTGGAGCTGAGTCTTGGAGAAAGCTGGGGAAGCCAAGATGTGGTAGCTGGGTCATAGATAAGAGGGCCTGTACTTTCTCTCCTGAGCCACTTCAATGTTCCCACAGAGGTAAAGAGATCATTTAGAGTAATTTTTAAGATTGAGACTTTTCCATCAATTTCTAATTTATTCCCAATCTCTTTTGGTCCTAGAACTAAATCCTATTTATACTAGCAATTAGGAAAACTCTCTCCTCATAAGACTATCCCTATCCCTTCTTCCAAGTGTGATTGTTTTTCTCCTGTTAATTCATTTTGCTTATGTTGTAGACCTACATGAAAGAAATAGTTGAAGCAAAACCAGGGGAGCACCCTAAAGTTCTTTTAGTTGCAACACACACCTTTGATTTTTCAGGAGGAAAAAAAGATTCTGTTTAGTTGCTTGTCTATTGAGAATGATTTAAATGCCTGAGAAACAAAGGGTTTGTTTTTTTGTTTGGTTGTTTGTTTTTTTTTTTTTAATATTGGCAAATACAACCACTCTCATGGCTTCCCCAATGTAGCAAAATCTCCACTTGCAAATATCCCTGCTGTTCTGGTCTCTGTAGCCTCACAGGTGTTTAGGCTGCCAATTTTATTGAATTGTGCCAGGCAATTTGTGATGTGGGCAAACATCCACTATGAATTAGGCTAAGAACAGCAAACTCATCATCTGTGACATAAGCCCAGTCCTTAGCAAGAAGGGTTGGGCCAGGTTGGAGTGTGAGGAAAAAGGAAGTGTGTTTTGATTACAACTACAATCCTATTAATTCCCTCCTCTTCTTGACAGGGAAGGGGAAACAAAAACTAAAGCAAACCCCAAAAGAGAGCTTAACAAAAAGAAGCCTATTTACAGGCTGGCCATTAGGCCACGTTTAAGCCTTAAACTCCTTACAGCTATCCAAGCCCAACCAGTAAATCCTAACCTAACCATTTACAAAGAGCATAGGCACTGGGGTGCCAATTGCTCAGTATCCTACTTCATAACAGCTTATGAATTTTTAACATACATTTTGTCAGTCTAATGTGCAAAGGAGACCATATGTTATCTGGATGTTCTGTCCAGAGATTTCCAGTGGGATAAAGTGCTTAACATGCTTTCTGCTGAACTGTGTTTATCCAAAGAGAAAAGAGAGAGGTAATAGAGCTCCACTAGGGGATGTGAAAAGAAGGTAAGCATAAGGAAGAATTTTTTTTTGTCATTTCTTTGTCTTAAATTTTTTTTACCCCCCTGAGCTTGTGCACATGTCAGCCACCCACACTTACTCTCTGTAGGTCAGCTAAAAACAGCTGTTGGAAAGAAGCCTTTATGGGTTTGTTCATTTCAGAATCTACTGTCTGTCTCTATTTGTTAATTTTATCACATTACTGAGACATTGGCACACACTGTTACTTTCTCACAGCTTTCATTATCTGACTGTGGTCCTAATAACATATGGTCTTATTTTTCTAATTATATTCACTACTCACACTCAAACTGAAAGTTAATCTTTCACATGGTCATCCTAGGCAAAGCAACCTGCAACTGATGATCACTGTGTTCTAACAAAAGACATGAAACATGGGCTAAATAAAAATACAATATCTATGCATGCATGTCAATACCAATGATTCTACCTATAACAGTATTTTTTTTTTAGTGAGGCAATTGGGGTTAAGTGACTTGCCCAGGTTCACACAGCTAGTAAGTGTGAAGTGTCTGAGGCCAGATTTGAACTCAGGTACTCCTGACTCCAGGGCCGGTGCTCTATCCACTGTGCCACCTAGCTGCCCCCTATAACAGTATTTTTTAAGCCCAGACCTGTGACTTTTATCAATGTTGGGAACTCGCTCCCCTAATGAGACAGATCAGCAACTTGTTGGGAACCTATAGTTGGCTGGGATGCTGAGAGGTTAGTGTCTTGCCAAGGTATACATCAGAATTTGATGTAGAACTTGATTCCAAGGTCTCCCTGACTCCAAGGTTGGCTTTGCATTCACTAGGCAAAAAAAATGAATATATAACTAGGATTCATGATTGTACTAGTGGAGATGCTCTCTACCAATATTGATTGGAACTCCTCTATGATTTAATAGATGATCTTTAAGAGTTACTGTGATTGGAAAACTCATAACCAGGCAAACGACCTAGCAATAAGACTCTAAACTTTGTGGTGATACCATGTTCTGTCACCATTCCTATGACTTGAAGCCTACCCAGCTTGTAAGGAGCTGATGAAGTCTGCATTCTGCTGGCATACTCTTCCAGAACCCAGGGTCACTTCTGTGCCATGAAAAAATATCAGAATAAAATCTTAGTATCAACAGAGACAGATACACAGAGAAAAATACTTTTAAATCCCCCCTTTTAAACAATATGTGAGTACTGTAAAGCCTCTTTGAGACTTTACTTGCTATGTATAGGTACAAAAGGTCAAGAATGGGCTTAGGCAGGTAGAAGTAAAATATTACTTGTTCCCATACTTAGCTTGTTAAGACTAAGGAACCCTGAATCTCAGAGCTATTTAACAGTTATACAAACAGGGGCAGCTAAGTGGTGCAGTGGATAGAGCACTGGCCCTGGATTCAGGAGGACTTGAGTTCAAATACAGACTCAGACCCTTGACACTTACTAGCTGTGTGACCCTGGGCAAGTCACTTAACCCCAATTACTTCACCAAAAAAAAAACAGTTATACAAACAACCATTACCTGATATGGTAGAAAAAATATCTTAACCCCCAAGCAGGTAAGGCTAATTTTTCCTTAAATGGTATTAAGACCATTCTTGAGACTCATTTAGCTCAGTGAATTAAAGGATCAGGCTATTGGTATCACATTGGGGTCACTGGAGTATATAGCATACAGCAGGGGCTCCAGTCACTCCCTGATGCTTGGCTGGTGGAAAATGAGACAACTCAGCCAAGGGAGCATCTCTCAGTTGAATTTTAATGCTTATCCTTGTTGACTATTCTTATCCTAAAATAGGTAAGGTACTCTTCATTTGCTAACAGCTAAATTCCTTGGATTTGACTCCATCATCATTATGCTCCAGGAAAAGATCATTACCAGAAAACTCAACTTCATTAACTTTGATATTCATACCTCAACAGTACCCTCAGTAACCTGTGCCTTTGTGATTGGAGAGCTGAAAAGGACAAAGTAAAACGTCTCCTAAAAGCCTCCATTGAAAGAAGACTCACATTTCAGTCATTTCCCACCAGCTGCACTCCTTGGACTCAACTCCACCATCATCATGTCTCTGTGCCAAATATCTTTTCCTGGGTAACACCTCTCCCCTTTCAACTTCTTTTTGTGTGTTGTCTTTCCCCATTAGACTGTAAACTACTTGAGGGCAGGGACTGTATTTCTTTGTCTTATTTGCCTGGCATATGTGGTTGTTCAGTTGTTTTTCAGTCATGCCCAACTCTTCATGACCCTATTTGGGGTTTTCTTGGCAAAGATACTGGAGTGGTTTTCCATTTCCTTCTCCCATATATTTTTACATATAAGGAAACTGAGGCAAACAGGATTAAGTGATTTGCCCAGGGTCACTTAGGTAGAGTAAGCATCTGAGACCAGATTTGATCTGAGAAAGATGAGTCTTCCTGATTCTAAGCCCAGTACTCTATCCGCTGTTTCACCTAGCTGCCCTGGCACATAGTAAGTGATAAATAAATTTTTACTGAATTGAATTGAAGTAAATCGTTTGGTAACTTTTTAATGGCTTACAAGTCCTTCATTTTGCTCTAATATCAAATCTAAACCACCAGAGGAATGGCTGAGTCAGGCCTAGCCCAGAATCTCTGACAGAGTCTATCCTTTAGAAATGAAATCTGGACAGTAATATAGAATGCTCACTATAAGCTAGGGTGGAGTATCTGACAGAAAGGGCCCAAGCCCCTGGATGAAGAAGGGTAGTCCAAAAAAAAAAACAATTCTAAAGGAATTGGTTAGCTGGGAAGTCCCTGTTCTTTTTTGAAAAAGGTTAGGAAAAATAAAGTTAGCATTTGGGGTTAAGAATTTCCTTCTGAGGAAATAAAAGGCTTCATATCCAAGACCCAGAGAAAACAAGACAGGAAAGCCTGAGGGTAGTTCTTATTTTTATTTTTCTGCTCCTAGACTAGGACTAGAGCTTGGGGGAAAATTAAATTGAACTTATAAGAATATGGTAGTACCTACTTTTCCCTTGAAGAAGAGATTGTCAAAGATTTCAGCTGAGCCAGAATTAGCTAGAAGTAGCTGGGCATCCAGCAGACCATTATCCAATGGAAACTACAAGTCCACTAGATAAATGTTCAACCAATTTATCCCCTGGAGACTATAAGCCCTACAATGAGAAGGCTTGGCATGATGATATCATTAGAAAATCCTGCAGCACTAAAGGACTTGTCCTTCTACATGTGCATTCTGATCATGTGTTCCCATATGTGTACATTTAATAAATACATCATCTATTTATCTCATTTTATTAAATAATTTTACTTTAAACTAATTTTGTGTCTAATTGATTTTTTTTGGTGAGGCAGTTGGGATTGAGTGACTTACCCAGGGTCCCACAGCTAGTAAGTGTCAAATGTCTGAGGCCGGATATGAACTCAGGTCCTCCTGAATCCAGGGCTGGTGCTCTATCCACTGTACCACCTAGCTGCCCCTCTAATTGACTATTAAGAGTAAACACATTATGTGGCCTTGTGAGCTATAGTTTTAGGGGATACTGACCTGCACAGTATATTGAACCTGAGTTAACATGTCCTTAGTGGGCCCAGCCTATAGGTTGGGGGGGGGGTGTCCAAGTGCCACCCATATCTCTTTAATTCACAGAATACTAGATTTAGAGCTCTATATGACTATGTCATATAGTCCAACCCTATAATTTTACAGAACAGGTAACCAGAGAAACTGTTAAGTGACTTGCCCAAGATCACATAGGTTTTAGGTGGCAGTGTCTAGATTCAAACTAAATCCCCTGTCTGTGGATCTAGTATTCGTTTCTACCCTGCTATCATGTAATGTTTTATAGTCATCTTTGTATATACCCCAATTGCCTTCTAGTCTATAAGTTCCATATAGGCAGTAAATAGTGTCTTATTCAAGATTCAGATCTATTCCAATGCCTAGTTCACCTATCTGTACATAATAGGCCTTTAATAAATATTTGTTGAATTAATATTCTTTCATATTTTCCCTAAGATTTATTATTTTTTAACTTTCATAATTTTTAATGTTTTTCCTACTTATTTCTAAACTTTTAAACAGATATCCAGTGATTCTTATTGTTTTGGAAGCCTGTTTTCTTCATTAACATATATTTTAATGTGCAAATGTCTAAGGTTTCATGGTACAGAATTCTAAGGACTGAGTAGATAGTGGGTCATTTTGCTAAAATAGCTGGCTCTGGACTCTAATTCATGACTCCATTTACTCTAAATTGCATTTTTAAAATGACTCTCCGGAGGCTTGATTTCATTAAATTGATGGTGTGCTTTCACCACTATTCTCCTAGCTTTGCCCCAGAGGAAACACTATAGGGGTTGGAGGTTTATTTTGTTTCAGTGCTTTCTCATTTGAACAGGTGACATAAGATAGAGGGGGGGAAAATTAAGCACCTTCAAATTCTGTAATCACCAATGAGAAACAGTCCACTTAGAATGGGTGAAATTCTTCCACAGCCCTGACACATACCAAGCAAACTATACCTTGATTTAAGTTAGCCAAGACTGGGTGGGCATTGGAAGGAGCATCTGAAGAGATTATCCCCCTTTTTTTTTAAAGGGCCACTTGGCAGCTGGGTATATTGGATCAAAAAGAAAAATAAAATTGTATGTCTAGTCTACTTAATCACTCCTTTCACTTTGCTCATTCCAGCAGAGCTTAATCATAACTTAGGGAATATAATACAATACAACTTTATTTTGTATGACATTTTTCATAAAAAGCTGTATCCTAAAGTACTTAGTACACCTAGCAAGTTAAAATAAAAATGAAAGTGAGGGAAAATGATTGTAAGTGATATCATTTGAGTAAGGAGGGAGGGGGAAGGGAGTCTATTTGCCATTGAGACATGAAAGTAAATGGAACATTGATAGGGGAATGAGATAGAGGAAGACAGACCTAAGTACCAAGAGCTACAGAAAAGGTTTTAATATAACAGTGCTGAGAGATGGGACAAAAGGGTTCTCAGAACAGTGTGAGAGAATTCATCATGAAAGTCCATGAACTTAACTAGAATACATCCTAAGTATTTTCCAAACAGGAAATCACACTTTGAACCTAATGGTGTAATAAAGTAGTTTCCAGTGCCTTGGAGGAATGTAAATGAAAAACCACTGGACTTAAAGCCAGAGAGATGTTATTTCTAGTACCAATATTTTTTTTTAATATCTGGCTTTGTGACCTTAGACAAGTCACATTATCTTTTTGGCCTTCAGTTTCCTCATCTTCAAGATGGATAATGCAAGGTAAGCTTTCAATTCTGTGATTATATGACTTGTATGAACATACATATATATATATATATATATATATATATATATATGTAATTTCCCAAGAAATTATATATGATACATATGTTCTCCTTAAACAGATATGGATCATTGTCATGTCAGAGTCCTACTTTGGAAAAGATTCTGATGATACATAGATACCATTCTATGTCAAACTGAAAGACTTGGTATTGCATCCTACTTTCTGGTCATTTTGAGCAATAAATATATGGGAAACTAGAGGTTGTGTAGAACTGATTTGTTTAAAAGTTGAATCATCAAGTAGTATTCAAGGGTAGACAGGTAGTAAGTAGGAGGTATTGCACATATATATGATTTTCCCTCACACCTGCACAGGGAAGGGGAGGGCAATATGGGTAGGAAAGAGAATTAATAGCATGAAAGAAGTGAGGATTAGCAACTACTCTGGAATAGGGGAGGAGGGAAAAATTAGACTATGCTGCCTGTAGGGCACAATGTGCTAGAAATATAGTTATGCTAAATATAACCTTTTACCAACCTTTATCCAAGGTAGTAGCTGAAAATTCTCTCTTTTCACACGTAATTTCATCGCATAATTACCTTGGAGAAAAATGATAACAAATACAACCTTGACAAGCAGCATAATCTCTTTTGAAGTGGCCTTTTTCTCTCCCTCTCTGACAACTTGAGTGTACCAACTACAATCTCAGGCTAAATGAAATGTTATATTCTCTCTACTTAGGAATGGACAATTACATATGCAGATTAATAGCCTATTGATTAATTATCTTTATTTTCAAATTACCAATTTGAACAGATATTTACAGAGTATAGGGATGTAAGGTTATTATTGTAATTATGAACCTGACTTGGAAATAAAACCTTATATAACACTACACAATAATGAGGGGCCTACAGTCTTAAATTTTAAGTTAAAAAAAAAAGTAGCTGGACTTTGGTATTTTATCAGTTTAGTCAGGCTACTATCTTTTACAACTGGCATACCAAAACTAATAATTATCATTCCTTTAAAGCCTTCCTGGCAAATTATTTGCAGAAAAGTGCTTTGAAAGTTACCTCACCTCTTCAGTAGACCGCTGGGTAATATTCTTTTAATTATAGGGCTTACAATGTTTGTGTTCCTGTTACATTCCATTTTAAGCACCACATATTGACTCTGGCAGTCATTACTACATCTTGCATTCTCCTAAAGAGCTTTACTTCAATGTTTAATTCAACCGCAGAGATAGGAGAGCCTATTTGTTGGTGGCAAGCACTTTAGCAGATCAGGCTCGCTCCTCAACTGCCCGATAGTGATTTTTTAGCCTGCAGGGAAAAGTCTGAATGAAAATAGCACTGGCTGTATCTTCTCTGATGCTTCCTGTGTACTTGCTTTTGGGTGGTATAAGACCTTGCATAAGTTTCTGGGCACTTGATTATAGATGTATAAGGGGAAATGTCATAGGTACTACAGGTTATAGAAGCCAAGTTAGCACATTAAAAAATATAGCCACTTGATAGAATTAATTAAAAGAGTTATCAATCAGACAAGAAGATATTTATTAAGCACTTTAAGAAGCCATAACCCTGCCCCTTGATCCTTTGGTATGACTAAGGTTTCTTTGTCTTTCCTTTATTATGTAACTTGATGTCTACAAAACAATCACCTACAAGTGGAACTTGAACAATGACACATTGATGTGAGACTGGTAGCACCATCAAACAACCAATTGCTGTGTTGGGAAATATGACAGCTTAGACTACATTCTCTCATGGGAGGGTGTTGTGCAATACCTTCTGAGAGAAGGGAATCCAGATACTATTTAGGGTTCCCAATTAAGAATTAAGATTCTCAGAGTTGAAAGGAAGCTCAGTGACTGTCTAATCCCACCCTCTTCAGAAAAAAGAATACCCTTGACATGTGTCAACCACTTTTTTCAAGAGCAGGCCATTCCACTTCTGAAAACAAATAGCTCTTTTGCACATATCAAGTCTAAATTTACCATGATGTACCTTCTATCCCCTGTTCCTGGTTCTTCCCTCTGAGGAAAGATGGAACAAATCTAACATGAAAGACTTTCAAGAGTTGGAAGCTAATTTCATAACAAGGAGCAGAGTCAACTGGAAAAACAGCTTTAAATGACAGAAAGATCATGCCAAGATATAAGAAGTGACTTCTACAGCAGAAGTTTCAGAAATTGAATGGAGGGATACCTAGATGGCACAGTGGATAGAGCACCAGCTCTGGAGTCAGGAGGACCTGAGTTCAAATCCGGCCTCAGACACTTAACACTCACTAGCTGTGTGACCCTGGGCAAGTCACTTAACCCCAATTGCCTCACTAAAAAAACAAAAAACAAAAACAAACAAAATAGCACCTTCCTTAAAGATCTTACATTCTGCTGGAGAGATTCAGCAAGTACACATAAATAAATATAAGATAAATGTAAAATAAACACATGTAATTTGTTGGTGGAACTGGGGAAATGATGAAAGATCTCTTTAAGAAAGTGACACTTGAGTTGGACTTTGAAGGGGTTTCAGGGTTGTAGGAGGTGGGAGTGCAGAGGAAGAGCACAATGGTGTATTCTCCAACAGATTCTACAGCAGAGCACATCCCACAATTCTGGCCCTGGGAGAACTGAGTCCTTCACTTTTTGATCCCCATGATTTATTATTAGCACAATATTGTGAGCTAGGGAACAGTATGTAAGCTTTCCCCCCAGTTTAGTTTGCTCCTGGTCTGGTCTTGTGAGTATGGTATCCAAGGGCTAGAAATGCTGTTCCCTCAGTATCCAAAGCCCAAATCAGAAGGCTGAGAGGTAAACTTTAGTTTCTACATGCTGCTTTATGTGATATGGTGTTCCGCAGGGAAGCTAATCCCTAATCTCCCCATCTCTCTCCCTTTCTTCTCCTGACTTCTCTTGGGGTCCCATTTAAAACTCTTCCATTTGAGATATGTATGCCTATGTTTCATGCCCATGAACACTTTGGGATAGACAAAGTATCTCTGTCCTAAAAGTCTTCTGAAAACAAAGGAGACAAGCAGGGAGGCTCTCCTAATCAGTAGTCATGTTCAGTGCTGAAATCCATGGCCATGGTGGTTACAGGCATCTCTGTGAATGACTCTAGACACTTGCTAATGAAATTCAGAAAGTAGCTACAGTGGCAACTCTATCAAATATATTGAGGTCTCTCAGGGGAATCTAGTCATTTATGAACATACAAAGCCCAGAAAATAACACTAATTAATTCAGGTTACCTTCAGCATACCTTTCTATAGTCCTGTTAAGAGATACAGATAAGGCTTAATAATCTTCATGCACTTGAGGGTATTTTAACAAATGGAGGAGTTGTAGGAGAGTGAAAAAGGGAATCCACTGATACAGGAGATGCTACTTTGGATAATGTTCTCAGACCTACACAGTAAGTACAGGTTCATCACAGCACTTTATCTATGGTCCTACTATCTTGTTTCTGCAACTGGCCAAATGATTGCTTTTGTTTTCTACTGAACTTGAATCTTAAAAGCACACTATTGTATTGAGAATAGTGCATAGGGGGGCAGCTAGGTGGCTCAGTGGATAAAGCAATGGCCCTGGATTCAAGAGGACCTGAGTTAAAATCCAGCCTCGGACACTTGACACTTACTAGCTGTGTGACCCTGGGCAAGTCACTTAACCCTCATTGCCCTGAAAAAAAAAAGAATAGTGCATAACCATTCTTCACATCAATAATAATAATGGGTATTTATATAGGTCTTTAAGTTTTGCAAAGTACTTAATATCTATTATACCTTCTAAATATCAAAAACCTCAAGAAATAGGTTCAATTCTATAGATTTTAATATCCCAATTTTAAAGATAAGAAAATCAAGAATTAGAAAGGTTTAATGACTTGGTAATTAGCACACTGCTAGTCAATGTCAGAGGCAAGGGTCAAGCCCAGGTCTCTACTGACTCCAGGTGTGAGAATACAGGCTCTGTGCTTCTTCCTCATAAAAGGCACATTGTAAAGTGAGTCTTTAGCACACACAATCTTGAGGCAGATTCAAACCAAAATGTATGGTTACCAGAGACTTTTCTTACCAGGAACATGACCAGGAACCTGCTTTTGAAGGTCACCTGTCAAAAAAAGGTTACTCTTTGGTGGAAGTATAATTAACAATATCCATGAAAAAGATTCATTATATGTATATGGATGCTATGGCCCAGGGGAGCAGGAATTGATTATATAGGAATTGTACTTAGGGAATAGAATTCTATCCCCATTTTTGTAATTTAACTTCACTAGCAACAGCAGCTTAACTTCTTCCTTCTTTCCAGAATAGCGATACTAGACTTTATTTTATGCAATACACAAATCCTTGAAAAAATGGCAAATCAAACATATAATCAGATTTTAAATACACAGAGGGACTATGTCCACAAGGATTGTCTTTAATAAAGAATTATTTTATAAAGAATCTTTTAGCAAAAGCAGGTAACTATTCCCTGGCAGTAAATCTGGATTTTTATATACAGATAATCCTATATATAAATGAATGGACAGTTCCACTCGTCCTTATCCCCTCCTCTACTAATTCTCCACAGCAACTAACAGGAGAACCATTCTATACAAATGTATATACGCTGAGGGTTGGGGAGGATTGGGGAGGATTGGGGGTGGGGGGAGCACAGTGTCTTTTAGTGCCATTAAAGGATACAGAAGGAGAGGAGCTATGAATAAACAGGAAAAATTTAGGAAAACACACCCTGAAAGTAGATTCCTGAGTCTATGTGGTAGTTTCCCTGATCCAAAATATTTACTACCTCCTCTTGCCACATTCCACATACATTGCCTGGTTTTTCAAACCTTGCCTTATGAAATTGCCTGAATTGCCCCACAAAAAAATAAAGAGTTAGGATCTAAACCCCAAAAAAGCTTGTAGAAGCATATCAAAGATGCTATCAATCAAAAGCCAATAAGGATTTGTTAAGGGAAAGGAACTGTGCTAGGTAGGTACAATGGATACAAAGCCAGAAATGAAACAGTTCCTGCCCTTGGGGAGCTTACCTTCTTTATTTATTTCCAAATTAGCTTGGGATTTGCCATATGACCAGAGAAGAGGGAAAAAGCTCTTTTCCTCTTTCTTCACCATTTCTTGCATTTTATGACTCCTGAAACCAGAACTGTGGATAATATTATCGTTAAGATGGTGGTTTCTGTAATTTGTCAAACATTAATAAGAAATCTGACCAATGCGTAAACTCCCTCATCTGATAAAAATCAACAATTTGTCTGTAATTTAGAATCTTATACTATGGCCTGAGGAACTGGGAAGTTAGGGTCAAATAGCCAATATGCATCAGAGAAGGAGTTGGACTCAGGTCTTCCTGACTTCAAGGCCTCACCAATATCTATCCAGTAGTCCATACTACCTCTCAGTATGACAATTGTTATATTACAGATTAAATACGCTTTTGTCCAATGGACTAGGAACCTACCATTTCCTGTAGGAAAATGAACTTTGAGGTTTGGACTGCAGGCATTAAAATGAGTTACATCACTAATATTTGCTGCTACACAGAGACACACACACATACAGACACACACACACACACACACACACACACCTCCACCCACTACATAGACATCACTTGCTATTTTGAGCTAATACAGTTCTTCAAAACAAATAAACAAAAAAGCAGTCCTAAATTATTTAAAATGATAAACATGAAATACAGGGTGTCCTAAAACATCTAATACAATGCTATGAATGCTAATTTTACTGACGTACTTGACCCATCCTAGCCCAGTTGAGTCTCACGGCAACCCCTTGAAGGAAGTACTGCAGATATTATCTTCATTCACAGATAAAGAAACTGAGGTCAAGGGAAGACTTTTACTAGATGACCTCTAAGGCCTTTTTCCTGCCCTTCCCACATGATTATATGTTATATCTAGAAATTTTTGAGTTTATGTCCTATATTTTCCTATGTGCTTGATAATGATTCATTCTGCTAGCAATCAGGCCACTCAGTATTAATATGCCCCAACCTGTCATGGGCACTTGTGCTGTTGAGCTTTCTCCTACTATTTATATTGCAACCACCTCTATACTGGGCCTATGGAATAAGAAGTGCTCTAGAGGTCACTGTGACTTATGAGAGTACCCTGTTATCCTGAGCAAGCATAAGTATTTCTCCTCTCTGGTACTCAGTATCCTCATCCTTAAACTGAGAAGATTGGACTAGATAATCTATATGGTCCAGCCTAGCTTTAGCATTCTGTGAAAATAAGTAATTTCAATGCTATTCCTTGAATGTACTTAGCACTGTCCATCAGATGCTTCCTCTAAGGAGTAGGTTAAAAAATTCTGACTGATGATCAGTTTCCTTCTGAGATTATCATTCAGACCCCATCCATCCCCTAAAGGCTTGGCTTACAAAGGAAGAATACAAAGTAGATAGTTTGGGTGTTGCTGAGTAATGACTGCAGACCTAAAAGAGCACTTTTGAAAGTAGACATGTTAGGAGCTTTGTCATTTTATTTCAGACCCAATTACAACTACCAATGAATCATGTAGCCAGAAAGCACACATTCAAACTGAGCAGACATTAAGCCATCTAATGACTATGCAAGAGGATTCTATCTGTGAAATTCTGGCTAAGTTAAATGAAACCCCTGAGAAACAGGCAAGGAGGGGAGACTTTCTATATTTCTTAGCAATGATTTGGCCTTGATAACAATAAACAAAACAACAATGTTTAGGTGCAGTCATCAGAAAGACAGTCTCATCTATAGGATAGTCTCCAATGAAATGAGGGTTATTAATCAATAAAGCCAAAGTGATGGCTATTGTCAACAATATTCCCCAGAGTCACTCTTTCCCTGAAGAATGCCCTATAGGAACCAATTAGAGGCTTTATAAAGCAGCTCTGATTTCTTGCAGTGTTGTTCATTTTCCTTAATATCATTAGAGTCACAGAGACCTCCAGATCACTACTTGTTTCATAGGCCCAATATAGGCATGGCTTTGATATAAATAGAGAAAGCTCAAAAGCACAAGTGCCCATGACAAGTTGGGGCATCTTAATGCTGGGTGGCCTGATTGCTAGCTGAATAAATCATCATCAAGCAAATAGGGAAAACATAGAACATAAACCCAAGAATATTTACAGATAAAAAGATAATCACTTGAGAAGGTGAGGAAAGAGCCCTTAGAAGTCATCTAGTAGAAATCTTCTCTTGACCTTACTTTTTTCATCTGTGAATGATGATAATATCTGCAGTACTTCCCTAAAAGGGCTGCTGTGGGATGTAAAACAATATGTGTTCATTTTTTCAAACTTTAAAATGCTAAATAAATGTCAGTTATCAACTTCTTTTACAAATAAGGAAACTGAGGCCCAGAAGGTTAAATGATATGCTCAAGTTCACATAGATAATTAGTGGCAGAATCCTAAATGATACCCAGGATTCCTGATTCCTTGCCCAGCAAGTCTTCCCATTATACTGATCTGATTAATATTAGAGTTAAAAAAATATAGCCTAGAGTAAAAAAAAATGCAATTAAGGAAAGCATGAACCCCTGTGAATTTTTCAGACCCACTCAATTGTGTAGAAAGGAACTGCTTAAGTTCTAGAGTTTCTAATGCACCTAATTAAAGTCTTCTGTTAGATGCTAGTTAACATGCAATGCTTAAGAGACTAAAAAGCATACAACAAACAGAGAGAATTCTCCAGGATACAGAGAAGAAAGCTCGAAGGCCCAAATGACCTTTTGTTGTTCCTGAAATTCTTCTGTTATGATGTTCAAAAATGAAGATTGCCAAACAGATGGAGCTGTTAAGTAGTTTTGAAAACAACATGACATACATGCAAAAAAGCTTTAGGGAGAAACTTAAATTTCAGATGTGATGCTACAGGTCAGTCATAATCAATTGGAAATACAAAGGGGAAAGATAGTAAATGGCTCAGTTCTATTTTCATTGCTGTTGTTTTAATAAAACAGGGAATTTAAAAGATGGAGGTCCAAATTAATTGTTATTCTTCATCCACAGATACCCCACTAGCCCTAGTAGACAGAAGATGAGGTGAATGTCTCTGAAGAAGGGAATTAAAGTTGGCAGTTTGATACTTGTGTTCACTGCTATCATTAAAAAAATGCTGTATGTAATGAATAAGTGAAGCCAATTAAATCCAATGAGAGCCTTAGGAAATGGTGCCAGCAGTCAATTACTGTTTGAGAAAATGGTGTTAATAAATCCAGATTTTCTTTTTAATATATAGGAGGAAATTCAACATCACTTCGCCCCACACACACACACTTAGCCCTTAAGCAAATTTTTACAGAAAGTTTTCTCCCCACCCCCTCCATACTGTTTTCCCAGGAAGCTGAACTAGACAATTTAGATTTTCATAGCTAAACTCTTCTCTCTTCTTACAATGAAAGTTCTATCATTGGGAAATTTAAGGAAAACAAACAAACTGTTAGCCATTACCTTTGGCCAATGTACATAATTCCAATCAATTCAGACTTGAAGTATGCAGCTTCCTAATACAACTGTAAAATGGGATCTCAGCATTTAAGATATTATTTTACTTATTTCATTATCTAGAGGAACCTCACCCCTGGAAAAGTATATTTATTGTAATTTATTCATTTATAAAGTTTTCAGACAATGCAAAGTTGGAATGAAAAGCGAACACATTGAATGACTGCGTTAGGATCCGAAATGATTTCTTGAGATTAGGATGATGGGCTAACTATGATAACATTAATTTTAATAGGGATAAATGTCTTATACTCAGGGTCAAGAATCAACTGTGTAAGTATGACATGAGGGAGGCATCACTACACAACATGAGAAAAAAAATATCTGAACTTTCATGAGAAAAACTATCTGAAGTTTTTTGTGCACTGGAAATCTTATAATGTGATATTTGTATAATAATGTACAGTGTATAATAATTTAATATATGATATATAATAATTAACAGTGGCAGTAACAGGCAGAAGGAAGGTCATAGTCTGGTCTCAAAGAGCAAAATAATTAATAATGGATACAAGGAGGTAGCCTAAGCTTTCGTTCAATGTAAGGAAAATATTACCAATCAGAGCTTTCCAGAAATAAAAGGGAAACCTTTATGAGTAGCGGGTTCACCTTTACATAAGGTCCTGAAGCTGAGAATGGATGTCTATGAGTTGAGAATACTACAGAGTAGATGCTTAGTCAGGTAGGTACAGATTACACTAGATAACTTTTGTGGTCTCTCCCAACTTGAGGATTTTGTTATTCTGCAATAGATTTCTACACACCTTTGTGATACATACCTCTGTGATAGAAAATTAAATTAAACTAAATAAATTACTATGGGATCTCAGGTCTAGAGTTGGAATGAACCATAGAGTCCATCTACTCTAATCCCTTAATTTTACAGATGTAGAAACCGAGACCCAGGGAAGTAAAGCTACTTGTCCCAAAGTAACACAAGGATTTTATACCAAAGGCAGAGTGAGAAACCAGGTTAATTTAATGACATAGACTTTGGGATGTGTGTGACTGTGAGGAGCAATCTTATTATAGGCAACACGGTGAAAAGTGAAAAATTCAGTCTGCAATTCATATGGAGGGTGGGCAGGGGTGGAGTTGACTTCAGTATAAAAAAAACAGACTTGATGGAGTTTTTTTGTTGGGATGATAATGTAAAAGTTGTTTTTAGTATTTCATATATATAGCCATGGGATAGGATTTTTATTTTGAATTATAAGCATTTGCAGGTGAACTGTATTTTTTCATTCCATTTCATTATATGTAATGTAGGCAAGTGAAATGGAGAAGAAAAACATGCCTTGGATATATTTGCCTGATAAGATTGAAATAAGGTAAGAAAATGTAAGTCTAAAAGTGATTTGGGGATACACAAAGAAATAGATTCACCTTAAACATTAGGCTTAGGAAATCTTGGCATTTCTTTCAGATTTTCAAAGAAAAGTAAGAGTAATAGATTAGTATGTACTGATTTGGTTTTGTTTGTTTCAATTCTGTCTGACTCTTCATGAACCCATTTGAGGTTTTCTTGGCAAAGATATTGGAATAATTTGCCATTTCCTTCTCCAGCTCATTTTACAGATGAGGAACTAAGGCAAACAGGGTTAAATAACTTGCCCAGGGTCACACAGCTAATAAGTATCTGAGGCCAGATATGAATTCAGGAAATTAGTCTTCTTGACTGCAGACCTAGAACTCTATTCACTGAGACACATAGCTGTCCTGCATGTTCTGATACCTACCTTTAAATTTGCTTAACTGTTTTTCAGTCTTTCATTTTGCTACACATTCTATCTTTATTCATGTATTCATTAGGAAAAAAGAAAGTATCAATTGTATTTCCACAATAAAATCTTTGAGAATCTATTTATAATTGAAATGTATGTTTCAAGAAGTGATCCAGATAGAATCAATGAAATAAAAAATCCCATATACATGTGTAAAATAAGAAAGTAGGAGTGCAGGGCTTTTTAACATGATTCCTGACTTAACAATAAATGTGTCTCTCTGACTTAGAAGAAGTATCTTAACGATGTAAGTGTATTACATAAAACACTGCCTTTTGGGCTATGAAAAATTCAATAGATGATTAATCATACCAATTGTTTTAAGATGGATATTCATTTTTAATGCACAATTTGAATGAAAACTACCAAATCAAAGAACTAACACACAAAATCTTTGGCTTATGTGCATTTGGGGAAAGCTAAAGCTCTCAATGAACATAAAGCATCCAGAAAGATCACTTCGAAGCCAGATTGGCTTGTGGGATTCATGTTAATGTAATTCTACCTTCAATTCCCAATTCTCCATACTCTACCCCTTGGGACTAGAAAGGAATAGACAAACAGGGTTAAGTAGAAAGGAGAATGAAGAGAAAGAGGAATCTCTGAAGTAATGATCTTAATATTATACCAGTACAATCCAATTAAATACAATCAACCTTTCTTAAGATACTGTACTTGATACTGAGGATGTGGAGACAAAGGGGAAAAAATAATACTATCAAAGAGCTTACATTCTGGGGGCATCAGTTCTCAAAGTATGGTTGAGAGACTCTTGGGGTCCCAGTTTCAGGGGTCCCCAAGAAGAAAACTATTTTCATAATAACACTATGACATTTTAATTCTAATATGATAAACATTGACAGATGTAACATAAGCAAAAGATCTTGGGAGGGAAAGGGTCTCAATAATTTTTAAGAGTATTAATGGGTCAGTCCTAAGGGCAAAAACTTTGATAATTGTTCTACTAGGGGACTATAAATGTAAGAACATAAGTAAATATAAGATGATTTGAAGAGTGAGAAAACACTAGTAATTGAAATCAAGAAAGTCTTCCCAGAGAAGGTAGATATCATTTGAACTGAGATTTAAAAGAAATTGGAATTCGAAGAGGTTAGGGATTCAAAGAAATAAACCATTAAAAATGGGATTCAAACCCTACCTCTGGGACTTTGACCACAGGCAAGTCATCTAACCTCTCTGAACCTCTGCTTCCTACCAGTACCTATTTCACAAGGTTGTTTTGAAATTCAAACAAGTTAAGATGTATAAGCCATGAGACTCATATGAGATAAACTATGTAAAGTTCTTTTCATGGGATAATTTTTGTATGAAGACATGATGACATATCTGGAGAGATGAATTTGGGGAATAGCTAGTAGATCATATTATCTAAAAATAAATTTCCTGAAGAGAAGTAATATGAAATATTGAGAAAAGAAGATAGGTTTCATATTGTATAAAGATTTAAATGCAGGCTGAGTATTTTGTATTTTATCCTAGAAGCAGTATAGATTTTTTTTTTTTGGTGGGGCAATGGGGGTTAAGTGACTTGCCCAGGGTCACACAGCTAGTTAAGTGTCAAGTGTCTGAGGCTGGATTTGAACTCAGGTACTCATGACTCCAGGGCTGGTGCTCTATCCACTGTGCCACCTAAGCTGCCCCCAGTATAGATTTTTGAATAGGCAGCTGACAACAAGATCTTGGTTTTAGAAATATTATTTTGGCAACTATTTGGAGGATGCATTTGAAAGGGGAGACACTAAAAGTAAAGGAAACAGTTATGAGACTATTGTAGTAGTTCAAACAAAAAGCAATCAGTGTTCAAATTAAGAGAATGTCCACTAGAATGGAGAAAAAGACATGAAAGGAAGAGAAGTTATGAAAGTAGACTCAACAAGTCTTAGAGAATGGCTGAATATGTACGATGAAGGAAAGAGAAGAGTTGAGGATGTCTCTGAGGTTGCTTCAGTAACCATAAGCATGATAGTACCTTCACTGCAAATAGGGACATTTGGAAGATAAGTGGATGTAGTGGGAAAGGCAATGAACTCTGTTTTGTACATGTTAAATTTGAGATGATGACAATGATGACGATGACTTCAATGATACATATAGGAACTGTTCAACATGTAGTTGGTACTATAAAGTTCAGGCATCAGATACATAGAAACGGAAGTTATCTATATAGAGTTGATCATTGAACTCATGAAAGCTGATGAGATTGAGGGAGGAAAAAGAAAGAGAGACAGAGAGGAAGGGAAGGGAAGGCAAGGCAAGGCAATAGACACTCTGCTGCCTGGATGCCTTATAAAGGATAGATTCCAGCTACCTTTTGAGACCTCACAAGGCACCATACCAAAGAAGGGAAGACATAATCAGGAGATAATCCCACTCCAGGCACAAACTTGCTGAGGAGACCATGATCCTACTTACAGGAAGAACACATCACCCCCAACCCAACCCATCTTTGACACAACTCAGAAGTCATTCTGGTATCCTTGCTGGTAGAAAGAGTGAGGCTGAGGTGTGGGAATAGCTCCTTTAACATATACACAGAGTTTTGACTTGTTAGCCAATTAAGAATTTTCATCACCACAGAATATGAATCCAGATGACAGCAGTCAGAGAATATTGGCACATACTCTGAAGTGTGTGTATATTGTGGGCAGTAAGTGGAAAGGTAAGATTGTTTCACCATGCATGCCCAGAAACAGGACCACCCCAAGTGTCTGCGTCCCTCAGCTGACTGGAATGACAATTGAAAATATTCCAAGAAGGACAGGGAGGCCAAAGAGTTCTAAATTTGTATGCAGCAGATTGCTGAGTTTTATTTTCTTGTTCATTTTGCCATTCTCTTTCATGATGTTGATCTGTACAGTACATTCAAATATAAGGTTATAATATTATTTGCCAGCATCTATTTAGCAATTCATGGGGCAGCTAGCGGGCACAGTGGATAGGGCACTGTTCTAGGAATCAAGAGAACCTGAATTCAAATCAGATCTCAGACAGTAGCTGTGTGACCCTGGGAAAGTCACTTAACTCAATTGCCTTAAACATCTGGGGTCTTCTCCAGTGGTCCTGATGTATATCTTTTTGGGGGGGATATATAATTAAATTTTATCCATATATCAAACATAGATGTAATATACACATATATATGACATATACAATGTATATTTTCTACATTACTACATTTAGATATACCTAGATATATTCCAGTACATATAACTTAGTATTTTAAATCCTTCCTCTTCCTTTGTTTTTTTTATAAGCAGGCAGTTTTCTTTCTTTTATACAGGTAAAAAACTGTTTTATAAATAACATATACATATCAATTTATATAAATAATATATATGACAATTTTTTAAAAATATAACTATTATATAAATAAGACAAATAATTCATATATGCACAACATATATGTGTGTATATAGATACATATATACATCCTGTACCATTCCCAGCACACCCCTCCCCACATTCTTTTTTTTTTCAGGTTCAACATTTTTATTTAAATTTTTCTGTTCCATTCTCTAGCCCTCCTTTCTTCCCTCCCCCTCTCTCTTTCCAGGAGTGGCAAACAGTCTGATTTGGGTTATACAAATATGATCATGCAAAATATCACCATATTTGTCACTTAATGAAAGAAAGTGAAAAATAGCATGCTTCAGTCTGTTCCATCAATATCAGTTCTTTCTTTGGAGGTGGTTAGTATGTTTCATCAATATTCTTTTGGGATTGTCTTGCATTATTGTATTGTCAAGAATAGTCAAGTCATTCACATTTCTTTATTAAACACTATTGTTGTCTCTGTGTAAAGTGTTCTTTTGGTTCTGCTCACTTCCCAATACACCATTTCATATGTGTTTATCTTGCCATTGTACCCAGATGGCTCTGGAGGAGTGAGGCTGGCAACCATGCACAGCTCTCTCAGTTAAATCTAATTCACTGCAAGTCATTACATCACCTCCGGATATGTTACTCTTCCAGAATGAAGGGCAAACAACAACAACAATTTAGCAGTTTAAGATTTGCAAAGTACATTATATATGTTATCTTATTCCATCCTCAGGACAAGTCTGTGTGGTAGGTGCTATTATTATCCTAATTCTACAGATAAGGAAACCTAGGCTGAGAGCTGTTAAGTAACTTGCCCAGGGTCTCATAATAGTAAGAGTCTGAGGCAAGATTTGAATTCAGGTCTTCATGCCTCTGAGTTCTGTACTCTATCCACTGCTCTTCATGGCTGCCTAATTAATTAAGCTGTTGTTTTTTCTTCCATTGAAGTGAGTGTGTGTGTGTGTGTGTGTGTGCGCGCGCGCGCGCGCGCATTCCTAACTAGTACCAGCTCCCTGTGGTTTGTTTTGCTTTCACTAGCCTTATCCTTATCTTCTTATATAGAACCCTTCTCTAGAATCACCTTGTCAAAAACCAAGCTCCTTAAATTTACTTTTGTTATTTTTTCTTTTTTTTCTTACTCTTCCACATATCAGCCAAGAATCTATCCTGCTCCTTCCTCCATAACTGACTTTCTTGGTTTGGATCATTCATTTTGCCTTCTTCCTAAGAAATATTAATTTACTCCACCCTTTTCTAGCTCCTTTCCCTTTATAGGATACTCTAAAATTGAATCTTGTATTAGAAAAATTAGAT
This sequence comes from Dromiciops gliroides, assembly GCF_019393635.1. Lineage (NCBI taxonomy): Eukaryota > Metazoa > Chordata > Mammalia > Microbiotheria > Microbiotheriidae > Dromiciops > Dromiciops gliroides. The sequence goes on along the minus strand of NC_057863.1, from coordinate 371,588,899 downwards.
TTTGGCTGGATGTCCCCCTTGAAGACTCATATAATGGGGCTTCTGAAAGACAAACATCTCATTCCTTCATCTAGCCAACTGAGCTAAGAATGAGATAGATACTGGGTATCCCTAAGGCTCTCCTTCCCCATTACTTTGTTATAAAGGCCTTCTGAGGAACCCATTCCTAGAAATATCACTACAAGAAGGAAGCAGTGTGACGAAGTGGAAAAAGCTCTGTATCTAGAGTCAGGGGACATGGGCCAAATGGAATTCTTTTGCTTGCCACCTGTCTGTTCTAGGGCCACCATAAAATAATAGGTTTACAACTTAAAGAAACCTTAGAAACCATCTAGTCCAACCCCTTCATTTTACGCATGAAGAGAACAAGGTTAATTAGTTTGCCCAGGGTCTTACAGCTAATAAGTTTGATATGGAATTTGAACCTAGATCTTCTGTGTCTAAATCCAATACCTTATCCATTGCATCTTACTATACCTCTAGACCTAGCTTCTTGTCTTTTCTCCCTCCTCAAAAAAGAATCTGGAGGGAAAAAAAAAGATTCCCTCTCCTCCGAGGTGAGATGCAGTCCAAAGAAGCACTTCTTGGAAAAGAGACTTTTTCAAAAGACTCAATCCCCACATCGAACATGCTGCAAGGCCTGCCTCTCTCTGTCTTTGTCTGTCTGTCTCTCTCATACACAAACACACACACACACACACACACACACACACACACACATCACACACACCACCTTAGCTTTCTAGGGGAGCATACATAGAACTTGCTCTCTTCATAGCAGAACTTGATTTCTGCCCCTCTCATTGTGTAGAGCCCTGTCCTCTAATGTCCTTGTAAGACAGGGTATGACTCTAAATTCTAGCCTCCTCTCTCTCTTTTCACCTCAGTTCTTCATTGGAAATATTTTCTTCTCAGCAACCTCCAAAATGTTATTTCACAAAACATTTGTAGGAATGTGGGTTGTAGTCCCCCCAAAAAATGAATTCATTTTTCTCCTGTTCTTTTTTTTTCTCTGATAGTCCTTTTAAGTTTTTCTATTACATTAATCTTCCCTTTAAATTCTCAGTGGTCCTCAAACAAAATGAGTTTATAACCTATCTAGGTCAAGAAGGATATAAGTATTGACTTACTGCCTTAATTCTTTCTTGCTTTCTATACATGTTTCTTTTTAATTTTTTTTTCCATACTGGACAAGTTTATACATCTAATCTCTGCTCACTTCTGATTTATTTTAAAAAAATTACTCAAATTTCCCCTTTTCTTGAAAGCTTTTCTTTCATTGATAATCAATCTAATTTTTTGCAATGTTATTTTGTGGTGCATAAGAGTGTCTTTGCATTTCACAATATTATTTTCCTTTGATTTCTCACAAATGAAGCATCTTGGGGGATTTGGACTATTTTCCTCTGGTATGTGAAGGGTTTCCCCCACCCCCCAGATGTATGTAAGATTTGATGTTTAATAGTGATGTTTCTTGGTGAATTAAACTTGGGGTTCTTTCAATTTGCATCCTATAAGTTTTACTGAACTATCCTTTAGACTCTATTTCCAGTACTTCTGAACAATTTTCTTACATGTTTTCCTATAGTATTTAGTTTTTCCAGAAGACCTGTGATCTTTCATTATCTTTAGTCATTCTATCTTCAAGATCAGTTTCTTTAGGACTGCAGAGAAATTGTCCATACAATTTTGTCTTTTGATTTGGTTCTGTTAATTTTTCTTCTATCACTAAATTTTTTAATCTTCTATCTCCTGTTCTCATATTAACAATTTTATTTTAGTAAGATTTCCCGTTATTTGCTTTAAATAATTTACTAATTGTATGTCTTTTTTCCCCTACTTCACCTTTGAGAATACAAATGTCTGTCCTAACTTCCAGGTTTATTTTTTCTTTAAATTTTTAAAATTTTCTTTTTGATCATTCTAGAGGTTCCCATCATTAAAGTTATATATCAAGTGAAGGAAGACAGATAGGTCTCAGGTTATGTAGTATAATACTTCCTTTTTCGTTGTAAGTTTTGGAATCACTTTCTTTGATGGTGTATCATTACTTTTTATTGTTTCACCATTTCTCCTTTGTTCCTTGTTTCTCTGCAGGTTTTTCTGTGACACATTTCCTATTAATCCCTCCCTCTTCCTTTGTTGTTTGTTTTAATCCTTCAGGCTCTGAGGGACATTTCTTTGTATTTTGAAATGTTTGAAGGACACTAGGCTTAGATACAACTTCTCATTCAGTGGTCTTAATATAACTCTAGAAGCCAGATTCTAAAACAAAAATAGCTAGCATTTACATAACATTTTAAAATTTGCAAAGTGCTTTATATTTATTATCTCACTTAATCCTCACAATAACCCTGTGAGGTAAGTGCTATAAGTTAGGAAGTAGGAAGCTAAATAACAGAAGGAATGGATATAAGCAACTTTTTTTTTTCCTAGAAGTGTGACCATGAAAGGGTAAAGAGATAGAGGGAGATATCTGGAAGGGGTGGTATAACCAATCAGATTGGTGTAAAATGATACTTCAAGGTTGTTTTAATTTGTATATCTCTAATCAATAATGACTTAGAACATTTTTATATGACTATAAATTGTTTTGATTTCTTCATTGGAAAACTGTTCATATCCTTTGACTATTTATTAATTAGGAAATGACTCGAATGCTTTTAAGTTTTTCAAAGGTCTTTCTATATTTAAGATATGAGACCTATAACTGGGAAACTGTCTATAAAAAAAATTTCCCCCAATTTTCTGATTTCCTTCCTATCTTTGCTACATTTGTTTTATTTGTACAAAAAAATTTTAATGTAATCAAAATTATCCATTTTTCGCCTCACACTGCTATCTCTTGTTTATTTAAGAATTGTACACCTATCCATAAAAGTCCGATACATTCTACATTATTCACATTTCCTTGTAATATCTCTCTTTTTATCTAGATCATGTATCCATTTTGACCTTATCTTGATAAATGGTGTAAGATATTGGTCTGCCAGACTGCTTTCGTGTTTTCCTAACTTTTTTTTTAACCAAATAATGAATTCTCATTCGAAAAACGTAACTTCTTACACTTGTCAAATACGAGGTCACTATATTTATTTGCTGTTGTAAATTGTATGTCTACTCTGTTCCACTAATCTACTTTTCTGTTTCTTAGCCAGTACCAGATAGTTTTGAGAATTACTGCCCTATAATATAATTTAAAATCATTGAGCCCATTGACTTTAGAAAAACATGGATAGGTTTGCATAAAATAATGAAGAGCCAAATGATTAGAACCAAGAGAACATTGTATACAGTAAGAGCAATATTGTTTTTTATCAAAAAAGTATTTTATTGTTTTCCAGTTACATGTAAAGATAGTTTTCAACATTTGTTTTCATAAGATTTTTAGTTCCAAATTTTTCTCTTTCCTTCTCTTCCCTCCCCCCTCCCCAAGACAGAAAGCAATCTTATTTAGGTTATATATGTACAACCATATTAAACATATTTCTGCATCAGTCATGTTGTGAAAGAACAATGAGAACACAAGGGGAAAACCTCAAAAAAGAAAAAAAGAAAAAAAAGTAGAAACGATATGGTTCAATCTGCATTCAGAATTTATGGTTCTTTTTTCTGGATATGGAGAACATTTTCCATCATGAGTTCTTTGGAATTTTCTTGGATCATTGCACTTCTGAGAAAAGCCGTCTATCACAGTTAATCATCACACAATGTTGTTGTTACTGTGCACAATGTTCTCCTGATTCTGCTCACTTCACTAAGCATCAGTCCACTTAAGTTTTTCCAGTTTTTTCTGAAATCTACCTGCTTATTATTTCTTATAGCACAATAATATTCTATTACATTAATATATGCCACAACTTTTTCAGCCATTTCCCAATTGATGGACATTCCCTTGATTTCCAATTCTTTGTTATCACAAAGAGAGTTGCTATAAATATTTTTGTACACGTGGGTCCTTTTCCTTTTTCTATGATCTCTTTGAGATACAGATCTAGCAGTGGTATAACTGAGTCAAAGAGTATGCACAGTCCCATAGCCCTTTGGGCATAGTTCTAAATTGCTCTCTAGAATGGCTCGATCGGTTCACAACTCCATCAACAATGCATTAGTGGGTGGCTAGGTGGCACAGTGGATAAAGCACCGGCCCTGGATTCAGGAGTACCTGAGTTCAAATCTGGCCTCAGACACTTGACACTTACTAGCTGTGTGACCCTGGGCAAGTCACTTAACCCCCATTGCCCCACAAAAACAAAACAAAACAAAACAAAAAACAATGCATTAGTGTTCCAATTTTTCCACAGTGTCTCGACTGTGGAAATTTATTATTTTCCTTTTTTTGTCATATTAGCCAATCTGACAGATGGGAGGTGGTACCTCAGAGTTGTTTTAATTTGCTTTAAGAGCAATATTGTTTTAAGAACAACTTTGAGGGGGCAGCTAGGTGGTGCAGTGGATAGAGCACCGTCCCTGGAGTCAGGAGGACCTGAGTTCAAATTCAGCCTCAGACACTTTACACTTACTAGCTGTGTGACCTTGGGCAAGTCACTTAACCCCAACTGCCTCACCAAAAAAAAAAAACAAAAAACCTTTGAGCAACTTAGTCATTTTAACTACTATAGAATACCCAAATTAACTACAAAGTATGTATAAAATGATTTTATATGTATATGTATATGTACATACATGCATACATATATATTTGTGTCTAATGATAGCCATTTCTAAGTTATGAAAATGATTATTTCATGAATTAAAAATAAAATTTTTAAAAGAATGATATTTTGGGGGCAGCTAGATGGTGCAGTGGATAGAGCACTGACCCTGGAGTCAGGAGTACCTGAGTTCAAATCCAGCCTCAGACACTTAACACTTACTAGCTGTGTGGCCATAGGCAAGTCACTTAACCCCAATTGCCTCACTAAAAAAAAAAAAAAAAAAGAATTATATTTTCTCAAAAAGAAAGTCAATCCATGAAACAGAAAATTATGACCATATAGCAGTGGGAGTCCAGTTGAGATTCGATAAGATAAATTTGTAATGGACATGTAGAAGGTAAGATAACTTTCTCCATTAGCATTCAACAACAAGTCAGTAAAAATGAAAAATACAGCTACCTGATGTGGTAACCTTTCACTAGGGTTTAAGCTAGGAATGAGTGGCAATAGGACACAGGACAAAAAATGTGTAGTTGAACTGGTCTCAAATTGTAGGATTTGAGTCAATAAGGAGATAGGTTCAGGTGTCTGATTCTATATATACCTGCTCCTTAGGGGACTGATTTAATTCCTAATCAGTGTTGATTTCTTTATCTCAGACCAAAATAATGGGAGATACTGTATACTTAGAAAGTTGAGAAAGTAAATATAGCAACTCAGACACATAAAGGTTAGGGGAGATAGCAGGTGGGATTTTTCTAGCTTTGGGTTGATAGAAGTACTCATGGAATGGGGCTTCTGTTTTCCAGGTTCCTGACAATAAAAAGCATTATATTTTAAAACTAAGTCAATATGCAAACTGCAGGGATTCTCATTTACAGACTAGTCCCCTTTTCTCCACCACCTTCTATTTGAGTTTGACACCACTAGTGCTTTAAGGTTTGCACAACACTTTGCATACGTTATCTCATTTGATCCTTATCACTAGAGAACTAAATTCTGGACAATTGATAGTTGTAGGAAACTGAAATGTTGCTTATCTCAGAGGGTTCACCGAAGCTGGGAAGCCTAAGTAGGGGCAAGGAAGTCTCTAATACAATCCCTGAGAGGAGTCCAGGCTGTTGTCTCTTTCTCCCTTATCTAATGGTAGAGACTGGAAGAGTACAGGTACTCATTAGGAGTCTTGGTATCTGTTTATGTTGTTAATCAACAGCTAACTGATGAAGTGGATAGAGTTGGGCTTGGACCCAAGAAGAATTGAATTTGAATTCTGTCTCAAGACACTTTCTTAGCTGTATGTTTAAGTGAGCAAGTCACTTAAACTCTCTCTGCTTCTGTTTCCTCATCTGTAAAAATGGAAAAAATAATAACACCAACCTCACAGGTTGATTGTGAAGATTAAATGAGATAATACATGTAAACTTTAAGATCCTTAAAGTGCTGTAAAAATTCTATTATTCTTGGTTCCCCACTTGCCTAGGCACTTAGTAGTGGAGAAGAAGGGAGAAGAGCACTAGTGTTAGTAGCAGCTGCTCCATTCTACCTAGAGTATTAAGTAATAACGAAAGAGATAGACCAGGCCAGGCCTGGGGGTACCCATGATGTACAGATATTGTATGTACAAAGAATGAAACTCACCAAAAAAGTTGGAAATAGGATTAAATCCTGATAACCTGCATTTCTCAGATGTAGAAACATATTAAATAAAGGTGTCCAGATATGGAATTTGCTGCTTTATAAGGTAGCTAGCTGTCTTCTTGAAAGTGTTCAGAGACTTGGTAAAGATAATATAAAGGAAATTCCTACTTGGGTTTGAAGTCCTTGATAACGTTGTGCTAAATTTCATTTCAGTTTAAGATTTTGTGATCCTGTTGAGCCCTTCAAACTTGAAGGGAAGAATTGAACCCAATACCTTACATTACCACTAAAAGTATCAACAATTCATTTATAAGATTCTAAAGTGGCTTATTTATTCAGAGATTATGTTTCCGTCGCTTTGTAGTTTTAGGATAACATATTAGGAGATAGAAGGGGCCTTCAAGGTCACCTTGTCTCATTTTGCTGATGAGGAAACTGATGGCCAGAGAGGTTTAATGACTTGCCCAAATTCCCAGAAGTCCTTAAATGCAATAATGAGGATTTGAAGCCAGGTCCTCTGACTCTAAATTTAGCACTCTTTCTACAGAATTTGTTGTCTGATACTCTTCATAGATGCAAACGTTAAACGTTAAAAATGCAATGGGGTCATGCCAAGGGAGGGGATGATCTCAGGACAGGAGGGTCCCATAGGGAAGAAAGATGAGTCTGGTTTGGGCACAAGGTCGAGAGCACCGGGTCAGGGTATAGCATAAATCTGGAGGGTGCGCGGGGTGAGAACACGGAGGAGGGGCGGGGCCTGGGAGCTAGACCCGGTCTGGGTCGGAGGCCAGGGACGGGAGTGGTGTGGGAGGGGTCGGTCAGATCGGGTGGGAGGGGCCCGAGGAGGGGGTCGGAGTTTTCCCCTGGGTTTAGGCGCTAGTTGAGGGGGAGAGGTGGGGTCTGTGAGTGTGACCCCACTGGGCGCGTGTCGGAAGTGAGGGGTTTTAGTGGGCAAGAGCTCGGTAGGTCGCGGGGCCTGGGGGTGATCGCCCAATCTTGACTCAAGGTAGGGGCGGTGTCCGTAAATATTAACAAGTCAGGGCGCATAGTCTGGGCAGGGGGCGGGATCAGAATGGCCTACGGGGCGGTCTCTGGCTTAGTGCCGGGGAGGGGTTGGGGGAGGGTTGGGGGGGGTTGAAGGGGCGGGGTGTTTGAGCATGTCTGGGAGCTCGGCCGGGCGGGGAAGGGGGGGGGTTGGGGGTGCGAATAAGGCGGGGCTCCAGGCTCCAGGCGGAGCCTAGGTTCCTGCGCTTCCTGCGCTTCCTGGATCTCGAGCCTAGGTAGCCTGACACCCTAGCACCGCTTCCCCTGGGATCCCCTGGCTCCCATTGTCTTGGGGTAAGGCTGGTATGTCCGCTGCCGCGCTGTGGGTGACCGAAATCGACAGAAAACGAAGCAGTGCTTCGTGTAGCGTAGGAGCGGCCGAGTGAGCAGTCCAACCGCCCCCTGCCGAGTCTGAGAAGCCGCAGACGCAGCGCCAGCGCCTGCGCCGGGAGCGGCCTAGTTAGTTCCTGGAAGCCTCTTCCAGGAAGTCTGCAGAGCCGGGGTAGAGGCTTCCGAACCTCCAACCTGGCCATTACCGTGGCCTTCGGAGCTTCTCTGCTGCGTGGAGGGAAGACGCGGGCGGCCTCGCGAGAGTTCCTGCTGGGAGCCTGTCTCACCTCGGCGGTCATCATGTCCTACGCCGCGCGAGCTGTGGGGCACCTCCACCGCAAGGCTCGCACGTCGCCTTACCCGCGCTCCACAGTCGAAAGGTGTCCCGTCCCCGACGACAAAGTGCCCTGGCTGGTTGAGTGGAGGGACTATAAGCCCGTGGAGTACACGGCGGCCGCCATACTGGCCGGACCTTCGTGGGCTGACCCCCAGATAGGTGAAAGGGGCTTTTCTCCCAAGTTCAATGAAATGGATGGACTTGTTGACCGGAAGAGCCGCAGCGGCCTCTACGAGATTGAAAATGGACGGCCTAGAAATCCTGCGGGGCGCACGGGACTCGTTGGCCGGGGACTTTTGGGACGTTGGGGCCCAAACCACGCAGCAGACCCCATCATTACTAGATGGAAAAGGGACAACCATGGAAATAAGGTCCCTCACCCTGTTTCTGGGAAAAACATCCTGCAGTTCGTAGCCATCAAACGGAAGGACTGTGGAGAGTGGGCGATCCCGGGAGGCATGGTGGATCCCGGAGAGAAAATCAGTGCTACCTTGAGACGAGAGTTTGGTGAAGAAGCAATGAATTCCTTAGAGAAGTCCAAGGAGGAAAAGAAAAAACTGGAGGAACAGTTGCACAAGCTCTTCAGCCAGGAGCATTTAATGGTTTATAAGGGATACGTGGATGACCCTCGAAACACCGATAGCGCATGGATGGAGACAGAAGCTGTGAACTACCATGATGAAACAGGTGAGACAATGGATAATCTGACTCTGGAAGCAGGAGATGATGCTGGGAAGGTAAAATGGGTTGAAATCAATGATAAACTCAAACTTTATGCCAGTCACTCCCAATTCATTGAACTTGTGGCTGAGAAGCGAGGAGCTCACTGGAGTGAGGCCTGAGACCCTGGCTACCATGGATGTTAGCCTAGGAAACTCCAAGGATACTTAAGGTCTTCAAAAATGGCTATCGGTCCAGGGGAAAAACTCAGAAAACTAATTTTAAAAGGTCAAAAACTTGGCTCCAAAGAAGAGCTACTAGAAGATATTTCATCTGATTCTTTGCAGAGGTGGGGAACTTGGTGTGGATCACTGAACATAATGTCAGAATATTTTTGTTTTCTGTTTGTTTTTTCTGTACTGTTCTTCCTCTTTAAACAAAAAGCAAAAGCTTTGTTATTGGGAATGTCTGGGAAGGGAAATGGATCATAAGGTCTTGGGAAAATAAATTAAAAAGTCACATCCTAAACTATCTGTATTTGCCCTTGAGTCAGAGATTGGCAGTTTTTAAAATAGAGTGAAGTAGGAAAGAGAAGAAAAACTTTTTAGTCATAAGAAGAAAAATATAAATATATTTGCCATCGTCCAAATTAAATTACTTGCTCTTTTAATACCTGTAGGCCAAAATAAATGACTCTATACCAAGTTTTTTTGCTTTTTTTCTTAGTTAATTCTCTCTTAATTCGTTCTGCTTAATTTTTCTCACCTGAATTTTGTAGTGTTAATTTCATGCCACAACATGTGCACCAGACAGAGCCATAACATTAGCAATGGTCTAAAGTAGCCTAATTTTTGTTTACCTATTTTAGAATTAATTTTGTATAGTATTAAAACTGCTTTTAAGAGCTGAAACTGAGTTTTAACTTTAAAGCAATCAACTATGAAAAAATGTCATTTTTATTAAGTGGTAATGAAGCACTTGGGAATTTGCACTCACATTGTTTCCATTTTAGAAAATCTTCAATAAAGATTTGTCTAGGAATGAAAAAAAAAAGTGACTTGCTTGTTTGAGGATACTATCGTCTTTGGGCCCCTGGTGGTTTTTAAGGGGAAAGCTTATGTTGTACAAGGAATTTATGATGTGGGTATGGGGTTAGGCTAAATACGTTATGAAAGTACCTTTTATGTGGAAGGGGAGAAACATTGGCCTCAGGACCTGGGTTTGAGTCCCGGTTTTGCCAGCTGTGTGGCCCTGGACTAGATAAATATTCTGATACTTAGTTCCCTCTTCTATAAAATGGGGATAACACCTCCCTTACCTACTTCATTAGGCTATTATCGGGCTCTCATGAAATTTAATAGATGTGAAAGCACTTTGAAAACACTAAAGCACTCTATACAAATGTAGTAATTATCTTTATTGTCACTCCTGCTTACATCTCTTGTTTTAGCTGTACTGGATGAACAGCAGTTGCACACTGATAACTCCCATCTGCTTAATTCATAAAAGATTGTGGTAATGTGAACTGTTATAAACTAAGCTTTATTATTTGCCTCAAAGAGGAAGTTTGGGGTAGTGGGTAGAGTTGGCCTTGTCGGGAAGACCAGCATTCAAGCACATACTGGCTGTGTCATCCTGTTCTAAACCTGTTCAGGCAACTCTCAGACTTGTTACAGAGCATAAGTTGATTGCTTCTGCATGGGTAGTGTACTTTCAGGAGGAGTTCCCTATAATCAATGAAATCTATGTTATCCTGATTTTGTATTTAGAGAGAAATTTTACAGATAAGAAAACACCCTTGGAGATAACCAGTGACTTGCCTTAGGTCACATAGGTAGTAATTTAGGATAAGTGAAAAGGTAGAAGGGGTTTGAGGAGTAGGGGAAAGGAGTCCACTCAAAATGAGTGGACCCAATTTGAAGCAAAGGACAGGATAATTTGATAAAATGGGGTGATTTGGAGGTGTTGGGGAGATAGGAGATTTGGAACAATGCACTCTGGGGATTGTGATAGCTGTCACTGAAGGACTAAAAGGATTGAACCTAGTTAAGATTAAATAACAAATCTTTTGTGGCCCCTAAGGGCTGGTCCTGTGATATCCTCCAGAAATGCACAGTAGCTCAATATTCCTAGTGGAGGTGAATCAGGGACACTGGTAGGTAATGAATGATGAAATGGCAAAGGGCCATAGGTGAGCTGCTCAACTAGTGCTTTGAGAATATGTAAAACAAGTGAGACCAGAACATGGGTATTGAACTGGGAGAGAAAGATAGAGGGTAAAAAAAAATTAAGACAATGTCAATTTTGTACTCTATATATGCAGCAATTAATTTTAGCTTTTAGTTATTTGTTTTAAATATTTGGGGAGTTTTCTTTACTGTCTAATTCTGTCGTGATACTTTTACTTAGCAGGAAAAATCAATTAATTTAATTTTTGTTCTTGAATAACTAGGTTCCTTCCTGAGAATAGATGTATGCTTTGTTTTTATTGTACTTAAATGTTGCAGGGAACAACAAAAAAGTAATTTTAGCAATTAAAATTTCCTATGGGTTGTTTCAGCACCATGATTTGTTTTATTGTTTAGAGACTTACACCTCCCCCACCCCCAATTAAAATCCTTTTCTTCAAGCAGCTGTTATGGGTAGAAACATATCTGATGATTTCCAGATATTTGAATTTATGATTGTGGAGCTAAAAACTCAAGTCATAGTTTAGGAACTAAAAGAGCAACTCCCAGCAGCTGAAAAGGACAAACTGCCTCAAACCTATTGCCCCCTAATTTTTACTTGTAGTTTTTTAAAATTCCTGACTCTTTTTTCCCCTCCTTTTTATTATTTTTCCCCATTTGTTAGTCTTTAATTTCTAGGTTTCGGTTTTTTTCCTTTCCCACACTCATTTTCACTTTGTATTTCTCAATCCTTTTTCTTTCTCAAGCTATAGTGCTGGGTTCCTGTTTTGTTCCTCATTGCATGCTCTGTCCTCATGTCTTCATCTTGGAACTCCCTTCAAGATTCAGCTCAACTTCCACCTCCTTCAGGAGGCCTTTGCTGGTTCCCTTAGTCGTTAGTCACCTAACCCCATTATTGTGTTTATTTTGTATATATCTTGTATTTACTTATATGCGAACATGCCATACACCATAGTAGAATGAACAAGCTCTTTGAGAGAGAGGACTATATATATCCCCTTTATATTTATTTCCCTAATGCCTAGCACAGTCCCTGGCCTTAATAAAGACTCAATGAGTTAAAGAGGTTAAACAAATGGGTGGTGAACTAGAGGTCTCCTTCCAAGTTGACAGCAAACCGTACTTTGGCTATAGCCATTCAACAATCCAAATCTGCCTAACCCTATTTCCTAGCATGCAATATCTCCACCTCATCATGATGATAGGCTTTTATCAAATGCTTTGCTGAAACCTAGGTAATATGTAATAATATAGAGCACTTATAATGTGGCAGGCACTTTAAATTATTATCTCATGATCCTCACAACAACTCTAGATTAGGTGCATTATCCCCAATTTAGAGGTGAGGGAATTGAGGCAAATAGGGATTTAGGTTCTTTGGCCATACTCACACAGCTATTAAGTGTCAGAGGCCAGGCCTAGCATCATTCTATCTGCTCCAACAACCTCTCCTCTTAGTGTCTACAATTTCCTTAATCTACCAGTCAAGTTACCATGCTATAAGAGGGAATGCGATTACTTTGATATTTTCTTTTCTTGTTGAAAACATGCTAGATTTAAAAAAGAAAAAAGAAAAAACATGTTGTGTTTTTATGATCACCATTTCTTTTTTTACATATATTAAAGATTTTCTTAGTAAAACAGTTTTTACTGTTGCAAGAAATTTAAGTCAAGTTTACTGGGCTCTAGTTTTCAGACTATTCTCTCTCTTTTTTTTTAAATTGGGGTTATAGTTGCTCTTTTCTGGTCCTATGGCACCTTTTCTATCTTTGAGCTTTCTGAGATCACTGACAGTTGGCTCAGCAGTTAAATCTACCACTTTCAGTACCTGAGATATAACTTATCTGGGCCACTAACTTGAACTCATCTAAGGCAGATAAGTAGTACTCTTTTACTATCTTTTTATTCATCTTGGCTTTCTGTTCCCTATCAGCCTTTCCATTCCACAAGTATTTCTTGATATCAAAAACGGAAGCAATAAAAGAATTGAGCAATCCAATCTCTCTATACCTCAAATCCCTTCCCTGATTCTCCCTTTTTCCTTGGTGATAGTAACAAAACAAAACAAAAACAACAAAATATCACTCCCAATCATGCCTTTTTGTGTCCTTAGCTTTAGCATTTCAGATACTATTCTTACAGGTGCTATTTTCCCTCCATTATCTGGTCTTGCTTCAATCTTCTATATATCTTTAGGAAATCTAAGTTGTGTTAGTGAATTATTTTTGCATTCTCACTGAGCTCTTCTTTACCATTTTATCAGAGTAATTCCTTTTAGTGTCTTCAGAATTTTATTCTTGAGAGCTTACTACTGGAATGATTTCTCCTATAGAATTTTAGGCCCTGGCATCCTATTTATCCTTTCTCTGAACTCTTTGTAATCTGCTATCCAAAAGTCTAGTTGCTGTACCACACTGTTCCTAGCTTTTCTTGCTTTTCTTCCCTGTCAGAAATTATAAGTTCAAATAGTCATTTCTCCCCAAATGTTCTCAGCATTTATTACCCAGAAATAAGTTCATCCTTGGTGTTGATGAGGATTAAATGCGGAATATAAGTCCCCTTACCTCCTAATTGATCCCTCTACTTTCTAGAGGATGAAATGATCAATTGGCCAAGAATTAGCTATTCCGTTTTTAACAGAGTTCCATCCCAGAGACATATATTGGCTTGATATAAGGAAAACCTTACTATTGGGAGTATACAAAAGTGGAATTTCTTGCCTAGAGTGGTATTTCCCTCTCACTGGCGGCCTTCAAACCAAAGGTCTTAAAACTTTTCTTTGGGTTTTCTTGTTTGGGTATGAATTGAATGATGGCCCTTCTAACTCTTGATTCTGTGACCTAAGAAATCTGTTGAGAATGTTTGAGAATTCACCCCAGTTATCAGTTACCCAAGTATCTATTATTTAACCCTTTTTGCCTCAGTTTCCTTATTTGTAAAATGAGCTGGAGAAGGAAATGACAAAATAATACTCCAGTATCTTTGCCAAGAAAACCCCAATTGGGGTTTCAAAAAGTTGGATGTGACTGAAACAATTGAACAATAAAATTTATTACTAAAATTTTTCCCCCAATCTTTGACTGCTTAGGTTTATAGTAAATCATGCTATTCACTATTATATATCATGGCCTCTGTGCTAGGTTTGTGCTGTTTTCTTGACGTTTTTTTTCTTAAAGTCCGGGTGGATTGTAGCATGCTCCAGTGCCAATAGTCAGATAATCAACAAGCATTTCTATCACACCTACTATGTGCCAGGTACAATACTAGGTTATGGGAATATATCCTTTCTGCTTCTGCCACCACTGTTTTTTTTGTCTAAAGAGAAGGAGAAAGGGACCTATTGTGTGTCAAGAGAGTTAAATATTACATATAATAGAATCTTAGAGTCAGAAGTTTCATCTATTCCAAATTTTACCCAATCATGAATCCTTTTTATATCCCCAGTAGGCATTCCACCAACCTTCATTAAACAACTCTAATGAAGGGTAAACTCTCCTACTTCCCATGACACCACGATGTACTTTTGGATAGTTTTAATTTTGGAAAATCTATGCCATAAGAATATCAGTTGAAGAAACTGGGAATGTTTAGCAGGAAAAGTGAAGACTTTTGTCTTTTTTTTTCTTCATTTTTTTTGTTGTTGTTGGGGGCGATTGTTTTCAAAATATTTCAAGGAATGTTATGTAGAGGAGAGAATAAACTCATTCTGCTTAGTTCCAGAGAACAGACCTATTAATAACTTAGTTGAAGTTATAGGGACATAGATTTAGGCTCAATTAACGGAAAAATTTCCCAATGCTTGGAGCCATTCAAGATTGAAATGAGCTGCTTTGGAATATAATGGTTTCCCCCTCCTCTAGAAATCTTAAAGCTGAGGCTGGGTGATCAGTTGACTGGATGTCATAAAGAGGATTCTTGATTCAACTAGTTGGTTCTATGCATTTGTGATTTCTAATCTAAATTAAGCATTTTTCCTACAGTCAACAAATGTTAGGAATGAAAAATAAATTCAGACTTTCCTTTTTAATTAGTACCCTTTTTGCTATTGTTATTCACTGATAAATCTTCTTGGAGTGATCTGTAAAATGGCAGGGGGGGTTGGGGGGAAGGGGTTGTGGGGTAGGGGGGATTGGGGCGGTCTGAACTAGATGACATGCAATGCTTCTTCCAACTTTCCTGTGATATGATTATAAAATCTGTAGCCTCATGTATAATTGTCAATAATAACCCTTTTCATTTGCCATGTACACTAAACATATTAGTTGTATGACAACAGTTATACACTTTATTTTAAGCATTCAAAGGAAGGTATTTGTTCAGTAGCAGCGAGATTCTCAGCATCCAAATAAAGTCGAGGACAGTTCAAGCAAAATCCCTCTCGACCTGAGACAGCTCTCATTCAATGAGTTAATATAATGGTATATGCATATGATTATTTGTGTGTATTTTTCTCTCTGAACATGCTTAATGTTTTAGTACTCTAAGATCCAGAACTATGTCATTGCACAACCTGGAATTAAGCTAGGGCATGGTTAAGCCTCCTCTTTAGTTTAAGCTTGCTTTCTCCCTCAGTGAGAGATCAGTTGATAAGGAGAGAATTTTCACAGCTCTTCTCACCCTTCTCCCCTTATTTTCCTCCATCACTGGCTATTTGAATGAGAATGCAACATAATGAGTTATGTCTGACCTCTTTGGAATGTCAGTTTTAATGAGTGGTGACCTGAGAAATCTACTGAGCAGATTTTGAAATTCCACATCAGATATCTATCATATATAGTATATATAATTACCAAAGATGACTTTTTCTCCTGCCCTTGCATGCTTAGGTTTAAAATAAATCACATTATTCCACTTCCTGTCAAGTTTTGCCTCAACAACTTTACAAGGAGACACATGCAGCTACGTATGCAAAGTAATTCCTCATCATTCACTAGACATTTAAAAGGGGGGGGGGAGCAGAGTGAGGGGCGGGAGGAAATAACCTGTTCAGATAAAAATCCCTTTAGTAATTTCTTATAGCAAGATACCCGTCAGCATATGCTGTTACTAGTAGAAACCAGAAGATTGGAAAAGTGTCTGACAATGATTTCATCTGAGATAGTTTTACTAGGATTTAACAGGGGACTCTTATAAGTGTCAGAATGTTTAATGAAAATCAGTTTGGGTAAAGACAGTAAGTAAAGCTACACCTTCTTAATCCTGCCAACCAGTGCAAGAAAGGACAGATTGAATTGAAAGATTGTTAGATTGAATAGTTTTTCTACCTCATTTGATTCTAAAAAATAAATTCCTCTGACAATGATTATGGAATACAGATGTTTAATGTGTCTCTATGTGTGTATATGTGTATATGCATACATATATAGTTACAGTTTACCCCTCTTTCCTTTAAGGCAGCATTTTCTGGAAACAAAAGATTATGCCCTAATTTCCATTGTAGTGTATGAATGACACCCTAGACAAGATATAAACAAATAAAAATACATATATTGAATCTATTTCAATCTGCCTTTTACTTCTTATTCTTTGTATCTTAATTGGGTTTTTTTGGGTTTTTTTTAGTTTTCATTTGGTTAGGTACTTGAGCATGAAGGAAAAAAGGAATGGCTTTCCTTTGCATTTTCCTTCACATTCAGATGCTTACTATTATATTCTATGATAACACTATGAAAATAATTTAATAGTAGCAGCAAAAGCAGAGCAAATAGAGCTTCATTAGCTAACCAAGATCATACCTTCCCTAAAGAAGGAAATTATCGAGAATCTGGGAAGTTCAGGCATCGTTTCTGCTTCTAAATTCACATTTGGTGTAACCTTAATCACATTAAAAAAAATTTACATGCCTTCCCAGTAGAACTGAGGAAAATATCCTTAAGGATGGTGTAAATAAGCATAAGGAAAAAAAGCCAATGGAAAAATAAAAGATTGCCCTGAAATGAAGTGAAAAAGGACCTCATACGGGATACATTTTTATCCAAGGATTTGAACATGGTAAAATAGCTTACTACTTATATTTCCATTTGTGAAACACATTGTTTCATTAATTCAATTCAGTTAAACTTCCTCTTAAAATTATTCTTAGGGGGCGGCTAGATGGCTCAGTGGATAGAGCACCGGCCCTGGATTTAGGAGTACCTGAGTTCAAAACTGGCCTCAGACACTTGACACTTACTAGCTGTGTGACTCTGGCAAGTCACTTAACCCCCATTGCCCCGCAAAAAAAAAAAAAAAAAAAATTACTCTTAAGACCCTGCAATGTACTGTACCTAGACAGTGAGGATACAAAGATGGAAAAATGACAGAATCCATGACTCAGTTATTACAGTCTAATAGGGCACTTGGTGGTTGTGAAATACTCAATATGTACACAAATAAATATGATATAAAATGTTGGTAGAGGCAAAGGAGAGTCAGGCACATTGTTGTGACAAATTTGAAGAAGGAGAGGTAATTTTTACCCAGAGGTTTGGGGGTTGAGGAGTGAGAGTTGGGGGATTTGGGGGAGGTAGACTATTCTAAAACATACAGAATGGCATGAAAAAAAGTCAGGCAGAAGAGGAAAGGTCAATTACTGAAAATGATGGAGAATCAACCAAAGTGACTCAAAAATAGATTATGTGAAGGAGAATATGATATAAAGCTAGGTTAGAACCAAGGTCAAAGACCTTGAAGGCCAAGTTCATGAGTTTAAATTTTATTCAGGAGGTATTGAGGAGCCAGTGAATATATAAGAATAGAGGAGCTAAGTGGTACAGAGCGGAGATGTCAGATACAATGAATAGGGCTGGAAATAGATTAAAATATACTTGGGAAACTTTTAAAAATATATTTTTATTTATTTCATTAAATATTTCCCAATTACATATAAAAAATTGATAATCATTTTAAATTTTGAGTTACAGACTCTTCTTCCCTCCCACCCCACCGCCTTCCTTAAGAAGGCAAGCAATGGGGCAGCTAGGTGGCGCAGTGGATAGAGAGCACTGGCCCTGGGTCAGGAGTACCTGAGTTCAAATCCGGCCTCAGACACTTAACACTTACTAGCTGTGTGACCCTGGGCAAGTCACTTAACCCCAATTACCTCACTAAAAAAAAAAAAAGAAGGCAAGCAATTTGATATTAATTAAAAATGTGAAATCAGGCAAAACATTTCTATATTAGCCATTTGCAGAAGAAAACAAACTAAAAAATAAAATAAAGTTTTAAAAATATGCTTCAATCTGTAGAGTTCATCCACTTCTTTGGAGGTAGATAGCATTTTTTATCATGGGGCCTTGGAATTGTCTTGATAAGAGTAGCAAAGTCTTTCACAGTTGATCATTCTTATAATACTGCTGTTATGTATATAATCTGTTTTTTGCTCATTTTACTTTGCATGATTTCATATAAGTCTTTCCAGGGTTTTATTTTAAAACCTTGTCATTTTTTTATGGCACAATAATATTCCATCTCAGCTGGGTGCCAGGCCTGAAGTCAAAAAGACTGATCTTCCTGAGTTCCATTGTGGCCTCAGACCTGAACAAGTTACTTAACCACGTTTGTCTCGGTTTCCACATTTTGGCAAAGTGCTTCAATATCTCTGCCAAGAAAACCCCAAATGGGGTCTCTAAAAGTTGGACATAAATTAAAATGATGGAACAACATTGCATCCCAATCATATATCGCAGGTTATTCAGCCATTCTCATATTAATGGGCATTCCCTCAATTTCCAATTCTTTGTTACCACACACACAAAAAAAGAGCTGCTATAAATATTTTTATACAAATTGACCCTTTTTACAGACCTAGTAGTGGCATTGCTGGATCAAAGGGTATGAGCAATTTTATAGCCTTTTGGCCATAGTTCCAAATTGTTCTCCAGAATTAAACTAATTCACAAATCCACCAACCCACATCTCCTCCAACAGTTGTCATTTTCCTTTTCTGTCATATTAGCCAATCTACTTGGGTGTGAGGTGGTATCTCAGAGATGTTTTAATATGCATTTCTCTAATCAGTAGTGATTTAGAGCATTTTTTCATGTGACTGTTGATAGCTTTGTTTTTTTCTGAAAACTGCCTGTTCATAGTACTTAGGAAATATTTTACAAAATAAATAAAAATTCAATACAATACAGATAGTGTTAATTTGTGGTTTTCTAAGTTAATATGCAGCCTTCATGGATCCATTTCAATTTGAGTTTGACACCACATGTGTTTTGAGTTAACAGTAGGTCTTGGTGTCAGGAAAATCTGAGTTCAAAGCCAACCTCAGATACTTATTAACTGTATGACCTTGGGCAAGTCTTTTTACCTCTCTGAGGTAGCACCTGCCTCAGAGTTGTAAAGATCAAATAAGGTAATATAGTACAGTGCTTAACATAGTGCCTGACATTAAGTGGTCACTATAAATAGGTGAGCTATTGCTATAATTATCTGTTACTTTACTGTAGCCCTCTGGATCTGTGTTGTAAGGTAGGTAGTTTTTGCTTAAAAGGTATTCAACATTCCTTGAGAGCTGGTTGACTCAGAGGACTAAGAGCTCACACTGTTGACATCATTTCCTTATCACTTAAGTGAAATGACATCATTTCCTTATCACTTAAGGGAAATGACAATTGAATCAGCTAAAAGTATTCTCAATACCTTCCCTTGTTGAATATCCTTCTCCTTAAATAGCTAAGTAAATCTTTTTTTTTTTTCATTAACAGTTCAGTGACTTAAAAGTGTTATCATCTTGTTCCAGTACTGAACCTAAACCCCCTTGGGACTGGCCTGAGTTAGGCCCAATTTTAAACACTCTCCAAACACATGTCAAACTCCTTATGGATATGGGCTCTGTCTTCTGTTTATTGTATAACACCATTGATGGGGCCTACTTAATATTGGGAGCATACTAGGTTTTCTTGTTGTTGTTGTTTTTGCTTTTTTTTAAAATAGCATTTGCTTTGGTTTTTTTTGTTTGTTTTTTGTGGGGCAATGGGGGTTAAGTGACTTGCCCAGGGTCACACAGCTAGTAAGTGTCAAGTGTCTGAGGCCAGATTTGAACTCAGGTACTCCTGAATCCAGGGCCGGTGCTTTATCCACTGTGCCACCTAGCTGCCCCCCAAACCAAGTTTTAAATGAATAATTGTTGATTGACGGATATGAATTTCAAAGATGTCTTTTTCAACCTATTTCTAATTGGTTTCCTTCCTTCCTGGTCATCTTCCACGCTGCCATTGCTGCTGCTGCTGCTGGTCCACTTTTCTAACCTGACCACTGGAGAACATTCCTGGGAGGAGCTAAGTCACCGGGCTCTGCATTCCCTTCTAGTGTACGGGCCAATACCTCTCCTATTTTCTTTTGATCATCACTACCACTGCTTCTGAAAAGATATGTCAGTCAGTTGTCCTGCTGTTTCATTCACCATTCCTGTGATTTCACAGACCAAGACATCCTTCTTTGTCCATCATTCTCTTCTCTGTGTTGTTTCCCACCCTGCATTAGATTTCCTATCTTCCTGAGGGCAGAGACTGAGCTTGCTTTTGTATTTCTATCTCTAGCTTTTTGACCAGTGTTCTGTATATAAAAAGCACTTAATAAATACAGAAAGGATTTTTTTTCTGTAATTGACCTACATCTTTCTTGATATGAGAACTCATTTAAGCTTAGCTCTCTCTGTTATAAAAAGTGAACATTTGGTGAGGAAAATGCCATTTATGTACCAGATAGATAGCTATTTAAGTCATTGTTTAACTTCCTATCAGATAAATAACTCTACATATATTCATTTTTCTCAATTACCTCATTATTCTATGTTTTTTTTTGTTTTATTGTTTTTTTGTTTGGTTTGGTTTGGGTTTTTTTTGTGGGGCAGTGGGGGTTAAGTGACTTGCCCAGGGTCACACAGCTAGTAAGTGTGTAGAGTGTCTGAGGCCGGATTTTTGAACTCAGGTCCTCCTGAATCCAGGGCCAGTGCTCAATCCACTGCGCCACCTAGCTACCCCCAGATTTTGTTTTTATAGATCTCATAGAATTTCGTTATTGCCATATTTTGTTAAAGCCATGTCTCTTGCAAAATATTTAGCCTCAGATTTCTTAATAGGAAATAATCCTAAAGAATGCATCAAACTCTCTAAAATAACAAAAGAAAAAAAAAAAGAAACCCTTTAGTTTTTTTGGTTTTTTGGTTTTTTTTACATATAAGGTATTTTTTTTTCTGTTACATGTAAAGATAGTTCTCAACTTTTGTTTATACAAGCTTTACAATTTCAGATATTTCTCCCCCCTCCCCTAGACAGCAGGTAATCTGATATAGGTTATATCTATATATCTCTATATATATACATATAGATATATATATACACACATATATATATATATACACATAATAACATGAATCCTATTTCTGCATTAATCCTGTTACAAGAGAAAAAATCAGAGCAGTGATGCAAAACCTCAAAATGGAAAAAACAACAACAACACCCAAAACAAAAGAAATAGTATGGTTCAATCAGCATCTATACTCCATAGTTCTTTTTTTTTTTTCTTGGATTTGGAGATCCTCTTCTATCATGAGTTCCCTGGAACTCTTCTGTACCATTGCTTTGGTGAGAAGAATATAGTCCATCACAGTAGGTCAACACTCAATGTTGATGATACTGTGTACAATGTTCTTCTGGTTCTGCTCATCTCACTCATCATCAGCTCACGTAAGACCCTCCAGGAGAAACCTTTTACTTTTAAAATAAGACAAAATACATCTCAAACCAAACTTGAATGTCAAGTAGCTCTTTTTATCCTTTATATACAACTTCAAGGTCTAAGATGAAAATAATAATACTAATAGAACAGAGCACAGTAGACCACAGAATCAATTGAACTTCTTCCCAAAACCTTTCTTGATTTCTTCCAGTTGATAAACACACAATGTTGTTGATACTGTGTACAGTGTTCTCCTGGTTCTGCTCATTTCACTCATCATCAATTCATGTAAGTCTTTCCAGGTTTTTTCTGAAATCCTCCTGCTTATTATTTCTTACAGCACAATAATATTCCATTATATTCATATACCACAACTTGTTTAGCCATTCTTCAATTGATGGACATCCCCTCAATTTCCAATTCTTTGCCACTACAAAAAGAGTAGCTATAAATATTTTTGTACTTGCGTGTCCTTTTCCCTTTTTTATAATCTCCTTCAGATGTAGATAGCGCTTTGGGCCTAGTTCCAAATTACTCTCCAGAATTGTTGGATCAGTTCACAACTCCACCAGAAATGCATTAGTGCTCCAATTTTTCCACAACTTCTCCAACATTTATTATTTTCCTTTTTTTGTCATATTAGCCAATATGATAGGTGTGAGGTGGTACTTCAGAGTTGTTTTAATTTGCATTTCTCTAATCAACAGTGATTTACAGCATTTTTTCATATGGTAATATATAGCTTTGATTTCTTTATCTGAAAACTGCCTGTTCATATCCTTCGACCATCAATTTTAATTCTTTATGCCTTCAAACTTTTTTTATGATGTGGATGGCTAGGCCAATATCTTTTGTGTAATTGTGGTTTTCATTAAGGAAATTTTAGGGGGCGGCTAGGTGGCGCAGTGGACAGAGCACCGGCCCTGGATTCAGGAGTACCTGAGTTCAAATCCAGCCTCAGACACTTGGCACTTACTAGCTGTGTGACCCTGGGCAAGTCACTTAACCCCAATTGCCTCACCAAAAAAAAAAATAATAATAAAAAAGGGAAATTTTGTACTGTTGTTGGACTAGGGGAAGGGAAAGGGAAGAAGTTTTATAGAATTCATGTAGGTCTTATTATGTACCAGACACTGTGTTAAGCACTCATAAATATGTCATTTTCTCCTCACAACAACCTTGTGAAGTAGGTACTGTTATTATTCCCATTTTTCAGTTGAAGAAATTGAGGACAACAGATTCAGTAACATGCCTAGGGTCACATAGCTACTGAGTATATGTGGCCAAATTTGATCTCAGGTTGTCCTGAAACCAAAACCAACATTCTATCCTCTGTGTCAGCTACCTTCATCTAGTTGAAGTAAACACTGTTTAGTCCATGGACAGATAGAACCATGGCATCAGTAAGGATTTCTTCCTATATTTGAACTTTTTATAGGAAATCCTTACTGACTTTTGTTGTGCCTGTCTCCATGTTTGACACTTTACTTGATATTTATCTTTAGGGGATCGTTGAACCAAATTATCTCTATGATTCTAATCGTCATGGAATCTTGTAGGATCTTAATATGTGTATGGAAGGGGGGCAGCTAGGTGGCGAAGTGGATAAAGCACTGGCCTTGGATTCAGGAGTAGCTGAGTTCAAATCCAGTCTCAGCCACTTGACACTTACTAGCTGTGTGACCCAGGGCAAGTCACTTAACCCTCATCTCATTGCCCCGCAAAAAAAAAAAAAAAACCAAAACAATGTGTATGGAAGGTGTCTTGCTTTCTGAGTTAAATACTTTTGTGGAATCAGCAGTCAGTTGTGTGACTGAAGATATCAGATGCTATTGAATATAAATTGCAAAAGACTACTATTGCCCTTCTTGTACTTCTTCATCAAAAATACCATCTATTTTGTAGAAATGAAGAAAATGGATTATAGTTGCCAATGTCTTCTTGGTCATATTTTATTGGCACTCTTTTTTATCTATGATCTTTTCTACTCTTTTAAAATCTTTCTATCTTTGACACAGAATGAAAATTTATCCCTGACAGTCTTTAAAATTATTGATCTTTCAGTTCAGATTTCTTCTATAAATAATCAGATCTGGCCACTTACTGACTTCTCTTAAGTGGTATTGACATTTCCTTATGTAGTATATAAATTAAGGTCTAAATAATGGTCCCATCATCATTATCAATAAGAATAGGTTGAATAACAAAATAATTGCAGGAAGCTTTAATTTATTTTTCTCAGAGTAAGATAAATCTAATCAAAAAAGAAATTAAAATAAAAATATGGAACTAAATTGCAAGAATAGTTTGAAAAGCATACCATTTTCTGAATAAGAACATTAAGAAATGCATATATCTCAGCATCATATGACACCTTTAAAAGTTACTAGGCCATGTACTAGGGCACCAAGAAATAATAAATAATTTTAAGAAGAAAGAACTACTAAATACATTTTTATCATAACTCAGTAAAAAAAAAACCCACAATGATTAATATAAGGAACATAAGCAAAAGATAAAAAACTAAATGGGGACATAATAGTGACAACCAACTAAATGGCAATTTAAAAATCTAATGAATCATTGTATTAACAAATTCCAAGTAAGTAAAAGAAGAAATCTTCTAAAAAATTGTAGGGAAATAGATAAAATGGAAAGCAAACAAACAAAAAAGACTAGAAATGATAAAACTAAAATCCGATTCTATGAAAAGACAAACATTAAAATATTGCCCCCAAAAAGAAAAAAAGGAAAATAAATTACCACTATTAAACCTCCAGCATTCTAACCACTATGCTACCTAGTTGCCACAATCAAGTCAAGGAGCATTTATCACTTACCTTCTGCATGCTAAGCATTGTACTGACCTCTTCAGATACTAAAAAAGGACAAAAAAGCTCAGTCTCTATTCTCAAGGGACTCAGGATATTATGGGGGTGGGAGGGAGACAACCTGAAATTAATTCTGTACAAGTAAGATACAAAGAAGACAAATTGAAGATACAAATTTATTTTCCTCTCCAAGGAGATTCTGTAAGCTGGCTTTACTTTTAATTGAAACTCGTTTTTGTCTTCTGGCTTAATTTTTTTTTCTTTTTTTAGTGAGGCAATTGGGGTTAAGTGACTTGCCCAGGGTCACACAGCTAGTAAGTGTTAAGTGTCTGAGGCCGAATTTGAACTCAGGTACTCCTGACTCCAGGGCCGGTGCTCTATCCACGGAGCCACCTGGCTGCCCCCTGGCTTAATTTTTTTAAAAAGGATGATAATATACATGTGGTTTAGTTCTTTCAGTACTGTGTTTTCAACTCAATCAGTTAAATCAGTGTGTGCTGACAGTCTTAAGAAATGTGTGATGCTTAGCACCCTTTTCCCCTTTTTATTACCAATTCTAAAATGCCTGTGGAGGGATGAAAGACCTTTTGGATTTTTATCTATTTCTCAGGTTTCTAAGGCCAAAAAATTCATCACCTAGTGGTCAACTTTCCAGTGATGAGATACTGTTTTTAGTTATTTTAATAGACCTAGACTATAACTAGGTCCAGCTAACAGAATCTGCAAAAGTGTAAGCTCTGCTAGCTTAGCCTTTGAGTGTCAGGGTCACCTACTTGTCATGGTGTTCATCCAGGCAATGCTTTCTTTTAGGAAATTCAAAATGTACAGGTATCTTGTGAAATGACACTCAGAGCCTGAATGGCCAAACTGCTGTGCCTGATTTTGAATCTCATATTGAGTCTGATTGACCTTCAAAATATCTTCTTGCTTACTTCCTAGGACTGTAACATCTTGCACTTATCTCAGTATCTGCATGACTCACTTTCTTTCAAAAGGAATTTTTAAATGATAATCCTTTAAGGACCTTGCCACTAATAGTTGTAGTGTTTGGGACTAGGTACTCTCAACTCAATTGTCTTAGAGGTGAAGCCAAGATCTGAAAAAAAAAAAAAGTTTAATGGAAAGATAAACCTTTCCTCAGGCTGTCTCCCTGCCTCCACAAAGCAAGGAAGAATACATGATTGTGTAAAATAATAAATACTAAGAAAATGAAAGCTGTTTCTAGGGGTATGAGCTTAGATTTAAAAACAAAAAGAAACTGGAGTAAGAAGCAAACTGATTACTTGCATTAGCATTTCAATATAATTTGGATTTTTCTTTTGAAGAGGGGTGGGAGCAGATTCCTCTGAGTATCATTTGAAAGGAACACTTCAGGACTCTTGACAGACTAGGGAAGAAGGTAATCGTTTTTTCTTAATTTGTTTTTAGTTTCAGAGATTTAAAACAACTAACAGTTCCATTGCTCTTGGCAAAACACAACTGTGATTGCAGCTTTTCTATTCAGTGTACTGGAAATATGAGTGGAGGTGTCCAACTGAGTATGGGATGTTGGCAGCATTTCTGCATATCATGCACTTATACAGGCTCTCTCACTGTTAAAAGTGCGATTTCAGTAAATTCTATTCAGTTCTTAAATAATGCAATAATCTGAAATCATTCTTTCCTAAGAGTACAGTTCGAACTGAATAGATCAATGCAATAAATGACCCAGTTTGGGTTGATTTTTTTTTTCAACTAACCAAACTGGTACATGTTTAGGGTGGTTAATTTCAACAACATCAGGATTAAGCCGTGCATACCTTTCTAAAGCAAAGCAATTCCTGAGGAAGATGTTTATATGGAGAGAGGAGGGAAAGAGGAGATTTTATCCTGCTCAGATCTTTGTTCCCTCAGTCTTCTCCAATTTTACCAAGGAATATTCACTTACCACAAAAATAAATTTAAAAATCAATAAAGAAATAAAGATTGGACAGTATGACCTTGAAAATTTATTCTTACATCATCACCTACTCTCCTATCTTGCTGCACTCCCTTGTTCTGAGGAAAGTAAGGGATTTGGAGTTAGGGTCCCATTTTGTAAATTGTTCAGATAATACAAATATTTTTAAATTTGTTCAGATAATACAAATATGGCAGTACCAACCAGATTAAGTCACTTACTTGGGGGCAAGGACCATGTTTCAGTTTGGGGGTAACACACAGTGCCTGTCATACAGTAAGTGTTTAGTAATTAATTTATTAGTAAAAAATACTTGGCAATACTTAGTAAGTAATCATTGAATTGGTGAATGAAAAAATTAATCAACTATACTAAAACCTACTTACAAAATTTTCCACAGAATAATTGAGGCTCTGTCTGGGTCTTTACCGTGTGGATAAGTTGACAGGCATTAATGTTTAAAATACAGAGCTAATGTTTTTTGGGGGGGTTGTTTTTTCAGTCCTGTCTGACTCTTTGTAACCCCATTTCGGGTTTTCCTAGCAGAGATACTGTAGTGGTTCACCATTTCCTTCAGCTCATTTTATAGATGAGAAACTAAGAATCACATAGCCAGTAAGTGTCTGAAGCCAGATTTGAACTCACAAAGATGAGTCTTCCTGTCTCTAGCATGGATACTCTATCAATTGTGCCACCTAGCTGTTCTAGCTATAGAGCTAATAACCAAAGCCAATGCAACTATTACCCATATTGTATAATCTAGTGCCTAGCATATTGGGAATATGGCATTGCATATAATATAGCCTTACCAAATGTTCATTGAGTTAAATCAGTGACTGTTAAAAAGAACTGGTATTATGAAATTTCATATTGATCATGTTACAAAAGTTTGCCTTGTTTTAAAATGCCATGTTTTACATTTGATAGTCCTAGGCATGACTTCATTATCGAGGGATGACCACTTATTGTGATAATATTCAATTCATCAGGAATATAATAAGCACCTAATATTTACTATCCAAGTCTCCCTGGAAGATTAAAACAAAAAATGATTCTTGCCCCCAAGGAGTTTACTGTCTTCTTAAGGGGAGCATGACCTCGGTTCATACAACATCTGTGGATGCAAAATTAATAAACTACTGCACAACTAATCTTATCAATTCCATTTTCTTAATAATCTATTGATTTCTACATGGTAGATTCACCCATGACTAAGAATCAAAGAGACAATCAAAATCATTGGTTCAATCATGCCTGGGAATAAAGTCCAATGGTCACATATAGAAATGGCCCTACTCATCCATTGTTAACTCAATAATTGGCACTCCTTAGGAGAAAAACTATCTGTTATATTTTTATTTCATAATATTACATAATTGTATCTAGTATTATCTTTGAATCCTTTTCTTCACCCTTCAGGTTTCTTCACAACCTAAAATGTACTAGATTCTTGCTAGCTTTGTTGAGGGGGGGGGGGAGGAGAATCACATCCTACCTAATAATTAATAATGGATTGAAGAAATACAATTTATCTGATGATAACCCCATTTGGTGCTGATCTCCTCGAGTGGGCATATTTCAACATGAAGAAATATGGCTAGCATAAAGATTCTGATGATGTTGGGGTGAATGATAGAAAGAAAGGCATAACATAATAGCATCATCTGACTGGTCAACAATCCTTCAGTTTCTCATATCTCATTCTCTAGCTATATGCACCTTTAGGGAAGTTTCAGTTTCCTATGACTTTTGATAACATTCCACTGTGACTTAAATAATCTCTATTATATTCCTATCTCTCCTCTGGCATACCATTAAATGTGCAGTGCATCTTTAATGAATCTTTCCCCGGGGTGCAAAATGGGTGACCCGCTGGCTATTTTCATTTTAATAGAACCTTGCTCTTTCCTAAAGGTCTGTTGCAGTTGGAGAATTCCCTGCTTCAGGAATATTTCTTTCCCAAGAAAAGGTCTCCAGAAAGTTACTGAGAAAAAACTCAAATCCTATAGGTTCAACACAACTTTTCAGAGGTTTTATAAAGGTTTGGGGAGGGGGAATTTATTTTTGTGTGTGTTTGTTTTAATGGCTAGAATTTTAAAGCAGAAATCACAATCTTAATTGCTTCAAGGCAGCTGCTTTTAAGTAAAACTTTATATTGCGACATTAAACATTACAAATAAGGGCAGGGTTTAATACTAAAATTTCACATAAGGTAAAGGTAATACAGTTGGGACAATGAAGCTGTATTTCAGAAATGTGGTTGTAAGTCCTCACTAAGCTATTTTCTCAAAAGTCTTAAGTTGAGGAGGATTTAAGGATTTATACTGCCTTTCAGCATTAGCTTCATAAATACTTACCCATCCTTTCTTTTCTGAGCACAAAAAAGAAACCATTACTTGGACAATTCAGTACCTAGTGTCCTAGATTCTGTGCAGTACTTTCAATAAATACACAGGGTTTTGTTTTTTTTTTTCTTCCTCCTAAGGACTTGTCATTTTAGAAGTCAAACAGGTCAAATAATTTAAACCCAAATTTTTACGATTACCTCTCCTTCCAATGGGGAAGAATTCCTAATGGTTTCTTGATTTCTCAGTTGATACCTTTTTTGGGAGATGTGTAAGAGAGAGTTTTGGCACTGTTCAAATAAATTTTTTGGGGGGTGTGGGCAGTGAGGGTTAAGTGTCTTGACCAGGATTACACAGCTAATAAGTGTCAAGTGTCTGAGGCCAGATTTTAACTCAGGTACTCCTGAATCCAGGGCCCATGCTTTATTCACTGTGCCACCTAGCTGCCCCCCTCAAATAATTGGGTTTTTTTGGTGAGGCAATTGGGTTAAGTGACTTGCCCAGGGTCACACAGCTAGTAAGTGTTAAGTGTCTGAGGCCAGATTTGAACTCAGGTCCTCCTGAATCCAGGGCCGGTGCTCTATCCACTGCAGCACCTAGCTGCCCCTCAAATAATTTTTTTTTTTAATTAAAGGGAGAGGGGTGGGTAGGTGGCTCAGTGGATAGAGCACCGGCCCTGGATTCAGGAGGACCTGAGTTCAAATCTGGCCTCAGACACTTAACACTTACTAGCTGTGTGACCCTGGGCAAGTCACTTAACCCCAATTGCCTCACTAAAAAACAAACAAAACAAAAAAATTAAAGGGAGAATTGAAAAATAAGTAATAATTATAGGTAACCAATTTAAGGGAAAAATAAAACAGGGCATGGGCATGAAAATTGGGAGAGGATCTAGAAAGTGTGGGGGTGGGAAGGGAAGCTACATAATGCATTGAGCACAGTTTGGTGAAGGAGGAAGATGAACCATGGCTAGATATACTTTTACAGTTGTAAGAATTATATGGGTAGCAACAGAACAAGGCATAGGTAATGAAAAGGGAAAAAAAAAGATGCTCTAAGAGACAGTAGGCAACAAAAAAGTAAGCCAGATCTCTCCCAAAGTCCTTATCTTTGGCATGCGTATTTTTGTGTATGAAATAAAATGACCTTGTTGTCTATCAGAGAATAACTTAGAATTATTTTTCAAGGTAGATATCAAACTGTGCCTGCAATTATACTAATTTGTGTATATATTGTACCTTGCAGTAGATTCAGTGAGGGGAGGGTTGGTATCTTATTTGTAAAATTTGTATGTGCTCTAGTACCTAGAATAGTGTTCTGCACAAAGTGGCTGTTTAATAAATGTCAGTTGAGTTCAATTGAACTAGAATTACATGGAATCATATTTGCACTGGTTAACCTATGGTTCAGAACTGAAACTTTGACTTTATGTTAACCAAGTTCAATATCAAGGGTTTTTCAAGGCAGCTAGGTGACACAGCATAAATTGTGCTGGCCCTGGAGTCAAGAAGACCTGAGTTCAAATCCAGCTTCAGACACTTACTAGTTGTGTGATCCTAGACAAATCACTTTATCTCTGTCAGCCTCAGTTTCCTCAGTTTCCTTAACTTTAAAATGGTAATAATAATAGCACCTATCTCCCAGAGTTGTTGTGAGGATCAAATGACATATTTGTAAAGCACTTAGCATAGTGGTTACACTAAGCCTGGCAAATAGGTGAATAGCAAATGTTGATTTCATCCTTTTCACCCCTCTCACAGAAATCCCTCTTTGTCTCATGCCCTCCTCCCCCTTGCTTCACCCTGGAAATTTCAGAATATCAGAATTTGGCTCATCTCTATCCCATTCTATTCCCCATTTTCATCCTTATCACTCCATCTCTGTGTTTTCTCACACTACCCCCCCCCAAAAGTTTCACATAGTATGTGAGGAGAGAAGAATAATCAGGTTGACCAAGCAAATGAAATTAATGACCAAGAGAACGGAAAATTTTAGCCTAAAAGGAGAATGTAATTGGTAGCTTTTATTTTATGACTAGAAGAACAGTATAAATCAAGCATTAGGGATGAGGGGGAAAATAGCAAATGGGTCTATGGATGGATATTTAATGGGTTTTTAAGGGATATGAAGGGAGAGCATCCCAAAGTGAGTTCACTGAGATGAGGAAGAGCCTTGACCATGCTATAAGATCAGTTAAGAGAACTAGGAATGGGTAGCCTCGAGAGGAGACTCGGGAGTCATGCTAACTCTTCATGTTTTCCAATGGATCTCATGTAAAAAAGAGATTACTTGACCCCAGGAGCAGACCTAGGATATTGGGATAGAAGTTGCAAAGTTCCAGATTTAGGTTTGATGTAAAGAAAACTTTCCTAAAAAGCAGATTTACCAAATGTGGAATAGACTACCTCAGACTGAATGGGCTTTTCTCCTCAGCAGAGGTCATCACACAAAGATCATTTGTTGAGTTTCTGCTGGAGGAGATTTCTGTTTATTTATGTACAAATTGGTCAGAATCCCCTTTGAAATCCCTTTGACCTCTTAGAATTTGTTTTTTTGATTCTTTGAGTGAGGGCAAGGATGGCACGTGCGTAGCAAGATGTATAACAAGGGTTATATTTGGTGTATAACAAAGGTTAGTCACTAGTCAAACTGAAGAGTAGATTATTCCTAGGGGTCTGAAGCATAAATATGTTGTAGGAAATAGATGGAAATTACATTTGAAGGTGGAAGAGATTAAGAAAATACTGAAACACTGTAAGATGGGACTGAGTAAAGAATACATTTGAAGAATAATTGTTAAGTCTATCACAGTCCCTTGATGGTCTGCACTGTGAATGCAAAAAAAAATTAAAAATACAATGAACTTGTTAAAATAAATTGAAGGGTGTATTTGATATCAGTTCTTACCTGCAACTCCACATATGGGAATATCTAAACAAAGAGATAGGTCTTAAACTCAGTCTAGATGGTAGCAAACTCTCTAGAAATTCATTCAGACCATCAGGAAGAGTAAATTTCAAAGTTGTTAGCATTCTATTTAGAAACTTTATCTCCTAATTTATAGTTGGAGCAGAAATGATTTTAAATGTATGGTAACAGTAGGAACATAGACTCCTAGACCTACAGCTTGGTGGAACCTCACAGGCCATTGATCCTAATTCCCTTTTATTTATTTATTTTTTACATATGAAGAAACTGAGGCTTGGGGAAGTTAATTGACTTTCCCAAAGTCACACAGGGAGTATCAGAGATAGGATTTGAACCCAGCTCCTCTGTCATGTTCTCTATACCATACTGCCCATATTTGAAAGGACAGAGGAATCTGACTAGTGGGTAATAAATTAAATATCTAGATATTTTGCATTGAATTGACAATTTAACTGCAAAAGTGACTGAGTTTTAAATTTCCACCAGATGTTATCTTGTAGAAAATGACTTGGATGCGAAATCTATTTTAATAATAGTAATAATAATAATAATAATCTCACTTTATATAGTGCTTTACTGTATCAGTTTGAAATGTAGTTTCCACATAACCTTGTGTGATAGTCTTTTCCATTCATATGACAGGGTTTTTATCTATATCTGAACCTATATATAGATATATGTTATATACATATGTGTATATATGCATACATATTTGATTTTTTGTTGTTGTTCATCCTTCATTTTTAAAGAGGCCAGTGACATCACAAGGGTGATATCTTGACTTGAGCATGAATTAGATTTAAGTGAGGCAATTTCACAGTCATCAGCCTCACTATTCCAGAGTCATCCAAGTCTAGTGGCAAAATAAAAGTCAAGATGATTGGTAATGGCCCAGGATGCACTGGACTTCTTTGGTGTCTATGATGCTGACTAATCTCAAAGCACTCCACCGTACCTGCTTCAGCAGCTTTCAAGGTTGTTAGAACAAATTGTTCTTACCTGCCATTCCACCAAAAAAAGTTTTCACATGCTTGGGGTAGACATCCCTATCTTGGATTGACTCTGTCCATAAAACCAAGATGAGATGAAAAGAGTTCAAAGATAGGTGGAAAACTGCTCAGAGGTAGAAATGAGAAGAGATACAGTCTTGGGCAAACTTTCAAAGTGGTAGATAATCATAGGGAAGTAATGGAGGCTAGAGGGTTTCACCAGTCTAGCCTATCTTTAGCAATACTATGTTACTGCACTAGTGACAAAGAAAGCACTAGGAGTCTTATATACCCCACCCAATGAACAAGGATATAGTCAAAGTAGCCTTGAAGGTTGCTTCCAGGTACAGAACCAGAGAAGCAATACTATCAGGAGCTAATTCTCCATTTTTCCATCTTACTTGATTAATTACTCTGATAGCCATGAGTGGGAGAGTTTTGCAAACATTTGCTAAGTTCCACATTTGGGATACTTTGGATGGGAACCTGGGCCTCTGAACTCAGTCTAGTATCTCCTGGGATTAGAGCATGATTGTAGACTACTTTAGGGCAGTCTGAGTCTGGGAGAAGTATGGATACATAGCCAGCATGAAGATTGTTATAATGCTACATATTCATTTGTATTTCTTTGGTCATGAATACTGTCTGTAGTTAAGCTGTGCTTATGTGGTTTCTTCTAGTGTACTGTATTCATATGATTAGGCCTCATTTAATATAACAGAACAGGCAGATAGAGGAGTGGAACTTTCCAATGCAGAGAGACTTAAGGCAAGATTCTAATTCAGTAGATTCACATCACCCTTGTTCCCTAATGAGCTGAGCAGCTGCCATGCTCAAAAGGGCAGTGTGGGGAAGAGAAGAGGATTTATATAGAGGCAGCAGCTCTCTGTAAACCAAAAAAGAGAATGTCCTCGCCAAATGCCTCCTGGTGTTGGGTAAAGCACACAACAGCTAATGCAAATATGGGATGGATAGCATTTGAATTATTTTCCCTCAAGAAGGATAGGTAACTGGTCTGAATAACCCCTAGTAGTTAAATTCACATTTTACAGATGAGGAAACTGAGGCTTAGATATATTAAGTCAAGAAGTTGTTACCTGTAGTCAAAACTACATTTTTGTTTTGGTTTTTCTGCAGGGCAATGAGGGTTAAGTGACTTGCCCAGGGTCACACAACTAGTAAATGTCAAGTGTCTGAGATCAAATTTGAACTCAGGTCCTCCTGAATCCAGGGCTGGTGTTTTATCCACTGCGCCACATAGCTTCCACTTGGGTTAGTAAGTTTTGTAGTCAAGTCTCAAATCCAGGTCTTCTGAGTCTGAGTTCATTGTTCTTTCAGTTATATCATGGCAAGAAAGCATGAGAATCATTGCTAATAACTATAGTTGTTATAAATTATAGCTTGAAAACATTAAAATGTTTAAGGAATCATAAAAAAGAAAACTTTTAAAATTTTTCTAGCAATAATATAACTGAATCATCCAAAATATAAAATATACAGAAAATATAACAATAATTGACTATTGACAGAACCTTATATTATTATTTTTTTTTGCAGGGCAATGAGGGTTAAGTGACTTGCCCAGGGTCTTATATTATTTTTAAAATCAGTTATATCCATTCTCTTGAAACCCAAGGAATTCCAGGCAGATTTTTAGTTCCAAGGTTTTAATGAGATGCTAGATTTTCTTTTAAAAGCACTATCATAGTCCTTACTCTGCAAGCTATAACAAAAGACTATAAGTGGCCCCAATTATGAGACTGGAATGTCATTCACACATTTTTTTAAGTTCTCACACCAACAAGAAAGTATAACACAACCAGTACGGTAGCTGAAGGCAAGTTACAAGCTTTGAGATTGAACTCAACCTTTGTGATTCTCTGAGTAATTAAAAGCTTTTGATTTTTCAAGTTCTTTCTTTCCTTCTTTCCTTTTTTCACTCTCAAGAACAAGGCTAAGTTCAGTAATTTCTTTTAAGTTTATAGTTTGAGCCCTGGGCCCTCTGGACCTGCATCCAGAAGACCTAGGCTGAGACCTGGTTTCTCAAGGTACAAGGTACAAGCTGCATGACTATAGCAAAGTCATCTGGCCTCCTATTCTCAACTGTAAAACAGGCATAGCATGACTTGCACTACCTAAAGGCCAAGGGAGCTTCTGTATGCAGGGTGTCCCAAAGATCTTGGTGTAGTTTTAAGTTTTCATAGCTTAAAATAATAATCTAAAAGCATATCTACAGGGGGCGGCTAGGTGGCGCAGTGGATAAAGCACCAGCCCTGGATTCAGTAGTACCTGAGTTCAAATCCAGCCTCAGACACTTGACACTTACTAGCTGTGTGACCCTGGGCAAGTCACTTAACCCCCATTGCCCCGCCAAAAAAAAACAAAAACAAAAACAAAACAAAACAAAAAAGCATATCTACAGGTTTTTTTTTTAAGCCTTTTATGATTACAGAGAGATTTATACAGGATGTCCCAGAGCTCTTGGTGCAGTTTTAATTTAATTTTTTTTAATTTTTTTTTTTGGTGAGGCTATTGGGGTTAAGTAACTTGCCCAGAGTCACACAGCTAGTAAACGTTAAGTGTCTGAGGCCGGATTTGAACTCAGGTCCTCCTGAATTCAGGGCCGCTGCTCTATCCACTACGCCACTTAGCTGCCCCTCTTGGTGCAGTAGACCTTTGGGACATCCTTTATAACGCTCTCTGTAGCCATTAAACACTAAATCAAGTTATGCAGATATGAATTTTTATAATTATTATTTCAAATTATGATAGAATACTTCTTGTAACTATAATAAAAACTTGCATTTATATAGTGCTGTAAGGTTTGCAAAACACTTTACAAAAATTATCTCATTTGGTGCTCACAACTCTGGGAGGTAGTTACTATTATCATCCCTATTTTTGCAAATGAGGAAACTGGGGCAAACATAAATAAAATGACTGGCCCATATTGCCCAGGGCCACCCATCTAGTAAAATGTCTAAGGTAGAATTTGAATTCAGATCTTGACTGCAAGTCCACCACTCTATCCGTTCCACCACCTGCCGACTTCTCTAAGTATAAAAACAAAACAAAACCTGAGTTTCTATCCCATAATCTTTGATCTAAACATCTTTCTGCATAACAGTGCTGATGACACATTTTTGATACATTGAAAGATGCTTTGATACACTGAAGGATGCATTCTTTTGTTTCTGTGGTTGCTCCATCGCATAATACAGACCATAACAGCTCAATCTCACCCTGAATGATTTTCATTCATGTCCTTCCATTGATCCGTAATAGAAGATGCATCCACTGCACTGAGGACCTTCATCTGCTTCTTTCATTATCTTTTAAGTTCCAAAGTGCCACCTAGCCTGTTGCCTCTTATTCATGATCCATGACTAACTCACTTCCTTTTTCAGTTGTATACACAATGTACTCAATAGGACAATAAACAGTTATAGTCCTGCTTATATCTGTCATAAAGTCTTATATAATTTTTATGTATGTTTGGGTGACTGCTTTTTTAGGAAAAGCACCTTAAGGCTAAAACAGTAGACATGGTAGAATCTTATATTCTCTACATCGTTTGGTCAATTATTTAACTGTAAATATGTGGACTGCTGTAGAAAATTGTTTGTGAATGTCTACCTATTCTCTTTTTGTGTTTTTATCAAGCATCCCTTCAATGTGTGCATAGCTTTTTTTCTTATTAAGGTTTCACAGCAAAAAAAAAAATGCAGGTTAGCAATTGCCTTTGTCTTCTTAGCTGCCTTTGGGCAAACAGGGGAATGGGGAGAGGGAGTTGAAGCACCACCTACTATTTTTTTCTATTCTTTTCCATTTCTTCCCTTATTTGAAATAATTTTAAAATCAATCCCTGATTATCTTTAAAATGTCGGCATCTACAGCTAAAATTTCATAAATATGTATTTGGTAGAATTGGCTTATTATTCCTAATTTCACCTTAAGTCCTTTTGCAATTTCCTAATGTTGAGATTAATGGTGAGAATACAACCCTTTGAGTGTGTGCTATACACCATGTCGGGTTAGCTACACAGAGGTTTGTTGAGCCTGCTTCCAAGCATGTCTAATAGTGGAGTTCTTCCCATACCCCCATTTCAGATTATGCACAGGTATCCTCTGTCTGTTTCCCGTCAATTTACTGTGTAGTGAAACTGAGCTAGAACTGAGTGTACATATAAAAAGTGTAACAAGACAATCTCTTGCTTTCTTCCCAGACAGCTTTCAAGGAAGAAAGTCACTGTCTCCAGCCAGAGGGAAAGGCAATCATTTTGGCTATTTTGTTTCTCCACCTGGCTACTGTGTATACCCTAAATGCTTGACACCTCTCTCCTGGTCTATGTCTTTTTTCATGATTTTAAGTTAATGAGTATGCTTAGATAGAGACACCTAGGTAACCTGTGATACTGGGAAATCCATTAAGGGGAGTGTCAAGGGGACCAGCAAGGTTATGAGAGCCATCAAAGCCATCCAAGGTCTCACTGTTAACCAATAATAAGGAGCCAGTAGTAACAGTACCTGAGTTTGGTGAGAAGACCATGCTGTAGCCGGGAGGTTTGAATACCCTGCTTTCCAGCCAGCAAAGAGGCAGCCAGATGGACAAGTCAACTACCCATGTCACATACAGAAGTAAACTTGGGTTCTCTCTGAAGTGAGAAAAATACTCCCAGAACCAGGAAATATCACTTCCCCTAAATGAGGGGTAGAGAAGGGAAAATGTGGTAGGGTTTTTGTTTGGTTTTTTAGCATCCAGTTTAAATTTTAATCTACTCTTCTGAAGAACTACAGGTATATTCAGAGGAGAAACTGTGCTTCCCACTTTCTGGAGATGTTATACTTTAACACTTGCTATAAATTCTT
Source organism: Dromiciops gliroides (assembly GCF_019393635.1). Lineage (NCBI taxonomy): Eukaryota > Metazoa > Chordata > Mammalia > Microbiotheria > Microbiotheriidae > Dromiciops > Dromiciops gliroides. The sequence goes on along the minus strand of NC_057863.1, from coordinate 371,551,477 downwards.
AGTAAATATTACTTTACAAAAGTTAATTGTTATTAATATATTAATTGATTTGAGGGGAATTTTAACTGATTCAATGATATTGCACATCCTGGGGGGTGGGGGGGGTGGGGTTATGAATGATAGTATTAGATAACTCCAATCCAGTCTACCTGCCAAGACAAACCCAGGAACTATATGACCACAACTAAAAAACACTTCACACAAATAAAGTCAGATATAAACAATTGGAAAAACATTAATTGCTCATTGGTAGGCCAAGCCAATATAATAAATGATATATAATGTAATAAAAATGACAATCCTACCTAAGTTAATTTATTTATTTAGTGCTATACCAATCAAACCATCAAAAATATTTTATAGATCTAGAAAAACAAAAGCTCAAGGATATCATGAGAATCAATGAAAAATACTAAAGAAGGTGGTCTAATAGTACCAGATCTCAAACTGTATTATAAAGTGATTATTATCAAAACTATCTGGTACTGGCTAAGAAATAAAGAGGTGGATCAGTGGAATAGAATAGGTACAAATTACATATAGTAAATGACTGTAGTAATCTAATATATGATAAACCCAAAGATCCAAGCTTTTGGAGCAAAAACTCATTATTTGACAAAAACTGCTGGGAAAATTGGAAAACAGTATGGGAGAAACTAGGTATAGACTGATATCTCACACCATGTACTAAAATATAGTCAAAATGGGTACATGATTTACACATAAAGGATAATACCAAAAGTAAATCAAGAGATTGTGAAATAATTTATGTGTCAGATTTATGGGCAGAGGAATAATTTAGGACCAAAGACAATATAGAGAACAAAATAAAATGTAAAATAGATAATTTTGATTATATAAAATTAGGAAAATTTTCCACAAACAAAACTAACGTAATCAAGATTACAAGGGAAGCAGAAAACTGGGAAATAATTTTTTTAAACAAATATCTCTGATAAAGGCCTCATTTCTCAATTATATAGAGAACTGAGTCAAATTTATAAAAATATAAGTCATTCCCCAATTGATAAATGGTCAAAGGATATGAACAAACAGTTTTCAGACAAAGAAATCAAAGCTATCTATAATCATATAAAAAAATGCTCTAGATCACTATTGATCAGAGAAATGCACATTAAAACAACTCCAAGGTATCACCTCACACCCAGCAGAGTGGCAAATATAACAAACATGGAAAATATTGGATGTTGGAGGGCATGCGGGAAAGCTGGGAAGCAAATTCACTGTTGGTGAAGTTGTGAAAAGATCCGACCATTCTGGAGAGCATTTTGGAATTATGCCCAAAGGGCTATAGAACTGTGCATACCCTTTGATCCAGCAATACCACTGCTAGGTTTATATCCCAAAGACATCCCCAAAAAGAGAAAAAGACCTATTTGTACGAAAATATTCATAGCAGCTCTTTTTGTGGTGACTTAGGAATTAGAAATCAAAGGAATTTAGGGAATGGTTAAACAAACTGTGGTATATGATGGTGATGGAATATTACTGTGCTATAAGAAATGACAAGCCAGGATGATTTCAGAAAGGCCTGGAAAGACTTGTATGAACTTATGTATAGTGAAGAGAGCAGAATCAAGAGGACATTGTGTACAGAGACAGCAATATTGTTTGATGAAGAACTGTGAAAGACTTAACTATTATCAATAATACAATGATCCAGGACAATCCCAAAGGATGAAAAATACTATCCACCTCCAAAGAAAGAACAGATATTGATGGAACAGACTGAAGCTTGCTATTTTTCACTTCCTTTCATTTTTTTCTTTTATCCAAGTTTTCTTGTACAAAATAACTAATATGGTAATGTTTTACATGATCACACATGTATAACCGATATCTGATTGCTTGCTGCCTCAGGGAGGGGGGAAGGGAGGAGGGAAGTAGAGATAACTTTAAATAATAATGTTTATTATTTTTTTTAAAAGAAAAGAAAACTCCAATTCCTTCAGATTATCCCTCGAATCCTGAAGAGAGTACTAGTCAGCCATCTTTTGAGTACCCAACAAGCCACTGAGTATGGAGATTGGAAAAGTAAGCCCAGAGGGCATATTACATTAACAACAAAGATCAAGTATACAGAAATGGTAGCTGAATGATAGGATGCTGGTGAAAATAGATCATTTAATTTAATTTCATGACTTTTTGTTGTCTTTGGGTTTCATCTACAAAAAAACAAATACCATCACATGTCCTATCTCATCTACAACTCAAGCCAAACTCTTAGCAGATTGATCTCAACTCATTTGTTCAATGTTTCACAGTTTGCTATTTATCATAATCTTTTATTATTCTTCTTTATCATCTTTTTGTTTGTTGGGTGGTTGGTTGGTTTTTTGGGTGGGGCAGCTGTGGTTAAGTGACTTTCCCAGGGTCACACAGCTAGTAAGTGTCAAGTGTCTGAGACCAAATTTGAACTCAGGTCCTCCTGACTCCAGGGCCAGTGCTTTATCCACTGTGCCACCTAACTGCCACTCTTTATCATCTTTTGCAGATAAGATTGCACGCCAAACTGGTATTTCTTTTTATGACCATATCTGTCTTTGGCAAGATTAAGCATTTGCCTACTAAAATGATTTCTATAATTTTTGTAGTCATTATGGTGACTGTTTTGCATTAAACTATTTTTTTTAAATTCTGATAGTATCTTTACTCAAGTCCATTTTCCTTTTTTTTTTCTTCCAATTTATAGTGTTTAAACTGTTTGGATTGGAGCTCATATAATTACATTTAGTCTTTTCTTTTTGCTCTTTTTTTTTTTTCTGATTTGGTGTTTACTTTGACCTTTGCCTTTATTAGGTCATCTGACCACAGACAGACATTTGATTCTGAAATGATGGTTACTAGTTATTTTCTGTGTGTGAAGATATAGAGAAAGAATAGGAAATTGTGATTTTATTAGTATGGGGAACACCTGAGTAGGAAACTCCCTCTACCATTGCAGGTTAACACCTTTTCTGCAATTTATTGTCTTAGAAAGCTGCCTACAGCACTGCAAGGTTTAGTGACTTACAATGTATGTCAGACACTGGACATGAAGTGGTTCTGGTTTTCAGGCTGATTCTCTGTCCTCTACATTATGCTGCCTCTTGTGTAAAGAGAAAATTATTATTTTTTAAAAATGGTGTTGTTCAGTGATTGCCATGCATGGTGCCTTATGACCCTCTTCTTAAAAAAAATATTCATGAAGTTCAATTTGGAGGCTTCTTAATAATCTAGAGGCCTTTGGCCTCTTTCATTTTTCAGTCCCAATTTATATTCACAAGTGCCCACTTTCACATTAAAAAGTCACTAAATTTAAAAAAAAAGTCACTAAATACCAAAGTAGATGTTCATTTAATTTGGAGAAGTTTGTCAAATCTTCTAGAGTTGCTGGTTTTCATTTTCTGCAACAGATTCTGTCACATAGCTATACCAACTATGTCCATACATTTTTAAAGTAGCCTCTTTGCTTATACTCAAACCAATGTCACAAATAGTTGAATGCTAATAATGTGAGATGGCTAACTGTCCTGTAAAATGATATTTCTTTTCCCACTAGGCACTTGATGAAATCAACTCTCCTTACTCATTTCTTTAGCTTTCTGAAGAGAATCTGCAAGTATTGTTAATTAGTGATAATACCACACTGATTTTTAAACTTTTTTGATTATGCATCACTTTTGGTTAAAAATGTGTGTGCATATACTCCTAAAGTTCTGTTTTTACTTATTTGTAAAATTTAACTTCTACTACTGTGCATTGTAAAACTTACCCAAAATATAAATTTGTAAAGGCTAAGACAAAAATGAAATTGTATTTGATCAAGTCAATAGGGAGCCACTGGTGCTTACTGAGTAGAAGAGTGACATTCTCAGATGAACTTTAGGAAAAATCACATTAGCAACTATGTAGAAGATGGACAAGAGGGAGAAGAAACTGAATGTAGGGAAACTGAATAGGAGGCTCTTGCAACAGTACAGATGAGAGGTGATAAAGTCTTGAACTAGGGTGGTGGTGGTGAATAGCAAGGAAGGGACACATGCTAGAGTTGTTGAATTTGTAATTACATTATTTGGCAACTGACTGAATATGTAGGGTGAGGAAATGTATGGAATCTAGGAAAAGATTCAGGTGGAGAAATTGGGTGACTAGAAGAATTTTGGTTTATTCAAAATTTAAAAAATTATGAAAAGGAACGGGTTAGTGTTGTGTATATTAAGTTCTGTTTTGGACTTGCTGAGTTAAAGCTATCCATGGGAATGTCCAAAGGCAGTTCATGATATGAGAATGGAGTTTTCATCAGGAATACACACACACACACACACACACACAAACACACACACACACACACGTATATTTACATGCCCACCCACATGCATACATATACTGTATATCTCTCTATATATATATATGTATATGTTTATATTCATAGATATAGGAGTCATCTATATAGAAATGATCATTAAAACTATGTGAGCCAATGAAGCAAATGAGTGAGACAGTGTACATATAGGAAGACTGAGAAGGAATGATCACATGTATAAAAGGAAAAACAAATGAGATCAGTGTCCTATTAACTCAGAGAAGAAACAGTGATATCTAGGTACTTGGATCAAGGTAAGTTATATCCTTTTCTCCATGAATTCCTCCTGAAGCCCACTGCAGATTGGTTCAAGGAGAAGGTAAATTGAGGAATGTTGAAGGGAGTGGTACAGTGGCAAAGCCATGAGTAGTAGGGGCAAATGGATTGCAACCCATCCTCCCACCCTCTGGTTGGTCAATCACTGATCCCTTGGGGGTTAATTCACTGCTCTTTGAGAGTTATTCCACAGCCTCCCAGGATATCTTAGTCCACACACTTTTCCATACAATCATGAATATTGCTCATTGAATTGCTGCTAATGTAAGATTTAATAGATGTCTTGGTCAAGGTCTTATATTTGACACAATTATAATTTAATCATTTAGTTTATTAATTATCAACTAGAATTTAATAAGTGCCCTCGGGATCCATGAAGCCATATGGTAGGAACGTTACTGAATATGATGTGGATATAGTCACTATGCTTGTGGTATTTCTAATTGAAAGGAGGCAAGATGTGTAATTTCTGCAATATGTGACTGTAAAGTTATGAGCATAATTTTATATATGTCCAGTTGTCTTCCTTGAAATAGATAAGTACCTGAGAGGCTTTACAATTACTCTGATTGTCATTGTTAAAAATATTTCCCTAATTCCTCTTTTGGAATCATTTTCAGAGTCATTTTATGACCCATAAGGAAAATCAGTCTTACTTTATTGTCACACCACATTTTTTTCTTTATTTACCAAACCAAGCATCATCCGGTTCACTGTCTACCATATTTGCCACTCTTGGATTTATATAACTATTGGTTGATTCCAGAAATCAAATTCATTATTAAAGGTAGAAGATTAGTTCAAAAAAGACACCAAAAAGATCATGCTTTTATCAGGGCATAAATGCTATGTAAAATGACTGAACACCTATGTTTGATTCAAAGTTGTACCCAGAATAATTCTTCATACCTTAGAGCAATAAGCCATTCAACAAGCATTTATTAAGTACCTTGCATGTGCCAGGAACTGTGCTACAAAATATACATACACTATAGCTACAAAGATAAAAAATGGAGTCACAATTTTCAAGGAACTCATAGAACTTTCTAATTTTCTCCTCAACTCATACAAATCATAGTTAACAATTTCCAAATCATCCTTAAGTTTCTTTACTACTTCATGAGGAAAAAAAAAGTTTCCCCTCAACACTTTGTAATCTTTTTCACTCCTTGAAAGTGAAGGTGTGGTATCCTTCATGTGGTATCATCATTTTTAACATGAGTTCTATGGTATTTGGCTTCCTACTGTAGGGACCAATTTTTAATTAGGGAGTGTTAGCTAGGCGGCTCGCTGCATTATTGAGGCAAGGAAGGAGACTGACAATCTCCCTCAAAACAGAGCAGGATTTATTTAACAAAAACAAACTTAAAAAAAAACACAAACGGGATCAGTAGGATTAAAGGAAAGGAAATAAAATGGGGAAAGGGAAATAATACAACCTGAATAACACCACCACCCAGGAATCAGCTGAGAACACACAGCAGCATCCTATCACCTTCCAGCTTCCAGCTAGAATGGCAAAAAACCTCCCTTCTTCCCAGCAGACCCCAGGCTGACCACACACAGCCCCAAGCCAATTGGCTGGCAGTTCTGACTGACAGCCACATGACTGCCCTTGCTGGGCTTCCAGTCATTATAATTTCGCCAGGCCCATGTAGGTGTCAGCAAGTGGTGATGACATGAGGTGCCAGTGCCATGGCGATGGCTACAACCAGTGGGTGGAGCACCGTGAGGTTTGCGGAGCCCCAGACCAGTGCATGCACCGAGGTTTCTTTTAAAATTCTAGCCAAAAAATGGGGTTAAAAAAAACCTCAAATAACAATTAGTTCTTTACATTCCTCCCTTTGTTTCGTCAAGAAACACGGGGTGTTTCCTTGATGGAACAATAAATAATAAACAATAAATAAATTTTTAAAATAACAGAATATCATAACCAATGCTAACAAACAATATACTAATAACAATATAGGAAAGGGAAAATACATATTAGAGATGATGTATATCAAAGGAGGGAACCAGACTCTGGTCTGGATTCTGCCTGTCTCTGGATTCTGGTTGTCTCTGGAACTGCTGGATTTTCATTAATCTTTAGCATAGCATTGTCCAAAAATGTTCATAATTTGAATAATGAAATATGAATAATAAATAATGAAAATTCTTCAAAATATACAAAACAAGTTTAAACTTGATATATATACAGCATATTGGAGTCCTCCCTTTGGAGGATACTCATATCCATACACAATACAAAATTGAGACATTTATGACATTACTAATACTTTTTATCACTATATGTCTGGATCAAGGCCAAATTTAGTTATGTGTACATGATGACACCTGAAAATGTTATGGAAAGGTTACCATACCACATCTCATGGTGCATAGGCATATAATAATTGTGCTAGGCCTCAGATAGATGGATTCTGACCATGCCACCAGATTGAGTGAAAAAGCAAAGTTAAATTAAACCAGGTGCATGTGTTAGGGCTAACATGGCACCAGACAATTTTTAGAGTGAGAGAGGAAGAAACTGGACTATGTCCAGCAATTGTGCTCTACATAGCTGCTCTCATAAGCAAACTATGGACTTCCTGAAAGTATTTGGCTGTTCTCTCAGCCTCCATCAGGGTATCTGACGTGTACCTGTCTCTCCTCCTGTAGTACATATATTCTCTCCAGGGCCTGCATCATGGAATTGAACCATCTCCATCAAGCTCATTTTAAGAGCAATTAATCTCTGAAATGGTAAGTTTCCATAAATCATAAATCTAGTATTAATTTCACTAAAGACAATATGATATTAAAATGCAAGCTACACTGCATAACTTAGGATATACTTGAAATATATATATATAATCCCAAACCATACCCAGAATATACATAGTCACAATGACATACAAATGATAAATGAATGTAAATGGCTGATATTATTACATAATCTTCATTAAGCAAGTAAACCACATCATCTTGTCCATGAATTCTATATCTAGTACAATGACAATAACAGATACTTGAAATGATAAACAATTTATCAAAAGGAAATAAAACATCAGTGAAACTCAATATGTTCATTAATTGTCTTATAAACCAAGAAATAAGGTTCAATAACCCTTTCTAGAAGACAGATCCATGTGCTCTTGGTGGAAAAGTTCTTCACCTGTAGGAGGAAAAGCTTGTTTAAGGTAAGAGCTTATAATGCTAGAATTTGGGGTACATCACATTTTTTAAACTGGTTCCCCAATTCTCTGCATGCCAAAGTGGCAGGGGTTTCCAAATCATCATTGATTCTTCTAATGCTATTTACTAAAAAGTTTATTTTTTTCTCTAATGGAGTCGTGTGACTCTAGGCCTTTAATAAAATCCAAATAGGAAATCTCTCCAATGGGTTTCTGACAGTGCAAAAGCAACTTCAATTAACAAAAACAAGCAAACAAACTGGAATTCCCCACAATTGTCAATGGTTGGGGTGGGGGAGGAGAAGAACAGATAACAGTGGAGGTAGAAACAGCAACATTTGATAGAACATATGAGATGAGGGAAAGTAAGGCATTGGGGATAATGCCAAGGTTACAAACCTGGGAAACTAGAAGTCTTGTGTTGACTAATATAAAACATAAATTTTGATATAGGATTATTTTGGACATGTTGAGTTTGAGATGCTTCTAAGTGATTCAGTTTGAAATGTCCAGGAAGCAGTTAGTGATGTGGGCCTGGAGCTCAGGAGAGAAACAAAGGTTGGATATAGATCATTAGAATGTGAGCTCCTTGAGGGCAAGAGCTGTCTTACTTTTCTATTTGTATCATCAGTACTTAGCACTGTTCTTTGCACATAGTAAGCACTTAATATTTTTTTTTCCATTCACTTGTTCATTCATTCATTTAACCCAGAATTAAAAAAAAAAAAAAGGAATTCATAGTTCTCTTCCTTCAAAGTCCAAGTCTTCCACCAGTTCTCCATATTATTCCAGGTCTTTAAGACTTATTGAGCACTACTTGGATACTATCTATACCTATACGCTATGATCATAAGGAGTCCTTTTTAGATAATTTTGTTTGTGAAAATTTACATGTGATTTTCTTGGTTAAATATCTTGTACATTAGTGTTTTTACTTTTGTGTCTTAAATATGTATTTATTTCATTTAATAAAGACATTGGTATATTTTTAAAAGTTTATTTCTAAATTTAAAAGAATATTTTAGCAATAAGTTTTAATTTAAAATAATAAGCAGAAAAAGTATAAAAAATCATCTGCTCAAAAGTTAATCTATGATGCCAAGAAACCCGTTTTTAATAAATTTAACTGGTTGTTTTTACAGCATATGGAGAGGCAAATTCAAAAAGTAGAAGGGGTTGCCTCTGGAGTTGGTGTGTCCTTTCCCTTAAGCCTTTAAAGTAGGTATCATATGACCAATTGTAGCACGTTATAAAGAACATTTCTATTAATATTTATTTTTTTTAATTTTTTTTTCATTTGTTTTGTTTTGTTTTGTTTTTTTGACGGCTTTTTTGCAGGGCAGTGGGGGTTAAGTGACTTGCCCAGTGTCACACAGCTAGTGTCAAGTGTCTGAGGCTAGATTTGAACTCAGGTACTCCTGAATCCAGGGCCAACGCCTTATCCACTGCGCCACCTAGCTGCCCCTCTATTCATATTTACATTGGACTAGATAACTAGGTCTTTTCTCACTCTTAGATTCTTTGATTCTTTGAAAATATCTGGATGCTTTTGTTATGGATTTTTTAAAAATTTCCTTTAGTTATTGAGGATTCAGATCCATTTCTCCTGCAAATTTTGTTTTAAAAAACAGGCTGGGGGCAGCTAGGTGGCACAGTGGATAAAGCACTGGCCCTGGATTCAGAAGGACCCGAGTTCAAATCAGGCCTCTGACACTTGACACTTACTAGCTGTGTGACCCTAGGCAAGTCACTTAACCCCAACTGCCTCACCAAAAACCCCCCCAAAAAAATTTTTTAAAAGGCTGAATTTCAACCTCACTTGACTGAAACCTGTCCCATAAAATGTGAAAACTTACTTAGAGTCTTAAATATTCCTTAGATAAGAAACAAGAGGAAGATTCTCAACTGTCCTAGACTCTTTGGCCACATGTAAATCGTCCTCCTCAATCAATTTGTGAATCCTCTAAATGTAGTTTAAGCTGTAACCTGATTTAGTTTACCTATAGATAAGATTTGTCTTCTCAGGATATGTATCAGATTATGAGTCTGTTTAATTAAGTTTGTTTAATTGTTATGATATTGAAGGAAGCATGGGATTATGGATGTATCTTCTCTTTAACTTCTATGGCCTAGGAGAAACATAGAAGATTGTAATATGTAAGCAAATTATTTCTCTGTCACTCTGATATAATTTGTCAGAATCCTCATTATTGTTACTTTGAGGCCTGAACCTATACTTGAGCATAATAATTAAAACCTATGTTTTTTACCTCTATAATTTCTGCATTGTGGTAAATATATATACTTGGCAGCAGTTACCTACCATATGAACTCAGAGAGGATTTATTTCTCCCATAACACTTTAAAACAACTATACATGAAAACATGAATGTTAAATGTTTGCTTTGGTTTTTCTTTTTTGGTTTTTAACTCAAACTTTCAGTCATTTTCATCTTAGCACTTTATTTGGATCTGCAAAAACGAAACAAATTTTTAAAAAACTCAAGAAGGGGCAGCTAGGTGGTGCAGTGGATAGAACACCGGCCCTGGAGTCAGGAGTACCTGAATTCAAATCCGGCCTCAGACACTTAACACTTACTAGCTGTGTGACTCTGGGCAAGTCACTTAACCCCAATTGCCTCACTAAAAAAAAAAAACAAAAAACAAAAAACAAAAAACTCAAGAAACAAAATAAAACAAAACAAATTCTTCTCTCCTAAAAAGAAAAATTATTCTATAATGTTCAGCTGGTAATGCAAATTACTGTAAAAGGTCACCTTTTGATTGATATTTTCTTCATTGTTTAATGAAGTTATTTAATGTTGTCATAGAACATCTGTTATACTACTTTAACTATGCAAAACTATACAAAAACATGAACATTTTAACTTTAATTTTAAATCAGATGCTTTCCCCTAAAATTTACACAGAGTCATAACTGAACATACTCTCTTTTTTAGTGCAAAAAATTATGATAAAAATTAGAGGCATAGTACCAGAGTCTCAGATTTTAGAGTTAGTGGGTACCTTAGAGCTCATTTCTTTGTCATGTGGGGAAATTAAAGCTTGGAGTGGGGAAACTGACTTATCCAAGTTCACACAAAGAACTGCCATGAGAGAGAAGCCAAAAATTCAAATTTTCTGACTCCCCAACCAGTGTCCTTTCTTCTAGGCAACAAAACTTCCCAGCAGAATAAGAATGGAATTTCCATTCTTCCCTTTTAAAAAGTACTCTAACAGGTTAAGGTTGGAATAACAATTACATGAATTACCTAATTGAGTGATTGTTAAATTCAAATTTAATTAAAACATTTCTTTCTCATTTCTATTTAATGATTTCTATTTAATTATTCTTTTCTTTACATTATTAAAATACTGAATTTATTTCACATATATACTTTGTCTCCCCACCATTTTCATTTGTCTGACCACCACTACTACTATGCCCTATCATAACATTCCATACATACTTAAATGAAGCAAAGGGGGCAGCTAGGTGGCCCAGTGGATAAAGCACCTGCCCTGGAGTCAGGAGGACCTGAATTCAAATCTGGCCTCAGACAATTAACACTTACTAGCTATGTGACCTTGGGCAAGTCACTTAACCCCAATTGACTCACCAAAAAAAAACCAAAAAAACCCTACAAAACTACTGGGGGTATAATCTCAAAACCACCTAGATGCACAGACATTTTCAAAGATTCCAGTGTTACTTTAATTGGGTTGCCTTCATCATTCAATGCCTCTGCTCCAACAATATACAATTAGTACTTTGCAGGGCTCCTAAACTCATAACCCTCAAAGACATCTGGTGCTTATTTCCATCATTATCTACCTTAAAACAATAATCTTTGTCAGCCTTTAGTTCACACCCAAAGAGAAAATTCTGAGGCCTGAGGGGGCTCATATCCATTTCCATTGTGAGGAGAGAAGAGCCATGAGGAGAGGAGAGTGACAAGGCAGAGGGATGGATGGGCTCTGGCTCCTGAAGGACTCCACTCAGGACCAAATCACAGCAAGGAAAGAAAGATCATTCTTTAGTCATAATTTCTTTCCCATTTTTTTTTCTACATGCCTCACTAGCTTTTCAAACGGAACAAGCAAATTGGAAGTTGGTATCTCATAGCACTTGATCCACTGGGCTAAAGGGGAAAGGAAATAACCATATCATCACATAGCCTGGCTTTAAAAACAAATTTCACCTGTGAAATTCTTCTAAATTCAAGAATGTTTAAGCTTTATTATTATTATTATTATTATTATTTTGCAGGGCAATGAGGGTTAAGTGACTTGCCCAGGGTCACACAGCTAGTATGTGTCAAATGTCTGAGGCTGGTTTTGAACTCAGGTCCTCCTGAATTCAGGGCCAGTGCTTTAACCACTGCTCCACCTAGCTGCCCTCTATAGAAATTTAGATATAGGACAGGATTAATCATGAGGAAACCATCAGTTACTACTTTTCCAATTATGTCAATTAGTTCAGAAAACACTGGAAAGTCTTTCCTAGTTAATGGTTTCCTTAGGCCTGGAGAAGATGTTGATGCCATAGCCTGTAGGCACCAGTGAGTGTTGTATAAGCAGTTGGTTATTTTCCCGTCAGCTCAAAGCTGTCTTAAAAGAAAAACAAACAAACAAATATCGCCTACATTATTCTGCATACTTTTATCTTGAGGAGGATCTTGCCGTATGTAGGCTACATTTACAGTAATTTGATTGAAAGTTGTTTTAGTTGAATTCACTAAGCAACCATTCCTTGTGGCTATATGTTACCAAGTATCTGATTTGACTTGCTTCTCCTACTCCCCTTGAACTGTTCCTTGGCTTTGTATAAAATAACATAATCCCAGCTTCTAAGGGCCATCAACCTTATCTCCTTGCCTCCAAGTAACACATCCATCACCTTATCATCTGAGAGACTTCACCCATTTCTACATTCCTGTGAACATGGGTAGTCAGAGTTCTGTAAAGAACTATACTGATCCTTAATAGGAATGGTAGTTGACAAATTTCTAGCATAGCACTGCTGGTAGCATGGCATAGTAGAAAAATGCAAGGCACTAGGTATCAGGAGATAGTCCTGACTGACTCTAGTCATGTAACCTTAGGCAGATCTCTTCATCACCTCTATAGTTTTTCTCCCATACAACTCTGACTTTCTCTTGTTCTGAAGCTTTTCAGTTGTGTCCAACTCTTCATGACAAAGATACTAGAGTAGTTTGTCCTTTTTTTTTCCAGATGAGAAAATGGAGGCAAATGGGTTAAGTGGCTTTCCCAGGGTCACACAGGGTAAGAATTGGTTTGGGGACCCTGCCTTTGGCTAAGATCAGAAAGCCTTAGGCCCTCAGGGTTTTTCTCTGTGTGAGCTGGGCTGGAGCCGGCCCTCCCCTTCTGTTTCAGCTGCAGAAGCCCCATGGGCCTTGGATCCGGGCTAAGCATGCAGATGAAAACCCTGGCCCCTGGCATGGCATGGCACGCCTGGGTGGAGGTCCTGGACACGCAGTGCGGGGCATGGCTCCCTCAAGCCCTGGGTGTAGTATGCAAGGCTCCCTGAAGCCTCCAGGCCACGGCCCTAGGGCTGCCAAACAATTAGGTTGGTGTGTGTGGGTGCTTGGCCCCAGGTTCCCTTTTATATACCAGGGAAGTTAGATTTTGGGGCAGCAGAGAAGGAAAGAACTGCAGTTGCAGGGGAGCTGAGAAAGAAAGAGACTGCTGATGAGAAAAGAAGGGGTTTCCAGTTAGTTGAATGAGGGCGGCTTGCAGTTAGTTGGGGAGTGAGGGAGCGAGCGACTGGAGAGACGAAGGAGGGTGCAATTGGTAGAAGAAGGTCGGGAGGAGACCCAAGGGGGATTCTATGGAGAAAGGAGGTGAGAGACAAGGGAGATTTCACACCCATAGGCGAGAGATGCAGGGGGATAGAGAAAGTTAAAGGCGAAGCAGCAGAGATCGTGGCCGAGGTTTCAGGTCGTATATCTTACCTTCCTGTAGTCTTATTTCTAAATTGGTTCTCATAAATAAACCCTGTTTTTGTTGTTAAATTGAAAAAGGCTTTTTCTTATCAGTCTGGGAGAAGCAGTTGTGGAGGGGACAGGCCCCTACAGATTGGCCCACATGGGGCTTAATGAACCTGAGGGATCTTTAGAAGCCCCTTTTACAGATTGGAAGCTCTGGGCAGGCCCTCATAGACTGGCAAGGTAGATAGGGAGGCAGATAATAGCAGTCAGATGCTGAGCCAGCTAATTTGAACTACAGATAGCAGTCAGATAGCCAGCCAGCCAGGAGTTTTCAGCTATAGCTAGAAAGTTTTCAGCTATAATAATTTTTTCAACAGACAGCAAGTGTCTGAGGCCAGATTTGAATTCAGATCCATCTGACTCCAGACCTAGTACTCTATCCACTGCACCCCCTAATTAGAAATGTTTTCTGTTTTTGACATCCAGACCAGCACCAGGAGGAAGCACAATCAGTTTCTGGAGTGATTTTTGAACAGAGAAAAAGAAAGACATTGAATAGAACTGCGTGAGCCAGAAACTGAGTTCTAAAATGAAAGTATTCAGTGTCACTTGCACAGGATATTGGTTCTCCAGATCAATGGCATAGTCTTTTATTTGCAGGTTGCTAATGGATCTTCAGAGACAGGAGAAGCTTATGATTTTTTTTAAATGTTATTCCTTGCCTCATCCATTACGCAATTATAATATTTAGAGACAGAAGGGATCTTATGAATGATCATCTCAACTTTTTTTTTTTTTTTTTATTGAGCACATGATAAAATTGAGCCCCAGAGAATTTTGGTAACTTTCACCAAGTCAGGATTATATGATTATAGATCAGAAAATGGGAAGGATCTCAGTGTCCATCTAGCCCAAAGTTCTCCTGTTATGGATGAGGAGGATTCAAATCCAAGTCCTTTACAGGACAAAGACAATAACTCAGGTTTTCTAGTTCTAAGTCCAACGAATATACCATAAACATATCTTAGAAACTGAAAGTGATTTTAGCCAGACTTTTAAGAAAAAAATCGTACTACAGATCTATTCACTCAAAACATTTCTGAAGTCTGAGGACAAAGCTTTTTAGTTTTTTTTTTTTTAGAAGGAGAGCCTCTTCTTTTTTTGGGGGGGGGGCAGTGAGGGTCAAGTGACTTGCCCAGGGTCACACAGCTAGTAAGTGTCAAGTGTCTAAGGCCAGATTTGAACTCAAGTCCCCCTGAATCCAAGGCCAGTGCTTTATCCATTACACCACCTAGCTGCCCCCAGGTATTTATTTTTTTTATTTTTTTATTTTTTGGTGAGGCAATTGGGGTTAAGTGACTTGCCCAGGGTCACACAGCTAGTAAGTGTCAAGTGTCTGAGGTCAGATTTGAACTCAGGTACTCCTGACTCCAGGGCCAGTGCTCTATGCACTACACTACCTAGCTGCCCCCCACCCCAGTTATTTTTTTTAATAGATGCCTATTGAAGACAAAATCAAACATTGAGCAAACAGTAGCTTATATAAGTTGCTAAATTGTCTTTGTGGCCAAAGTGAGTCTTATATTAGCTTGCCCCTCCTTTTTCCTCAACTTACAAAAGTCATAAGAGTGACAGTCTTCTCAGCATTCATAAGCTCAGAGTTAGAAGGGACCTCCAGGACCATCTTGGCCAATACATCATTTTGCAGATGAGGAAATGGAGCCTAAGAAAAGCAAAGTAACCTTCGCAAGGTTAGGCACTATATTTAAACCTAAATCCTCAGACTTTGAATACAATATACTATGCCATGGATTCCTACAATCAACTTGGAATTTCACTAACAAGTGCTATTTGTTCATTATTCCCTATCTCTTTTTCCCCTCCTTAAACTCTTTTGACACTGGAAGTAGATGAAGAACATAACCAGTCCTAGAAGAACTTATAGTCAAAACAATCAGGACAGTTTCCTCTTCCTTCTTTTAGCTAGATGCTCACAAGATGACTGGGACGCTGAAGAACTATATGTATAATTTTATTTATTTAAATTATTATTTAGGATCGAGCACTTAAAATTTTTTGTGATCAATTTACAGGATACTTAGACAATAGGAAAAATTATCTTCCATAATAAACAACTTTTAAGTTTAAGGCTGATTAATGTATAATCAATCAGTGACATTGAAAATAAAAACAGGCATCTAGGTGGCACAGTGGATAAAAGCACTGGCCCTGGATTCAGGAGGACCTGAGCTCAAATCCGACCTCAGACACTTGACATTTACTAGCTGTGTGACCCTGGGCAAGTCACTTAACCCCAATTGCCTCACCAAAAAAAACAAAACAAAACAAAAACTCTGAAAATAATGGGACTATATGCTGATCTACTTCATTTTAGTGTTCATACTATAAATGTCTGAATTCACATATTATTCTAAATAAGAGCTTAAATCATTGTAACCATTGTTATAATCCAAATGAAACATTAAAGAGGAGCAACAAAATTAGAAACAATAATGTTCTTTGAAACCATATTGTTTACCCTACAGCATTCAAGAAACTAAAACATAACTAATCAGCTGGTGTGATTCATAAAATGCAAAAAATACTAAAGTCTAATTATTTTTAAAATGGTATTTAGCTCACAAAGTTGACTAAGGTCACTTCTTGATGTTAATATAAGCAGTCTGGAGCTTATTAAAATTATTCTTTGCAGGAAACTAAGTACAGCTGAGAAATGGTCTTTCTGATTACAAATACCTTTTTGTTTGTTTCTAGCTATATTATAGTGTTGACAATAGAGTAATGAATCAAAAAGTTTAATTTTTTTCATTTTTCTAGAAGCTCCAAAAACATTAAAATAAAGGGTCAGGGCTCATTATTGTCACTGCAGAACATGAGGAAAAAAATCTTTCAAAAATAAGATACCAAGGTATTACCGTTGTTCTCCTGTTTTGCCTGGGCAGTGTAGCAGGATACATATCCTTTTCTGACTGAGGAGGTAAGCCTGTGCAGTGGGACTCGAACAGATTTTATAGTCTGGCAGGCTGGAGTTGAAGTGGAGCATGGTTCTGACAAAGCTTAAATACAGTCAGACAAGCAAGGACCGAGACCATTCAAAAACCCTGGCAACGCTAAGGCCAAGAGTTTGTTCAGGGCCAAGGGCCTCCAGAATGAATAACCAGAGTGGCGGATTGAAACGTCGGCACAACCGTAAGTCAAGACTGGACAAGGCAGGTTGTAGTGCTGCAGCAACAGCTTACTATGGAGTCTAGGATGTCTTAGGTCTGTCAATCAATTTAAAAACTTATTAATCACCTATTATGTACCAGACACTGTGCTAAGCACAGAGCTTTTATGGGAGATAGTACAGTACAGTGAAAGGAGCATTGCTATCTTTCTTATCAGAGGACCTGGATCTACAACTGGCTAAGTGGGTGTGCCCGGACAAGACAACTCCCTCTCATCCTATAAAATGAAAGTGCTGGACTAGATGATCTAACTCATTTCTTAAAGCTCTAAATCTATGCTCCTTTGAACCAATCCAGAGGGAGGACGAGGTCATCTTTTTAAACCTTAGAAGGCAATGAGTGGGGGCAGCTAGGTGGTGCAGTGGATAGAGCACTGGCCCTGGAATCAGGAGTACCTGAGTTCAAATCCAGCCTCAGACACAACACTTACTAGCTGTGTGACTCTGGGCAAGTCACTTAACCCCAATTGCCTCACCAAAAAAAAACAAAAACAGAAGGCAATGAGTTATCATGGTGAGAACTGATTTCTTCAGCAATAATAATAATAACATAGAGCATCTACCATGTGCCCAACACTATACTAAATGATTTAAAATTATTATCTCATTTGATCCTCATAACAGCTCTGGGAGTTGATGCTATTATTATCCTTATTTTACAAATGAAGAAACTGAGGCTAACAGATATTAAATTGTTTACCCAGGGTCACACAGCTAGTAAGTGACTGAGTTTGGAGTTGAACTCAGGTCTTTCTGACTACAGGTCCAGATCACTCTGTCCACTGAGCCACCTAGTTGCCCCCTTCAGATCAGTAGCAGTATGTTCCAACCCTATCTGTGACTTCCATATTTTTATTCAATGTTTCTTTATATATGGAAGGCCTGTTCCCACCTTTTGAACTAATCGTTCTTTAAAAGCCAACAAAAATGCCTCCTTTGATTCCTTCTTCAATATTCCTAGTCATGAGTGACCTTCCCTTCCACATGCATTTTTAATCTCTTCTCTTATCCAATTCAACAAGTATTTATTAAGTACCTACTATGTGCCAGACACTATGCTGAGTAGTGAGGATATAATGAAAAGAATCTCACCACACAACAAGGACATTGCATTTTATAGTAATCGGAAGATCAGGAAAGTCTGGTGTAGAAAGTAGCACTTCAGTTCTGCCTTAAATAAAACTTGAAATTCTTAAGAGATGGAGATAAGAAGGGGGAGAGTTCTAGGTATGAGAGATTGCATGCAAAGGCATAGAGTTTCAAGATAGGCCAGTTTGGCTAGAATAGAGTGCATGGAATGAGTAATAGAGAAATCAGTCTGGAGCCAGAATGTAAAAGTCTTGAAATGCCAAAAAAGAGGAATTTACATTTTATTCTAGAGGTTAAAGGAAGACTTTGGAGCTCTTGACCAAAGGAAAAAGTTGTCAAATCTATGCTTTAGGAAATCAATTAGGCAACTGCATGAATGATGGGTTGGGGTTAGAAGGAAAAAACCTGAGAAAGGAAGGACAATTAGCAGATCATTGCAGTAGTCCAAATGAGAAGACCCAAACTGGAACAGTTTAGGTGTGAGTGGAGAAAATGAATTGGATATAAGAGATTTTGTGGAGATAGGATCAACAAGACTTGATAACTGCATATAAATGAGGGAGAAAGAAGCTAGGAATGTCTAGCTATCAATTGTTCTTTTTTTTTTTTTTTTTTTTAGTGAGGCAATTGGGGTTAAGTGACTTGCCCAGGGTCACACAGCTAGTAAGTGTTAAGTGTCTGAGGCCGGATTTGAACTCAGGTACTCCTGAATCCAGGGCCGGTATACTCTATCCACTGCGCCATCTAGCTGCCCCTATCAATTGTTCTTGAACTGTTGTAGCTAAGGATACAAATGGAAAGTGAATTTGTGAGTTGAAAGTCTTTAGTACAAAAAATATAGCTGATCTTTTTGTGGCAACAAAGCATTGGAAATTGAGGAGATGCCCATAAATTTGGAAATGGCCAAACAAGTTATGGTATATTAATGTAATGGAATACTGTGGTGCTATAAGAAATAATAAGCAGATGGATTTCAGAAAATCCTGGAAAGTCTTACATGAATTGATGTTGAGTGAAATGAGCAGAACCAAGAGAACATCGTACACAGTATCGGCAACATTTTGTGATGATCAGCTGTGAGGGATTTGGCTTTTCCCAGCAATGCAATGATCCAAGACAATGCCAAAAGACTTATGGTGGAAAATGCTCTCCACATTCAGAAAAAACAACAACTATGGAGTCTAAATGCAGACCAAAGCATACTATTTTCACTTTTGTTGTTGCTTTTTTTAATTGTTCTTTATTTTTTCTTGCATTTTTTCTTTCCTTTTGTTCTTATTAATGTGGAAATATGTTTAACATGATTGTAATGTATAATCTATGTCAAATTGCTTACTGGTTTCAGGAGCAGGGAGGGAAGGGAGGGTGAGAGAAAAATTTGGAACTTAAAAAATATCGTTAAATATAATTGAGAAAAATTTAAATAAATACATTTTTAAAACTAAAAAAAAGAAAGTCTTCAGTACAGAAATGATATGTGAACCATTGGGAGATAATAAGTTCACAAAGAGAATGAATATAAAAAGAGAAGAAAAGAGGGTCTGGTTCAGAGCTGTGGTATACATCTTTGAATAAAGGGTTGCAAATGGATAATGATCTAGGAAAGGAAAATGTGAAGGCTTTGTCAAACAGGCTAGAGGATAAACAGGAGAGAGTTGTGTCATGAAAAACCAAGAAGGAGAGAGAATCCTGTGCTGTCAACAATGTTAAACATTGTAGGGAAGTCAAGAAAGAAGAGAGTTGGTATTTCTAGTGTTCATCATAGGAATCTTGATGAGAGTAGTTTCAGTGGCATGATAAAGTCAAAAGCCAGATTGCAATGGGATGAAAAGTGAGTTAGAAGTGAAGAAGTGGAGGCAATGAGAGTAGATGGATTGTTCTTGGAGTCTGGTTGTGAAAGGGGAAAGAGACATAAAATGATAGCTTCTAGGGATACCAAAGCTGAGTGAAGTTTTGTTTTTGTTTTTTAAAGAATGGATAAGACCTGGAGAATTTTCTAGGCAGCAGGAAAGGAAGTGGACAAAGAGACACTGAAGATTAGAGTGAGATGATGATAGATTGGGCAAGATATCAGATCCTGGATATGATCTAAGGAGATAGGCTCCAGGGCACAAGAAGAAAGGTTGATATTGGCAAAAAGAAAGGTCACCTCTTCCTCAAAGACTAGAATAAAGACACAGAAAATTGAGGGTGTTGTTGAGATTTTAAAATGGTTATTATTTTTATTTTTCAAATAATAGCTACAATGATGAAACATGCCACACATCCTGACAGGGGTGATGAACTTAAAACACCAAAAGAAGAGACATACATTTTCAGACATGGCTAATATGGGAATTTCTTTTCCTGAGCTATGTTGCTATTTATTGAGTTATTTAAAGAAAAAAATATTGCTCTATGATCTTGGGGGAGGGGGTGGAGGGAGCAGTGAGATAAGTAGGAAGGACAAATTACTTTAAAAATACTTATTACATAAGATGATTTTAAGTATGGAAATAGGGAGAAATAGGAACTCATTCAAGAGGACCTCAATTTTATCATTAAAACATGAGGTGAGGGGCAGCTAGGTAGCACAGTGGATAGAGCACCAGCCCTGGATTCAGGAGTACCTGAGTTCAAATCCGGCCTCAAACACTTGACACTTACTAGCTGTGTGACCCTGGGCAAGTCACTTAACCCCAATTGCCTCACCAAAAAAAAACACAAAAAACCATGAGGTGAAATATTTTGTTGAGAAGGGTAGGGAGGAGGAGGAAAAGGTGGCTTGAAAATAGGTGAAGATAAGATTTTAAATAAATACTTTTTACATACTCCTATTTTTTTTTTGTAATACAGTTATTTATCTGTTTGCATGTTTTCTAGCCAATGCTACTTCTTCCAGGTATTATATCATTTAGCTACCCAAGACAAATGTATATACACCTTTTTTAAATTTTTTTTTCCCATGACAATGAGGATCAAGTGACTTGCCCAGGGTCACACAGCTAGTAAGTGTCAAATGTCTGAGTTCAGATTTGAACTCAGGTCCTCCTGAATCCAGGGTTGGTGCTTTATCCACTGCGCCACCTAGCTGCCCCTATATAGACCTTTTAAACAATTTTTGCATCTGAGGAAATATATTCCTCTGCTCATCTCAGTGACCCATTGTTTTTTAAAAGACTTTAGCCATATGTTCATGGTCAGTCAGTTCAATCCCTTGGGTTTGTTTTGTTGTAACTAACAGTGTGATTTGATTCTTCAATTGATCTGAATAACTAGATGCCTGATGGGTGGATGTTTTGTCTCTCTTAAAAACTAGATCACATAGGCCATTTGCCAGCCTGATAGCTCAGTAATTGATTTACAAATAGTTTTATTTTTCTCCATTGTTGACTCACCCTGTAATTCTATGTATGGTATATAATTAAGTGGGGGAAAAACAAACACAAACTCAGCAACAACAAAACCTAGAAAATCACTATTCAAAATGCAAATATTAAAGCTACTTCCATTGCTTCACCTCTTATATCTGTGTGCAGTGTGTTGTTGTTCCTCCTACCTATGTGACCTTGAAGAGGAGGGCCTTTGGGGAAGAAGCCTAGAGGCTGATGAAGGATGTGAATTTCTGCTCTGCCTCTTAATACCTATGTGACTATAAACAAGTGACATAAACTCTAGACTTCAGTTTCTTTATCTGTAAGATGGAGGGCATGGGAAAACTCTATGTTCTCTAAGGTCTCTTTCAGCTCTAAACCCATAGTTATGTGATACTCCAAGTCCCCAAACTAAAACACTAGTCCTAATCTCTCAGACTCATGACCTATATACCCAGTCTATGCTATACCCATTGATTCTTCTGGCACCTTAAATTAAAAAATGTTGAAAATCGAGCCCAGTCTTCTTTCTCAAACCTGCTTTTCCTCCTATCATCTTCCCTGTTATCATCTTCATCTTTTCAGTCACCTTGCTTGAAAACACCTTTTTACTTCATTTCCCATATTCAATCGATTTCCAGTTTCCCTTCCTTTATATTCCCATTAGTACCATACTCCATTGCCTCTCATCTGGACTAATTAAACAAAAAAAAAAAAATTAGGCTATCCTTTTGATCTTCCTGCCTCCAGTCTCTCTCTGCCCCAGACTTTATAATCACTACTTTATCAGAGTAATCTTCTAAAAGCACAGCTATGATCTTATCATTCCCTTATAAAACAAAAGCAAAAATAAATGAACAACAACAACAAAAACTTTAATGGTTCTACAATGTCTACAGAATACATTTTGGTATTCAAGGTACTTCATGATCTTTCCCAACCTATCTACCTAGGTTTGGGGTTTGATCTCCTACTATTCTCTTTAATGTATTCTAAGCTTCAACAAAGCATTCCCTACAACACCCTCTTCTTGTTTCCTAACTCATTGCCATTGTTATGTTCCAAACTCTCCTCCCACCAATGCTCATTTATATTTCCTTCTGTCAAAACTCTATAGTAACATGGCCAATATGGGAATTTGTTTTGCTTGACTATGCAAATTTGCAACTTTGTGGGAGGGGGTTTGGTTTTTGTCTGTTTTATTTCTCTATGGAGGGGAAAAGATGCAGGAAGGGGGAGAATTTCATAGTATGGTAAAACATTAACTCCTCAATAAAGCTTTCTCTCTTCTCCACAGACAAAAATTTCTTCTCTGCTTTTCCACAGCTGGAAACATCTAATCCAACCACCTCCCCTAACAGACTAAGAAACTTAGATTCAAAGAGGACCTCCCTAAGGTTCTATGAAAGAACTTGATTCAAACTCTGGTCTTCTGACTCTAAATCCCTATTTTTTCCTGAAAACTAATACTAGGGTGGAGGAAGATAAATCATTTTAATAGTTACCAACTAAAATGTAGTGGGGTAAGGAGGGTTAGAGGAATGGTGTTTTCTAAGGTTTCTTTCAGCTTTAAATTCAAAATTACATGATCCTGTGAGTCCCAAATCCAGGTCATTCTTTTTTTTTTTCCTTCCGGGGCAATGAGGGTTGAGTGACTTGCCCAGGGTCAAAGAGTTATTAAGTGTCAAGTGTCTGAGGAGTTCCTAATGAATCCAGGGCTGGTGCTTTCCCCACTGTGCCACCTAGCTGCCCCGGTCATTCTCCTTTGACTAGACTTAGTGCACTTTTTGTATTCTATCTTGTGTTATCTATACATCTTTTTTTTTTTTGGTGGGGCAATGAGGATTAAGTGACTTGCCCAGGGTCACACAGATAGTAAGTGTCAAGGGTCTGAGGTTGGATTTGAACTCAGGTCCTCCTGAATCCAGGGCTGGTGCTTTATCCACCGTGCCACCTAGCTGCCTTCTTTTTTTTTTTTTTTTAGTGAGGCAGTTGGGGTTAAGTGACTTGCCCAGGGTCACACAGCTAGTAAGTCTTAAGTGTCTGAGGCCAGATTTGAATTCAGGTACTCCTGACTCCAGGGCCAGTGCTCTATTCACTACGCCACCTAGCTGCCCCCCCGTATGTTCTATCTTAATGATTATAAGCTTAAGTATCTGGACCACTCCTTGTACATCACTGTATTTCACAAACACCTATAGCATTTTTCACATGATGGAACCTCAAAAAATACTTGTCAAAGTGATTTTCACATAAATTAGGTTATGGAAAGGTATTTCTAATTTTCAACTGGGAAAGAGCACTCCTAAACCAGGCACAATGGTACAGATCTGTAATCCTAGCTACAAGGGAGGTGGACTGGAGGATCTATTGAGCTTTGGAGTTTGGGGTTTTAGTGAGCAAACAGGAAAGGGGTAGGGAACCAGACTGCCTAATAAGGAGTCAGTTGGCTCAGGCATGAAATGAAGCAGATCAAAGTTCCTGTGCCAATCAATCCTGGGATTTTAGGCTGTTGAGTAGTCCCTGTAATTCCAGTCAGGGAAAGATAGAGAGACCCAGTCTAAAAAAAATAAAGCACCTATATTATCCATAAATTGGAAATTCGTTCTATGAATAGTTAAAAAGGCAATGTATTTTTTAAACCAATATCATAACAATTGGTGACTATGTTTTATATGTAATTATTGAATCCTATTTTTAACTGCATCTGTTATAGTCGGGCTGCTTAGTACTGTTTGTACCTACTGAAGACACCCACAGACTCAAAGGAATTATGAGATCAGGGAAACTATTTTCATTATAGTGCTTCCTTATTGATTCCATGTCTAGCAATAGTATGCAATCAGTAATAGCCAAGACATGGTTATTAGGTTATTTAACCCTAAACCATTTTCATAGCCCATAAAAGGCAAGAGATGCCATGTTTATAGATTTCTTAATAACAATGCATGTATCAATATCATTTTCCCCATGGATGGGACCTGTTGAACAGAAATAGGAAAAGTATTCTCAAGGGTGCTACCATTGTTTTTCATATGTAAATCTCTTTATATGATTGTCACAGCTGGAAACATCTAATCCAGCCACCTCCCCTAGCAGATTAAGAAACTGATAGGAATCTGCAAAAGCTAAAGGGGACAGAAGTCATCCTGAGTTGTGATCGCAGGAAAGTGTCAACAAGAATAGAGGAGACAAGAAGAATATCTTTCCTTTTCTAGTGAACAGTTAAATAAGGAGCTCAAATAGATTAATAAAAAGAGTCAGTGGAAATCCTTCCTTGGCCACTATTATCGTAGGATTTCAGTTCAGATTCTAACTAAGCTGAATTCATCATGAGAAATTAAATGTCAAATGAATATAATCCTGTTGATCTGACATTAACTCACAAAATTATCTGCCAACAGTCTTCAGTGCAGCACCCTAATACTGACTTTCTTTTCTTCATGATCCTCTGAAAAATAAGCTATGTTTTTCTCTGCATTAGAAATAATATTATGTGAACCTGTTATAAACTTGGATTGTCATTGCAGACTTTTTATAAGATGTGAGTTGGGCAAAGCAATGGAAATATACAAATGCAATTCAGCCCCAGGTGTTTTTTCCAGAAAAATGATATACCAGGATTTGGTGGTAGGAAGGTGAAAAGAAGGTTGAACAATAATAACTCAAATTCCATCAGTTTAATATTTATCATCTAACAATGTGTTAGGTACTAAAGGTGGTTTATTATCACTCTCCAGAACTGAAAACAGTCAATTATTAATATTCTCTAATAAGAAAGAGTTAACATGCTCTCAAAGAAATAAGGTGTGATGAGACTGATTTGATGAAATCTAGGAACCAGACTTAGAAGCATAGTAGAGAATTGTTGATTGAAGATCTGTGGAGGCAGAAACAGCAGTGATACTGTCGTCAATATATACTATAGACCGGGGCAGCTAGGTGGTGCAGTGGATAGAGCACCAGCCCTGGATTCAGGAGGACCTGAGTTCAAATCCAGCCTCAGACACTTATCACTTACTAGCTGTATGACCCTAGGCAAGTCACTTAACCCCAATTGCCTCACAAAAAAAAAATTATAACAATATATACTACAGACCACTGAGACAGAAAGAGAAAAGAACTAAGAAATTCTGCAAACAAATTACAAACTTGTGATGGTGTCAAGTTATTATAGTGTAAAAATGGGGTTTTGTCCTGTAATACAATCCTTTCCAGAAAGCCTGGATGGCTCAATTTCAAATTCCCAAGTATAAACCAGGTGTAAATAACGCAGAGAGGAATACAGACAGTGCTTGGATCATTAGATTAAAAACAGATGATACCACAAAAGAGCTATCTTGTGATTGGTTGAGGATCGAGCTATACTTCTTGAGCTTCATATAAAACCAGCAAGTTAGTAAGGAGCTGGCCCCTTGAGAAGAAGAGGCCTCCAATTTGTGGAGCTGAGAATACCAGGATCTAGAGAGACAATTGATCTGGGGCTAGGGGGAGGGGAAGAGAAAGCTCCCATTCTCTCTTCATTCTTCCCTCCATCCTTATTGACCCTGTTATGGGGAGGGACTTAACTAGTAGGAGACCACACATCCAACCAGAGTTGGAGAGACATGCTGAGGGAAGCAATCTCCCAAGAAAAGGCAACAGAACTGAAGAGGTTACAGACTTTTGAACCAGGAAAGGTCAGAAGTCCTGAAGGTGTCCAAAGGATCTAGTAACATCATGCCTGGAACAAGCATGGCTGGTCACAGTCTCTACAGCAGGAGCTGAGAGATACAAACTAGACACCCAAAGAAAGGCAGCTTCAGGATACATATGCTGTCATCATTGATCCTTAGAGGCCAGCAAAGAGCTATTCCTAAGGGGAACTTTATGAGAACTCTAGGAAGGGAGAAAACAACAGCGTCAACAACCGCCAGTAACAAAGAGCTGAGTTACCCCTTTACCATATCCATTCTCTTCTTACCTGCCACTCTACCTTAGTTTGAGTCTGCTTCCAAAATTATATCAATTCTTTTACTTTGTCAGCAAGAAATCATACCTTCATGAATGTGAAAACAAGGAATAAACATGTTTGTAGAAATCAAAGCCAGAGCAAAGAGTTTGCAATCCTTACAGAAGTTTACATTTTTATAATAGCAGGACCAAGGGAAGAGGGGATACCAGGAAGGAGCATGCCATGGGAGGGGGAAGGTGCAGCAAAGGTGGGAAAAAAGACAAGATTACTCCCCATGGGGAGGAGCAAGGTGATGGGAAAAGTCACATTTTTTTCTCTTGGGAACCGATAAACTATGAAGACAGGAAGGTCGACTTATCTGCAAAGGATCCCAGCTGCACAAGCCTTATCTTAGCCTGGCACAGACTGGCTGGTGCCTGTCTTGCCTCCCAAGGACACACAGGGATCCAGCTTGAAGTACAACAACACATTATGTCAGTTCAGGGGATGCTTTGTCCTTGACACATTCTGGAACTCCTGCATGCTCTGGGTCTGGTGTTTCTGGAAAATATGGCAACTCAAAAAGACGAGTTCAGGAGACCCCTTAACAGTCCTTAACATCTTATAGCACTGATATAAAAATGATCTTATTCACCTAGGGCATTATAAAGTGAGATGATGGGAAAGGGGCTAAGATCAATGAATGTATGGCAAATAAATGATTAGACTGGAAGTGCCTCATCTCTAATTGCATTAAAACAAAGAGGGGATGAGGTTGAAAACAAGGCAGATTATATAGAAAAGGAGGTTTGTTGATTAATAAATGATGTTCTTAAAGGCAGCTTGGAGCAGGGAGCTCTACACAGGTCAAGTAAAGGGACAAAAACCCTTCCCAGGGAAAACTGTAATTGGAAAACAGCTCCACTTTGAAGTTGTGGAGGCAAAGGATATGTGACCAACAGTATGCCATCTGAGCAGCTTCCTGAAGCTTATAGTATCATAAGAAAAATATATATCAAACAATACGGATTTAATGAATTTTCCCTTTCAGAGAAACATAACTCAGTTTAATCAAAAGAAAAGGGGGACAGAGACAAGATGGCAGAGGTCAGGGACTTGCCTGAGTTCACCCAAATTCATTTCCAAATACCTTTAAAATGTCTCAAAATGAATTCTGGAGCAGCACAACCCACAAAAGGACCGAGTAAAGCAATTGTTCATCCCAAGACAACTTATACGGTCAGGAGAAAAGCTTTGTCACACCAGGGTAAGAATGGAACTCAGTCTACTACAGGCTGTGCCAGCATTCATCAGGCCCTTGCAAACCAGGAGCAGGCCTTGGGAGCTACTGAATCAGTAGTGGCAGTGATTGCTTGTGGAACTCTCAGGCCACAGATAGTAAGGGGGTTGCACAACTAGTCAGAAGGAGATTACAGGGTCCCTTTGCTGACACCTGGGGCAGGACTCTGTTGCATTGCCCAAACTAGGATCTGTGTTGCAGTCCTGGATCTGGGCGTCAGGGCTGGGAGGAGCACCAACATACCCAAGTCCACAGCTACAGGAGAGCAGGGACCCTGGTCACAATTCAAAAGCAGAAAAGAGCGCTTTTGGTCAGTCCCAGGAGTATTAGAACCAAATTGCAGAGCTCCTAGGTCAAGGAGAAAATATTGCAAGCAGTCAAAAAGAAACAATTTAAGTATTATGGAGCCACAGCCAGGATATAAAGATTAAACCGCTTCTACATTCAAGAAGCAGAGGACTTAGAATATGATATTCTGGAAGGCAAAGGAGCTAGGATTCCAACCAAGAATCACCTACCCGGCAAAACTGAAGATAATCCTTCAGAGGAGGCAGGGGGAATGGATATTCAGTGAAATAGAAGACTTTCAAGCATTCCTGATGAAAAGACCAGAGAAGAATAGAAATTTTGGCTTTCAAATACAAAACTGAAAAAAGCATTAAAAAGGTAAACAGAAAAGAGAAAGCAAGGGTTTCAATAAGGTTAAATGTTCTACATTCCTACATGGTAAAATGATACTTGTAACTCCTAAAAACTTTCTCATTATTAGGGTAGTTAGAAAGAGTATATAAAGAGAGAGGGCCCAGGTGTAAGTTGAATATGATGGGATGATTATCTTAAAAAATAAAATTAAGGAGTGATAAAGAGGAATGCAGTAGGATGAGAGGAAAGGGAGCTATGTAATGGGATGAATTATCTCACATAAAGGAGGTATAAAAGAGCTTTTACAATGGAGGGGAAGATGGGGGAGGTGGAGGAGAAGAAGTGAACTTTACTCTCATTGGAATTGGCTCAAATAGAAAATAATATACACATTCAGTGGGGTATAGACAGCTATATTATGCTACTGGAAAGTAAGAGGGGAGATAAGAGAAGGGTGGGGCTGAGACAAGGGAGGACAGATTGGGGTAGATAAAAGAGAACCAAAACACTTTTGAGGATGGATGAAGTGAAAGGAGAGACAGAGAGTAGGGTAAACAGGAAAAAAAATAATTGAGAGAAATATGTAGTAATCATGACTGAAAAAAATTTACAGAAAGTTTCTCTGATAAAAACATCATTTCTCAAATATATAGAGAATTTAGTCAAATTTATTAAAATAAGAGCCATTCTTCAATTGATAAATGGTCAAAAGATATGAATAGGTAGTTTTTAGACAAAGCAATCAAAGCTATCTATAATCATATGGGAAAATGCTCTCAATTACTATTGATTAAAGAAATGCAAATTAAAACAACTCTGAGTTCTACCCCACGCCTATCAAATCGACTAATATGACAGAAAAGGAAAATCACAAATGTTGAATGGACGTGGGAAAATTGAGTCACAAACACTATTGGTGAAGTTTTATACTGATTCAGCTATTCTGAAGAGCAATTTTGAACTATGCCCAAAGGCCAATATAATCCTTTGACTAAGCAAAACCACTGCTAGGTCTCTATCCCAAAGAGGTTTTTTAAAAAGTAAAAGGACTTATATGTACAAAAATATTTATAGCAGCTCTTTTAATGGTGGCAAAGAATGGGATGAATATGAACTGATGGAAAGTGTCATGGAGGAAATGTGTGGTGGGGGTCCTTAGATATTCCTCTTTAAAGAATTATACCTCTTGAACACAATCCAATTAGAATAAATGGGTTTTTTTCGAGTGTTAGAAAAGGTGACCAAAAGGGAAGACTTCCTTCTTGGGGAGGAGATGGATTAGAGAAAGACATCTTTTCTCCTCCCCACAATGGAGGGGAGGCCAAAGCTTTTATAGAGGGTGAATGGGGTGACTGACCACCTGACAATGGAAAGTTCCTTTTGGGGGTGGGGAAAGCTTGAGTGAGGGGTGGGATGGGAAAGGCTTGAATAGGGGTGATGGTCCCAACTTCTAGAGTTATCTCTGTCCCTTGGTACTGCTCAGGCATCAGACATACCTAATAGGCTTATCTCCCTTACCCCAGATCCATATCAGAAAGTGAAATAACCAGGAGAACATTTATACACAGTAACAGCACTCTTGTACAATGATCAACTGTGAGTGATTTAGCAATTCTCAGTAACACAATTATCCAAATCAATTCTGAAGGATTTATGATGAAAAATGCTATCCATCTCCAGAGAAAGAGTTTATGGAGTCTGAATGCAGGTCAAAGCATACTTTTTCTTTGCTTGCTTTATTTTTCTTGTGTTTTTTCTTCCTTTCTTCCTTTCTTCCTTTCTTTTTTTGATCGGTGTTTTCTTTCACAAAATAACTAATGTGGAAATACGTACTGCATGACTGTACATGTGTAACCTATATAAAATCACTTGCCTTCTCAATGAGGAGGGGTAGCAAGTCAGGAATAGAACATGATTTAAATTCTATATGTTGATGTCATCTCAGAGTATTTCTTCTTTCATGGACCTATAGAGAGATTGGAATCACACATCAAGCTAGAAGAGCCAGGATCTCTAATTTCTCCTACTCTTCACCAACTTCTGCTATACCCCACAAAGCCTACAGGGATAGAGTAATCAATCTCCAACAATGAGAAGAGATTCCCATACAATTGGCCCTTTGGGACAAAGGTTATGCTACAGAATGATTCTCTCTTCCTGGAAAGAATACTCAAGAGGCTATGTG
Source organism: Dromiciops gliroides (assembly GCF_019393635.1). Taxonomy (NCBI): domain Eukaryota; kingdom Metazoa; phylum Chordata; class Mammalia; order Microbiotheria; family Microbiotheriidae; genus Dromiciops; species Dromiciops gliroides. Next base: position 371,520,959 of record NC_057863.1, on the reverse strand, counting down.
ATCCCTGTCAAATAATAGATGGAGTGTTAGATTGGGAGTCAGAAAGATATGGTTTCCATTAGTAATTCAGAAACTTTCCAGCTACATATCCAGTGATGTTGGACAAACCACTTACCCTGGCTCAGTTTCAGTTTCTAAGTGCTATTGTTTTCCTTTTTTTCTTTTTTTCCAGATGAGGAAACTGAAGCAAAGTTTTTTTCATTTGTTTCAGTAACTTGTTTAGAGTCACAGAGCTAGTAAATATCTAGACAGGATTTGAACTCGGGTTTTCCTGACTCCAAAACCAGCATCTACTATACCACGTAGCTACCAATGAGAATATTGTTAGCCATGTTTGAACTCAACCATTGAGGTAATTGAGAAATGCTAAGATTATTGACAACAAAAGGCCTTGTAAAAAAAATTTTATTGTGGAAGAGATCTCTATGGAAATCAATGTGTTCAATGACTTGAGATATTCCTAAACAAAAAAGATTTTTGCTATTCTCCTTGTAATATAGAACAATTTCCATGTGATTCTGATGGAGGAGGCAAAAAGAGGTTAACAGATAAACAGAGGCTTGAGTCCTTATTAATAGTACCTAAAAGGGTTTTGTGTTCTTACTGTAACCAAGAGATTTGTCCCTATCAACCTTCACCATCAACAGAGACTGTAACTAGGGACCATTAACCATTAACAAACATTAATATTCCTAGATAACAAGACACTTAGAAGTAAAGAGATATCAAAAACAGAGAGACCCTCTGGCTCTGACTGGTCTAAATGTGTCTTTAGAAACATGCACAGAAAGGACCAAACGTGTCCTTAGGTTTACCTTATGATGTAGAAACCCCCAAAACACACCTCCAAGGAAAAAGATATTCACCTTAGGACCCCAAGAAGTCCAAATTAGGATAAACCTTCCCCTGTACCTCCTTAAGGAGATTAAGATAATGAGGAGATAACCTACTTCTCCTCACTATAAATATAAGCATTTTTCCTCTCCCTATTCAAGACACCTCTCTCCTGGGATGATTCTCCCTGTGGCCTCACAGTATTCTAATAGAACTTGGGAAACTGAGTCACTGAGTCTTGTAATTCTTTGGAACTCCTCATGATCAATTTGATCAATTAAACCCATCCCTCACTTCAATTCCACTCAATTGAAAGGACTTTTGTCTTTTCTTAGAAAATAAGTACTCTGATCTTCAGCGTGTATGTTGCTTTAATGAGCTTTCCTAGAATCACATCAAAACAAAATTATTAGTTGTTCATAGGAACACAATTTTGACCTGAATATCCTCTTCCAGTCTGAATTCAAGTAACTTGGCCAACTTCATAGATAGATCTACACTAGATAGCTATAACTATATTAGATTTTATATAGGTATGTATATATATGTACATATATATATACATACACATATGTGTGTGTGTATATATACATTTATAATACTGTGACAGTTTAAAAATCTAACTGTGATGTGTAAAAATCTAGTGTGTGGTCACCCTAAATTAGAAGTCTTTGGGCATTAAGCATTTATTAAAGTATATTCAGGGTTAGTAAAAAGAACTTGTATATCAAGAAAGAGATCTATCTACTTTGCCTATTCTGCCTGCCCCTCCCACCAATAGCCAGTTCCCAAACCAAAAGACAGATCCTCAGTCTCCTAGAGTAGAAGCTCTCTGTGGGACCGGAAGAGGGCAGTCCCCATACACAGCTCCAAGCTAATTGGCTAGTCCATTGATTGACATGACTTACTGGCGGTCTATGAATAGATGTAACTTCTGGATGCCAGGCAGTCACATGCTTTGTCCTCAGGGCAGAGCTGCCCTGGTTCTCACAATGTCTTTCTCAGCAGGGTGGTGGTGCTCTGATTCTCACACTACATATATATGTAATATGGATCTATTGAATAATATATACAGATAAGAAATATATGTGATATATCTATAATTTTGTCACATAGATATAGATATATAGGGTTTTTAACATGTGTATTTTTACAATGTGACACAGAAGATGCATTAATTCAAAGCCAAAGGTGTTTAATTAATCAACATTACAGAATAAGTGACATACCAGCAGAACAAGTGGACACATAAAGGGCATGAATGACCAGAGAGCATCTAGGTAGGGATGATCCATGCAAGAAACACAGGTGACCAGGCAATATCCATGCTGCAGTACACATGGAGGCAGTGTGCTACAGAGTGGGAGATTTGTAGTTAGAGGACAGGGCTTCAAGATCTGACTCTCCCACAGTTCTACCTCTGTGACTTGGGTGAGTCACCTAACTTCTGTGAGTCACATTTTCCTTATCTGTAAAATTGTGGGGCTTGGATGACCTCTACAATCACTTCTGGCTTAAAATCGATGATCTTCTGTAAGTAACACTTTTGACTGGGGCAACTCATGCCTCACATGCTTTAGAGCCAGCACGGGCTTTAGATGAGCTACTTTTTCCACTGAGCTTTGGCTCTCTGTTGGTGTTTTCTTTGCTAGGCTGCTCTTTGTGGATGCTTCCATTATGCTGCCTTCTCTTTGGTGTCTCCAATATTGCTTCTGTTCTCTGCAATTGTATACTTCTCATTGGCTCCTCTCTGCTGTCATCTGATAGATTACAGCTGCTTTAAAGCTTCTTCCCCATATGGACAGAAGGTCTTCTAGTTCTTTAGCTATAGCCCTGGGAATATCTTTAGCTCTTTTGTGAATTTAGACCTCTATCAGCTTCATGTTCCTGAGTGGCTAACTAGAAAAGACTTTAGACATTTTTATGGCTCTCCTTTGAACAGCTCAGGAGCCCTCAGCCTAAATTTATATCTGAGCTATGGTGAGAAATTCCTTTTAACTCTTACCCTGGGCCTTGGTCAGGGGACCAGGTTTCCTTTTGAATTATGTTTGGGACTCTATTTACCAAAACTGCAAAGTATCCCGCTTGAGAGCAGGGACTATCTTTTACCTTGGTATCCCCAGCACTGGGCAAAGTACCAGGCAAATAGTAGGTGTTTATTAATGGTTTATTGACTAATTTGAAATAATTTCCATTTTATTCAGCTGAATGGAGAAGATACCTAAAGATGAGTAACCCTGATTTCCAAGAAAAATTAGTAAAAATGAAAAAGTAAGAAAAAGAGAACACCTTTTGAAAGATAAAGGAGAAGATAAAGACAATTGTGCCCATTCTCACATTTTGGAAGTGAGGCCTCCCAGAGTAGAACAAAAGAGGCTGAGCAGCTTAGGAGTTAGGCACTAAGTGACTCTGTTTGTTTTTTTGTTTTTGTTTTTTTTGTGAGGCAATTGGGGTCAAGCAACCCGCCCAGGGTCACACAGCCAGCAAGTGTTAAGTGTCCCAGGCAGGGATCCGAACCCAGGCACTCCCGACTCCAGGGCCAGAGCTCCATCCACTGCGCCACCCAGCTGCCCCTTAAGTGACTCTGTGTGTGTGTGTGTGTGTGTGTGTGTGTGTGTATGTGTTTAATGTTTTTACAACTACATGAGAAGAGCAGGTTTATTTACCTCATTTAGAAGTAGAAAATAGTCCTGGCAGGCATTTTATTGCTTCAAACATATGGTCCTCAAAATGTCTATGACACCTCTACTACTTTCCCTTGGAAGGCAATCTATTGATAACATCTGACAACTGAGTCAAAGATATATGCTATTTTACCTTGGTGTGACATTTTGGCACATCAGGATAAGGCCAGAGATTACTCAGACTTGGGATCTGTGACCTTGTGTCTTTAGAAATTATTAGTGTTCAACAGAGTAATATATCTTATGAAGTCCAGTTAGAAAAGCACTGTATAACTGTAAGGTGGAGGCTTTAACTTATTCCCCCTGCAGAGATGAATTATTAAAAATTCTTTATAATATTGTATAAGGCACTACACAGCTGATTTTAACTTCCTGGATATCAGAGATCAGTTGTCTGTCACCAGGGTGAAACTGAGATCAGGCTAGTCTAGGGAAGAACCATTCTCCAGGAAGCAACTACTGTATCACTAAAAAGCAAATAGTCTTTTCCCAGCCTTGGAGAAATCTTTTATGGATAGGGCATGAACAATCAGGTAATACTTATAGCAACCACATTCTTCCTCTGTCTCTGGTTATAAGAAATAGAAGTGATTCTCCTTCCAGAAAGGAAATATACTATATGTATTATATTTGTTTTTTCAGTCTTTACTTTGTAATTTATCTGCCGCTGTTTACTAAAGCTTTTTATATTCCCACTTTAAAAGGCTGGCCTAACTACTCTAACTAATGACAGTGTTTTTAAAATGCTATTTAAATCACCTTAATTATTTTCTCTTACCTTTAAAAGGCAGGAGTGTTTCATTCTATACCACAGAATGACTAAAGTTATATAACAATGATTATTTCCACTTATAAATATTTAAAAGTTGGAATACCAATGTGAAAATATTAGTGTTTAATGCCACTCCTGCTCAAGTCTAAACAAACAAATAAATTAATAAATTAACTAATAAATAAGTAAAGAAAGAATGAATGAATGAAGACTGAAGGTAAAATCATGCAAAGAAATGTTAACCAGTTTATAACTAAATAGGCCAAGGTATTTATAGCTACAGAGATTAGGAAATTGAAAATTGTCATTTTAAAATCTATCTTTTGAATTCCTTTTATCCTCCCACTTTTCATCATAAGGATTTTGGAAAGTGAAAGAATCTCCAACAGGGAAAAAAAATAAAAAGAAATCACAGCACCAGACATATAGCACTAATTTTATTCCATTTTTAAGTCTCTTGGTTCCTAGATTTATTTTTTTTAATCATACAGGTTCTCCCAAGAGTGGAGATTTGGGTGTTCCCAGTCACATATTCCTGCTTGAAGTGTTTGGCTCTAAACTGCACCAGAAATTTCTACTCAGATTTTAAAATTTGACTCATCTCCTAGATTGGAAACTTCTAGTCAACAAGAATATGATTCTCAAGTGTCCCTTTCTTCAAAGCATCTCCTACCATCCTTCCTGGTACTATATACACCTTGAGTTTTGATGACTGTAGTGGCACTAAGTCATGAAAGGATAGTGGAAAGAACATTGGATTTTGGAATCAGCAACCTTGGCATCGAACGTGCTACTTACTCCCTGTATGACTTTGAAGAAGTCACTTCCCTTTTCAATTTTCTGACCTGGAAGATAAAAAGAACTTGGACTAGATGGTTGCTAAGATCTCTTCCAATTACGTCCTTCCCTCTTATTTATTTCCCACTTATCCTGTATATAGATTGATTTGTACATGTTTGTTCACATTTGTCTCTCCCATTAGATTGTAAGCTCCTGGAAGGCAGGGACTGTCTTTGCCTCTTTCTGTATCCCCAGCAATTAGAATAATGCCTGGCCTATAGTAGGCACTTAATAAATGTTTGTTGATTGATTGATAGTAAAACAATCCTTTTCTGAGACCTGCCTAAATTAAAAAAAAAAAATCAATATAAAGAAGGGGAAGAAAATAATCTAAAATCACAATATGGCGTGACATTTGTGGCTAGAAGAATTCTCTAAAACAATAGTACTAGCTCACATCATTAAAACATCTTAAGGTTTAAAACTTCCTGTCAGTAGGGATAGGACTAAACCTGTGACTTAATTGATGTAGGGAAGTTGAAGAAAACTCCTTCTTCCAATGCAGGTCAGCACCTTCTCTGCAACTTATTGCCTTGGAGAACTACCTAAGGCACTGAGAAAATAGTTGACTTGCCCAAGGTCACACAGCCATTGTGTTTCAGAGTTGGGACTTGAAGCCAGGCCTTCCTGACTCCTATTTCTATCTGCTACACTCTGCTGCCTTTCCTCTATAGGTAGTGAAAGTAAATCATTACCCATATTTTACAGATGAGGACACTGAAAATTGGGGTTAAGTGACTTGCTCAGTGTCACACAGCTAATGAAAACCAGTGCTCTTTTCATTCCCTCTGATTCTAATCTTACTAGCTCCTCTGAGTTTTTTCATGACATTTCACAGAAGTGATTCTACTACAGAGTTACCCTGAGATTACTGTTTAATTGACCTATATTTTTCCCTTTACATTTGCATCTGATGAATTCATGATTTTCTTTCTTGCTAAGGCTGACCACATACTACCTACTGAAAGTAATGAAAGTCAATTTGGGATTAGCAGAGCCCCAAATTCTAAATGAAAATTTCTTTTAATTGTTGATAAGAGAAGCAACGCCTAAAAACAAAAAACAAACAAAAAAACCCCACACATTTATTCAAGGTTTTTACCCTCACATTCAAACATGCCATCCATTTTCATATTTTATATATTTACATATAAATAGATAAGTCAAATGCCTCTTTATACTTCATTCAGATCTACTTCTGTGGAATGTATGTAGTAGCAGAGAGACAAGTGTTACACTGAAGATGATCATTCCTGAATCATTTCAAAATAGAGGACATGAATTAAGGGGTAAGGGGAACACCAAATAGTAGGAAAAAAAAATTATATGGAGGGAAATCAATACATTTTGTCTTTAACATGCACAGACTAGAGAATTTACCACAGCAAAAGGCAAGACAAATTAGATTTTTAAAAGGGTTAAATGTGAACCCTAATAGCATTTTAGAGATTACTGTTATTTTTATTCTTTGACATTTCAGTTCCAACCTACTTTTCAACCCCATAAAATACCAAATGTACGAAGCCAGGAGTAAATGGAAAGCCCGCTAGGCAACAAGAAATCCCTCTTATGTACAACACTGAATGATCTCCAAGATTATAGGAGCCTGTGTTGACCTTTCCCTACATCATTAGGTATTAGGCACTGCCAGTTCTGTAAAGGTGATACACTTGATGCTTTTGAAAAAGATCTGAATAAAGAAAATTTTCAGAAAGAGAAGCAAAGATAGGTTGATAAATTGGGATAGAAACCGGACAGCTGACATAACCCCCAAGAAGATGTACAATTTCCCAGAAGAAGGGAAAAAATCTTGGGAAAAAAGAGAAAAGAAACCAGGCTTGATTAAGTGTTTGCAGCTTTGGACCTCTCTGATCCAGTTGAGCTTTGTAGTCAGCACAGTCGGGAGATACAAAATCCCTCTTTGTGTGCTTCCCTGTCTGTGGTCTTGAAGGAGTCTTTGGTTTAAGACCAACAGCAATATTCCTATACCTATCCTGTGTTGTTGTTGTTGTTTTAATTGCAAAAGAGGTGGGCTTTGAAGATTTTTCTCTGAGTGATGGGACTGGATTGCATTGAACAATTCAATCTCTAAAGTTTAGGCATGCTTGTGCCAACAGCATACACCTAGAAGATAGTCAGGATTAAGGTTGTAATCAATCTCTAATCACAGAAGAAAGTGGCACTAAGTGACCTTAAAACCATACTGAAAAAAGTAATTAAACTAAATAAATACCCTTAGACCTATCAATACCACTTTTAGATATATGTCTACCCCAAAGAGATAAAAAATTGAGGGAAGGAACTGATGGACAAACATATTTGTAGCAACACTTTTTTAAAAATTAACTTCTTACTTCTTAAAATTATCTCACAGTTTCTCCTCCCTACCTCTCTCTCCCTGCAAAAATTAAAAAAAAACACTAGTAACAAATATCAAGAAAAAGAAACTGCCATATTATCCTTTTCCAAAAATGTGTGCCTCATCCTGCAATTACTTAATCATTTCCTTGTCAGTAAATGGTAAGCATTTTTTATCTTAATCCTTTGAAGTATTAGCTAATCATTTCAATGACCAGGTTATTAAATCTTTAAAAGTTGTTCATTTTAATGACATTGTTATAACATAAATTATTCTCCTGGTTCTACTCACTTCGTTCTCTATCAGTTCATAAAAGTCTTCCTATGTTTCTCTGAAACTTTTTTCTTCATTTCTTATAGCACATTTGTATTCCATTACCATTATATACAATACCTTGTTCAGACATTCTGCAATTGATGGACCTCCCCACCCTTATCACCATTAAAAGAGCTGCTATAAATATTTTTGTATACATGGGCCATTTTCCTTTTTGTTTTTTATCTCTTAAGGAAACAGACCTAGTAGTGGTATTGCTTGATCAAAGAATATGTATGGTTTTATATGCCCTTTGGGCATAGTTCCAAATTGCTCTACAGAGTGTGCATTTCTCTTTCTTATTCCTTAATTTTATTTATTTTTTTAATAATCATCCAATCATATTCAACTCACACTTGAGCTCTAATAATGTGAAAGTTTTTAGGAGTTACAAGTATTATTTCCCCATGTAAGAATATAAACAGTTTAACATTATTGAATTATGCTTTTTTGAGCCTTGTATTTGAAAGTCAAAATTTCTATTCACCTCTGGTCTTTTCATCAGAAATGCTTGAAAGTCTTCTCTTTCACTGAATATCCACATTTTTTCCTTGAAAGATTATCCTCAGTTTTGTTGGGTAGGTGATTCTTGGTTTTAATCCCACCTTTTCTGCCTTCCAGAATATCATATTCCAAGCACTCCACTTCTTTAACATGGAAACTGCTAAACATTTTGTTACCCTGACTGTGGCTTCATGATATTTAATTTTTTCTTTCTGGCTGCTTGCAATATTTTCTTCTTGACCTGGGAGCTTTGCAATTTGGCTATAATATTCCTAGGAATTTTCATTTTGGGATCTCTTTCAAGAGGTGATCAATGGATTATTTCAATTTCTTTTTTATCCTCCAGTTCTAAAATATCAGGGCAGTTTTCCTTGATAATTTTTAAAGGATGATATGTAGGCTCTTTTTTGAACATGGCTATCAAGTAGTCCAATAATTTTCAAAGTGTCTCTCCTGGATCTCTTTTCCAGGTCAGTTGTTTCTCCAGTGAGATATTTTATATTGTCTTCTATTTTTTTGTTCTTTTGATTTCATTTGTTTCTTGATGTCTGTTAAAGTCATTAGCTTCCACTTGTCCAATTCTATTTTTTTTGTTTTGGGCAGGGCAGTGAGGGTTAAGTGACTTGCCCAGGGTCACACAGCTAGTAAGTGTCAAGTGTCTGAAGCCAGATTTGAACTCAGGTCCTCCTGAATCCAGGACCAGTGTTTTATCCACTGTGCCACCTAGCTGCCCCCCAATTCTATTTTTTAAGGAATTATTTTCTTCAGTGGGTTTTTATATCTCTTTTTTCCATTTGGCCAATTCTACTTTTTAAGGAGTTCTCTTCAGTGAATTTTTGTATATCTTTTCCCATTTGGTCAATTCTGTTTTTCAAGGCATTCTTCTCTTTATCAGACTCTTGTGCCTCTTTTAACATTTGGTCTATTCTGTTTTTTAAGGTGTTCTTTTCTTCAGTATATTTGTGCCTCCTTTACCAAGATGACTCTTTTTTTTAATGATTTTCTTACATCTCTCATTTCTCTTCCCAATTTTTCTTCTACCTCTCTTACTTGGTTTTTTTTTTTTTTAGTGAGGCAATTGGGGTTAAGTGACTTGCCCAGGGTCACACAGCTAGTAAGTGTTAAGTGTCTGAGGCCGGATTTGAACTCAGGTACTGCTGACTCCAGGGCCGGTGCTCTATCCTCTGTGCCACCTAGCTGCCCCTCTCTTACTTGATTTTTAAAAACCTTTTTGAGCTCTTCCACTGCCTGAGATTAATTCCTATTTTTTTCTTTGAGTCTTTGGATGTAGGAATTTTGACTTCGTTGTCTTCTTCTGAGTACGCGTTTTGATCTTCCTTGTCACCATAGTAACTTTCTATAGTCATATTTTTTCTGTTTTTTGATCATTTTTTGCAGTTTATTTATTGACTTTTAACTCTATGTATAATGGGGCTCTGCTTCTGGAGTAAAGGGTGTACTTTTCCAAGTTACAGGGTTTTTGTGCAACTATTTTCAGAGCTAGTTCTGGAGGTGTGCAAGCTTTCCGTTCTTCCAAGGTGGTATGATCTAAGGAGAGGTGTGTCTACTCCTCTTTTGACCTGTGCTCTGGTCTATGAGTGACCACAAACACTCTTTTCTGCCCTTGAATTGTGACCAGGGTCTCTGTTTTCATGTGGCCATAAGCTCAGGTTTGTTAGTGCTCCTCTTTGTCCTGGGACTGAGACCCAGAACTACAACTCAGATCCAGGTATGAGTATGCAACAGAGTCCTGTCCCAGGTGTCAGAAAAGGGACCCCTGAAATATCTTTCTCACTAGTTGTCCATCCTCCTTAATATCTGTGGCCTGAGAGTTCCAGAAGCAGTTGCTACCACTACTGATTCAGTAGCTCCAAAGGCCTGCTCCTAGTTTGCTGGGGCTGGTCTGTGCTGGTACAGCCTGTGCTGTTGTGTATTCCACTCTCACTTCAGTGCAACTAATCTTTCCTGCTGCTCTAAATTGTTTCAGACTGAGAAATTGTCTATTGTTTCACTTCATCTTTTTATGAGTTCTGCTCCAGAATTTATATTGAGTCATTATTTAAAGGTATTTGGAGGAACTTGGGTGAGAGCTCAGGCAAGTCCCTGCCTTTTCTCCACCATCTTGGTTCCATCCCTAACCCTCCAATATATGCTTTTAAAATAAGCTGTTCATAATAGAGATTAATGTTTTCATGTTCTTCTCTTTTGTTCTTTGTTTATATGTGGATAGATTCATGTTTATTGATGTCTATCAAATTTATATGTTTTTTAAAAAGTGAGCTCCTGAGTAGGACTGTCTCTTTTTCTATTTGTACCTCTAGCATTAAGCACTACTTGGTGCATATTAAGTGATTAATACCCATTTTCCTTTTTTTTTCCATTCATCCATTCACACACACACACACACACACACACACACACACACTCCAAAACAAATGGAGATTATGATGTCTTTTAGAAAAAGATATTACCTAATGTCCACTGCGTATAAAAGGTTATGTTAGGTGTTATAGAAAGAAACAGAACCAGGAGAAGATATAGTTCCTATCTTTAAGGGGTTCACTTTGATAGATCTATAATTGCTTCAATGTAGATACTCATTTTAATGATACAGATAGAAACCTGCCCATGTCTTCTCAACCACTTGATGAGACTCTTACTATAAAACCTCCATGGGGTTCTACCCAAAATACTGAAGACTTTTTGGGTTGCTAGACCTTGCTGGGATATTGATTAAGCATGCCAGGGATAGCTCCTATCCCTCCTCCTTTTCTAATTATACAGATTTTTTAGGGTATCTTTAATGTTACTTCTCCAAGGAAATTATATATTTTGGTTTAATCATACCCTCCCTATGATTCTCCATTGTTTGTTTTTTTAAAGCAACTCATACATTTAATTCTTTGGAGACTGATATTCCATGATTTATGAACATACAGAAGAATGATCATGATTTTTAAAATGGATCTTTGCTTCGGATAGAAGTTTTGAGTCATTAAAAACAGTCTACAGTGTTCCCAAAGTGATCCAGCTTGCTCTCCTTTTCCTATTTAATTGAAGGCCCTATATAGAATTTATCGTTAATAATAGGAAAGACAGCACCAACACACTTGAGAACAGGAAATATGAAGCAATAAAAGTAAACATGACTGAGAGTAGGTAAAAGCACCAAAAGAATAATGAAATACAAAGACAAAGATAACTTATTTTCTGAAAAGGAAGTAGATAGGTCTTACGTTCCCCAAAACTTAAAATATACCAACTTTTATTCCATGGTCCTTATTATTTTCTCTATCACCTGCCTCATCTCCTTCCCTACACAATGGTTTCTGACCTCACCACTTTACTGAAAATGTTTTCCCAAGAGTCAATAAGGACACCTTACCCATAAATTACAATGGATTTTTCCTGTCCTCACCTATTTTTACCTTTTCTTAGCATTTGATACTGTGAACCACTGCCCTCCTTTTCTATAGTCTCTTTACTTGTCTCCTCTGGCACTGAACTTTCATGGTCTCCTCCTAAATCTCTGGGCAAAATCCTTACATCTCTTTATCTTCCTTAAATGTGAATGTACACCAAAATGTTATCTTTTGTGTTCTTTCCACAATCTTTCCTTTGGCTTCAATAATTACCTCTATGTAGATGATTCCTAAGTCTACACTTCTATCTTCAATTTTTTGGGGCATAGCTCTAAATTGCTTTTTACAATGCCTAGATTAATTCACAGCTCCAACAATAGTACACTAATGGACATTCTTTGGACATCCCTCCAAGATTTATTTCCCTATTTTGCCCTTTTTCCAGTATGATAGGTGTGAAGTATAACCTCAAAGTTTCTCTGATTATGCATGAATAAATATAATATAGTAAAAATTAGAAGGAAAACAGGTAGCTGGGGGAAAATCTTGGCAACAGGTATCTCTGATAAAAGTTTCCCTGTCAAGATATATGAGGAATGGATTCAAATTTATAAGAATAATAGCCATTCCAAAATGACAAAAAAGGAAAATAATAAATGTTGGAGAAGCTGTGGGAAAATTGGAACACTAATCCATTGTTGGTGGAGCTGTGAACTGATCCAACCATTCTGGAGAGCAATTTGGAATTATTCCCAAAGGGTGATAAAGCTGTGCATACCCTTTGACCCAGCAATACCACTTTTGGGTCTTTTCCCCAAAGAGATCATGGAAGGGGGAAAGGGACCCACATGTACAAAAATATTTATAGCTTCTCTTTACGTGGTGGCAAAGAATTGGAAGTTGAGGGGGTGCCCATCAATTGGGGAATGACTGGACAAGTTGTGGTATATGAATATAATGGAATACTATTGTGCTATAAGAAACGATTAGCAGGAGGAGTTCAGAGAAACCTGGAGGGTCTTGCGTGGGCTGATGATGAGTGAGATGAGCAGAACTAGAAGAACATTGTACACAGTAACATCAACATTGAGTGTTGATCTACTGTGATGGACTATATTCTTCTCACCAATGCAATGGCACAGAAGAGTTCCAGGGAACTCGTGATGGAAGAGGATCTCCAAATCCAGGAAAAAAAAAAAAGAACTGCAGAGTATAGATGCTAAATGAACCATACTACATACTATTTCTTTTGTTTTTGATGCTGTTGTTTTTTTTCTATTTTGAGGTTTTCCATCATTGCTCTGATTTTTTTCTCTTATAACATGACTAATGCAGAAATAGGATTAATGTTATTATGTGTATATATATATATATACCTGCTCTCTAGGGGAGGGGAGAGGGAGGGGAGGGAGGGAGAAAAATCTGAAATTGTAAAGCTTGTATAAACAAAGGTTGAGAACTATCTTTACATGTAATGGAAAAAAAATAAAATACTTTATTAATTAAAAAAAAGAATAATAGCCATTCCCCAATAGATAAATGTTCAAAGGAGGTGAAAAGGCAACTTTCAAAGGAAGAAATACAAGCTATCAAAAATCAAATGAAAAATGCTCTCAATCACTACCAATTAGAGAAATGCCCTTTGAGAACAAGGTCTCTGTCTCCGCCTCTTTATCTCTAGTACTTAGCACAGTGCCTCATACAAAATAGGTACTGCATTTTCTTTGAATAGAATTGATTTGAATGAAATCCAAGGACAACCAAGAAAACCTATGCTTTTTCAGGATGAAATGGAGTACTTGCAATTGAAGAAATTTCACATAGCTTAAATGTGGTTAATGAGACCAATTAATGCCAATTGACAAGAGTGGTACTACTATAATTATTAAATAAGGGTCTAAAATTCTGGTAGTAATAAAATACTGTGTTCATAAAACTTGTCAAGATCTACTAAAAGAAGAGTCTTTTGTTTTCTTTAAGCATTGCATATTTCCTTGTGGTTATGAGAACCAACATAGTAAGGAAGCATCTCAGTGGTGTGAGACCCAGGATATCTACATTTCCTTTCTCTTTAAATCTGTTTGCATTTTCACAGAATAAATCAAATGAGAAACATTCCCCCTACCAAGAGTAATAGGGTGGTGGAGACAGATATAGGCGAGTATGTATAATAATGAGTAATTATTCTTTCTTTTGTTTTATAAATATAATTTTTTTCTATATTGGGTTAACTTAAAGTAAGGTAGAACTGTATATATTTACTGAGTATATGGAATGTTTAAGCATAGCTTGTAAAGCAGAAGTATGTCTTACTTGCTTTGTTAGAATAGCAATGAAAAAACAAAATGTATAAAAATATTTCTGAGCTTAATTAGCAATTGCAACAATTTAGACACAATTTAGGAGTTAGGATATGGAAATGGATATAAAGTCTATTACATAATGATGTCAGAGTGACTATCACACTTGGATAAAAAACCCCAACACTTTTCCTCCCTAGCTTAGCAGAGAATGGAAAAAATGTAATGGTGATAATTAATTTTGATTGCTGAGAATTAGATAAATTGAAGAAAGGAAAATAGATTTAAAATATTTAGTGCTTTAAAATGCCTGAATGCATGTCACAATCAAATGCCTCCATCTTACTTGCAGTATAATAATAGTACTTTACATGTAGTTAGCAAAGCATTTTTGTGGACATAATCTCATTTTATCTTCACAATACCGCTCTGGGATAGGTAGTACAGGTATTCTTATTCTCATTTTAAACAAAAGGAAACTGGACTGCAGAAAAGTTAAATGCTTTGCCTGCAGTCACATGGCTCACAAATGGTGGAGACAGGATTGGATCCTTAGACCACATGATCTACAGATTTTCTACATTTGACACTATTGATCCCTTCCTTCCTCCTCCCCTTTCCCTCTTAATTCCTGATACTCTCCTCTTTTAGTTTATAGGATGTTTCTCCCTCCTAGTGTCTCTCTCATTGTTCTTTGTTGGTCTTCTTTCCTGTTCTTTCCCCTGCCCACTTTCCTCTCCAACATGTCTGTGTCCCTCAAGGTTCTGACTTTATCCAATCTCCTTGTCTTTATATATCCTTTTCTTTGGTGATATTAATACACTTCCATAGGCTCAATGCTCACTTCAATGCAAGTAGTCCCTAAAATATCCATTCCTATCCACTCTCCAGAACTCTAGTCTCTCATTTCCCAATGAAACAGGTCAAAAACTAAATTCATCATAATGAGCCCCAAATCCATCCCTCTTTCTCGTGTTACTATTTCTTTTTAGGACTCTACCTTCCTTCCAGTCATTTAAGCTTAAAGCCTCAGAATTATTTAAAAACATTTTTTCTCCTTTTCCATTACAGTTCATAACTTATAGTCATATGCATATCTGTAAAAGGTAATACAAATGGACAGTGGCTTGGGCCTAGAACTAAACAGTAGAAAGAGAGCAGACTGGGTTTCTTTAAGTAAATTACAAAACTCTTTTAATGACCCAAAACTTCCCCCCAAAACAAAAACCCATCTGTTTAGTTCTACCGATATTATTGTATGCCTAAGAGTCATGTAACATAAACAGCCTCCAAAGAACTGAAAATGAATGTCATACAGAGGACAATGGAGAGTGAACACAAGGTGCGTGTGAGCAGGTTGCCAGCTTTTAACCAATGACCAACTCTGAAGATTAATAACAGTAAAAGATACCATCGGGAACTATATGATAGGAAGTGAAGGTTGGTGAGTAACATGGTAAGAGTGAGATGGCAGATGGACAGGTCAAGTGTTTCATTTGTATCTTCATGATATCAAAAGAAAGCAAAGAAGGCCTTTAGGCTGTTGTGCAGACTCCTAGTGGAAAACTCATGGAAAGATTTGGATAGTCTGTCACACAGGATGTGTAGGCCTTGTTGTGCTCTACATGTGTCCAATAAGCAGTTGGAGATTTGAGTCTGGAAGTCAGGAGAAATGTTAGGGTTAGATAAACAGATCTGAGAATCATCAATATAGAGATGATATTGAATCCATGAGAACCAATGAGATAACCAAGTGAAATATTCATCAGTATAATATGCCAAATGAAACGGCTAATTCGGCATTAAACTGAATTAAGGAACTGTGATCTTATTGGTCTGACAAATCTAGCTATGGGGACAATGGAACTATCTTCAGTTGGACTCATTCACAGCTGGCAGAGATCCTTTTTTCAGTTGTGTCTTACTCTTCATGACTCCATGTGGGGCTTTCTTTTCTTTCTTTTTGTGTGTGTGTGTGTGTGTGTATGTGCGGGATTTTTTTGTTTTTGGAGGGGCAGGGCAATGAGGGTTAAGTGACTTGCCCAGGGTCACACAGCTAGTTAAGTGTCAAGTGTCTGAGGGCAGATTTGAACTCAGGTACTCCTGAATCCAGGGCCCATGCTTTATCCACTATGCCACCTAGCTGCCTCCAACGTGGGGTTTTCTTGGCAAAGATATTGGTATAGTTTTCCATTTCCTTCTCCACCTTATTTTTACAGATGAGAAACCTGAGGCAAACAGGGTTAAGTGAATTGCCCAGGACCAGATTTGAACTCAGGGAGATAAGTCTTCCTGACTCCAGGCTATGTACTCTTTATACATTGCTCCTTCTAGCTGCCCTAAGTAGTTAAGCCTCCCACTAAGCCAGTCATGGCTAAATACTAAAATACAAAGTGTACTTTTTACCACAAGCTAATAAACTGTGCAGAAGGATACCTGTGGGACACATATTGACTTAGAAAATTCACATATTAACATTAAGTTGTATTGTGTTTTTATTTATTTTGTTAAATATTTACCAATTACAGTAAGTATATTTGATACCTTTGATTGAATGGGAAATTAAGACTAAAAGGAGGTGATGTCATGACTTGCAGTAAATTAGATTTAAGTGAGGGAAGGCTGTGCAAAGTCACCAGCCTAACTCTTTCCTCCAGAGCCATCTGGGTCTAGCAGCAAGATATATATCAGGATGACTGGAGTTGGCCCAGTAAATTTAAGGCAATTAGAGTTAAGTAACTTACCCAGGGTCACACAGTGTCTGAGGCAAGATTTGAACTCAGGTCCTCCCAACTTCTGGGCCAGTGCTCTATCCACTGAGCCACCCAGCTGTCCCTTCTAGAACTTATATGTCATGACTAGAAGCCATTACACCATGGTTGTTTTGGTAATAGTGATTTTTCTTTGTTTTTCTTCTCAAGAGTCCTGGAAGAACAACTGAATAAAAAGGAATATTATATGCAGAAATGATTTCACAACTTGCTATTAAACACAACTGCTGTGATTTTTCTCATTCTGGCAACATATTCTTCACACTGTCTTTTATATCTAATACTGTCATTATCCTTTAATAAGAGAATTTACAATACATTTTAAAAGGCCAATAAAAAGCTGGTCCCCATGAAAGAATTCATGCATTTACCATTTTAAGTTAATTTACTGAGAGTAACCTACTATTTACCACAATATTAATGATGGCCATTTCATTCATCTTCAGGTTTGTAATTCACACTTTATAATTAACAATTATAAAGTATTTCATAATGACAAATCATCATAATTGTCAAGCTTTCTTTTGTTTATTAGATACCATTTAAGCCATGTTATAGTGGAATAAGGATTACATTTCCTAACATCAGTTGATCAATCCACAAGATTTTTTTAAACTCCAACTCTGTTCCAGGCATTGCATCAAGCACTGCAGATACAAAGTCCAAAGAGAAGCATTCCCAACATTCCTTGTCCTCAGAGAGCTTACAGTCTAATGGATAAGGCAAAATATACATATGTAGCTGATGTGGGATGGAATTTTGAGGTCAAATTGATCTTGAGTCATCCCAAAAGAATTACAAGACTCAGTGACTCAGTTTCCCAAGTTTTATTGCAATACTGTGGGTGACCACAGGGAGAGAACCAGAATATTGGAAAGGTATTTCTCCAATAAGGAAAGGAAAGACAGTTATATTTATAATATGGATAAATTGATTATCAGTCTCTTTATAATAATCTCCACCTTGGGGAGGTACAATGGAGGGCCTGTCCTACTCATTATAATATTCCCTACCTAGGGGTGTTACAAAGGAGGGCTTATCATAATTTGGAGTTTCTGGGGTCCTAAGCCAACCCCCAAGGCAGGTATCTTTTTCAGTGGAGGTGTGTTTTGGGGGGGGTTACACATCATAAGGTGAATCCGGGGACAAATTTGGCCTTTTCTGCACATGTCTCTTTCTGATTCCCATGGCTAGTTTCAAAATATAATCATTTTTCACTGGAATTTCTATAGGTTGTCTTTTTCCTTTATTGTTATTTTGACTTGACCCGCTCTGGTCCATTATGGATGTTGATCTCTACTGTACGAGAACCTAAGAGAAGTTATACATTAACTGGAATCTGACTCCCTTTTAGAGCTAATATCTGAATTAAATCTTGGGTCTTAGGTTTTTCTATTAACCCTTTTTTTACCTCCTACATCATAGCTATATATAAAACATATTCAAAATAGAATTAAGGTCATTTGTGGGAAAGGCACAGGCAGCTGTGGAGAGCAGGAACTTTCATGTAGAAGTTAGCATTTGAGTTGAACTTTGCAGGAAACTAGGGATCCTAAAAGAAAAAGGAGGGAGTGCATTCCAGGCATATGGAAAAGTTAGGGCAAAGGAATGGCGGCAGGAGTTGGAGTCCCATGTATAAGAAATAATAAGAAAGCCAGTTTGATTGGATTGTAGACTATGTAAACAGTGTCAATTTTGTTTTTATGCCTGTCTCCTACAGAAAAAAAAAAAAACCCAGATCAGAGGAATTATTTTCATAATGTTTCCTACAGGAAAAACCAGATCAGAGACAGGAAATACACACAGTTTATTTTTCCCAAGAACAAGCAGGCATGAATCATGTGGAGACCCCTTGCAAAGAAAGCTCTCAAAAGTTCCTCTTTTTTTTTCCGACAGTATAGAAACCTTTTTGTTTTTTTTTTTCCTTTCACTGGTTACAGGATGTCACTTTCATTAGCATGATACCAATCAGCCTAAAGCAAATACTATAACCCGCAACTTAAAGAAACAGGAAGGGTTTATCAAGGACAAGGATCCCTAGATATTTGATAAGGAGAACAATAAGATCTATTTACTTTCTTGGGGAATGAAGTTAGTGAATAGGGACTTAAATGCTAACTATCTGGGTTCAGTTTGAAGTTTAGTGAAAGGGCATTTTGCTCCTATTAGTCTAGGTTTTCATAAAAATCAGTTTGGATAGGGGGAGCTAGGTGGCACAGTGGATAAAGCATCAGCCCTGAATTCAGGAGGACCTGAGTTCAAATGCAGCCTCAGACACTTGACACTTACTAGCTGTGTGACCCTGGGCAAGTCACTTAGCCCTCATTGCCCTGCAAAAACAAACAAATAAAACAACAACAAAAAAAAGTAATATTTTTTAAAAATCAATTTGGATCAAATCCAGGTGGTCCATACATTCATCATAACAAAGGGAATAATGTGCATTGAAGATTGTAAGGTAGATTGGAGCCAGGTTATAAAGGACTTTAAATGTCAAGCTAAAGAGTTTATATTTGATCCTAAAAGTAATAGGGAACCAATAAATTCCCAGTTTGGAGTTTATTGAGTAGAGGAGTGACATGGTTGAACCAGAGACCTTGAAGAAAATCACTTTGGCAGCAGTGTGGAGAATAGATTGGAATGGTATGAAACTTGAGGCAGAAAAACTAATTAGGAGGCAGTTACAGTAGACCAGATTATAAAAGATAAGGGCCTCAACTAGGGTCATGTTTGTGCAAGAAGGGGACAATTGCAAGAAATATTTTAAAGGCAGAAATAAGATTTTGGAGCTGATTGCACAGATGGGGTGAATGAGAGTAAAGACCTGAAGAGCATGGAGGTCATGAACCTTGATGACGGGAAGATTGGTGATGTGCTGAACAGAAAAGGCTTGAAGGGAGGGTGGGAGAGATATAATTTCATTTTTGACATGCAGAAGGGTGTGGGGCCCCTGACACAAAAGGAACATGGAGGGGAGTAGATAATGAGTTCAGTTTGAGGTCTGAGTTTGATGGAGGAGGCTAAAAAGGGTTAACAGATAACTTAAGACCTGACCTCTAATCAACAGTAGCTAAAAAGGGTTAACAGATAAACTAAGGCTTCATTTCTTATCAAGCAGAAGGCTTGTGCTCTTATCAACTATTACCAGGAACCAAGAGAAGCCTAGGGAAACAGAAGCCAGAGACCCTGAATAGCAGCAAATAACTGGTATGTTTAAATTGGCATTCCTAGATGAAACAGAAACTGCACCTAGAAACCAGATCTTAAAGCGATATCATAAACAGAGAGACTCTCTGGCTCTGACAAGTTTAAGCATGTCTTTATGAACGTGTGCAGAAAGACCAAATGTGTCTTTAGGTTAACCTTATGACGTTTAAACCCCCAAAACACACCCCTAGAGAAAAAGGTACCTGCCTTGGAGGAAGTCTTGGGATCCCAAGAATTCCAAATTAGGATATGAACCTCATGTAAAGAGGAGATTAAGATAATGAGGATATAAGCTACTTTTCTCACTATAAATATAACCATTTTTCCTCTCCCTATTTGAGACACCTTTCTTTTCTCCTTTGGGTGATTCTCCCTATAGTCATCACAAAAACTTGGGAAACTGAGTCACTGAGTCCTGTAATTCTTTGGAATAATTCACAATCAATTTGATCAATTAAATCCATCCCCACTTCAAGTTAAGATGTCTACAGGACCTCTGATTCAAAATATCTTGCACCTCAGGAGAGAGATTAGAGTTGAACATGGAGATGTTGTCCATTTGCATATTTAAATGATATTTAAATCCTTGAGGACTAATGAGGTTACAAAGGAAAAGATTTTGAGGAAGAAGAGGACCTAGGGCAGAGCCTTCAGGGATGCCACAGTTAGGGGCCCTGGTATCCACTTAGTCAATGGACATTTATTAAAATACCTTCTATGTGCCAGGCATGGTGGTAAAGCTAGGGAACAAAGAAAGGAAAACAACAGTCTCTGCCCTCAAAGAACTTAAGAGCCAAATGAGAGAGGCAACATGCAAACCTGTATGTACTGATAGCCACGAATTTACTGAGAACTGACTGATCCCCACCTACTCCCCATTCCCAGGCAGTGAATTGCCTGGGGCTGACAGATCTTTGTCATTTCCAGACTCTTGATTGATTTATGGATCTCCCCCTAGGCAAACTATCCCCTCCCAAGGATTCCCCACCTTACTCCCAGGACTTTGGGTTATTATGTAGGGAGGATCCACTTAACATTAAGTAGTTTCTATTTAGAGTTAAGTAGTTTCCATACTTGACAAAAGAACAGTCATTATAGTTCCCATTGTTCTTTTACCCCACATAAACCCAGTTCCACATAAACTCAGTTCCCATCTTTGAGTATTCCTAGAATTCTTTCTTTGCAATACTCCAAGCTCTAACTCCTCTGCTCCATTAAATAAAATAACTCCTAAATTGATTGTTTCATTAATTTCCAAGTTAACAGTACAAACAAGGAATATGCAGAATAAAGTGGAGATAATTCACAGAAGGAAGGTACTAGAATTAAGGGGATCCAGAAAGATTGAGAAGGAGCTGTCAGGCAGGTAGAAAAAGAACAAAGAGAGTAGTCTCAAGAAAGCCAGGTAGGAGAGACAAAGGTCAGTAGAAGAGGTGATTAACCATATCAAATTCTAAAGACTAGTCAAGAAGGATGAGGATTGAGAAAAGGCCATCAAACTTGACAAGTAAGAGATCACTTTGGGGAGAGTAGTTAATTTTCTTTTTTTTTGAGAGTAGTTAATTTTTATCAACCTTGTTATCAGTTGTGAAAAATGTGGAAAATTCACCTATCTCTGTCTTAGCTTTTAAGTTTTATCCCTTTTAGTTATTTGTTGGCATTTAAAGAGGAAATAATCAGTTGCTGTTTTTTTCTTAGAGCCACCTGGATGCCAAGACAAGAAAAAATATATAGACAGTTCGGAATTCTGGATCCGGTAAAATGATCATGTTTTTACTGCCAAACACAGAATCAGTTGGAAGAGACTTCATTGTCCATCTAGACTAACAAATGTCTGAAAAAGAATTCTCTTTTGACCCACCCAACCACAAACCCTACCCCCGAGGCATAGGGAGGGACTAACTATTAAAGCCACCACTTCCATCCTCCCTACCCTCCTCTTCATTATTTCTCCTTATACCCAGGTCCAGATTAGTGCAAAGAATTCACTAATCTTCAGTGTACTCTTAAGCAATTATCTCATTCTAATTTGCACTGCATATTTCTATTTAGCTGGAATCAAAGACCATATTTTATGTACTTATAACTTCAGACAGTGTCAGTGTGAATACTATTCATCATACTATAGTATGATCATCTCAATGGATTCATTATTCACACTAATGGGGACCTAACTGTACTTGTCAACACATAACCACTATTCCATTTAGGTTATTCAGTACAAGCTCATTTCCACTTTTATGCCTCTGATGTTTTTGTTGTCTAAAATAACTATGTCCTTCCATGCCACCTGTAGAGAGCCTACACATCTGAATTCCTCCTTCCTTCATGAAATACTTTCCTGATGACTTTCACCCTCTGATCTCTCTTCCTTTTGAGGTCACACTTGAGGAAATTTGATTATATCCTGCTTCAATCAAATGAGTTATATGTAAAGTGCTCTGTCAACCTTAATGTTGGCAAAATTACATGTTATAAATGCTAGTTATTAAAAGTATATATTTTCAGATATGGTACACTATATTGGACATTTTTGCTAAATTGTTTTGGGGGGCTTTTTTGGGCTTTTTGTTACAAGGTAGAGTTCAATCAGAAAACCCCACTCCCTATTAGTCTGTCATCCATTACATCCTCTGGACCTGGCCCCAAGTTAATATTGACCCCAGCAGAGCTTGCTGTAGTCCAAAGGACCATGTCCAATCCCATCCAAGACCAGCTAAGACTTGAAGGTTGTAAAAAGAATAAAAACTCTCGGCTCTGGTATGGGTCAAATGGGTGCCCAATCCTCCCCCACTCTTTCCATTGACCTATGATGGAACACCTTCACTCTTTGAGTCACTGGAGTCCTGACAAACTGCTTAATTTAGGCTACAAATATTGGTGGCAAAATTGAGATGAGCTGCGTATGAAATTTATCTACAATGTGAGACCTGTCCTAAATATAATATAAACAAGCCCATAAAACTTACCCCAAGGAAATTCCTTTACCCCTTTTCAAATCTGGCAAGTTTGTATTATGGTTTGCATGTTCTCCCATTGGTTAGAAGCTTTCCCTTGCAGGAAAGGTACTGCAATAGCTGTAGCCAAATACGTATCAGAAAAGATTTTTCCCACCTGGGGAATTCCTAATGAAGTTCACACTGATTGAGGTACTTCTTTTATTGGTCCAATTGTCTCCCAATTGTTAACTTCCTGGCCAGTACTTCAACATTTACTCTATGCTTACCACCCCCAATCCTCAGATTTGGTAGAATTTACCATTGGGATCATTAAGGTTCAGCTTGGAAAGTTTATGGATGATTTGAATTTACCATGGCCAAAAGCCCTTCCCCTAGTTCTTCTTAACCTTAGGGCAACCCCTTTTGGTAAACATTCTCTTTCACCTTTTGAAATCATCTCTGGGTGTCCTATGCCTCTCTTTTCTCCCTCAAGTGACTCCCTCTCCATTAAGGCCTCTATTCTGTCCTATTGTAAAGGACTCACCTAAACTCTTCATCACTTTAATTATCTTGTCTCTCAGTCATTTTCTAGTGACTCAACCTTAATTCAGTCTAACTTACAGTTGAAACCTGGAGACTTGGTCTATTGGAAAAGGATTCCCTACCAAGTGCTGCTAACCAACCCCTTGGCTGAAAGGAATTGACAGCTGGATCCACTTATCACATCTGAAGAAGACTCCTGAATAGCCCTGAATAGATGGCCAGAACCAAGCTTTGTCTGACCAGGGAAAAGAAGCAAATGACATCAGTGTAGACTATTTAGTCCCAAAACGTGGCTTGAGAATCCTGTTTCATGCCCCAACACCGTTTTTGGTCATTGATGAATCCCAGAATTCGTCTTGACCAAGAGGAGGGAATGAGAACTACAAAATTTACTGATTCTAGACCCAGTCCCCTCTTTCCCAGACCAGAATTGTCTGGGGCTAACCAATCTTTGTCATTTCCAGACTCTTGATAGACTTATGGACCTTCGCCTAAGCAATTTATCCCCTCCCAATGTTTCCCCATAATCCCTGGACTTTGTTATTATGTAAAAAGGGTTCACCTACATTAAGTAGTTTCTATTTACAGTTAGTAGCTCCTATACTTAACTTAGGAGCAGTTCTATTGTTTCTTTTGTTAAAGGTTCATTTACATTAAGTAGTTGTAAGTGACTCTGGAGCAATCTTTTGGTTCCCTTCTATTCTGTTGCCCCATAAAAACCTTGTCCTCTGTTCCCATCTTTGGGTATTCCTAGCTTCCAAGCTTTTTGATACCACAAGCTATATAGTTCCTCTGACCCATTAAAGACCCTATTTCTCCTATATTAATTGTTAATTTCCAGGTTAACAACACACAGACACAGGAATGTGTTATCAAAAAGTTTAGAGACTAATGCAGTTGAAACCCACCTAGACCTCCTTCATACTCTAAAATTACCCTTATTTCCAAATTCTTCTTCCCTTCAAAAATAGTCATATAGCACAACTGATATTGAGAGGCAAGGGACATAAGAGCTGTCATGTGAAAGAGCAATCATAGATATAGATAGATATAAAGAGATATATGCACATATATGTGTGGGGGGGTGTGCACATAGATATCTATGCATATATGCAAAGATATATGAATATATACATATACATACTAATATATATTTACATAATTGTTTGAAGGTGGTCTCCCTTTTTAGATTGTGAGCTCCTAAAGAAAATGAACAGTCTTTTACCTTTCTTTGTATCCCTAAGAATTAGCACAGGTTAGGATGAGTCAGGAAATTAAAACAAAACAAAACAACAAAAAAATCCAAAACTATTCTTGCCCATCCAGCAACTAGAGGCAGCACATAGTAGGTGCTGTAATGATTGGAGGTATGCCACCTGCTGGAGAGTTACTGTAGGAAATCTCCGCCACGAGGAGAAGGCGTCTGGGGGCAACCCATGTGGCTTTTCCTTGGCGTCAGGAAGTGACATTTGCTCATGGGTACTGTCTATCAAAGCTACCAGCCAATTAGCTTAGAGGTGTGTGTGTGTGTGTGTGTGTGTGTGTGTGTGTGTGTGTGTGTGTGTACGAGTATGTACGGGATGTTCCCAGTTTCACAGGAGGCTTATGGGACGAAGAAGGGGCAAGGTGGACTCTCTCACTCTTTTGTCAGCAGTCTCATGGAGAGCAGAGCAAGAGATGCTAGCTCCCCGAGATAGACAGCTGAATCTAGGCCTTTCTCTCTCTCTTCACCAAATTCTTATTTGCCTTAATAAATGCTTAAAAGTCTAAACTCTTGCTAAAGCTTCTAATTTAACGGCAACCACTCATTAGATATTTTAGACAGTATAGCTAGAATTTTAGCAACTTTACAATGCTTAATAAATGTTTACTGACTGACTCTTCAACCCTTCCCCAGAATCACCCCAGATAAAACATTAATTTCAGGCTATCAATCACTCATTCTTTAATGTGAATTAGGACCTCAGAGATCATAGAGTCTAGCCCCATTCAATGAAGGAATCCCCTCTACAATATATGTGGCAAATGGTATTGTAGTCTTTGCCTTAACACATCTGGTAATACTCAACACTTGTCAAATCAGTCTCTTCCACTTTTGGACAGCTCTAATGGTTAGGAGTCTTTTTTTCATATTGAGCTGAAATCTGCCACCCTGTAACTTCCACCCATTGATCTTAGCTCTGAAACTTTCACATGACAGCTCTTATGTCCCTTGCCTCTTAATGATGATATCAGCTGTGCTATATGAGTATTTTTAAAAGAAAGAAGAATTTGGAAATAAGGGTAATTTTAGAGTATGAGGGAGGTCTAGGTGGGTTTCAACTGCACTAGTCTACAAACTTTTTAATCCCAAATCCCTATGTATCAGTAAAAAGTTTTGGGGAATGTTCTCCATATCATCATATAATTATAAGTTATATACATGAACTACAACACTAAAAGCTATATGCATTGCAAAATGGATAAAACCTGGAAATTAAAAGGAATGAGATGAAAATGAAATAATATTTGATTCTAGACCTAGTAGGGAGCCACTGGAATTAATTGAATAGATGAGTGACATAGCTTTTTTAGGAATACAATCTATTAGACTTCCTGTCACATAGTCTGGACTAATTTTTTTTTTCTTAAAAGGTATTGAATATGTCCTTGTTATTTAATTGGCCCAGGGGACTAAGGCTTGACCTATTGACATAATTTTCTGTTGGCCTAAGTACAAAAGCCAGCAAAGAGGAGTCAAAACCTCTAATGTTGATATTGGTGTCATCTGGCAAATCCAGAGCCAAGGAAAACTACACTAAACTGAATCCTTACTGTATTATTGATGAATATGCTTTTGATCCTTGCCTAAGTAAACTTCCTTTTGCTAACTGTTCCATAGTCTATCTGTGTCTCATTTTATTCCAAACCCCAGTCATATCTGGCCCACAGTCTATGACATTACTTGGCAAGATTCATGGGAATGAGTGCCTGATTCTCATGGTTAAAATAGGAGAAGGTCAATGGAAAGGAAGGGCTCTATTCCAGACTTGGTCCCAGCTGGGGAACCCGACATGTAATACAGGTAAACCCTCTCAACACAGTATAAAGGGATATTTCTCTACTGACCTGAAGATATTAGCCTCGTGGCTACAAAAGGAAGGCAACATCAAGGATAAAGATGGTGCCCAGATGAGCATTCCTTGAGTATTGTCTAAGAAAAGATAGATAGTCAGGAAATTTAAAAAGAAAAAAAAAAACACCTGTTCTTGCCCATTCAACAATCATAGGCAGACTGTCTGTCTTTTTTCTTTTCCCTTTTTTCAAAGGACTGTGCTCAAAAGACAGAGAGGGCTGATGGACTTAGTTAAAGCACAAGTAAAAGGACCACTGTTTATGAGGATAGGGACTTACAGGTGGTGGCAAGTATGGTCTCAGATGCAAAGGTCAGGATGGAAAGTGTGTTGAATCCCACTGACATCAGAATTATAAATAAAGATAATGAGAGTGGAATTGAGGACAAGAACTGAAAATTTGCCTGGCTGTAAGAAGGTCTCAGGATTTCCCTATTACTACTCCTATAGGGGGCTCAGAAGCTAAGCAGGATTTCACTACCTAGGATTTAGGAGGCTAAAGGAGAAATTTACACAAAAACTTGATAAGTCTCTGCAATGGTATGTTGCTGAGGGTATGGGTCAGTGGAGCCAATTTGAAGCCCTGCTGTGTCAGAGTTTCATCAGCTTGGGAACTAACAAAAGAGTGACCTTTGTAAAACCCATTAAATCAGTTGGAGTCCCTTGATGGGGACCATCCTTTGTCCTTTTTTAGGTGAATAAGATGGGGAACTGTGCCTAGCTGGCTCCTATAGATGAGTTTTAGTGGCAACCAATTCGATGTTGGGGATCTATAAAGGAGAGGATGAAATAAAAGTGTGTAGGAGATCGGATCTATGCTGTTCCCTCTTGCCCCCTCAGCTAGGGGCCTACAATATCTTATGATTGGGCCACACTGGGGGCAATTAGATTCTCCCTTTTGGGTAGAGTCACATCCTGCTTCCACTATGCCATACAGAGGAGGATAGACCAATTTTTAAAAACTGAGTGCAATATCAGTTCAGATGCAGCAGCACATATGGCTTCTGATGCAAATTGGGGATTTGGATCTGTTAGGACCAGACTCGACTAGGTAGATAGAATGAAAGGATACCCTTTCCCAAAGGGAACTTTTGGTATTGTTAATGAAACATGGAGTTGATAAGGAAGAAATTAATCTCCAGCCTACTGAGGATACATTTTTTTTTAATTGACAGCATTTTTATTTTCCATTTCCTAAATCTTTCTTCTTTAAAGCATAAAATGTGATATAAATTTGTCAGATATCACTGTAATTACTTGGAATTTTTTTTTTCTTCTCTTGTACCTCCCTGCTAAACTTTCACATAAATTACTTCAGGGACTGATCTGCATATGTCAAATAATTCTAAGATTTGGAATGGGAAAGATACTGCATTAGTTTTCTCATTGTTTTTTTTAGTTTTAAAAAAGTTTCATTTAAATTTTTGAGTTCTAAATTTTATTGTTTCCTCCCCTTCCCCCTCCCTTACATGGCAAGCAATCAGATATGGTTTATACAAGGACAATCAGGTAAAGCATTTCCATATTAGTCATTTTGTACAAGAACACTCAAATAGGGGGTAGCTAGGTGGTGCAGTGGATAAAGCACTGGTCTTGGATTCAGGAGGACCTTAGTTCAGACCTAGACTCAGGCACTTGACACTTACTAGCTATGTGACCTTGGGCAAGTCACTTAACCCTCATTGCCCATCGTAAAAAAAAAAAAGACTCAAATAAAAGAAAAGAAATGAAAGAAAATGAGAAATAGCATGTTTCAATATGCTTTCAATCAATATCAGTTCTTTCTCTGGAAGTCCAGATAGTATATTTCATCATCAGTCCTTTGGGATTGTTTTGGATCTTTGTATTGCTGAGAATAACTGTCATTCACAGTTCTTCATCAAACAATATTACTGTTACTGTGTATAACATTCTCTTCATTCTTTTGCATTCACTTTGCATCAGTTCATGTACATCTTTCCAGATTTTTCTGAAATCATTCTGCTTGTCATTTCTTATAGCACAATAATATTCCATTATATTCATATAATACAGCTTATTTAGCCATTCCCCAATTCATGGGCATTCATTTGATTTCCAATTTGTAGCTACCACCACCACCACCAAAAAAAAAAATCTGCTAGATCAAAGGGGTATGTAAAGTTTTAGGGCCCTTTGGGCTTAGTCCTATTGGGGGTACTATTAAAACTATACCTTGAAATTCAGTCGTCAAGCAGTGTGTCCTTTAAACCCGATACAAGCCTAAAGCATCTCCTAAAGACTATTAAATTAAAAACCCCTGTGAACTGTTAGAATGGAAGAAACCTGAGGTCCATATAGGGAGACCTGGAATGAGCCAGCATCTGATCACACTTTACAAAGATTATAATTGCATACATTGCCTGGGGTGGAGAATGCAAGCTGAAACAGTGAGACAGGGTCTACATCTGTTTGAAGAGGAGTTGGAAAGAGTGAGGTATTTATATTTTTTAAACAAAGGTAAGCAGAGAATTCAGGAGAAAAGGTGGGATTTTGGGCAGGTACTAGAAAGGAATGAGTCATGGAGCCTTTGACACACAAATCAGAAGGCATTGTTTGTGATAAGCAGTCTACAATTCAAGGCTTGAGCACAGACAGTAAGATAAGGGGATGTCTCCAAAAAACATAAAACAGGATGTATTTGAGATCCCCATAACCGGTAGTTAGGGAAGTCTCTAAAGATAAGGATGTTTCTTGAAGGTACATAAACCACCAGCTCAGGGTCTGCTTCAAAGCTGGTCTGATCTTAATTGGCTTCAGAGTTGCTGATTTTCTGCATGTACAGCTGGGTTTACTCCGGGTCACCACAAAGGATTGTTGGTATGACAAGCAGCCCTAAACATCAGAAGTCTTCCTGATAATCTAATTGTTGTGCTATTCTATTTTCTGTTTTTCCCCTGTGAAAAAGGGAAGCTCCAACATATTTAATTGGTTAGTACAGTCATTACATGTTTATAAGCCCCAACCCCACTTTTTATATAAAAACCTAGTGACTAAGTGTTTCTCATACTTAGAGGAATCTCCAGCAGTTTCATTGAGACATACCAATTTCCAAAGGAGTTTTGGAGGCCCAACACCTCTAGGGAATGAATACCTGTATAGGTGCTATTTCAGTCATTGTGGGCATGTTCATATAGAAAATCTTGCAGTTGCCTAAGACAATTTGTCTAGTTAATTCCAAAAAGTACCAAATCCAAGGAGGAATGAAAGTAATTTCCTCTCTAGTAATGGAAATAAAGAAGACCAAAGTGTGTCACTCCATTCAATTCCCTTAGGATAACCCTCTATCACTGGTGATGAATACATGGTATCTGATGATTTAAAGTCAAATATAGGGGGATGAAAAAAGTTGGCAAAATGATTGCTGAGGCTATACCTTGTCAATGTAGTGGACCAGGTAGCCCAAGTACTGGGTCAGAGCTATGGGCTTGTGGACCTCACTGATGCCTTTTTTTCATTGTTCTTATTGCTGACACCAGTCAGGACCAGCTTGTTTTCGCCTGTGAGGGAATTCAGTGTACCTTCACCCTCCTTCCCCAAGGCTACCTGAACTCTCCTTCATACTTCCATAACCAGGTGGGCAGAAACCTGAAAAAGGCCCCATTTCCTGAGAGCATTGATGTCTACCACTACACTGATGACATTATGTTGGCTAAGTCAGAAGAGGCCACAGTGGCAGGATTCTTAAATCCTATGGTGGCCCATATGAAGAACAAGAGATGGGGGATCAACTTGAAGAAAATCTAGGCTTCAGTTCAGTCACTCAAGTTCAATTCAATTCAATAAACATTTATTAAGTGTGTATGATGTGTCAGGCATTGTGCTAAGCACTGCAGATAGAAATAAGATAAAAACCCAAGCTTTTGAGGGGGAAAAGCCTCATTATTTGACAAAATCTGCTGAGAAAAATGAAAAATAGTATGGCAAAAACTAGGTATAGACCAACATCTCACACCACATACTAAAATAAGGTCAAAATGGGTACATGATTTACATATAAAGGATGATACCATAAGCAAATTAAGAGAACATGGAATAGTTTATCTGTCAGATTTATGGACAGGGGAAGAATTCAGGGCCAAAGAAGACATAGAATTATAAAATGTAAAATAGATAATTTTGATTATATAAAAATTTGAAGTTTTTGCACAAACAATACTGATACAATCACAATTATAAGGAAAGCAGAAAACTGGGAAAGAATTTTTGCAACATTTATCTCTGATAAAGAAAGATCTCATTTCTCAAATATACAGAGAACTGAGTCAAATTTATAAAAACACAAATCATCCCCCAATTGATAAATGGTCAAATGATATGAACCGGCAGTTTTCAGACAGAAATCTAACCTATCTATAATCATATGAAAAAATGCTCTAAATCACTATCAGAGATATGCAAATTAAAATAACTTTCAGGTACCACCTCATACCTATCAGAGGGACAAATTAACAAAAAAGGAAATTGTTCAATGTTAGAGGAGATGTAGGAAAACTGGGACACTAATCCACTGTTAGTAGAGTTATGAACTGATCCAACCATTCTGGAGAGCAATTTGGAACTCTGCCCAAAGGGCTATAAAACTGTGCATACCCTTTGATCCAGCAATACCACTGCTAGGTTTATATCCCAAAAACATCCCCCCAAAAAGAAAAAGACCTATTTGTACAAAAATATTTATAGCAGCTCTTTTTGTGGTGGCTAAGAATTAGAAATCAAGGGAATGCCCATTGATTAGGGAATGGCTAAACAAGCTGCGATATATGATGGTTATGGAATATTATTGAGCTATGAGAAATGCCAAGAAGGATTATTTCTGAAAGGCCTGGAAAGACTTGTATGAACTGATGTATAGTGAAGAGAGCAGAGCCAGGGGATCATTGTGCACAGTGACAGCATTATTATTTGATGAACTGTGAATGACAACTATTCTCAGCAATGCAATGATCCAAGACAATCCCAAAGGACTAATAATGAAGCTATCCACCATCAATACTATCTATCTCCAAAGAAAGATCTGATTGATTGACCATAGGCTGAACATACTATTTTTCACTTTCTTTCATTTTTTTCTTTTATTCAAGTTTTCTTATATAAAATGACTGATGGTAATGTTTTACATAATTGCACATGTATAACCCATATTTGGTTGCTTATCACCTGAGAGAGAGAGGAGGGAAGGGAAAAAAGGACAGATAGAATTTAGAACTCAAAACTTTAAATAAAAATTTTTATTTAATTTTTTAAATGTTTCACCATTACAGAATAGTCTGAACTAAGCCTGACATTTTTGGTGTCCACTTTCTGCCTCCAAATGACATTTTTTATCTTATTTTGCAAAGTAACAGTATTCTAAGCATAGACATTTTTATAGGAATGCTTATAATCTTCCATTTTAGCCAAAATGGAAAGTTGCATTCACCATTCCCCAGATAGACCCTTGCTTTCACTGTTGCTACTTCGGTTTTCTGAGAGGCAATGGTTGCAAAATGGATAGAGAGCTGGCCTCACAGCCCACAAGACCTGGGTACAGGTCTCATGTCTGATTCCTATTGAACGTGTAATCCTAAGCAAGTCACTTAACGTCTCATTGCTCTAAGAAACCATCAGACTTTGTGTTCCAGAGAAGGTGATGCCCTGTATTGGTGAATGGAATTTCCTCAGTCACCATTTCCCACTATCAGTCAAATCACAGGCCCAGTACCTATCCCAATTTCATCCCTCTATTTTCCAATTATTGGACACAAAAATTATTTCTCATTCTTTTTTTTTTTTTTTAGTGAGGCAATTGGTGTTAAGTGACTTGCCCAGGGTCACACAGCTAGTAAGTCTTAAGTGTCTGAGGCCAGATTTTAACTGAGGTACTCCTGGCTCCAGGGCCAGTGCTCTATCCACTGCACCACCTAGCTGCCCCTCTCATTCTTTTCTACAGAGCAGAGAAGGTATGGATTTTAAACAAAATACATATAGGTTATTTTCCCTTTTTATTATAATTTTGGGATAGAACTGTATGAGTGCATTTGTAAATGAGTACACTAACTGCCTTAACTTGCTTGAGTTCCCTAATTATCCAGGTAACTGAGAAGAGCTGTATGAGGACTGGCTGTGTATTGACTGAGGAGCATAATTGTTTGACAGTCATTTGCAATGACCCAAAGTAAAACTAGCTGGACATGGAGAAAATGACTAACTCTGAAGGCAATTAAGCTCATATCAGCTTTGAAGCAGATCCTGAGCCATTTGGTGGTAGTGGTTTATGGACCTTCAAGAGACATTGCTATCTTCAAAGACTTACCTGATTACAGGTTATGAGACTATGAAAATATTCTGTTTGTGGTCTTTTTTTTTTTGGAGACAACCGTACCTTTAGCAACTCCCCTCACTTTGTTTATGGAACTCTCAGAATTATCCTGTTTTTAGTCCTTATTAAGACATATTTTAATCAAACTTTGAACTGTGAACTGTTTATCACCAAGTATCCTTCTAAATTGTGTATCAAAGGCCACATCCTTGACCCTTGGAATTCCATACTTCCCCTCCTCTTGGGAATGGGTCCCACTGACTCATTCCTTTCTAAACCCACCTTTACCTCCAAAATTCTTTACCTGCCTTTATTTAAAATATGTATAAACCCACACAATCTATTACCTGGTGTTCTGTTCAGCTGGAGAGTACCCATGAAGCATGTTATATTTTTTTCTTTTCTTCCCTGCTTAATAATCTTTCTCTAATTTCATAAACATTGTCTTTCTCTGGTTTCCTTCCCTTTTAGGAAAAAGGGGATTTAAATCTCAAGGACTGGCCTTTGCATTCTCTAGAGAACTGGCCTTTTTGTTCTCTGGCCTTCCCTTTTGGGGAAACAGAGATCTAAATTCCCTCAAGAGAATGTTTACTTTGGTTTACAGAACCTAACAACTGCTTGAGATGGGTGAGTTGGTACTTGCCAGAAACAGAAAGAAATAAAATCTGTCTCTTAATTTCTATTAAAATCAGAACTGTAAAAAATGATCTAAATCACTAACAATTATAGAAATTTAAGTTAAAGCAAATCTGGAATACTACCTCACACCCATAATATTCATTAAGATGACTAAAAGGAAAATTGCCAGTGCTGGAGGGCATGTGGGAAAATAGGTGTCTACGAGAGTTATTATTTTTTAACAGGTATTAGGACCAGAGATTTAGAACTGAAAGGGAACACCTCACCTGATCCCCTTATTTTACCAGTGAGGGAACTAAGGCCCCCAAATGTTCAGTGACTTTCCCATTGACACATGCAGTAAAAGGAATAAAATCAGGGTATCACTCATCCACCTAGGAGACTTGCAATGAGGAGTAATGATTTTGTGTATGTGTGTGTTGGGGGTGGTAATTTATGCAGGCAAACCAGAAAGCTCTTTCCTAACAAAGGACAATTGCATTCTGTTTTGCAAAGTATTACTCTTAGGGGAATTGTCAGAATCAGTAGTCATTCTGAGATGAGACCTGAGGGCATTGGTAAGAAATTCAATTTAATCCAACAAATATTTATTAAGTATTATTATGTGTAGACTATGATGCTTATGTGCTAGGGTAGATACAAAGATTTTTTAAATGATCATAAACTTGATGACCATAATAAAAAACAAATAACTAATAAACATATTAAATGAGTAAAATCTCACATTAAATCCTTGATATTTAACAAAGTAGAAACAAACAAATTAGCACAAAATGTGGTGCTTTCTAAGTCTCTTGTCTGCCTTTGGCTTTGTTTTATTTCTATTTTTTAAAAATGTAGTTTTAGTTGATGTCTATACAGATCTGCTTTTGCTAACTTTTTTGTGTTATTTGATATAGTTCTTCCATGTTTCCTTATGTGCTTCATATTTTTTAACAGCATCACAATATTTCATTGATTAATATGCCACAAATGATTTATCCATTCTCTGATTGTTGTACATATAATTTGTTTCCAACTTTTTACATTATAAATAAAAGTAGCTACATCCCCAATTTGAGAATATGGTGTAATGGATAGAGTTGGCCTCTTAATCAGGAAAACCTGGGTTCAGAATGACTCCTTGATACATATTGGCTTGTATGGGCCAAATTTAGAATGGGAAGAGTTAATTGGGCGGCTCACCGTAATATTGGGGTTCAGAAAATAACGGAAGACCTCTAGGACCAGAATTTCCTCTCTTCCAAACTGCTTTTTTTTAGTTATTTCACTCAGACTGATAAGAAAGGAGATTAACATCCTCTTTTCCACAAACAAATCAGGTTTTATTAATGGGAACAAAATTTACAACACAAACTCACCACCACCTGGAATCTGTAGTTCTAAGGAAAATCAGCTGTGCAGTGTCTCCTGGTTCAGTCCGAAGGTCAACCACTACCAGCTCCCCTCTCTCTCTCTCTCTCTCTCTCTCTCTCTCTCTCTCTCTCTCTCTCTCTCTCTCTCTCTCTCTCTCTCTCTCTCTCTCTCTCTCTCTCTCCCTCTCCCTCTCCCTCTCCCTCTCCCTCTCCCTCTCTCTCTCTCCCTCTCCCTCCCTCCCTCTCTCCCCCCCCCTCAAGGAGGGTCCTTGCCCATGACAAGACTGGGCCTTTCACTTTTCTGGGGGTCCCTAGAGAGATGCTCTTACTGGTGTAACCCTGGGCATGTCTGGACATATCTAGTTTGTGTAACATGGAGGCAACCTGAAAACCCTATGGAGCATGTCCATATTGCCTACCATGGAAGCTCCTGTGTCCTCTACCATGAGGGTGGGGGTAGCCTCTTTTGATTGGTTTCCTGGCATCTACTGAGCCCAAAATGAATGCCATGAATCAAATCTAAGATAAATGAAGGACTTTCCTTCCCCTGTTCCCTCTCTTTTGCCTGAGTTCCCCCCCCAAATTTGTTTGTGGTGTTCTTCTCAGTTTCAAGTGTTAGGGGACCCCAGGGGTCCTAGGAATTCAAGGCATAGCAAAGATTTTGGAGATAGGATTGTGGGTGGGATGGAGTATACCCAAACCAGGCCTAATGACATTTAAGGCACATTTTGATTGAGAAAACCACAAATTAACATTGTCTATGTTTTATTGTATTTTTATTTATTTTGTTAAGCATTTCCCAGGGGCAGCTAGGTGGCACAGTGCCCTGGAGTCAGGAGTACCTGAGTTCAAATCCAGCCTCAGACACTTAACATTAGCTGTGTGACCCTGGGCAAGTCACTTAACCCCAATTGCCTCACTAAAAACAAACAAACAAACAAAAAACCTTTAAAAGCAATCTACCTCAGATCTGGCAAAACTGGTTTCTGAGTCCAGCCTCATCCCAGCCCTGTGCTACTGGTCCTTCAGCCTGGTATTCAATCTAGGTGCAGGGATAATTAACTTTTATATCATATATCTTTTTCCATTCTTGTGAAGCCTTTGGGCCCCTTCTCAAAGTTTTTAAATTCATAAAATATAGGATTCAAAAGGACACTAGTTATATTGTTACAATTATAACTTTTTTTTAAGGGGTTTATGGCTCCTAGTTAAGTTCTCCTGATGGTTGCTGGGAACTCATTTTAGAGACTTGCCTCTAGCCGGGCAGCCTCTGCAGCTCACTTCAGGAATGCTGAAACTTCTGGAATTTGCATATAATGCTCCAGATGCAGGAAGAGTGAGGCTCCTCCTCAGGGATGGAGGGGGGGGAAAGGGGAGGAATTACTTTCCAGCCTCAGCAAAAGTGATAAAACCACCTTGGACAGCCACAGTGGTCAGAGAGAAAGGGCACCTGTGGTGTTAACAACCCAAGAATCAACCAGAGCTGCTGGGAGACCCTCTGCTCATGGCCATTTCTTTAACTACTTCTACTTTCTTTTTCCTTCAGGCTCGAATTTCTTGGGAAAACTTTGTATGACACTTCCTAAATGATGTCATGCCTTGCTGCATGTGTAGGTGTATGTATGTAACACCTATGTAGGTTGTGTGTGGTCACATGGGTCTTTCTAAATATAGCTAATTGGGATACGTAAATAGGTATCTTGAATGTATTCTCTGCCCTCCTTTCACAAGGAAAACTTTGCTAGGCAGGGAATAGGAGAGTAACTGCTAAACACTGGGGATGCAAAGAGCTAAGGATTCCAAGAGAGGTGAGGAAGGAGAGTTTTCCAGGTGTTGGGGACAGCAAAAACATGGAAGTAGGAGATGGAATAAGCCCTATGGAGAATATCAAGCAGGCTGATTAGGCCTATTCTGTAGAATGTATAATGGAGAAAGATATGTAATCTTCCTACAAAGAAGCCTGGGGCTAAAGTGGGGCAGTGGATAAAGTCTTGAGCCTGAGGTCAGGAAGACTCTTTGTTAGAAACAGGTAAACTGAGGCACGACTCCTGGTCTAGTGCAAAGACGGAAGGCCATTTTATTTCGATCTTGCAAGAAAGGGCAGGCACCCCAAAGGAGTGGTTCGCCTTTCCACAGTGAAATTCCCATTTTTTATCCTAGATCTAACACAAGGTCTCTTCCCCCAACCAGGTTCACATTCTGCACAATACTTCTAAATAGATAGACCCCCCCCCCCCATATGGTGCCACTGCTGCCCCCACCCCATGGGACAACCAGACCCTGAGATTTTAAGATTTTTTTGTTCTCTAACTTCAGAAAAGCTCTGTTGACTCAGCAGGGAAAGGAAGGAAAAGTTTGGGTAGTGGGGATAAGCCTTTAGGGTTTGAATTACATAGTTTGTTCTTATCTGAGACAAATTATCCTCTACTGATTAACTGTTAAATCAGCAGGAAAAAGGAAGGAAGGGTGGAGATGGGGGTGGGGGGGGCAGCGGCAAGAAGTGCCCAGGACTTGAATAATGTATCCTGCCAACTGAGGCAGACACACCATTCCTCATCTCCCCGAATTTAAATCTGGCCTCATATACTTACTAGCTGTGTGACCCTGGGT
Organism: Dromiciops gliroides; assembly: GCF_019393635.1. Taxonomy (NCBI): domain Eukaryota; kingdom Metazoa; phylum Chordata; class Mammalia; order Microbiotheria; family Microbiotheriidae; genus Dromiciops; species Dromiciops gliroides. Next base: position 371,483,493 of record NC_057863.1, on the reverse strand, counting down.
AAGTCACTTAACCCTGTTTTCCTCAGTGTCCTCATCTATAAAATGAGCTGGAGAAGGAAATGGCAAACCACTCTAGTATCTTTGCCAAGAAAACACCAAATGGGGTCACGAAGAGTCAGACATGACTGAACAACAAAACAACAAATTGTGAAGGTACTTTAGGTATCAAAAAAATTTTTTTTCTCCCCAGAGCAATAGGGAGTTATTATTTTTTTTTTGAGGAGAAACGATCAGACCCATATTTTTGTCATCTAAATTTGGCAGCTGTGTAGATGATTGACTGAAGAAGGGGAGAGGCTAGAAGCAAAGGCACCAATTTTATGGTAATAGTGCAGGAGAGAGGTTTGGAACTAAGGTGGTGGTCATGTGAATAGAATGGATTAATGGAATAGCTATTAGAGAAGTAGAATAAACAAGATTTAGCAACTAATTGGATAGAAAGAAAGAGGCGAATATGATTCAAATTGAATATGTCTGTGACTACAAGGATGGTGGTGATCACAAGGACAGAAAAATTAGGAAGAAAGAAGGGTTTGGTAAGAAAGATAATGAGCTCTATTTTGGGCTTGTTGAATTTGAGATGCCTGTAGGACATCTATTTGGAAATGTTCAATAGGCAGTAACTTTAGCAAGTAGTATCATACCCATTAATCATAGGAATAAGCAAACCTATAGAAAGAAATCAAGACAATAAATTATACTGTTAAAAGATGGTATTTTTTTCAGGCCTGGCCCTCAATAATGAAGCAAACCCAGGAAGAGAAAATTTAAAGGAATTTATTGTAGCACTTAAGGCAAATGCCCATTGTGTGTCAGGCAGTGATTTCAAAGCACCTGCTGCTTTTTATAGACAATTTTTACAATAAAGGCAAGACAATTCTGATAAGTATAAGTTTCTAAAAGAGGATGGGCGGGGCAGCTAGGTGGCACAGAGGATAGAGCAGGCCCTGGAGTCAGGAGTACCTGAGTTCAAATCCGGCCTCAGACACTTAACACTAGCTGTGTGACCCTGGGCAAGTCACTTAACCCCAATTGCCTCACTAAAAAACAAACAAAAAAGAGGATGGGCTAGTGCCCCATCATAGCTCCTCCCTTACCTATGAGTTGATTAACTCCTACTCAAAGGACAATCCCTACTAACTACCTGGCACAAATAGAAAAGGATAAGGAGATGGGAAACAATGGGGTCACTAGGATTGACTTGGCAACAGTGACTGATTCTCCATAATACAATCAGGATAACAGGTAGACAGGAAAGAAGTCAGCCAAAGGCAAGAAACAAGTTGAGAAATTTGTATCAGATGGAACTATAGGCTTACAAACTAAGGGTAGGATCCATTCCTGAGGATGGATCTAATATTTTTTTCTTCAGTAAATGAAAGCAAATCCGGTATTCTCTGACCCCTCCTCATACTGGCCATACAGGCTTGGACTTAAACCACAGAACAGGCCAGATGCATAGTCTCATCATAGTTACTAGAGGAAACAGGCCCCTGACATTATCTTTTTTCTTTGGGGAAAAAAAATGACAGGTTAACCAATAGGATACTGCAAAAATGTCAAACTGCCCAACTGAGGTCCTTCAAGGGCAGAGGGTGGGAGTCCCCCCTCTTTAACAGTGGGTAGAGCAGGAGCTGGTGAGTTAGGTTGGCAGCTTCATTTACATAGTTTTGTGGTTTTGATCCACAATGCTAATGTTCTTTTAATGCAGATTTTATCTGTAAATTCTATTTATTGTGTTTGGTCATTAACATTAAATGGCTAATGTATTTATTCATCTTAGGAAATAGAAATGCAGCCCATAGTCTGTCTGTCTGATTCTCTGATTTGCAGCCAAGAGCTCAATCACTGGAATAGAATAATGTTGCCCATTAACTTTTAAATTGATACTAGACTGCTGGGTTTGGAAAACATGTGGTCTCTCCTTTTGTGGGTGTCGGCTTCCTCTCAGACAACACTGGCTCTTATGTTATAGTTGTGAAGTAGAAAATTTGGGTTTGATAGGAGGAAAAACCTGCCTAACAATTTGAACTCTTCCACAGTAGATCGGGGTCAAGGGTGTACAGAGCCTGGACTGACTATGTCAGTGCACCTGCAAGGGGAAGAGCCAACAGTAATGCTCCTATGTATGCTTGGGATTGGGCTACCTTGGGAGGATGTAGCGAGATTTTCAAGCAAAATCTAGGTGGTAATTTGTTAGTGTACATTGTAAGAAAGATTCTTTTCTAGAAGAGGTTGGACTCTGGTTGCCAAGGTTCCTTCCAATTCTGAAATTATGCAATTTTTTCCCCGATGAGGATAATAGTACTTGCAGTACTATTCAACACCTTGTTAGGAAATAGGAAAAGGGATAACGACTGGACCTGTTGCTGTTCATTCTTTGTTCTCAAAGAGGACCAATGACATCAGGAGGGTAATGGATGATTTTCAAGTGAACAGGATTTAAGTGAGGCAGAGCTGTGAAAAGTCATCAGCCTCATTTTCTCCTCCAGAGTCACCAGAGTCCAGTGGCAAGAACTGATAATGACTCAGGGTGCAGTGAGAGACCTTGGCCTTTTTAAGCTAAGGTCTTTCCCAGGTCTCAGTTGATTTCTTTGGGATAGGAAAATTATAAAGTGACACGCTAAATAACTGCAAAGGTGTCACCCCTCCTCTGCAATTTTAGTCTAAGAATGTTGTTTAGGAGAGAGATGACAAACATACAGCCTCTATCCGCCCAGCCCCATCTTCCAGATTATAATTTAATTGGGAAATACTTAACAAAACAAATAATACAATAAAATACAGATAATATTAATTTGTGGTTTTCTAAGTCAATATAGGATTCCAGATATCCTTATGTAATCAGCTGAGTAGCAAAGGGCCCAGAGCACTGAGAGAGTAAGTGATTGTCCCCTAAGTCAGAATGCTTCTCTGGGATCACATAAAATAATGGAAGTGAAAACCCTCTGTAACTATAAAGCATTATCTAAAATGTGACCTGCTATTTCCTTGACTGAAAAGGAAATAATCATAAATAATTCCCTACATTTTTTCTAATTATACATCTTTTTTCTATTCCTTTGCCATACTTACTTCTGGGATTTCATTTGGATAGGGAACTTCCTCTAACCATGAAGGTCAGTGCCTTCCCTTCAACTTGGAGTCTATGAGAGTTGCCTAGGGCAGGGCTTCTTTAACTTTTTCCACTCATGACCCCTTTTTGCCTGAGAAATTTTTATGTGACCCCAGGTATATAGGTATATAAAATAGGTATACATAACTTTTTACTGTTGCCAAATTTTTCACAACCCCCATATTCAATTATGTGACCCCATATGGGGTCGTGACCCAAAGTTTAAGAAGCCAGGGCCTAAAGAATTCAGAAGGGAAGTCACTTGTCCAGGGACACTAAACCAGGATATTTCAGAGGCAGGACTTGACCAAACTTTTAGGAAAGTGTTCTATTAAATCTCCATCCTACTAGGTCACCAATATGTATTGTTGGTAATAAGGCAAGTAGTAGGTTACCTCTGATAGAGTGCTGGGCCTGAAGTCAGGAAGACTTGTCTTCCCGAGTTCAAATTTGGCCCCAGACACTTAATAGCTGTGGTGACCTTGAGCAAGTCACTGAACTCGGTTTGCCTCAGTTTCCTCATCTGTAATCTGTAAACCAGTATCTTTGCCATGACATCCCTGAAATGGGGTCATGAAGAGTTGGATAAGACTGAAACAACTGGATGACAACAACAATAACATCCTGACTTCAGGTCCAGTTCTTTCTCCTTTGCCCCACATAGCTACCTAGGGAAGTGACTGCATGCTGCTTAGGAGAAAACAGCATGATCACCATGACTACTGACACTCAGGAAAAGTGCTGGAGAAAGAGGACCTGGGTTCAAATTACAGTTCTGATCTGACACTTGCTATCTCTGTGATCTTGGGCAAGTCACTTAACCTCTGTCTACTTCATTTTCGACTGCAAAATAGAAATAACACCACCTAAGACCCAGGATTGTTGTGAGGATCAAGTATATTTATAAAGTGCCTGGCACATGCTTAGCACAAAGTAGGTGCTTAATAAATGCCTGTTCTTTTGCCTCATCATTCATTCCTCTAGTAAAAATCACGCACACTGGTTTTTCTTGGAATTACTCTTTGTCATATATTGCAACCTGCTCACACGTCATGAGCTTTGCCATTGCCCTCTCTATGATATGGTTTGGTTTGGTTTTCATTGTTTTGAGACTTTAGGGTCCCATGATTCACAGCTATACAGTAATACTGGTAGAATACTGGCAGTAAAACCATCGTCCTTTGTTTATGAAAGACATTACCTATCACAAAATGTATATATAAGACAAACTCTGTTTAAAAAATGAGTAGAGCTGATGCTCAGGAGAAATACCAGGGGCATGCTGGCAAATATTTAACTACCAGACCTCTTGGGGAAAACAAAAACAAGTTTAATCTGCATTACTAATATTTTCTCCATCACTTTATGAAGTCTAGACAATGAACGAAACAAATCAAGCTCTGATTTGTAGTGTTTTCCAATTTCAGGTTTACAAATGCTCACAATGAAAATTTAACAACCAATTCCCTGTTCAAGCTGGCTCTAGCATACCCCTGGGAGAAACTCAAAAGGGAGCTATTACATTCAACAATACATTCAATATTCTATACATTCAATATATTAAATGTCTACTACGTGGAGAGCCCTAGGAAATGTAGTACAATGGAAAACTCTTAAGCCTGGGAGTCAAGAGGAAGGTTCAAGTCTCAGCTTTACCACTAACAGGTGGCTGAATTCATTGGTCCAGAGAGTGGAAAAGAACAGACTAACTTTTTCTGCTTCACCTGTTATCATTAAAATTAGTAGAGCACTTGGCTACCCACCCTTGACACTGAGATTCTTAAATCTGGCAGACTTAAGCTGATTAGAATGACTCCATCCAAAGAGTAGCTCAAATAAGGAAATCTGGTCTTCTAAACAGTGAGTAGAAATGATTCTTAGGAGAAATACAGATGGAGACTATTCAATTCAACAATAACAAGTTCAGCAAAGAGATATTAAGTGACTAGCAGCTGCATAGTACTTATGCTAGGCACTGGGAGGAGAGATTCAAAGTTTAGAGAGGTAGTAGGGTGACTGGGAGAGAGATTCTTTGATTTGGACTTCAGAAGACTTGGGCTCCCATGCTAGAGGAATTCAAAGTTGGAGAGAAAAGAAAGAAACAGATGAAAATTTTTGCATTTACAAGTTTGACTGCAATTTTTATATTGTGAAGATTTAACCCAATAAAAGCTAATCCATCTGATCAAACTGAATAAGGCAACAGTGTCCCTTAACTATTCTAGGCTTCAGCTATCTCATGTATAAAATAAAAAGAGTTGAATTATCTCTCAGGCCTCTTGCAGCTCCAACATTTTATAATCCATGGGCCTTATAAAGGAATTATACTGCATCAACTCCTTTTAATAAATACTGAGCCAGGGGACCTGTAATTTACCTAATAGCAATATGTTCATAGTTTCTGCCCCAAAACTGTTGTTAAAATAGATCTTGGTTTGGGCCTCTCCCAGATTAATGAGGCAAACTCTGGAAAAGAAAGATACAAATGTTGTATTTAGCATACTAAACCTGCTGATGGTTGGGTGTGGCAGGCTCCATTCAAATTGTGAGCTGCATTGTATAGATAGGAATAAACAACTTCCATGTAAGGGCAAAATATTGTGATGGGTTCATGGAATTATGAAGAGATGGCACCAGTGCCACTAGTGCCATCAGCTCCTTCTTCATTCAAATTTCATAGGAAATCGGAATTAGAAAATTTACCACCACCATGGTCCCAAACTCCAAGTCTAAACCAAGTCTTTAAAATGGAGTCACTCAGACTGACTCAGCACAATTTGCACACTATCTTCAAACTATTTTATTTCAGGAAACAATGTTTGCATTCTGACCTGTGGGTAACATGCACATATCTTGGGACCTCCTAGCAGGATGGCCTGTGAGAAAAGAAAAGATGGAAGAATTTGGGAAAAGGACACTTTTCCTTGATTCTCTCAAGGAGACTTCTCCACTATTACTTTAAAATTGCAGTTCTCAAAGTGTGCTCCATGGACTACTTCTGCTGGTCCCTGAGGTCCTTTCGGGGGTCTGTAAGCTCATAACTATTTTCAAAATAATACTAAGATGTTATTTGCCTAGTAATATACTTTTCCAACCACACATCTCTGTGAAGCCAGATTTTCTTCATATACTCCAACCAAAACAACATATCACAACAGATTGAATTCAGAAGCAGATATGAGAATGCAGCTGTCTTCTATTAAGCCAGACATTAAGGAGATTTGCAAATATATATAAAACAACGTCACTTTTTTACTAAATTTTTTTTCATTTTGGAAATATAGCTGTATTTCATAAAAATATATACTTTGTTATATAGTTGGTTTATTATTGTTATTTTTAAATGAATATTTAAAAAATTTATTTATTTTAATTTAAGATACAGTAAATATAAATTTGTATGCCCTACAGAAACAAAACCTCTTTGGGATCCTCAGTAATTTTAATAGTGTAAATGGGTGCTGAGATTTAAAAAGTTTGAGAATCAATGCTTTAGATTAAAAAAGGAGAGAATAGACCATGGCTTCTCTGCAATTTATAGTCAGAGAGAGCTGTCCAAAGCATTGGGAAGTTCATTGAATTGTTCAGGGTCACACTGCCAGTATATGTCAGAAGTAGGATTTGTACCCAGTTCTTCCTGGTTTCAAGACTGGTTTAATATTCATCATAGTAGGAGGAAACTACCAAGGGCCAGACCCTTCTGCTTTAGGCAGCAAAACTATAACAGAACTAAATAGTAAGATAGGGTTTTGAGCTGGAATAGATTTTAGAGATAATATCACTCAATTCTTTTGTTTTATAGATGATTTCATTTTCTCTGAGCTGCAGTCTGCTTGGTTTCTGAATTTCTTTATCATCTTCCTCATGCTTCCCCCCAAATAAATTAATCACCAGGAAACTTACCATCATAGAGATTGATTCATCTTTGATATTCATACCTCATTAGTACCCTCATTCTGTCTCTCTGAAAAACTCCTTTATTTATAGTGGACTCAAAATTCCAGTCTTCCCTTCATTTGCCATAAGCCTCTCTGTTTGGTAAATAAACATTTATTAAGCACCTACTAGAACAGCTGGGTGGTGCAGTGGACAGACAGACTGCCGGACCTGGCGTCAGGAAGACTCTTCTCTCTGAGTTAAACTCAGGACTCAGACATTAACTGGCTGTGTGACACTTGACAAGTCCCTCAACCCTGTTTCCCTCACTTTCCTCATCTGTAAAATGAGCTGTAAAAGGAAATGTCAAACTCCTCTAGTATTTTTGCCAAGAAAATCTCAAATTGTGTCAGGAAGAGTCAGACACAACTGAACAATAAGCACCTTCTTAGTACCAGGAACTCTGCTAAGTACTCATGTTACAAAAAGAAGCAAAAGATCATCCCTTGTACCCAAGGAACTCACTATCTAATGACTATCATCTTCATCCCTCTGACACTGCCCTATCTTTGTGTCAGCTTCTCTTGTGTAATGTCTTCCCTGTTAGACTGTAAGCTCCTTGGGGCAGGGATTGTTTTTCCTTTTTCTTATTTGTATCCCCAGGGCTTTAGTATAGTGCTTGGCATATAAAAGGTTATATATAATATATATATATATATATATAATTTATATATACATATATATATATGTTAGATATAATAAATGTTTATCATATAATAGATCATTGAAATAACTGAGTCTCAGAAAAAATAAGTGACTTGTACAAGATAATACATAGCAGAAAATATTGTGGAAATGAGCTCTGTAATGACTGTACTGACAGATTAAATATGTAAGAGCTTCCCTTTTTCACAGGGGAACCGGACAATGGACTAGCACAACAACTAGCCAATCAGGAGGACTTCTGAATACCATGACCTGCTTGACAACCAGTGATCCTTTGAGAGTAACATTAGCTGAACTCTGAGAAGCTTGCAACTGCTGAAATCAGTCTTGTTCAGCTGTGAGAGAGAAGCAGACACCTTGGTTTATGATTTTTTATGTTTTCAGATGTTTTCTCCCTGGACCTCCTCTTCCCTGACTTTCCAATCTATTGTGTTTCTCCCTTAAATCCCTGCTTAGCCAAGAATACCTCAAATAATCATAAATACCCCAAATATACATAAATACCTCCCCATTGAGCAGGGGAGAACTTTGTCTCACTGCTCCAGCTTGCAAGCTTCTCCTCAGGCAATAAATGCTGTTATAATCTTTGTAAATCGTGATTAGACTGTGGCTCATTACAGGTTCTCCTTTTTGACTATTTTAGCAGTTCACTGGGATTTTATTTTATCACTATGAACCTAGCTTTTCTGAATGCAGTAGTTATCCCACTACTTATTGCCTTGTGGTGGTGGTATTGCTCAGTCATTTCAGACCCAGTGACCCCATTTGGGTTTTCTTGACAAAGATACTGGAGTGGTTTGCCATTTCCTTCTCCAGCTTATTTACAGATGAGGAACCAAGGCAAATAGGGTCAAGTGACTTGCCCAGGCTCACATATATAGTAAGTATCTGAGGCTAGATTTAACTCAGGAAGATGAGACCTCCTGATTCTAAGTCCAGTGCTACTTAGGTCAGGTACCTGAGTTCAAATGTGACCTCAAATACTTATGAGCTATATGACCCTGTCTGACTCAGTTTCCTCAAACTGAAAAATGGGGATAATAATAGCACCTTCCTCTCAGGGTTATTTTGAAGATCAAAGTAGATAATATCTGTAAAGCACTTTCCAGAGTGCTTGGCTTATAGGAGTCAATAATAAATAAATAATAAATGCTTTTTCTTTCCTTCCTTCCTTTTCCCCTTCTGGCAGCAGCAGAATGGGGCCAAATTTAATATGGGGAGAGTTAATTAGGTGGCTCACTTGGTGTTCAGAAAATAGTGAGGGAACTTTAGGTCCAAAACTTCCTCCCCTCCAAACTACCTTTTTAAATTATTTCTCCCAGGCCAAGAAGAAAGGAGCTAAACAGCCTCTTTTCCACAAACGAATCAGATTTTATTTAATGGGAATAAAATACACAGCAAAGGTGAACTTAATAAAGTCAAGGACAAGGGAATAGGGAAAAAGGAAAATGGATAATCTCCCTGGCTCTAGCAAGGCTGTCTCAAACCCAAACTTGCTTTCAGCTCAGCTAATTCAAAGGGCTGAATTTAACTCACCACCAGGGGTCTGTAATTTCTGTGGGAGTCAGCTGTTCTGCCTGTAGTCCATTCCGAATGCTCCTCCAAGGCTAGAGAAAGACTGAGAGTGCGAGAGTGAGCTACTTTCTGTTGGGGTCCCCTTTTCTATTTTCTTCTCCCTCCCCCAAAGGGGAGGTCCTTCAAGTTATATGGCTGAGACTGGTTCCCTGTTCTGCGTTAGTCACATGGTCAGAGCAAAAAATAGCTGGTAGATGATTCATTGTTATTCTTATACTCATAGGAAGATATGGACAAGAGTGACACAGGATGGGTATGAGTAGAGGGGGTGAAACCTCTGCTGTTGGAAGAAACATCAACATCACTGAGATGGGGGGGCAGCTAGGTGGCGCAGTGGATAGAGCACTGGCCCTGGAGTCAGGAGGACCTGAGTTCAAATCTGGCCTCAGACCTTTGACACTTGCTAGCTGTGTGACCTTGGGCAAGTCACTTAACCCCCAATTGGCTCACCAAAAAACAAACAAACATCACTGAGATCTCTGATCCCATAAGTCAAGTATTTCAGTGTTAAAATCTTCCTGAGAGGTTAGAGACTGCCTTTAAGAAGATCAACATCATTAATTTGACTAAAGGTAAAGAAGAAAAATGTTAATATCCTCTAATCTACCCTCCCAAACAATGATGTCAATACTGTTGGTCATTTCAGAATGACCCACTTAAAAAAAATTACCTCTTTTAAAGTTTCGGTTATGTTAATTACTTCCTGACTACTCACAGAATGATAGAAATTACTCTTCATAATGGTGCTGTCTTCCAATAGCTTTTGACCTGCGTGGCTTTGCTACTATCATTATGTATTTGGCTATGGTTCCTTATTTGGAGACATTAAAAAAAAAAACAAAAAAACTTTCCTTTTTCCTTTTCCTCCCATTGTCATTTGCAGTTTACTCACATTTTCCCTTCTTATTAACTTTTCTTCACTGAATTCTTTCTATTTCTCCCTTCGAGCTGTGAGATTGAACTTCCTCAATTCCTCCTTTCGGTAGTGATAACTCACAAACAAGTGGGATGTGTTCATTATCATCTCATACAGTATCTGCCTAGCTGAGAATGAAGTACAGATTTACCCAATGGGCAAGGTGAAGATGTGGGCAAGATAACTCACAAAGCAACCTGCAGAAAAAGGCCGGCTCTGAAATGGAAGGAAAAAAGGAGTTGGGCCTGAGACTGATTGTTACTTGTATTGTGAACATGACAATAGGAAGCCTGCAAGCTATTAGAAACCTCCTCCTTTTTAGTAGAAAAGTACACAACAGCAGAGGAAAATCAGGGCAGAAACCCAGAACAGACAATACAACCAATGATACATTGTCAAATAAGAAATTTCACTGACAGTGGAAGAAATCAGTGGCAGGAGGGGGGTAAACTCATTAATGAGTAAGGAGGGAGGTTGAGCAAAATTTCCTACAATTGCTGGGATGCTGAGGAGGCATTACAAATTTCTCCAGGAAGAAAAATAAATAAGAGAGCTGAACATAATTAGGAAGTAATGAAGTGCATGTTAATACTGATGTTGCTACAAAATCAAGGAGAGCAATAATGGGGAAAAGTGAAGAGACATTAACTGTGCAGAGGCCATGTTGCTGAACTGGCTAATCAAGTCTCTATTTCTGGAAAAAGAAAAAAAAAACAGGAAAGGAGAGTGGTAAAAGTAGAATGATGTAAGTGGGAGAAACTTGAAAAAGCAATGTCGTAAAATTATTGAATATGTGTCATTTAAAATATTGTGGGACTAGCCTGTTTCTGTCTAAGTTATTGGAGAATTAGGCTGGGTTTTACTAAAATATTTCTACTTATAAATTAATAGCATTGCACAAATTTTGGCAGTAAGCATTTATTAAATCATATTAAATGTTAGGAGAGCATTGACTGCATTTAACACAAGGTGAAAAATCCTTAGCACCATTTTGTCTCTAAGAGAGAGCATATGGCTCCAAGCATATTTCAGAAGTCCTACCTTGCCTAGAGAGAGAGAGCTACTGGACTGCCTTCCTCGCCTATCATGCCACCCAGAATGGTGTTTACCTCATGATCCCAGTCTCTTTTCCTCTTCCCATAGAGGTGGCTCTTACACATTGCTCAAAGCTAATTGGCTAGCATCATTTAATTCTATTGCTTGACATGACTTGAGGGTAGTCCAAATTAAAATGAGCTTTACCTATGACCTAATGATGTAATGACCTAATGGGAAAGTGTGCAAAAAGACCATCTCTCAAGGGCAAGGCAGATGAAGTCCAGGTGTGTCTAATCTCATCTAGTCAATCCATTTCTATTGATTAGATTATATTGGCTCCTGGGTGGTCCCAAAAGGCCAAGTGGGGGTGAAGAGAAAGCTGACTAAGACTGGGTCCCTGTGTCCTCCAAGAAATCATTATCAATAATTATTTTCTCACAATCCCCTATGTGCTTCATTAAGAAACCAAAATAGTTTCCTTAAAGAAGTAATAACTAATATTGCAACTACTTTACAAAGGGTTCTTAACTATGGGACTTATGATGATTAATAATGTGAAGCGGAATAAAAGAAAAATTGAGCAACGTATTGACAAAACTAAAGGGGGCAGTTCCCTTTAGGAGGTAGATATTATAAATAGTGTAAAGGGAAAAAGGGAGACAAAAAGGAAAATGTCCATTCAAGTCTCTGGAAGTCTCATCTCCAGATGATTCTTCGGATATCATCTTGATGCAGCTCTGTATTCTGGGCGTGGTCTCAGGTGTGGTTGCAGAGAAGTCTTTCCCAGGTTCTTTAGATATTCTTCCTCAGCTGGAAAATCTCCTCAGCTGGAAAGTCTCCTACAAAATTGGTCTTTATGTAGGAGGCAAAAAAGGGGTTAACAGAAAAACCTAAGATCCAAGTTTTAATTCAGATATGAGCACTAAGAGGGATTCAGACCTCAGTTAATGGATAATTTACAAGTCAGGATGCTAAGTTCTCTTACCCACATAAATCAGTACCCATAACGGAACAGAGGGAAAGAGGCCATGAAGACCTGAAACTATAACAATAAAGAAAATGACAGGCTTTAGAAACTTAGACTAGAAATAAATGAAAAATGAAGATGTTTTGAAACTAGCCATGGGAATCGGAAAGAGACATGTGCAGAAAAGGCCAAATTTGTCCCCACATTCACCTTATGACGTGTAACCCCCCCCCCCCAAACACACCTCCACAGAAAAAGGTACCTGCCTTGGGGGTTGGCTTAGGACCCTAGGAACTCCAAATTAGGATAAGCCCTCCCCTATACCTCCCAAAGGTGGAGAATATTATAATGAGGACAGACCCTCCCCTGTACATCCCTAAAGTGGAGATTATTATAATGAGACTGATAATCAATTTATCCATACTATAAATATAACTGTCTTTTCTTTCACTATTTGAGAGATACATTTCCACTATTCTGGTTCTCTCCCTGTGGTCACCCACAGTATTGCAATAAAACTTGGGAAACTGAGTCACTGAGTCTTGTAATTCTTTTGGAATGACTCATGATCAATTTGACCCCAAATTCCATCCCACATCAGTCTTAAAACAACTTTAAGTAACTTCGCTAATAACCAAATCAAACGAGTTCTCAAAAACATATGTCTAAAGAAATTCAGAATCTTTTAGAGATTTTACAATTATGTATTGTCCAGCTATTAACATATGAAACTACAATAAAAACAAAAATTGGAACATTTTTTTTTTTTGGTGGGACAATGAGGATTAAGTGGGTTAAGCCCAGGGTTGCACAGCTAGTAAGTGTCAAGTGTCTGAGGCCAAATTTGAACTCAGGTCCTCCTGAATCCAGGGCTGGTGCTTTAACCACTGTGCCACTTAGCTGCCTCAATTTTTTTTTTTTACTTAACATTATAACAAATATTAAGCATGAAAGGAATCTTAGAAGTTACTTGGACCAACTCTTTCTTTTTATATTGATGAAATTGATTTGACAATTATCTCCCAGTACTAAATAGATGAGTTTATGGACTAGAAAGATAATACACTCAGACCTGATCTTTAGAGAAATCTCTATAGTGGCTATAAGGAGAGTAGATTGGAATACAGGGGACTTTAGGCAGAAAAGTCAATTAGGAGGCTATTTTGTTAGTCTACCCAAGAGATGAGGAAGGCTTGAGCTAGGGTGACAACTAAGTAGAATATTTAGTGTTTTTCACATAAAGCAGGGTTGTAATGACGATGATGATAAGAATAATAATAGCTAGCATTCCTTCAGTGCTTACTTTATGCCAGGGCACCAGAATGAAAGGATGAGAACAATTTGTCCCAACAGCCACGAAGGCAGCTGAAGCAGGCACTGTGGAACACGTGTATTGTAGTTTGTCCTTCATTTTCAAAGAGGACCATGACATTCAGAGGTGATGTCATGACTTTCAGTGAATTTGATTTAAGTGAGAGAAAGCTGTGCAAAGCCACCAACTTCACTCTCTACTCCAAAGTCATCTGGGTCCAGTGACAAGATATATATCACGATGACTGGAGATGAACCTGGATATTTAAGGCAATTGGGGTTGTGACTTGCCCAGGGTCACACAGCTCATAAGTCTCAGAGGTCAAATTTGAACTCAGGTTCTTCCAACTTCAGGGCCAGCTCTTTCCACTATTTCATCTAGCTGCTCCCATCTGGAGCGCTTAGAGCTTGGTCAGGCATGGAAGATACCAAAGTAATTCATTACATCCCTGGACCGTCAGCAGTTGTCATGATTATTGTCTTGCCACTGTACTTTGATGACTATGGATGAAAGAGTAAGGCTGATAACTGAGCAACTTTGCCTTACTTAAATCCAATTCACAGACAAATCAAGACATCACCCCATACTGTCACTGGTCCTCTTCAGAATGAAGTTAGAACAACAACTATATGTCAGGCACTGTGCTAAGTGCTTTATAATTATGCGATTTTTATCCTTACAATCACCCTGGGGAGTAGGTGCTATTATTATCCTTGTTTTACAAATGAAGAAACTAAGACAAACAGAGGTTAAATCATTTGCCCACTATCACACAGCTATTAAGTGTCTGAGGCAGAATTTGAACTCAGGTTTTTTTAACTTCAAGCCTGGCATTCTAACCTGTATCATCTAAACTTTTTGGTTAAATCCTCTACAAACATTAATTTGTTATCACTAAAAACATGCAATTTGTGAAATCTGTCTATATAAGAGTTGACAAACACCTTCTAGAACAACTTCATTTCTGATGGCATCTTTGCAATACTTGATAGCAAGTATAGTACAGAAGTTGCCGCAGAACATAGAGGGAGCTTGCAGGTTCTACTTAGGCAAATAAAAGAGCTATACAATTTCTTTGTGGGGTGCCCCTTGTTTTCCCCTGTTGTGCTCTTGAAGAATATGAGTAGAGAACCATGGAAATTATGGAAGTTTAAGATCCAACATCTCTTGCTGAGAATGAAGTGGAGAAATTCTGTCTAGAACACTTGGCAATGTCCTCCAAATGAAGTCACTAGATGCCCTTGAAATTCATTGGCTTTGATACAGGGTATGTAGGCAAAACTCTGATATAAAGTATGCTTTAGGGTCAAGAAATGAGAGGCCAAAGACTTCTGGGTAATTTATACACTTCATACCTGCACATTTTTAGGATATTTCCTCTGAAACATTCAAATGTTCTTTTCCTTAAGTTGAAATTTACTGATGTAAATTGATTTATAGAAGAGTACTTAAAAGCTCCATTTACTGATAGTATAATAACCAAAAGACTCAATTTTAAAATCAGATTCTGAAAGGTGTTGAGAAATTTCCTTTGAATTTCTTCCCTTGGAGTCATATAATTTCATACTACTGTATATTATGCAATGGACTTAGGGTCATGTGAACAACAATGTGGTAGACTTGACAGACTCGTCTCAATTAACTTTCAAAAAGTCCCCCAAAGAGAAAATATACACTAGATAAAGAGCAATCACAGCTGAACCCACAGGAAAGGTGTTCATCTCTTATCTTAAAGACTTTGTTGGCATACTCCACTCCCTGCTCATCCCTGTTGTAACAAGTAGTTGATATTGTTTCCCTCATATGAAGAGGAGAGGAAGGGGAAGGGAATTTGACTTCTGTCAGAGGTGGATACAAGTTTGGAAACATTTTTGTTTTGTGGGGCAATGAGGGTTAAATGACTTGCCCAGGGCCACACAGCTAGTAAGTGTCAAGTGCCTGAGGTTGGATTTGAACTCAGGTCCTCCTGAATTCAGGGCCAGTGCTTTATCCACTGTGCCACCTAGCTGTCCCCTACAGTTTAGGAACTCTGATGCAGAACAACCATGATACCTTTCCCCTACTCTGCCAAAATGAATAGAATTTGATTCAACCCAACCAAAAAAAAAAAAAGATGTGAGCCAAGGGAAGAACTGTGGTTGTGATCAGTTTGAGTGACTGTCCCAGACCTATTTCAGGACAGGTGGGGAAAATTTTTTTGCCGCGTAAGTACTTAGGCAAGGGGCTGAGGCTAGTAAAAAATAAATCTACCAATATGGGAGGAGGCTTTGCCTAGGGATTAGGCAATCTAATCTAATCTAATCTAATCCAATCCAATCTATTCTAATCTAATCTAATCTAATCTAATCTAATCTAATCTAATCTAATCTAATCTAATCTAGGATAGATTAGGTTTTTGCCTAGGCATGTACTTATCATCAAAGGAGGAGACAGAAATTAAGTGACAAGGGAATATAATGGAAAAAAATTCTGAATCAACAAATTTTCAAGGGGAAAAAACATTCAATTAAAAACCTACGGAACAAGCAGAAAACTCATTAACTTAAAAAAAGGGTGATAAATCCTCAGAGATTGAAAAGGTCTCTTAATTCTTATAAGAAAGGAAACTGAACAAATATCTAACGAAACACAGAAACCCTTGGAATATCAAGAGATCATGAAACAATATAGAATAACACAATACTCCAGAATGGTTCAAAAGAGAAATAAAAAAGCACCACAACAACCATCATCATTAATCAAACGATCATTAAAGAATTACTATGTATCAGGCACTGTGCTAAGCATTTAGGTGGCATAATGGAGAGAGAACTGGTCCTGAAGTTGGGAGGACCTGGGTTCAAATGTGACCTCAGACCCTTACTAGCTGTGTGACCCTGGGAAAGTCACTTAACCCCAATTGAATTAAACATCCTGGGCCATCACCAGTCATCCTGATATATATCTTGCCACTGGACCCAAATGGCTCCAGAAGAGAGATGGTGCTGGTGACTTTGCACAGCTGTTATGTTTAAAATTTAAATGTGTGAAGAAAAACCTAATGTGTGGTCACCTTAAATTAGAAGCTTTAGCACCAGTCTTTTGGCATTAAGGACTTATCAAAGCATACCAAGTATTAGTAAAAAGAGAACACGTGGAGTTCAGAAAGTTAGGAGATCTGTCTATTCTGCCTGCCCCTCCTGTAGCTGCAAGCTTGTCCCAGCCACTGAAAAGAGAGTTTCCCAGTTTGTTTGAGTGGAAGCTTCCTTCGGGACCTGAAGAGGGGCAGCTCCCATACACAGCTCCAAGTTAATTGGCTGGTAGCATTGATTGACATGACTTATAGGCAGTTCTATGAATAGTGACAACTTCCTGACACCAAGTCAAGCCACATGTTTGCTAGGGGGCGGGGCCCTAGTTCTCACACATCCCTGCCTCACTTAAATCCAATTCACTGCAAGTCATAACATCACTTCCCTAAGTCATGGTCCTCTTCAAGAACAAAGGACTATACAAAGAAAGACAAAAACAAAGTTCCCACCCTCAAGGAGTTCACATTGCAAAGGGAGGGCTAACATGTAAACAACTATGTACATACAATATAAATACAGTGAAAATTTGAGTTGTTCTCAGAGGGAAGGCAATAGTAGTGCCTAGACATCTTTGACCTTTCATTTCTTGACCTTAAAGCATAAGGTATATCTGAGCTTTTGCCCACATCTCCTGTATCAAAGCCAATGAGTATGAAGGCATCTAGTGACTTTTTTTGAAGAATCTTGCCAATTTCAGGGCATGGGGATATGCAAAGGCCTCTTACTAAATGTAATTGTCAGAATTTATAGCCATATCTGGAATAATTATTAGATTAGAAAACAAATAAACAAACAAAAAACGTGAATCCATGATGGCAAGTTCTTCGAAAGAAGTAATTTGGAATAACAAGGAGAATAAAAGGAAGTAAAATATGACAGTAGAGAAGCAAAAGATAGTGATGTTAAAAACACATGCAAAACAAACCCACAAAACATTTAAACAAGAATGCAAACAAGGAACAAGCCATTGACCTTGAAAATGGGATGCATAAAGACAATTTAAAGATTGCAGATCTTCCAGAGAAACATAAATAAAAAAAGCCTGATCACTCTACTGCAGGAAAATTTCAAGAAAACTCAGAATTTATAAATTCAGAAAACAAAGCAGAAATCAAAGAATCCACAGATTGCCTTTAAGGGAGAGATGGGACAGGGAACTTATGTTCCAAATTCTAAGGCACATAGTGGTTAAATTTAACTGACATGACAAATTCTGCAAGCAACCAGGACAAAAAATTTCAAATATATAGGAAAGGAAATTCAAACAACACAAAGACAATTCTGAAATAACCAGAAATGATAGAACAGAATAAAATAATATTTTCTGAAAAGAAAAATAGTCAAAGATGCAACTCAACATGATATCTCTTTCAATTCGGAGACTTATCATCAATATTAAAGTATTATAAGAAAAGAAACAGATGTGAGCATATTTTGGGGCACTCAAATAGAGTACTAACTCCTCCCCACTCCTAAATTAAACTTATTTTCTCCAGGATAGCATTAAAATCATCTTGGGGTCTTGGTCCAGGGAAACAAGAAGCTAAAGCTGATGATATCACTTCATGATCACCTGAGTGAGTATAAAAGAGCTAGGAGATATTGCAGGTGCTATCTGATGATTGGTTTCTAGAAAATGATGGGTAACAGGAAAGGGAGCTTCTATCAGATGAATCAATACTGTTGTTGTTGTTCAGTCGTGTCAGATTGTTCATTACCTTATTTGGGATTTTCTTGGCAAAGATACTAGAATGGTTTGCCATTTTCTTCTCCAGATCATTTTACAGATAAGGAACTGAGGAAAACAGGGTTAAATGAATTGCCCAGAGTCACACAGCTAGTCTGAGGTCAGACTTGAACTCAGGGAAGTGAGTTTTTCTGACTCTGGGCCCAGCACTCTATCCACTTAGCTGCCCCAATATACATCTTTGTTATATATTATTTTCCTATAATGCCTAAGGTTTTTCTTTGTTTGTTTCCCGTTGAATAACAAATAACTAAATAGGTAATACTACCAAAGAAGGAATAACTAAAAAAATTACCCACTTTTGGATATTATTTTTTTCATGCTTCTCTTTTTTTGGGGGGGGGCAGAGACAATATACTCTATTCAATTCCCACCTCCTTCCATGCAAATTCTTTCTTACTTTCTTACTCCTTTATTTTTTTGGGTGTCATTCCGTCAATTTCACCATAACAATGACACCCTCTGTCTACATATACTCCTAATTATTCTTATAATAAAGTTGTTAAGACTTACAAATATTATCATATATACATATACATATGGATATATATATGTATGTATATATGTATGTGTGTGTATATATATTTGCAGGGCAATGAGGGTTAAGTGACTTGCCCAGGGTCACACAGCTTGTAAGTGTTAAGTGTCTAAGGTCAGATTTGAACTCAGGTCCTCCTGAATCCAGGCCGGTGCTCTATCCACTGCAGCACCTAGCTGCCCTCCTATTTTTTTTTTAAAAGAAGAAATACTATGGCATTAAAAAGAACAACACCTAAAGCAGAGGAATCATAAAATTGTTGTTTTAAGTGGACAAGGAAATAAAGAGGAAAACAGCCAAGTATCATAGAATAAACACCACAAATTTTCTACAGATGAATCAGTATATTTATGGAACAAATTTTCAGAGAGAAAGTGTGTGCATAGGTGGAAAGATGAAAAGTATATGGTAGAGGGAAATATGTGATGTACTCATCAATTCCATGGATGAACAGTGAAGAGATAATTCCTATAGTCTACAGAAGAATGAGAGAGGTGACAGAAGGGAGAGATTGAAACCTGGGGGAATTAAGGAGGAAGGTCTCAACTCAGTAGAGGAGAGCTCTCATTGAAAAGCACTCCCATTGGAGAAAAGATGTGTTTAAAATGGGAGATGGGGAGGTAGAAGTTAACACAACTCATGAAAGAGTGTTGTGCCCCTATTGGCAAAATCCTCTATCAGGACAAGGGAAAATGGAAGTGCTATGGTAAATGGCACCCAGAAGGATGGAAGGGCACATACCCAGAAACAAGATTATATAGCCAATAGAAAGGAGAATCACTGGATTTCATAATTTGGGATGAGATAATATCTACCAGTAGACATTGATTCTGTTTATATTATTTACCTCATGAATTGATACTTCTAAAAATGAGACACAATATTGCCCCCTCCCCCACCCAGCCTCCCCCAAAAGAGCAGGAGACAATAGGACAAAATCTACAAAGGCAATAACATAAAAATTACCTAGAAGAGGAGCTTAAACCTGTTACTTCTGAAGCTTTAATGCCACGAGTAACATAATGAAATTCATGAAGGAATAAATAAAGACATAGAACATGAATCAGAAAATATAGTTTAGAATATAGAGAAAGGGAAGAGAATTAATGAAGATAATATGGCAAAGAAATCCTTCTTTTAAAAAGGCACATAAAAAATCCTAATAAATAAAAGAATTTGGAAGGGAGGAGATGAGGAGGAATGTTAAATTAGTTGCCTAACTGAGAGGAGGAAAAGAAAGGGGGAGAAAGAGGAAGAATTAGATATGTAGAGAAAATAATGAAGGGCATGTAATTCAATATTTTATGTAAAACTACCTATCCAGGTGAAGGATTGATAGGAGGGTAATGGGGAGGAGGAAAGAGAACCTACAGGAATAGGGTTGCACCGAAGAAATTTAAGTGAAACTAATTGTAGGGACAATTGTTGCTCAGTCATTTTCAGTATGTTCAACTTTTTGTGACCCCCTTTTGGGTTTTCTTGACAAAGATACTGGAGTAGTTTGCCATTTCCTTCTCCAGCTCATTTTACAGATGAGGAAATAGAGGCAAATGGGATTAAGTGACTAGCCAAGGATAACACAGTTTAGTAAATATCTGAGACTGGATTTGAACTCAGGAAGATGAGTCTTCCTGCTTCTAGGCAAGGCATTTGATCCACTGTGCCACCTAGCTACCCTTTAGGGACAAAGTACTGACTTAAAAGAGTAATGGAAACAAACAAAAATCCTTTAAAAATTCTAAATTCTAGAGACAAGTATGTGAAAACATAAACTTTAACTTTTAATTTTAAACACAAATGGATTAAGGGAACCAATGAAATGAAATGACAGAATGTATAAGAAGTCAAAATCTTTTCCTGTTACAGAAAACATGTAAAAAGTATAAATACACACATATATACATATATACACACATACATACACACACACACACACATATATATATAATCAAACTTGGAGGCTGAAAATTTTTTTACTATGCTTCAATTGAAGCTAAAAGAACCAGAGTTGTAATCATGCTAAGATTCCAACAATAAAATAAAATTATGGTATATAAA
The DNA here is from genome assembly GCF_019393635.1 of Dromiciops gliroides. Classification (NCBI taxonomy): domain Eukaryota; kingdom Metazoa; phylum Chordata; class Mammalia; order Microbiotheria; family Microbiotheriidae; genus Dromiciops; species Dromiciops gliroides. The sequence continues at coordinate 371,462,554 of NC_057863.1, read as the reverse complement.
TAGTGGATAAAGTAATTGCATTTTGCTTAAAGGATCCTAGATATTGAACCAATCTGAATATTAAATACTTATCACCAGATAAATTTATTAAGAAAAAGTTAAATGAATTGCAAAAAGACAGATGTAACAATAGTAGGAGACTAATTTTCCTCTCTTAAAGTTGTATAACTCTAAAAAATAAAAGGAAAATATAGATTTAAACAAACTTTTATGAATTTAGAGCTAAAAGATTTATACTCTCTAAATGCCACCATTAAAGAATATGCATATATTTTTCAGACCCACATGGATGATTTGGAAAAAAAATATGTATCTATATGTGTGTGTATGTATGTATATGTATATATATCTGTGTATATGTATGTATATATGTATAGGTGTGTATATATATTATATATATATAAGAGTACATAGAAAATGAAAATAAATGTAAAAAAGAAATACAAATTGATTAAAGATTTTAATGAAATACCATTCAATTGAGTACACACAAAAGTCAAAGACCTAAAGGAAAGAAAATAACCTTTATTAAGCATCTATTATGTGCCAAGTTTTTGTACTGTGCTAAACACAGGCATATCATTTGATCCTCACAACATCCCTGGAACATAGTTGCAATTATTATCTCAATTTTGCAGTTGAGGAAATAGAAATAGATAGAAGTTAAGTGACTTCTCCAGGGTCATACAGCTAGTAATTATCTGAGGTTGGATTTGAATTCAGTTCTTCCTGACACTAGGAACAACACTCTCATATTGTGCTGACTAGCTACCTTTGGAACCTAATAACGAAATCCTAAATAAGGAGTATGACAAGGAACAAATCATAAAAATAATAATTATGTGAAAGAAAATAATAATTATGATAAAACATACCAAAATTTAATAGAATCATAAATTTAGAAGTACACATATAAGGAACTTTATAGGTTATGCAGTTAAATCTCCCCCTTTCAACTGTTTACATGTTAGAAACTCAGCTAACAGCTCAACTAGTGTTGTATAGCTCAAGTGCTGGCAGCTCAAGTGTTGCTAGCGGCTCAAAGCTCAAAGAATCTAAGCAGGTAGCAGAGGGTGGGTAAAGGCATTTTTTTTGGGGGGGGGCAAGGCAATGAGGGTTAAGTGACTCGCCCAGGGTCACACAGCTAGTAAGTGTCAAGTGCCTGGGGGCAGATTTGAACTCAGGTTCTCCTGAATCCAAAGCCAGTGCTTTGTCCACTGCACCATCTAGCTGCCCCCGGTGAAGGCTTTATTCATCTTTGAAAATGGGCACTCTTCTGAATGTGCTGGAGAGTGCAATGAAGTAAGGTCCCGAACCTTGATTTATACCCACGTTGACCAATCACATAACAGTATTACAATCCATACAGCATTATAGAAACAACCACTCACAGCATATTTACTCATCTCCCATATATGGTAACTGTAACGACCAATCAGATTGCCCCATTAATCAACCAATCAGATTGCAAAACTAGGCCTTAACCTTATTCTGGGTAAGAATGTCCATTCCTCACTAGAACGGTGCTGTGTTAACATATATAACCATACACAACTTGTCAAGAAACAAAACTTAAGCTGGGGTTTGAACACTGGGGTCATATGGGAATCATATGCTTCAAGGTGAACTCCCAACTGAGCTCAGCTCAGCTCCCACAGAGTATAGGCCCCGTTCCAGATCCTACTCGGGCACAAGGCCCAGGAGCCTCAGCACCTCAGAGCCTCCTGTGCAGGGCAGCCCCCCTGCTTGGAGGTTCAGGCAAGAAAAGTGGGGCTTGAAATTAAATCCACTCTATCTTTAGGGCTCTGAGAAGAGTCCAAATGGAGTCTTTTCTCTAATACAGATGAGGAAACTGAGGTTGAGAGAGGTTATGTGACATTTCTTGGATGTAGCTGAATCAGAAATCAGACAAATATAAATCCCATATCTATATATTATTGAATAAACGATTTAGTGATAAAAATTTATGATATATATGTACATGTGGTGACATATTTGTATGTGTTCTCTCTAATTCTCTCTCTCCACCCACTCACACCACCCCCAACCCCCAGCCCCTCATTCATTCTTCAGTAGATCCAGCCCATTTATAGGCACCAAAACCTGGAGAAGAAGCTACAGGACACTCCCTCTCTTGGCTCCAGGCATTTTCTGTGTAAGTCTCCTATGCCTGGAATATTTGTCCTCCCTTTCTCTGCTTCTGGCGTACTTTAAGTCCCAGCTAAAAATGATCTTCTACAGGAAGCCTTAATTATCCTGTCTTAATTCTAGTGAGTTTCCTCTTTTTAATTATTTCTTGTTTATCCTGTATATAATTTGTTAATATACATTTGTTTGCTTGTTGTCTCTCCATTAGATTGTAAATTCCTTGATGACAAGGACTGTCTTATGTTTCTCTTTGTGTCCCTAGTACTTAGCACAATGTCTGGCACATAGTAGGCATTTAATTAAATGTTTAAAGAATGATTGAGAAGAGATAGTCAGAGCAACCTCTAATGACACTAGATAATTGATCATTAGTTTTCTCCAAGTCTTCTTTATCTGCTCCATCTCCTTAAAGATGGAGAGCCAGACTTTGTGACTATTTGTTTTCCTATGGAAGCATAAAAAACACACTACTGTCTGAGGTATTAATGATTCATAGTCTGGCTAGTGAACTACACAGATGATGGTGGGTTGTATTGTTCCCTCCCCAAGCTCTGTCAGCAACATCTTATTTTAGCATTTTCCAGGTCACTGATTAAGAAAACCAAGACTTAATAGTAGGAATTTATTCACCAAAATGCAGTTATAGCTGATACATTTAAACACCCTTTTGTTTTTATTTCTCTCAGCTTGACACATCCCACTGTGCTTTGCTGATGTAACTGGATAGGGTACATCATCCTATGATTTGTCTCTTCTAAGCCAAATGACTTTTCTAGACTGTCTGCTTAGAATATATATATTAAAAAAGCTACTGGACTGTTTCAGAATTTTTATCCCCTTTGTATTCCAGTGAACATATCTGATGTTATTTCCCCACCAAATAAATGTAAATTATATACACACATAAACATAATTCATATAAGATATAGGTATAGATATAGGCATAGATATCGATTTAAGTATATGTAAATAAACTTCATAGACACAAACATTACCATTTACCTAATTTTGTAGTGGAGAAGGCTACCAAATTTTACTGATTATTTTTAATGATATGGTTCAGACTTGTAGCTTTATTGCTACAAGAATAATTTCCAATGTGGAAAACCTTTCCTCTACTGCAGCTGGCACATCCTTGGCATATCTTGGTCAGATAGGATCACCAACACAGAAGTGCTCCAACATGTGCAACTTCCAAGCATCTACATGCTACTGAAACAAAGACGGCTGCACTGGCTCGGTCATGTGCACCGCATGCAAGACGGGTGCATTCCTAAAGACCTACTCTATGGCAAGTTAGCCTCAGGCCAAAGACCTGCTGGACGCCCCCAGCTTCACTAAAGAGATGTATGCAAGTGAGACTTGAGGGCTCTGGGAATAGACACCGGCAGCTGGGAGGAGATGGCCAAGGACTGCGCCCGATGGAGTTCAGTACCCAGAAGTAGCTTTCATGCAGCTGAGATGGGCCTCCAAACTCTGGAGGAAGAAAAACGAATGAGACGCAGGAATCAACGGGCAACAGAGAGCGGTCTTCCAATGTCCTCGTTGCAGCAGGAGCTGCAGCTCCCGTATTGGACTGCACAGCCACACTGTGGCCTGTGGCTCTTCAAGGCACTGATCCATGGTCGTCTGAGACTGGCAGAAGCCTACTACTACTACTACTGCAGCAGCTGGACAACTCAGTAATTTATAGTCTTAAGAGAGTTGCCTGATATAGGAATCAGTAGTTCTCAAAAGAAGAATTGGAAACTGGTGACACAATATGAAAGTTTATTTCAAATAACATGTAATATGGAAATTCTCATCAAAATACCTCTGAGATTTCATCTTGCACTGGCAAAGATGACAGAAGATGGTAATAGTCTTTGGAGGAGTTTCAAAAGAAAAAAATACAACAGGCATGATAATACATGGCTGATGGAGTTATGTCTTCATCCAACTATTCTGGAAAACAATTTCAAATTTTGAGAGAGAGAGAGAGAGAGAGAGAGAGAGAGAGAGAGAGTGTGTGTGTGTGTGAGAGAGAGAGAGAGAGAGTCATTGAGTCATTGCTAGGCATATATGCAAAGGAGGTCAGAGGTGGAAAGATTACATAAATGTAATGGAATATTTCTACACAATAAGAAATGATAAATTGAAAGAATTCAGAGAAACAGAGGAAGATGTGAAGTGATGCAGAGTGAAGTAAGCAGAACAAGGAAAATAAAACAACCTCTCTCTCTCTCTCTCTCTCTCTCTCTCTCTCTCTCTCCATACATCCATACTACATGCATATATACATGTAATGACTACAATTAAGACATAGAGACATATGGGGGACCCTTGGTGTAGAATGTTGCAGATAATGTTAGGCTTGGTTGGTATGCTTGCTAACCTATTTTCTTTTTTTTTTTTTGTCTCTAAACCTATGATAATATGTATGATCCATATAACAAAGAAGACTTCTTTGTTATATGGATCATACATATTATCATAGGTTTAGAGACAGGATTGGGGGAAGACTTCAGAGGCTATCTAATCTAATCCCCTCCTTTTACAGATAAAAAAAAGTGAGAATCAGAGAGATTAGGTGACTTGTACATACATCGTCACATAGCTAGTATTTGCCAGAGATGGATTTTTGAATTTGAGGTTTCTTGACTCCAACTCCAGCCCTCTATCCATGGCACCATTCTGGGTGTGGCAGACTAGAAAGATACATCCAGAAATTAAGGTGTTGTAAAAATAAAAGATAAAATATTTTAAAGAGAAGGTGGGGGAGAGAGAGTTGAGAGACACAGAGAGACACAGAGAAGACAGAGAGAATGGGAGAAAGACAGAGCAAGAGTCATCACTGGGGCTCTGACTAAATGACTTGCACATGGTCCTATAACTAAAATTTTTTCAGGGTCAGGAATAAGCCCCTGTCTTCCTGACTTCAGGCCCCACTACTTCACCTTTTCTAGAGATAAACCAGCAAATATCCATATCTTTCTTTTTTTTTTCTTTTTTACATATAAGGTATTTTATTTTTTCCGTTACATGTAAAGATAGTTCTCAACTTTTGTTTATACAAGCTTTACAATTTCAGATTTTTCTCCCTCCGTCCCCTCCCTCCCCCCTCCCCTAGACAGCAGGTAATCTGATATAGGTTAAAATATCCATATTTTTCAATGAAGTAGTGCTGCTTAAACTTATGTGGTATTAATGTTGATTGGTTTTGAGAGGTTATTTTACTTGATGCCTAAAAAAAGTCTGAGATTTGAATTTCAAGCTTATACAAACAAGAATGTTGTGACTTTATTAGTCATCTTTTAATTTTTGTTCAAAATTGGAAAGACAAACATCTTGTAAATATAGAATCTACAGATGTTCTTATCTATTTTTCATCTTCTCTTTCTTTTCTGTAGTGTGTAATTGTTCAATGATAATTTCTCAGATTCTCAGAATCCCCATTTTTTCATATTCTTTGTTTTTCACATGCTTGTACACACGTAAAATATAAAAGATCATAGAATATAGATGGAGATTAGGAAAAAGTTCTGCAATGTATAGGACTTTTAGAAGTCCTTGAGATTATCACAACCTTGCCCAAATTCCCCCTTGCCAAATTAATTTACTTTGTAATAATTTGTTCCAATCTACCTTGAAAGGCTTAAATATCAATTAATGAAAATTTGGAATGGCTTTAAAAAAAAACAAATAGCATTCATTATCTAATCCACCTCCTTCATTTGTCATACAATCTTTGATGAACCAATATTGTAAATTGCTTTACTACAACTCATCCCTATATGCTTGGTTGGGTTGGGTCTATATATCAGTCTTTAGCAGTTTTTAAATGTGGAAAAATAGTTGAATTGGTGATTTTATTGTTTTAAAGAAAATCATTCCATTTATCTTTTGACTAAATCCTTAGATTTACCTTTGTTTTTACCATAATTGAGGAGTTTGCCATTTTAATGCAATTAAAGCAGTTTGACCTTTTTCTTTACTCTTTAGATTGGGTTCTCACGTAGGCTACTCAATTTGCTCCTAGATGGAGCTTTGTGACACACACAGTGATGCCAATGCAAAGAAAATATTGGTAGGGGAAAGGAAAGAAGACCATTTTGTATCAACGAGATAGAAGAATGTCATCAGTTTTGCTGGGATTCATAGAAACATTTTTAGAAAAATTAAGGTTTTAGGGGAAGCCAAGGACCATTCAATTCTAAAATTCATTGGTCAGTGATGGGTTCTGGTTTCTAAGACAGTAGTAACAAATATCAATATGTGAGAGGTTTTATTTGCCATAAAACTAAGGTAACTTCTCTTTCTACTATTGATTCTTTTATTTTATTTCTTATCTGGAAGGATGCATGGGAAAACTGAGGATGGCAGAGAACTGAGATTTTGTCATAGGTAGCCCACTGACTGGTATAATTTATGTTAATGGTATTTGACTTGTACTCCAGGAATGCTTTCCTGAGAAACAAAGACTGCAAAGAAAACAGACAAGAAGCACTTATTAAGCATTTACTATATGCCAGGTACTTTGCTCAGAATTAGGGAAAAAATACAAGCAAAATAGAAAGAAAGTCCCTGCCTTTAAGGAGTTAACATTCCAGTGGGATATCCTGATATCTGGCTTAAAATATCCATGGAATGAATCCCAGGATTTAGAACTTTAAGGGGCCTTAAAGACCATCTAATCTACAGTTCTCATTTTAAGGATGAGGAAACTAAGGACCCCAGAAATGAAATGATTTATTTAATAACATCATATTAAGTAGCAGAGCTCAGATTCTAATTTGTGTCTTCTGATTATATTTACTGTTTTCCCCTCCTTACACCATAGCTACCTTATTTGGGCAGCTTTATAAAGAAATGCCCCTGGGCAGCTAGGTGGCAGTGGATAAAGCATCTGCCTTGGATTCAGAGGACCTGAGTTCAAATCCAGCCTTAGACACTTGAAACATATTAGCTGTGTGATGTTGGGCAAGTCACTTAACCCCCATTGCCCTGCAAAAAAAAAAAAAGAAAAAAAAGAAAAGAAAAGAAATAAATGCCCCCAAATTATTCCAATTTAGCCTCTACTAAACTAGAAAACTGCCCATAATATGTGTTCCTAGAATACTTGTAAGAAGGATGCTATGATGACTAAATGGTAGACTGACACAAGTGTTTTCATGTCAGCATCAGTTGTCACTGGCATTGCTATTCTAATATTAATATGTCTTGCCTTAGATATACATTGGAATGAGGAGTTAGTCTCACATTTGGAAAATGGACCACCACAATTCTCTTTCCCATTGCCCTTAAAGGCATTGACCATGGAATTTGGTATTGAAATCATATGATGCCTGCAAACAAATTAAAATACTCTGGTAGTCCAATCCTACTTTTTACAGGGACAGCTAGGTGTCACAGTGGATAGAGGACTGGCCCTGGAATCAGGAGGACCTGAGTTCAAATATGGCCTCAGATACTTGACACTTAATAGCAATGTGAGCCAGAACAAGTCACTTAACCTCATTGCCTCAAACATCCAGGGCAATCTCCAGTCGTCCTGATGTATATCTTGCCATTCGATCCACATGTCTCTGGAGGAGAAAGTGAGGCTGGTGACTTTGCTCAGCTCTCCTTCACTTAAATCCTATTCAATGCAAGTCATAACATCACCTCTGGATGTCATGGTCATCTTTGAGAACGAAGGACAAACATCAACAACTTCTTAAAAGGTCACCTAGTAAAATAAATGAAATTTGGGTTTTTTTGTTTTCTTTTCTTTCGTAAGTTAACTCTTTTGACTATTGTTTCTTTCATTTTCTTTTTATTTTTTTGTACCCAACATGAATTTTGTGGTTACTTATTAGCATGCTGTTTTCCAGATTAGCATAATTTTTATTTTATATTTGTCAATTTGATGACTGTTGGGTGATTTCTCAGAGTTGTTTAAGTGCATATTCCTCTGATTACCAGCAACTTCAAGCATTTAAAAAGTAGTTGATAGTTTATGTTTTTCCTTTTGAACATCCATGGACCTTGATCTCTTATTGGCTAAAGAATAGCTCTTATTCTGATAAATTTGTCAGTTCCTGATCAATTTTTACCCAAAAACTCAAGAGATAGTACATAGCCTTTGACCCAGTGATAGGAGCCCAGTGAGATGCAAAAGCCAAAAAGAGTGAGGTCCCATTAATTTAAAAAAAGGTTGATAACAGCACTTTTTAGAATAGCAGATAACTAGAAATGAAGTGGATGCCCATTCGTTGGTGAATGATTGAATAAATTGTAAAATATGGATGAAATGGAATGATATTTTGTAAAAAATGATTAATATGAAAAATTCGGAAAAACTTCAAGAGAGTCATATGAATTAATGAAGAGAAAAATAACCAGAACTAGGAAAATTTACAAAGTAATGCCAATATTGTAAAAAGAAACAACTTGGAAAGAATTGACAACTTGCCTTAATGTGATTAAAAAATTAAACGTTCAAAAGACTGATGGTGAAGCAAGCCCTCTCAGCAGGAAGGTGGTGGACTAGAGGTATGAAATAAGAATACATTTTCAGGTAAATTATATTAGTTACAAGTAGAGAGTTTTATTTGGCTGTGCACTGGGGAGAAAAAAACAACATGGTGATAGTAATATAAAAAAGGAGAAGAATGTCAAGAAAACATTTAAATTAAAAAAAGTAATTTCCCATGTCATAATTATATTAAAGATCTGGGAATTGAAGCTAGTTGAGAAAACATAAACACATATGTTAAAAATCTCCTAATATGAGGCCAGAAGTTGGGGAACTATGATGACAGCATCTAATAGTGCTAATGGAGAGCAAAGAATATCTCAATACTCCTTATAACCAGTGAGTCAAAGGGTGTGAGTGAAAGTACAAGAAGTACTGGAAAGGTGTCCATAATTGCCATACTACCAGGAGGGAGTCAGGTCTTAGCAAGTTCCAGAGACAGAGTGAGGAAGAAAAGGTTTAAGAAGAAAGCAAATTTGGTAACTATTGAGAAGGCACTCCAGAGAGCACAGTGGAAAGAATGGGTAGGTCTGGAGTGGGGTATTTTTGGGTAGGTTTGAGGGGAATGGGAATGAGCAATTGAAAATAACTTACTATATTGGTTGTTGCTCAGTTGTGTAATCTTCATAACTCCATATGGGATTTTCTTACAAAGATGCTGGAGTGGTTTGTTATTTCTTTCTCTAGCGAATTAAGGCAAACAGAGGTTAAGTAACTTGCTCAGGGTCACGCTGCTCATAATTGTCTGAGGCAGGATTTGAATTCAGATATTTCTGATTGTAGGTCCATCACTCTATCCATTGAGCTGCCTACCTGCCTTTATTATACTACATAGGAGATATTTATCCTTTAAATGTTTGATACAATTTGCTTGTGCATCTGATCCTAGGAGTTTTATTTAAAGTAGCTAGGTGGTGCTATGGATAGAGCTATGGACCTGGAGTTAGGAAGACCTGAGTTCAAATCTGACCACAGATACTAGTGGGTGACTCTGGGAAAGTCACTTAACTTCTATCTGCCTCAGTTTCCTTATCTGTAAAATGAGGATAACAATAGTAACCAGGGTTGTTGAAAGGATCAAATGAGATAATACTTGAAAAGTGCTTTTCAAACCTTAAAAGTATTATATAAATGCTATTATTATTATTATTACTATCATTATTGTTTAATCGCTAATTAATATTTGTTCAACTTGTCTTCTGGAAATTGGTTTATTTAGATTAAATATTTCCAGTTTTTTCAACTTGGAAATTTTATATTATTGTAGATGTTCATCTATTTCATTTAAATTTTCAGCTGTATTTGTGATAACTTTCTATATTAACATTTGTTATGATTCTTTATTTTTAGCATTTCATTTTTTCTCTATTTTTATTAAAATAGCTAATCAATTTTCTTAGTTTTCAAAAAGATCTTTTTCCTTTACTAATTCATTTATTGTTTTACTTTTTAATTCAATGACTTTTTTGCTTTCAACTATGCTTATTATCTTTTGTTCAGGTTTAGACTATTAATTTGTTGATTTTTTTTCTTTTTTTCAAATTGCATCTTCAACAAAAGTTCCATTTTATTAATCTCTTCTCAGGAATACAAATTTGCCTCTTATTAGGCTACTTATAACTTTGCCTATTCTTTATTGCCATTGTCATTATTCTAATATAATATTTATCATTCATATAGCTCAGTCTTCAACCCAAATATGATTTAGGAAATAATTGTTTTAGTTTCAAATTAAGTCTTCATCTTTTGGTCTACTTTGTTTTGTTATAGACTATGAATGATATGCTAAAATTTCTATGCTTTATTTATTATGATCCTTATGTCCTAGAAAGGGGCTTTTGTATGTACCTTGGATTCCTGCATCAAATAAAACACATAGAATCATAAAGGAAGTAAAGAGTTAGGGAAAATAAATGTGAGGGGGCAGCTAGATGGTGCAGTGGATAGAGCACCAGCCCTAGAGTCAGGAGGACCTGAGTTCAAATCCAGCCTCAGACACTTGACACTTACTAGCTGTGTGACCCTGTGTTAACCCCAATTGCCTCACCAGAAATAAACAAACAAACAAATAAATAAATGTTTTTTTTCTATTCAAGTTCATGAATCCCTGAACCCCCAACCTAGATAGTGATTAGTTTTTAGAAAGCATTTCAGTAAAAGTGAAATTCCCAAGTAATGTTATTCAGTTTTCACCATAAGTCCAAAAAATAGTTTTCTCAGCATTATGTTGAAGTATGTAGTATCATTTTTTGTTTATTGATTTTGTTTCATAGTTCATTAATAGAATTTGGGAATCTTCTACTATTCCTTTTTTTTTTTCCTTCGGTCAACTTTTTTTTTTCTTTTAGAATTTGGTTGATATGCTTTGGATGTATACACATTTAATACTGGCACCATTTCGTTGTCTAAGCAGGGTTAAACACTAAATAGTTTATCTACTTAAGCTCTATTTATGCTTTCCAACTTGGATTCTGCTTTGTGTGAAATGATTGCCAACACCTTATTTTCTGTAGTCTGCTGATTGATCAATATTCCTCCCCCCAAAATGCATATCATTCTAAAGCTATGTGTCAATAGTTCTTAAGGATATTTTGTACATGCAATATATTTGGGGTATGTGTTTTTAATTACTTCTATAATCATGTTTTTAATTTTTAAAAATTAATCCATTTATAGTCAACTTCATAATTATTATTTTCTTTTTGCAGGGCAGTGGGGGTTAAGTGACTTTCCCAAGGTCACACAGCTAGTAAGTGTCAAGTGTCTGAGGCCGGATTTGAACTCAGGAACTCCTGAATCCAGGGCCGGTGCTTTATCCACTGCGCCACCTAGTCGCCCCCTTCATAATTTTTTTTGACATTAATCATGACCTTTTATTTGCTTTACAAATAGGGGACTATCATATACCTTTTTTTTTACTAGTATCAATTTAATTTAAAACTTCCAGGGTACTCACATAGGCATATACCCTCATATTTCTACATGAACTTGAAATAAATTTCTGTGTTATTATTATTAATGTTAATATTTATTAATAATAATTTATATTATAATATTGTGATATAATATAATTGGTAGCTTAGAGTCCTGAGTTCAAATTTGATCTCAGACACTAGCTCTGCAACCTTGAATATGCCTCAGGTTCCTCAGTTGTAAAATGGGATCATAATAGTACCTTTCATACAGGGTTGTTGTGAGGATCAAATGAGATAATATTTGTAAAAGTACTTAGCCCCTTGCCTGGGCCACAGTAGGTGCTGTATAAAAACTAACTCCCTTCCCTTCTCCCTTCTCTATTATTACTACTACTAGCAATAGTAGTAGTCGTAGTCATAGTACTAATACTACTATGACTATGACTACTACTACTAGTATCACTACTACATTTTCAAAGTATTTTAACTCTCCTACCATCACTATATAGGAGCATCTTTTGGGTGTTCTCTGCTATATTCTTTCTTAACCACATGTTCTGTACTTGTCCATGTCCAATGACCACATTCAAAGTCTTTAACTTAAAGATCTCCCTAATTCTTTACACTTCTTCCAAAGTTTTTATTTCCTTTGCCCCTCTTCTATTATACCTTTCTTATAGAATGTAAACTTCTCAAAGATAGGATTTTTTTTTCATTTTGGCTTCTTATTACCATTGCTTATTATACTCTCTTGTCCATAGTAGGTATTTAATAAATACTTATCTATATTATATACATCCCTGACATACATATGCATATATATGTGTATGTTTATGTAAAAGCATATACATATATATTATATGTAGTCATAGCTCTCTTTCCTTTGTATTTATTTTATTTGAATAACAGGAAATAATAATAATTATTGACTTGTATATAGTGCTTTATAGTTTTCAAAAGACCTTGCATTTTCTCATTCTAGATAACGAGAAGCCAAAGTGAGAAGTCAAAGAAAAAAGATGTCAAAGAAATGGCAACCTTCCTGCTAAATCAATTCTTGGTGTGTGTGTGTGTGTGTGTGTGTGTGTGTGTGTGAATGAGTGATAGCACAGTGCCTGGCATATAGCAGATGCTTAACAAATGTTTACTGATTGATTATCATAGACCCCTTTGATAGTGTAGTAAAACTTATGGATCCCTGCTCAGAATCATGTTTTTAAATGCATAAAATATATCACCAATTATATTGAAATACAGTTATCAAAATATTAAAAGGTTCATAGATCTCAGACTAAATACTCTAGTAAAAGATGGAAAGCCCTTATGTCAGGTTGCAGATGCTTTGATTAAATGTTTATCCACTGATAGTTTTAAATTTGCCTTAACTTTGTGGTTTGTTTATTAATTTTCATTGTGTCCTAATCAGGCTTGCCTTTTTTAGGAATGTGTGGAATCCTTTTTGTAAATACTCATCTTTTCTCTTAAAAAGCTTGTTCAACATTTCTGGGTAAGTAATTTGGGAATGAAGTCCTATTTTTCTTGATTTCTAATACATAATACTACCTTTCTTTTGCTGTTTCTTTCTTGGATGAGAAAACCTTTGTGTTTCTGGTTGGAATTTTGGGGTATAAAATATGTTTCTCTTGGGTCCTTGCAATGTCATTTCTTTGTTATTGAAATTTCACAGTTCAGTCACATTATGTGTGGATGAGATGAATCTGGTATTCCTTTTTTTTTTTTTTGAGCATTCTATGGATTCTGATTTGTATTCTATTCCTGTCTTGCAATAGTCTCAGGATTTTTTTTTTTTGGCGGGGGTTAATGATATTATTTCCTTAAATTTGTCTTTCAGACACTTTCTGTCTTCAATTTTTTTTGGGGGGGGAGAGGGACCAATAATTCTCATATATCTTTAAGCAATATTCTTTAGATATATTACCTTTGTACAGTTCTTATCTCTTTCCAGTTGTGTTGATTTTTAATTTTATTTTAATATCTATTCTGGTGGTTCTGTGTTTTTTGCTTAATATTGGAAAGACACTATTTGTCAGTGAATGTAATTTTATTATGATTCTTTGCCAGTTGTTTAAAGGTGCTAACATTCATATTCATCCTTTTTTGTTGTTGTCATTGTTCCCAACTTATTGAGTTCAGATTTATCTTTACTGATGCTATATCTTGCTTTATTTTGCTTAGTGAGCTTATTAACTGTGTTGAACTGTCTTGTAAAATGTCTAATTTTGTGTCTAGAATCTTTGACGGTATGATTTCCTTTTTTCTTCCTTCTGATGTCCTGATGTCTTTTCCTTAGTTTAGTTTATTTTACTCTATAATATTTATTCATAGCATGAGAGCTTTTATTTCCTTCTTTGCTCTTTTCTTTAATCAATCTTTTCCTTGGCTTCCTTGGCATCTTTCAGATCTCATCTAAAATCCCACTTTTTACAAGAAACCTTTCCCTATCTCCCTCAATGCTAGTGCCTTCTATCTAATTATTCCTAATTTATCATATCTATATGTAATCTATATCTTTACGTGTGTGTGTGTGTATGTGTATCTTGTTTGTATGTAATGGTTACATGCTTTGTCTCCATTTAGATGTGAGCTACTTGAGGAGAGGCTTTTTTTTTTTTTTTTTTTGGTGAGGCAATTGAGGTTAAGTGACTTGCCCAGGGTCACACACCTAGTAAGCATCAAGTGTCTGAGGCCAGATTTGAACTCGGGTCCTCCTGAATCCAGGGCCGGTGCTCTATCCACTGCACCACCTAGCTGCCCCTGGACTTTCTTATGACTTCTCATTCAATAATCTTGTCAGAGATATCCTGAGATGGTTCACCAAAAGTGAATCAATACAAGGTTATATGCATAAGGTTAACATGAGCTTGGACAGACTTTAGGAGATAGTAGAATATAGAAAGGCCTGGAATGCTACGGTCCCTGGGGTCACAAAAAGTTATACATGACTAAACAACTGAACAATGTATATAGGGCAAAATGATAAATGGGTATATGAAAGGCTGGAATGTAGAAATATGGAAAGACCAAGGAATCTAGGGTTTTTTTTTCAGTTGTGTCCCTTGTGTAGTTGACAGTGATGATGATCATTTTCAGGCTTGCAAAGTGTCCTCTATGAGAGCTGTATCACAATATCTTCGACATAGCATTGAATAATTGCAAGAACTTCCTACGTCATCTAGCCCAGTGGGACATACAAAAAGGAATACCCTCTCTAATAACCCTACACATACTTACATTCTATAGCTCCAGTGATATGATCTCCAACACCAAATAAAGCAACACATTAATTCTTATTTTAAATGTTTTCCCCCCTTACATAAAGTTCAAATTTGTCTCATTGTGGCTGCTTCTTCCCACTTATTCTGCTTCTGCCATCTGGGAATGAACAATGAATTATATAGAACACAAAGCCATTCAAATATTTGAAGAGCAGTTTTTTGTCCCCCCCCTATCTTTTCTCCTCCTTAGTTCCCTCCACTAAAATCTACATAGTTGCATTGTTGACTTAATAAAGCAAACGATGGAACTAAAATCTTAATTGTAGCTTGAGATTTCAACATTCTCCACTGGCACAATCATTTCCTAACCTTTGAACAAAGCATTAACAGAGGGATTTCATCTTTATCTCCATCTTCTTTCCCCATTTTCCATTTCATGTTCAACCTAGTAAAATGCCAAAGGGAATGATTATGAAGAGAAACAATAAGAGAACTCAGTAATCCATGAAATGTATAAATAGCCACTGAGTAACTGACTTAAGAACTTTCAGCTTATGAAATTTTAGAGAGCTGGAAGATAATAGGGATGATATTTTTTTTCCTACTAACAGTGTAAGGTGTGGGGGGCACAGAAAATTAGACTGGGAATCAGAGAGACTTCAATTCAAAATTTACTTCTGAAACTCACTGTGTGACAATGGACATGTCAGATAACCTTTCCATACCACAGTTTTCTCATCCATAAAATGGGTATAACATTTCCTACCTCATAGAGTTGTTGTAAGGCTTAAATAAGATAATGCTTGTCAAGTTCTTTCTAAACCTTGACATTTTTTTTTTTAACTATGTGAGTTGTAAATGCCTTATTTGGTTAACTCAATTAGAACTGTTCATGGACGTAATAAATTTCTTCATCTCAAGGGACTCATTAATTTTATTGCAAAATTAACCTAACACCATGGGAGCAGATCTAGAGCTATGTAAATACCAGTTATACAACCAAATGAGAAGAATTTCAAGACAGGAAGCTAGCCTTTCAAGCAATGTAATTTTCATTAAAAGTTATCTCAACATTAATATCATTATTGAGTTTGCTAGTCCATGATATATCATTCCAATTTTTTTTTCACTTCACCACTTTGATTTCCTATTTTTAAAATGAACTTCATGACCAGGAAAGAAGCTTTATTATTATCAAGTGAGCTAATGCATACTTAAAAAAATACAATGCAGAGATTTACCTCATAGAACTGCTAAGCAACTTACATTTTATTCCAATTCTTGATAGAATAAAACCTATTGCTCAAGTACTATGAAAATGAGTTTCAGGAAATGAAGATGACAGAACTTTTAGGTCCCAAGTCAGATTTGTATATATTATCCATAGATCTCACCACAGACAACAAGTGAACATTTTAATTCTTGTATACTAAATGGAAATGGTTAAATTTTAAATTAGTAATAAACTCTTATAGAAATAAGTAAGAAAACTCATATTGCTAAAGCAACCCAAATCCTTTCCATTTTTTCCTTAATTCTAAGAATTTGGTGGAAGTTTATAGGATCACAAATTCTAATGAATTTGGTGGAAGTTTATAGGATCACAAACTGAGTGACCATTGCCATTTTCCAAATCCTGGGGAGCTTAGACTAAGGTAAATTGCTTGAAGATTGAAAGAGGTAAGGAGTTTTAGTTCATATTCCCATAAGTACTATTTTGTATATTCTATTAATTTTTGATTTTGATGTTTTATTGTTCTTTGGAAGTGGCTCTGTAAGGTTCTGCCATTGGACCACAAACTGTCATATTTTACCATGTTGGAAAAAAATAGGTCTTAGCTATTACATATCTATCATCTGAGGATTAGCCAAGTTAACTTTGGAAATAGTTATTATTAGAAAGTTGGCCATGAGTTGATAGATTTTGGATGCCAATAGAAACCTATGAAGACCATCTATGAAAGCATAGGGGAGTTTCAACTTGCATTGGTAAAGAAAATACACCACTCAAATTACCTGTATTATGAAGGACTGAAGAAGCTATTCTGAACAATTAAACATTAAACCTTTTATTCTACAGACCCATAGTTTACTACCCCCAAAAGAAATCTAAAAAGTATTTGAATGTATAAGATCATTGTATTTAGAATATCTCTAACCTTTGAGGATTGCTCTTAATGAAGGCTACTAACATATTCTTCATAAAACCTTCCTTGAATAAAAAGAAGATACTCCGGTTCAAAGTATCATGGAGCTAATCTCAGATGACAATTACAATCTTCCCAAACACAGCTGAATACCATTCTCAAATTAGATAATTTTTAGGCAAAAAAGAAACAATAACAATCAAAACAAAACAAAACAAAAACACACACACACATAATCCCTTATGCCTTCAAGATTTTAAGTTTAATGAATCTTAAAAACCCCCCAAAACATTGAGCAGAGTACAGTGAATTGGGGACTTGTCTGACCTTGGGAGGATTTTACAAAGATAAAAGTAATTTTCAGATCATCTCTGAATGTAAATAAGATTTACTCAAGTAAGATCTAGAGAAAAAGTAGTAGCTTTGTGATGGATAGCCCACAGAAATCCCTGCCTAGTCTATATGATGAGTCTTGTTGAATTAGAAGGGATCAGGAGTTTTTTGTTCTTCATCCATTGGCAAAAGAGAACAGAGTAAGGGTGTATAACCTTTCTGTCTCTTCTGATGTTTAAAAAATCCCATGATTTAATTTTCCAGCCATCCCTCTTTTCTTTCTTTTACAGTCTAAGCTACCTGTAACAAAGCAGTAGAATGTAAAGTCAGTCGAAATTTACACTAAGAAAAATGTGTGAGATGACATTCTTCTGCTCCCCATTGTGTACTGGATGGAGCACTTGCTACATCCCAACCTCATAGAAAGACTTTAATGAGAAACCAGCACATACTGAATCTATTCTCATGACAATGGCTTTTTAAAAGGGAAAATGACACATATTTAGTCATTCCTTTTTGCAATTTTAGGTCTGTCATATCTCTCTTTCGGATACAGCCATAAAAAGCAGCAGTGGAGGGACTGTTATTTATCCTAATAACCAAATGGAAACTTTAGCATTCCCTACTTAATGCTTCTTTAGAGCATTCCTCATTTCATTAAAATTTTAAGTCAATTTGATAGAAAGAAATTAAACACATACTTTATAAACAAAACCAAAATAAGTCACAAAGACTTATCAAATATATAATAACTGCTTTACAAGGGTCTCAGAGACCTTCCTCAAGGGTTCACTTAAGAAAACAAACTAATATAGAAGTTAGAGGGAAATAACTGATGAAAATGAAATAATTATTTGAACAGACTAATGTGGGTGAATTCAGGCAAAAAGAAGGGAGAAAAGTTGGAGTTCAACATCGTATTAATCATTCTTTCCTTGAGCTGTGTGAGTTGTAGTTGCCTGATTGGGTTAACTCAATTAGAACTGTTCATGAACATAATAAATCTCTTCATCTTAAGGGAGTCATTAATTTTATTGCAAAATTAACCCAACACCATGGGAGCAGATCTAGAGCTTGACAGATTTTCTTAAACCAATCTACTTGATATTTTGATAGGACCCTTGTAAAATGTTCACAGTCCACTGAGTTTTAACCTTGAGCACACTAAAACTAATAGCCTGTCGTGATAATCTCATTGTTATTACCCTGGTAATCTAGTTCAGGGTATATCACAATTTGCTTCATTATTGGAAACTCTCAAATCTTCTACCATCCTTTCTCTACTGTCCTCATTTTAATAAGGGAGGATGGCGTTCAGCACCATGCTTGCTATGTTCTGATAACCTTACATATTTAATTGTAATTGAGAGTCAAGTAACTTGTGCAGGGCATGCATTTTAATTAGCATTCAACTGAGTAGTGAGGCCATTTGTCTAGATTTTCTTTCATTATATTAATTAATTGGGAGTCAGGGGTCAGGTTTGCGTCTTGCATTGTCCATGGAAGACATTAATTTTGGATATATATATATATATATATATATATATAGTTCCACTTCCACTTCCATTCATAGGACTCACCACTTGATGAATATTTTATTTCTAAGACCAAATGAGGGATCTACATGGTATGTAGGTACAGTGTTGCAGGTTATGATAATGTTAAACTAAATATCCAAAGTAAAACATAAACCTTGGGAAGATGGAACAAAAGGGTTCTTTCTTTAAAATGAATAAGCAGGTAGAAGAGTACAAATCATAATGATTACATCTTAATTACATTTGAATAGAAATGATATAACGGAAGCCATACAACAGAAAGATAAATTACTCAGGATGGAGGACTCTATAAACACCAAACAAGTGAGAAAATGGAGGCAATTATCTGAATAGCCAATTACCTGGATCAACCAAAATATCTTTTATTTTAATCATTTATATATATCCAATCAAACTGTTTGGGCCTGGGTTATCCAGGTAAACTATTTCAATTATCCACTTGGATTTTTGTTTGCAGACACAACTCCATTTTAATGGCTGGCTATAAATAAGGACAACCTCAAAATTTATTTAAAGAACAATTAGTTTGAAAAACCCCCACACAATTAGCTTATGATCAGTGTTGGTTCCAGAAGTTTAATGTTGGAACATGTGGTTTTCCTATTGGTAGGAAGATAGTATATTATCCCTACAGAATGTTACATACTCTGCCACACACTGAAATGCTGCATTTATTAGTTTTAGTTAGTTTTTTCCCTTTGTTTTTGTTTTTAAATAAAGGAGAGTACTATGGGAGAGTTATTGGAAAGAGATTGTAGTATAAAAATACATCAATAAAATATTTAAAAATTGGCATACTATATGACCTATGTGCTTTTCCACCACACTTAGAGCTTTCATGCTCTCACCTCCATTTGTAAATAAATGGGCTAAGTGAACATAAATCTTAGCCTTTTGAAAATGGTAGCAGAGACAGGGTATATTTATTTATACACAAGGAGAATTCAGACAATGCTTTAAAAGATAATTTGGATCAAGACCCACTACCACCTGAATTTAGGCAGTCATTTATATATTTAAATATCACTATACTTATGACCATAATCATTTCTGATATTCATAGTAACCCCACTTAGCTGGAAATGAGATAGAGTATGCCTTGTTAATTGAAGATATGTTAAGACATCATCAAGAAAATAATGAGGAATGACACATTTCCCATATTCAGCTATAATACTATGGACAACAGACAGAATTCAAATGTAAGTCATAAAATATTCTGTTTCTTAATATGTCTGATTTTCATTAAATACAGCCTTATTTCAGTTAGGTCCCTGATATACAAGCCAATGTTTATTTTCAAGGTTACACTAGAAAACATGTCATTTCTTGTTCATGTAGTCAGTTTAAAGCACTTAAAATGGGACCAGCAATTTTAACACAGGGAATGACAACCTGAAACTTAATGATAGCTCCTTGGGAAGGATGCTTTAGAAAGCATTTTAAAAGATACTGTTATACCAGGACAGCATAAAAAAAACTCTCTTTCAGGAACAATGATATGTTAGAAAATGCCCCAAATCTAAACTGTTTAGTGGGAAAATGTAGACCCTGGTCTTTTCTGGAGCAACCCATTAAGCTGCTCTAGGAATAATGATTGTAGCTTCTTCAGTTTTCTACTCCTTGTCATTGATTTGCAGTTTAACAGCTCCTTTCATATGCTGCAAAGGAGCATCCAAAGAGAATGATCCTTAGAGAAATGAGAAGAAGTTATGTGGTCAGCCTCTTTGGGATAAGTAACAGTGTAATATGGCAAAACATCATTGGGTTAGAAGTCAGAAAAGCTAAGTTCTAGCATCAGCACCACTTTTAACTAGATGTGCAGCTTTGGACAAAGCACTTTACTGGACACTGTTTTCCTTATTTGAAAAATGAAGGGGATTCCTTAAGCAAGTTCCTTCCAGCTCTAACATTCAATGATTCTAGATTAAAGATGTGATTTATCATCAGTGGTAGGTATAGATGAAATAACTTTTTTATTTTTTTTACACATGTCACTGTTTTGAAGGATTTTGAATAGGAATGAAGAAACCAGTGGCAACTCTTACAGGTGTCAAAGTTAAGGTCAATGATATCTTGCATTTTGAAGCACAAGTGGAAAAAGGAGTAAACTTTAGCAAAGTTGGAAAGCAAAATTACTTTTTTTTTTTTTTTTTTTGCAGGGCAATGGGGGTTAAGTGACTTGCCCAGGGTCACACAGCTAGTAAGTGTCAAGTGTCTGAGGCCGGATTTGAACTCAGGTACTCCTGAATCCAGGGCCGGTGCTTTATCCACTGCGCCACCTAGCAGCCCCTAGCAAAGTTACTTCTAAAGGCAAGGAGTGGAATATAGTATTAATTTAAAAGTTCCTGCAATTGCAACAGGTACTTATTGGATAACCAGAGAGGAACACGATTTGAATTTTAACTATTTGTAACTGTTCAACTCCTTCATATATATATATGATATATATATTATATTATTAAACAGTGCATGCCCTCTCACTCAGTTATACCCCTGTTAGAGATCACCAAGAGAGATGAAAGAAAAGATTTTATATGTACAAAAGTATTGATAGCAGGAGTTGTTGTAGAAAAAATGGAGACGAAAGAATGTATATCAATTGAGGAGTAGCTGAGTAACTTGTAGTATGTGAATGTGGTAGAGTATTATTATGCTGTAATAAGTGAGGAACTAGATAATTTCAAAAAGATATGGAATTATCCAGATAGATATAGATATATGAACTTATAGGGTTAAGCAAGCAGAATTGGAAGAACAATTCATACTATAACATCAATATTATAAAAACAAACAATTTTGAAGAATTTTAGAAAAAATTAAGAATGAAATAAGCAGGGCCAAAATAACAGTTGATGCAATAGCAACAACTCTAAAAATAAACAATTTTGAAAGCTGTAAGAACCATGATCAATATAATCACCATCCATGTATATATAACCAGTAAAGTAATTTATTTTGCTTGACTGTGATTTTGTAACAAGGAACTTTTTTTTTTTCCAGTGGAGTGAGAGGGAAAGAAAGTAGATTTCTGATAACAATTTTTTTTTTTAAGTGGCAGTGCTACAAATGTGGATGTAGTATAAAATTTTAGATGAGGTCACTTTATAAGTGTCACTGGTGGCTCAAAGCCCAATAGCATAAGTATTTCCTCACTGGTGGAGATTGATTATTCAATGTTCCTTTCATCTCTGAGGTGTGGAGTTGAGGAAAAAGAGAAACTAAAGGAATGCCCATCAATTGAAGAATGGCTTAGTAAGTTGTAATGTATGAATGTGATGGAGAGCTATCATACTGTACAAAATGAGGAAATACATGATTTTTAAAACATTTGGAAGAGCATGCTTAAGAAGAGATTTTGGTCTTCTGGCTTCCATCTTTGAGAGAGAAGTTATGTAGTTCCATCTTCTCTTCAGAAAGAGGTCTCTGAAGAGAGAGAAAGACTTTGGGGGAAAATAAACATGTAGAAGAGATAGCACTTTCAAGCATGACTTTAGGCACCTTCTCCTTAGGGTGAGATCTGGGAAGCTTTCCCAGTTGAGCTATCTAACTCACAGTGGGACAGCTCATTCACTCTGAGTATTGTCTGGTATATTCTCATCTGTAAATCATCTATTTTCCATTTGCTCTTGACTTGGATGGATGGATTTATTTGCTATTTGTTATGTGTGTTCATTATGGAACTGACATTTTGCAGAAAAGGAACCAAGTTTTTGCATAAAGCTTGGAACACTCCTCCATTAAGAGAGAGAGTTCAAGAATTCAGCTTGAACCTAAAAATTATCTTCCCTAGACTAACAATATTTATGAGGCCACATAGATATAATTTGAGACCACTACCTTTTCTCTAAGGAGAACATTGACTGATTGAATGGAGTCATTCCTCTATGGTCTCAACCTCCTGTTTCTTCTCCAGGCAGGAATTGGTTTCCCTTGGAGAAGGGTGGGTAGAGGTATCAATTCATGCCTATGTGTAAGACACATCTAGACAGTAGCATATAGACATATATAACCTACATCAGGCAGTACATAACACAATCCTCTATATTAATTTTATTTAATTTACTTGTTTTACTTTGTTAAAGAGAATGCTAACAGAGTAGGGGTAATTCAGTAACTAATATCCGCATAGAGCTTTAAAATTTGTGAAGTATTTTACAAATATTAACTCCTCTTATCTTCACAACTACCTTGGGCGGTAGGGCTATTATTAAAATACCTATTTTATAGTTAAGGAACTGAGACAAACAGAAGTTAAGTGACTTGCCCAAGGTCATATAGTTAGTAAGTGCTTGTGTCTGGATCTGAACTCAGGTCTTCCTGACTCGGGTTCAGTATTCTATCCATTATATCAGCTAGCCATTTGCAATGTAAAAGAAAACCACATCAATAAAACTTAAATTTGTTTTAATTTTTTTTAAAAAAGGAAGTTTTGCCAGTGAGTGTTTGTATTTTCCTTCCATGTGGTGTAGTGTGTAGTGTTAGTCTCTGAGTTAGAAAAACCTAGATTCAAATCAAATACATATTACCTTGTGTAATCCTAGGCAGTCATTTAATCTTTAGTAGCCTAGGCAACTTTCTGAAATTTGAAATTGCAGAGTAGTTGTAAATGTGGTGGTGGTGGTGGTGGTGATGATGGTGATGATGATGATAAAGCAAAGACACCTGGATGTGTGTCTCATTAAATATTTTAAAATTTATCACACTTAAAATTCTGGTACTTAAGAACTACTCAAGTCCATAGCTTTTAAAATAAAGATTAATCAGTTAATCTTTATTTTAATATGTGAAAATAGAACTAGAATTGTGGGTATATTTGGATTGCCTGCCACCTATGTAATAAATTGGACCCTGAGAACACAAATTTCTCTTGTCACACTGAGACAGCATATGGATAATGCAGGGACCATTCAATAAAGGAGACATTTAACCACTGAAATGCTAAAACTGCAAATGCAGTTCTCAAGTGACAAAAGGTTCTCTTATTATGTTACTAGCACAACAGGTCTGATGAGATCATATATTCAAAATGTTTTATAAACCCTAAAGCTATACTCTGTAGATATGTGTGTGTTTCTTTGTTTTACTTTGTCACAATAGAACTCTAACAGAGTGGGGGTAATTCAATAATCAGCATTCATACAGTGCTTTAAAATTTGCAAAGTGCTTTGCAAATATTAACTCCCTTTATCACAGTGTGTGTGCGTGCACATGTGTGTGTGTGTGTGTGTGTGTGTGTGTGTATAGGAAGTGGGGGTATGATTATGGAACACTTGGTAGTGAATGACACTATGTGATATAGGGGAAAGAGTATTTTCTTATAAGTCAGAGGACCTGTGTTCAAATCTCACCTCTGATACTTGCAACCTTTGTGATCAGTCACAGTGGACATGTTGGATGATTTTGCTGAACTGATTTATTTTTCCCCTTCTTTCAATCTTGGTTAAAAGGGATAACTCACTGCTTAAGGAAGGGGGTAATACATTGGAAAATGAAGGTGATATCTCAATAAAAGATATCAGTAAAAATTTAAAATAAAAAAAATGATACAATGAGAATGCCATTCATCAATCAGTATATTTTCAGACAAAAATTCAGTATGCTTTCTTAAATTAGCTCACTGCCTCACTTCAAACTTTAATTCTTTACTATAATCTTTAATTCTTAACTGTATTTTACTAATTATTCTTTTTTGTTTTTGTTTTTGTTTGTGGGTTTTTGTTTGCTTGTTTTTTGGTGGGATATTGGGGGTTAAGTGACTTGCCCAGGGTCACACAGCTAGTAAGTGTCAAGTGTCTGAGGCCACATTTGAACTCAGGTCCTCCTGAATCCAGGGCTGGTGCTTTATCTACTATGCCACCTAGCTGCCCCCCCCCCCCCCACTACTTATTCTTATAGAAATTTTTTTCCTCTCTTACAGATATTTAGATTATTGTGATGAATAAGATGTGTGAGGTTTATAACTATCAACATTACATCTAAAATAGCTAGAACAGTCTGCAAGCCACCAGTGCATAAATAAACTGGAAATCAAGTTGCATCAGAAGGCTTGTAATTTATGTATTAAAACTGTAGAAGAAACAGCAGCTGAAAAATTATGTGGTGGTGAACAAATGACTAAAGTAATAGCACTGCATCACTTACCTTAAGAAATATCTGGTAGACATGTCCTGAAGGAATAGATCATCCATTAGTGGGAATGGCAAAAATTTTAGCAGAGAATTTATCAGCTAGGTAATCTTACTATTTAGTAGCAATTTTTCTCTGGATTTTTGATTTCCCTCAGCACAAAAAAGATAGGATTGTATGGAAGCTGCCCATTTCTCAAAGTGAATTATATATACAAAGGAGTGATATCCATTAAAAAGGAATGACTGAATGAGAGAATACAGTTCCATGCTTTGCCCTCTAAAACGCCTGTGTCTGTATGTGTACAAAGAGATTGACAAGTAGATTGGGCATTAAGAATGCATCTTAAGATGTTTAGATAATATCACCTCTTGAATAACTTCCCTGAAACAAAACTGTGCCAAGTATAAATGGCATACCTCTTTAAAATATTCTTCCAAGCCTATTTCTACCAACTCATAAAAAGAAGGCATACCCACTGGGGAGAGGAGAAGGAAGTGATTGAACATGTTGACCTTAGAGAATTCTTGAGCCTCACAACATCATGACACATTAAATGTCAAATGTTCATTTTTCAATAAGGACCCCATAGCATAATTTGACATGAAGAATATAGTATTAAGAAGGTGGAGAAACAATTTGGTGTAGAGGGTAGTGGGCTATTCAGAGTCAAGTAGAAATGGGTTCATGTTCTCTTTCTTTCTTTCTTTCTTTCTTTCTTTCTTTCTTTCTTTCTTTTTTTTTTTTGCAGGGCAATGAGGGTTAAGTGATTTGTCCAGGGTCACACAGCTAGTAAGTGTGTCAAGTGTCTGAGGTTGGATTTGAACTCAGGTCCTCCTGAATCCAGGACCGGTGCTTTATCTACTGCTCCATCTAGCTGCCCTGAGCCTGGGAATTTTTAAAGATACCCATGTGGTTTGGGAGAGAGTGGACTGAGAGGAAGAAATAGAGACAAGAGCTGAGAAGAAACAGCATTGGGGGAAATCCCCGTGCTGGATATCATAAGCCAAACTGGAGAGAACCAGTGACACACAAGCAAGAGGTAGAAGGGAAAACACAAAGAACAGCTGAGCTGCAGGAAGGAAAAGAGTGATCAAAGAGTTAGAGACCTATAGCCAGTGGTATTTTGAAACCAGCTTGTACCAGCTAATGAGAGCTGATTGCCAAGTTTTCAGGGTGAACGTTTACATCTTGGAAATCAGCAAATGCTACAAATTAGGACTTGATTTACTATTTTATCTAGGCTAAAAAAATTGATGGAAAAATGGTAATAATGCAAATTAAACTTAAAATTGTGTCCTGTAAAGTTTGAGAGCTAGTGGCTAAACACAAACCAATATACCCCTGCCTGCAGCTATCTTGAAACACAGAATTTGTACTAAAGCTGCTAGTTGTAATTGCCTCTTCAGTGACTGAGAAGTTCCAAGAAGTCCACTCTTGCCCCAATTTTCCCTCCTCATATGTGTCAAGTAATAGATACAGTAATATAATCTGCTTGACTCTGATTTTTCCTAAAACAGAGAATCCAGATATTATCTGGTAATGCACAAAATTTAAATTAGAACAGAAAACTAAGACTCTATCTGAATGTCGGGGATTTTTTTTTTTTTTAACCTAGGGGCTCTGAGCTATTGTGATGGTGTTAATAAATTAGTAATACTTTAGTCTGTTACAGACTCAGTAAAATGGCAGAGAAATGAACCACCTGAGGGTTGTTACATTTCCCTTAGGTTAAAACTGACTTAATTGTTGTAATGGGGTGTGACTGATTAACTCTTCAGAGTAAGGGGACAGGGAACACAAAGTGATAAGAAATGAAAAGAACATACTCTAAATCAACACCCATGGAAGAGTTAGGCAAGGCTAGAAAAGGACTAAGTTCCCCCACTTTGCCAGAAGGGAACTTTAACTTCTACAGTGACATTTGCTGGTTTTATATTATTTTAGGGATTTGGAAAATAAGACACATTTCAATTGAGGAAATATATGTGCAGGAGTAGTGTGTAATTTTCAACTTTTGTCAACACCAAAACTTTTGAGGACTAAGCCAAACCGCACAAAAACTAAACCTTAATGGAAAAAAAAGAGGATAGAGTTCCAAATTTAATGATTTGACATCATTTTTTCCCAAAAATGTCAACAAACACAGATCTTTTGTGAGACAATGACTCAATTTGTAACTGGAGAAATCTCAGAAGAGCTCTTTCATGAGTACAGCCTACCTTTCAATTTATTTACATGCATTCTACATCTGTACAAACATGTTATTTATTTCATTTTGTAGAAACTCCATGTTTGCATGTTGGCAGCTCATCTGGTTATATACTTACAGATTTGTCTGAGAGAGGTTAAGTGACTTGCTCATGGTCACACAACCAATATGTGACAGAAGCAGGACTTTACCTATCTCCAAGATTAGCCTTCCACTCTCTCTGGCATGTACATCTGTCTGTCTTTCTATTTATCTATCTTTCTGTGTCTCTGTCTCAGTCTCAGTCTCTCTCAGTCTCTGTCTCTCTTTGTCTCTCTCAGTCTCTCTCTCTCACCATCACCTAGAGATGCATATAAATGCACCTTTAAAATCTTTAGTTTCTTCATCTCCAACACATGGGTTCAGCAAAGGTAGGAAAGAGGAAGGGTTAGGTTTATGTGAACACAGACCACACAGTTTCCTGTATGAGTTTTACCATCTCCCCGCCTCCCCTATTTCTCACCTCTGGATGCTATGTAGATAGCTTAGGTGAGAAAGAATATTAAGTAAGGAAGAAAGAAGAAACAGAAAGAGATAGTTGCTTTTATCCCACCGGGCCAGGAGACATTCCTTCTCTAGCATAACAGAGAGAATCATGGCAGCCTCATGTATAATGAAGTCAATACTTCCCTAGGCTACAGTAAGTACTTTAAAGCCATGACAAACAGGTTATCCTCCTGTCCAGGGTTCTTCTTCCCAAGAAGTTTTATAATTATCTGTAAGAAAATTAATTTCTTAACTTTAAAAATTACCCAACACAAGGACTTAAATATGTAGAATTTCATTTAAATAAGTCAGTCAACAATTTTTTATAAAGTATTGAACACTTCATTGTAGAAACATAGGCAAAATGACTATTATAACCAAAATGAAAAATACTGTTCAATTTAAAAAATGTACTTAAACAAGAACCTGAAAAAGTTTATGATATGCATAACATTGTTCAAGCAAAATTGCACTAGTATTACATAAATCAATAGTTTATAAAGGCCTCAATATGGCAAAGTTTAGAAATAGGTAGTATGCATGCACATAGTACAACAAAAAAATCTTTTTATAAAACAGCAGTTTTTTTAATGCTTGTACAAAGGGAATAAAGAGCAACCACAAACATATTTCATCTGTTATGTTAATACATTATGACAGCTAAAAGTCGGTCATGTCTATCAGAGGAACAAAAAGCCCTCAGTACCATGTGAATAAATCTTTTGTGCCTTTAAAGATATTTGTATAAAAATGCTATCCTTTTTTATATGTAACTTAAATAAGTCATACTTCTTTCAGTTGAAATTTTTGGGAAAAATAAGTGAGTGGCCTCTATATACTTTTATAGAATGGAAAATAAATGGATACCAGAGTAATTAGTCCAACCTTGACACTTTCCACCTTTGATTATGGATTGTTGATGGTTATCCCAGAACTATTCTGCTAAGGTCCCTTAGCAATAAATATTTTTAATGGGGGCACACAATGAATTGGTCCTAATGTACCTTGAACACATCCAATCAACACTGCCTACTGAAAAAACTGCTTTGTCTTGTATGCATGGCTTGACAAAAACAATTCACTTGCTTTCACAAAACTGGAATTCTGTTGTCCATTTATGTGCTTATGTTTTCTCTCTCTTTTGTTGTTTCCAGTGTAGTAAAGGGTTAATCATCCACAAAATGCTGTGTGAAGGAATCCATAATGCATGAATAGGTAATGCCCTCTTGTGCTCTTGAGTGGCTACTGTACTGAAGGCCTAATGGAGATCAGAAGATCTTGTTCCATAGCAATTCCATAGTTTTTCAGTTTTTAAGATAGTGTTGCTATGTTCTACCAGTATTGGTTACATATAAATGTAGATTATATGGCATATTTGTTTAGGATAGCACATACAGTTTAAGAAAGCATAATTGTATTCATGCAAATCATTAGAATTTATCTTTTTTTTTTCATTTTAAAGCCTCATCTATCTCTTCAGGATCTAAGGCAAATTTCAAAAGCAGGTCATGTTGGAATTTTGAAGATTATATACTTTTATTTAGGCTCTGAAGTAAAATCCTAATGGGCGCAAAGAAGAAAGTACACCATTCAATCATTCTTTCACTATTTTAAACAGAAAAAATGACGTACCGTACTACAGCTTTCAGACTATATCATGGAAAAGTGCAGATAACATCTTTGTTGACTAAGTAGAACCAAAAAAGTTCATACAAAATAGATTGCTCATATTCACACTACAAAGGAATATGTTTTAAATTTTAACAAATTCAAAGGTGTGTCATATCAGCAGCATTGTTGTAAATTGTACTGTAGTGCAGTTTCTTTTTTTTTTTTTTTGTAAAAATACCATACAAATGGTCAATCAATAGTCATCAGCAGAAAACAAATCAACAACGGAAAACTCATAAAACAATTAAACCCAAAAAGGAAGAAACAAAAGAGGTAATGCTGATGCCCAAACAATTATAATACTGTTGGAACATACAAAAGTAATCCTTATATTTTATACATTTATACAGAATATAAAAGGTATCAGCAGATTATGCCACTGTCTCCCTTATCCCAATTTCTATTTTCTTTGGAAGAAGTTCTTTCCTCTCATCAACACTTCCTAAGGAATTTCGACAGTTTTGTCCATCCATATATAACTTTGCATACACTGGATTAGAGTAATTTGTTGGCTGAGGGAAGAGAAAGAGATAAATTATCATTTAGTTAACTCCAAGTCATTTCAACAGCAACAAAAAATTAAGTGCACTATATGTATAAACCACATGGCAGGTATACAAAGACAAAATTGGAACTGTCCTTATTGTCAATGAGTTTACATTTCACTGGGGGATGATATAATAGATGGACACAGGTAAATATAGAGCAAATACACAATAATTTCAAGTGCTGGTTGGCAGAGGGTAGAGATCAGCAAAGATGATTTTATGTTCTGTTTTCAAGAAATCTAGGGTTTCTGAGAGGTGGAGGTGAGAAGAGAGTCATTGGAAATAGTTCATGCAAAGGCATGGAAGTGGGAGATTAAACATTGTGTACAGGAAACAGCTAGTAGGTCACTTTGATCTCGAACAAGTTCTTGACTCCTCTTTTATAAAGATAACAATACTTTAAGATAAGTGAAGGGGGATGTGTAAATAACATGTATTATACTTTAAATGTGATAAGGCTTATTTAGGAAAAATCACAAGTTACTGAAATGTTCTTTTTTTTTCAGAAAACTGATAAATTTGGGGTTCACTATATTTTGTAAATGTGGGCACATTTTAATCAAAGTTCCTGTTAAATCTGTGTGAAGGCTAGACTTGGAGTAGGGAAACAAGCTGAATATTTCAAGCGCTAGAACTGTAATTAGGTAAATGGTATCAGTACTTGGAGGTTTTACAATGACATCTTTATGATTTCCTGTTCCATTTTAAAAGACATTATTCAAGCTCAAAATTGAATAAATTAATTCAGTGTTTTGCCAATATGATGCCAAACAGTCATTTGGAAACACCAGAATGGTGTCTTGAATCTTGGTCTTTTCCTTCAAACCTTATATTATAGATATAGACTTGGAAGCTACTTGCTGAAAGTGAGGTTAAGGGGAAAGAAGACATTTCCATTCTGATTTTCTTGTTCTCATCATGATTAATTTTAGGACTAAAATAAGAGCTTATATAACTGATGATACAGACAGAGGCACTAAACCAGTCTCTAAGGATTGGCTGGTTGGCTGCAATACCTGCAGTCATTAAATTCAGTCAACAACTGTGAAGACAGAAAAATCACTTAATCACTTATTGTTTTGCATTTTATCATTAAAAGCTAAAAAAACAAAACCAAGAACAAATAAAGGAGTATTTATGTAACCAAAACAGACTCTTACTTACTGTTCTACTTATATACTCTTATTTATAAAAAGAATTTACTGGGCTATTTACAAAGTATTATGAAGAACACATTTAAAGTAAGTTACAAGAATATTTTTCAGCTCTGAAAACTGTCATAGGTACAATATAATTTCACTAATATTTATAGAATTACTTTATAAAATTGTTTTTTCAGCAGCTGGTTGATAGAGTGCTTGACCTAGAGTCAGAAAGACCTGAGTTCAAATCCAGTCTCAGATTCTTGCTGGTTTTGAGACCCTGGGCAAGTCACTCAACTTCTGTTTGACTCAGGTTCTTCACCTGTAAAACGGGGATAATAATAAGACCTTCCTTCCAGGGTTGTGAGGATCAAATGAGATAATAATTATAAAGCACTTAGTGCTTGATATATAGTAAGTGCTTTTAAAATGTTATCTCATTATTATTTTAAAAAATCATTTATTAAGCACCTGCTAGGTACCAGAGACTTTGCTAAACTATGGAAACAAACTACAAAATGAGAACAGATATATTTATCTTTCATGGTAAAGTAAGACAATCTGATAATGCGTTTGTATGTATACACACATATACATATATATGTTTATGTATACACACACTATTGCTTTACTTAAAAGAAAAGGAACAATAATAATAATGCTTTATATTTTATATCAAGTTTAGTCCCTGAAATCTTTATTTACAATAAGGTCACTGCAACCACTTGATACAAACGAGGCAAGAAATAAATAGTGACATTATAAAACATGGAAATGAATAGCAAATGATTTTCTTCTAAAGCATGCAGCATGCTTCTATAGAGTCTGATTATATGAACTTTATCTTAATAATATATAAATACTAAAGATTAAATATTTTGATTTTTTCCACTTTAAATTTCTGCCCAGAAATTCTAACTTTCTAAGAAATGAAACATTTTCCTTCAGTACGATATATTTGTAAATGCCCATTATGGCATTTTCTTATTGCTGCAGAAACCTCATTTTTCTTTAGTGAGTTGTGGAAAATCTTAAAATCTCAGTTAACATGAAAAACATGTAGTCCTAGGCTTTTAAAATCTCTAAATTTTGGAATGACTTTTCAATTAAAAATTCCATAAAGAGCTATGCCTCTACGAAGTCAAATGCCCTGTCTTGGTTTATGAGGAGCCCTGTGATGGAACGGACATGGAAAGATGAATTTTCTTATCTCACCCCTGCGGTTAGTGGTCCTTTCAAATCAGAGTTTAGGTAGATGGGTGGCGCTGTGTGGGGAAGCTTGAAAGCACTGGGTCCTCCCCCTATATATCTGGCCTGTATATAAATAAAGAATTTTAGTTTCTGGTCTATAAAACATTGCATCTCCCCTCCCATCACATTTACAAACTCATTTTTTTTTAGTCACAAACATAACATTTTTGTCCTTAGACCATTATTTAACATGAAATACTGCACATGTTGCCTGTATCCAAGGAAGCTCTATACTATCATTCAAATATTAATATTCACCTACTGCTTCAGATGCAGGTATGCCTGCTGTCTCCGACCTACCTTTGGAGATACTGAGCTCTGAGATATATCCTTTCCATTTCATTTTATCCCCCCAGGAAATAATGTTCCTGCTTACAGATCTGTGAATAATGTGCTTGCATCTTCCAATTAAAGTTTTTCACTTTGGGAAGTCCTGCTAGTAGAACCGTTCTGGATAATCAGCCATTTTATTAACCCTGACTACTTCTACTCAGACCAGAACTGATCATCACCTCTGTGAGGAACTCTCATCTTGTTTTTCAAGAAAAAGAAGTGATAGAATAGATTGATTAGAACTAGTCCAAAGAACAAAAATTGCCCTTGAACTTGATACTGTGGGTTGGAATCAGTCAAGTTCAAAGGTTTGGTTACTCAGCTTGGCACCCCTACCCCACATTCTATTAGTGCTATGAAAGAAATAAATGGGAACATGCAGGGGGTGTGGAGAATAGCTTTGAGTCAAAATGGTGTGTGTGTGTGCGTGTGTGTGTGTGTGTGTGTGTATGTGTATGTGTATGTGTATGAAAAAGAAGTTACATTCTCTCTATATATCTTGAATATTCTATGAACTCAATATTGAGTCTATTTTATTGACCTTATTATCCATTTAAATTCTTTAATAAAAGGCATGAGCATGGCAAGCTATCTAGTCCATTTCATTGACCAGGCTAGAAATATATAGGGAGGGGGCATCTAGGTGGCACAGTGGAAAGAGCACCAACCCTGGAGTCAGGAGGTCCTGAGTTCAAATCTGGCCTCAGACACTTGACACTTACTAGTTGTGTGACCTTGGGCAAGTCACTTAACCCCCATTGCCCAACAAACAAAACAAACAAACAAACAACAACAAAAAAACCCCAAACAAGCAAAAAAAGAAATACACAGGGAAATGAAAGCTTCTTCAGGGTGTGACCTCCTTCTTTGCACAGAAAACATATATAAAAACTGTGATGGAAACTGGAGTGGGAGCTAGGAGACCTGGCTTGCTGTAGCCTTAGGCTGAAAGTCATTGCCTTTCTGGTCTTCAGTTATCTCAAGGGTCTAGACTGAATTATTGGTATAATCCCTTTTGTTGTTTCTGACAGTTGTAGTCTGGGTAACAGTCCTGGGTTCAAATAATCACTTTCCAAGTCATAAACTGATAATTTGAGGAACTTCAATCTCATTTTATGAACCTCCATTGTAAATATGTCCAAAGGGATTGCCCAAAGGCAGCTTTTTGTTACTAAAGTAAATGAGAAATTGACAGAAGAGAGATTTCTACAAAGGCCTTCCCACAAACTTGAGATTCCAGTGCTATAATGCTATTTTCATTGAAATACCTAATAATTGGCTCAGTTTAATAAATTAAGGATTAAATTGACAGAAAAATTTAGAACCCTTTCTCTCACTGAAATAGTCTAAATTAGATTCTTCAAACAATAATATATTTTGATTAAAAGTACTTTATTACTTTAATCCTAAAGTACACTAGAAATAATTCAGAAAGTATGGTATTTCAGATGTCTCTCCACTTCTCAGATAAACCATCTAATAAAAACATTCAGGTTGCCTGTCTTCTGCCAATTATAAGAGTCGAAAATATTAAAAATTGAGGTTACTTGTGTTTGTACCTTGAAAACATTTAAAATGTAGTTGTAAGTTACTAAATTAATAATTGCTGTCACTGATTTTCAATTGAATGTTGTTCTTTCCATAACAAGGCATTCTACACTAAGATCAGGTTTTAGACATAGAAATAAATGCCCCATTCCAAGGCAAGTTCAATTCAATTTGTGGACATAGAACCAGTTGCCACTTGGTTGATTCATTTAATTAGGAATATTATTTATGTCATCTGGATAAAGGAAGACTGGGCATATGGCATCTGAAGACCACAGCATGGAAGGGTTATGCAATGTGTCCTGTAATAGTATACCATACAAACAAAGGTTCTTTGGCTTAGAATAGTGCCTGGAACATAGTATTTGCTCAGTTAAGAATTACTGAATGAATATTTGGCCCAAGACCAAGTTTTTATTAACTATGGAAAAAATGAAAACAGTTCATGGCAATTAAGTAAAATATTAAGAAATATTTCACTTAAATATTACTTAATATATTAAGAAAAATTTACCTTTACTTAAAATATTAAGAAAATTCAGATGGAAGTAATGATTTCTTTGTTTGCTTTTTGTCTCAGTTTTCCAGTTAACAACTTGACTTGTCTACTTTCCTTTCCTAATGTAGAAGTGACCATAAAGCAAGGTAAACCAACAGTGATCTAATGAATGGATCTAATGAATTTCAAAAAATAAAATAGGAGACAGCTAGGCAGTGCAGTGGATAGAGCACTGGCCCTAGAGTCAGGAGGACCTGAGTTCAAATCCGGTCTCAGAACATTGACACTTACTAGCTGTGTGACCCTGGGCAAGTCACTTAACCCCAATTGCCTCACCAAAAAAATAAAAAAAATAAAATCTAGAATTTATTGGTCTATAAGTTGATGATATTTCTCAAAACATAATAAAGAAATGATGTCTAATAGAGAATAAGTATTGTTATTATAGTGACAGTGTGACATTGTGAAGAGGAAACTTGCTTTAGAGCAAGGAAGAACTGCATTCAAGAGGCTCCTCTGACAGAGTAGCCATGTGATCCTAGACAAGACACTTAACCTCTCAGGGGTCTCTAAGACTCTAAGTTAGAGACAAGGTGCTGATATTTGGGTAGACACCATTTCCTCACCAGGGAGTTCCCTCTATCAGTGAAATCACAGTTCCAGTCTCTATTCGTTATTTAAACAACTGAGAGCACATAATCATTAGCACTTTAATTCCAAATACCATAAGGGGAAATATATATATATATATATATATATTGCCAGAGAAGCAGTTTTGGTTTTTGGGTTTGGGTTTTTTTTGTGGGGCAGTGGGGGTTAAGTGACTTGCCTCGTGTCACAACTAGTAAATATCAAGTGTCTGAGACCAGATTTGAACTCAGGTCCACTGTGCCACCTAGCTGCCTCCCAGAGAAGCACTTTTTACAGATTATTTTGCTGTCCATTTTGAGCTTTATCCCTGATATTTCCGAATAGAATGAGATTTGACTCGCTGGAATTTATACAATCTGTTTTTGTTTCAAAGTACATTTAATGGCAAGCAGGATGATTTCAGAAAGGCCTGGGAAGACTTGAATGAACTGACGTATAGTGAAGTGAGCAGAACCAAGAGAACGTTTTTCACAGACACAGCAATATTGTTTCATGAAGAACTGTGAATGACAACTATTCTCAACAATACAATGATCCAAGAAAATTCCAAAGGACTATTGATGAAACATACTATCTACCTCCAAAGAAAGAATTTCTTTTTATGGAAAATGGACTGAAGTATGCTATTTTTCAC
This sequence comes from Dromiciops gliroides, assembly GCF_019393635.1. Classification (NCBI taxonomy): domain Eukaryota; kingdom Metazoa; phylum Chordata; class Mammalia; order Microbiotheria; family Microbiotheriidae; genus Dromiciops; species Dromiciops gliroides. The sequence continues at coordinate 371,426,577 of NC_057863.1, read as the reverse complement.
TTTCTTTTATTTTGTTTTTTTACTCGTTTTCTTGTACAAAATGACTGATATGATAATATTTTATATAATTGTACATGTATAACCCATATATGATTGCTTGCCACCTCAGGGAGGAGGAAGGGGAGGGAAGGAAGGAAGGATGGATAAAAATTGGAGCTGAAAACTATAAATCAAAGTGTTTATTACCTTAAAAATAAATAAATAAAATTGAGAGAAAAAAACCAAAATACATTTAAGCATACTATACTTAGAAAACAGGTATTGTTTCACATGAACTCTTTGAATATTTACAAATTGGCGAATTTATAGTGTGTGTGTATATATATATATATATATATCCCCAAAATGTTTATTCTTTTCAAAAGCAATTTATAATTTTAGTTAATGAATTCCTACAAAATTTTCTTTGAAAAAAAATAACACTCAAGAATCTTTAACCTTATTTAATATCTTCAATTGAAAAGGAAGTGTGATGACTTTCAGAAATATAGAAGGAGTTATGGCCCCAAGAATTTCAACCATTATCTTTTACCCTCTAAAGAAAATGATCTTACCTTTGCTGGATCTACTATGAAATCTGGATCCAAAAGACTTCCATCATTATGATCATGGTCCACCTCATACATATTATATGATGGATTGCCAATCTCCACATTAATTCCTCCATTGATAATAGGTTGTCTTCTAATTGTTTTTGTCCTGTAATAACAGGAATAACCAAAGTGGGTAAACTTTTACAATATCGCAAACAAGATATACAGAAGCATTTTAAGTATTTAATGAGCTCATTTTTACCTCTAATTATTTTATCTAGTCTTAGAAAAAAAGGTTTGGAATAACATAGATATGTATCTAGTAAATGGTGAATTATTGGTTATACAAGGGAAAAAAGAACACAAAAATTCCAATAAAACTTCAAGGATATTCTCAGTTTGTCAAAGTTAGTTACTAAAAAGATATCCATGGTTGGAATTATCTTTTCCCAAGAGGGCTACAAAAATAAACTGTTTACTTCATTATTCTTACCAAACACCAGTGAAGATTTAAAAATAATTATATTATTTCCCAAATCATCTAGATAAATTCCCATTTTTTTTTCTATAACAGATCATAAGCACTATTCTAACTAGGATTTCTCCTTGCTTCAGGCCACCTTTGTAGGGGTCAGCCATTACGACTCTAAATTAGTTGGTTTTGAACTTTTTTGGGTCATATAATATGTATGTGTGTACATGCATGCACATACATGTGTATATGTAGATATGACTGCATATATGCATATGTAATATTTTAAAAGATGTAAGCTATTAAAGCTTAAATCTGCACTAAGACTTTTGGAATATTCTGTGTAATACCAGGGCATGTGACCAGAAGGTAAAATACAGCCGAATTTACCCTGAGCTAAAGACTATGTGAGATTCTTAGCAAAATGCACCTTGACAACTACCTAATTTTCTATTAAACATGAACTAGTGTCCAGTTAAACCAAACCATCTAAAGACCACTGATTTTATATAACTGACCACTGCTAGGTGTCATGCTAACAGTTTTACGTCAATAAAACATCGTCAATTAACCTGACTAAAATCAATCTTTCAAATGAATCAATGTAGCCCACAAATATCAACATTTATGATTATGTGGTTCACTACTGAAAAATATGGCTGTCTCTGATATAGCAAGACTTCAGGTAGGTCACGCCTAGACCATCTTTTGGTGATCAAGGACCAAAAGGAAGATTCTACAGAGCATATTGACAATTTATCTGTCTAATCTTGCCAGACCATCTCCCTTCCAGCAAGGGGGCTAAGAGTAGGGCCTGGCAAAATTACCATCATTTCCAGTGAATTTGAGCTGGTGCTAAAACCAATGAAAAACATATTATGCTATGAGAGAGGATAAGTAGGTCTAGAGTTTGCTTGTATGAACTAAATCACCTCATTCTGATTATCAAAAGGAAAATAGAAAGCAGACCTATTTTATATACATGTTTGCAATTTACCTTTAATTTTTTTAGTAATAGAATAATACACCTTACCTTCTTTTTCTCTTACAAAGCACTAAACCAATTACTAATGTAGTAATTAGTGTTACCAAGAGGACGAGAGGAACAATGATTGCAATACTTCCTGCAAAAGATTTAAAAAAATACACACATATATCTATGTAAAAATAAATAAAATCAAAGGTTTTATAGAGTTCTAAAATATAATCTAAGGCTGATACAAATAAAATTACACTGAAGAATTTTAACAATAAACATCCTGATGACTCTGATTTCACTACTGTATGAAGAGAAAAAACACAAATAATTACCGAGATGTCCAGGACATATCTTTACTACTGTAAGATGAATCAAACTCCTTCTATTCTTGAATGGTTTTCTAAACTGTTCTTTGTTTCACATGCTAGACTTCTGAAGGTATGTAGCAGACTTCTGATGGTTAGAAATAATGCCCCTTAGAAACTACCTACACCTGAATGATTCCTTCCATCTTTACTCAGCCAACACTCTATTTCCTCACACTAGTACCTAGTACACATTGTTTCTTTAACAAAAGCTGTTGAATGTCTCTGCCTCTACATATATACATATTATTCCATGCTTGCTATCAAAAAAAAAAAAAGGCTGGGAGCTTTAAATGTGTTAAACAAATGGGGATCAGAGCTAATGATTTTCCCTATTTATAATTTTCCTGAATCTCTGCCCTCAGCTCTTGTGGTAATTGTGGAGCTTAATTCATTAACCAAGTGCATACTGAAGAAAGTAACACTGAAGGTAACATTTTCAAAGGTATTTAGGGACTGATTCTCAAAATATCACAAAAAGTTAAGAATTCAAAAGAATGGGAAAGATCGTGAATGATTCTTTTTACCACAACTACCCCTTTCCTCCAAGAAAAAGAAGGAAGGAAGGGAGGAAGGAAGGAAAGAAAAGAACACTGCCCCTTGAGGCCAAGAAAATTAATTCTGGGGTCATAGACTCTGGGTTCAATTCCTGTTTCTGACACTTACTATGTGACTTTGGGCTTAACATTTCTGAGCTTCAGTTTCTTCATTTGTAAAAAGGAGAGAGTTGCATTAGTAGACAGAGAGATCCCTTTTATCTCTATATCTATGATCACTATAATAAACCAGCCTTTACAAGTCCATCTACCTACACCATCATCTACATAAAATTCTTCATGAAAGTGAAGAATTAAATTAAATTAATTAAATTAAAAAGATCAAGGGATCTTTTTAATGACAACATAAAAAATTTTAAAGAATATAAGATCCTATTGTTTGTTGATTTTTAGATGGCATTTAACTCAGTAGGGCAAACTGCCACTGAAGAATCTTCTCTGACAAGGATTTATTTATGTATATATCAAAAAGATTCTAAGATAGCTATAACTGCAGAGATTACATTTTTTAAAAAAAAACTAAGACAATTTTTTTTTTTTTGCAAGGCAATGGGGTTAAGTGACTTGCCCAGGGTCAGACAGCTAGTAAGTGTCAAGCGTCTGAGGCTGGATTTGAACTCAGGTACTACTCCTGAATCCAGGGCTGGTGCTTTATCCACTGTACCACCTAGCTTGCCTAGACATTAATTATTGATATCAACTAAGGTATTAAATAGGAAGGTCTGTCTGTCTATCCATCTCTCTATTTATCCACCCATCTATCTACCTATCTAACATCTATCTGTCATCTATCTGTCATCCATCTGTCATCTATCTATCTATCTATCTATCTATCTATCTATCTATCTATCTATCTATCTATCTATCTATCTATCTATCTATCTATCTATCTATCATCTATCTACCAACCAAAGGTGGTTCCTACAACTGACCTTTTATGAGTTGCATTGAATCTAGGATACTATAGAGTCTTCTCAGTAAAAATCCATAGGAAATTAAAAGGTATTAGCCTAACAATCTACATTGGAAAATAGTAAATGCCTAAATGTATGGCATGTAGCTAAATGGTCAGTATGTTGAACAGGTAGTCTGGATAGATTTGGAGTCAGAAGACTTTAGTATGGATTCTAGTTCTGCTATTTATCACCTGTGTAAGCCTGAGCAAGTCACTTAATCTCCATGGAATTCAGTTTCCTCATTTGTAAAACGAGGGAGGTGGAACTAGATAATCTTTGTGATCTCTTCCAGCTCTAAATCTATGAGGCAATGACAATATGCCAAGAGCTAAAGATGGAAGAAGAGTATGAGCCTGGAAGATGAGATTTGACTCCAATGCTTTTGAGAAATTGTCCAGAGCTGTTAGTGATCCCCTTAGTTATAAGGTGTAACGATTGGAGTGATGCCACCTGCTGGAGAGTCACTGTAGGAAAGCTCTGCCATGAGGAGAAGGCGTCTGAGGGCAAGCCATGTGGTCAAGTTCCATGGCGTAAGGAAGTGATGTTTGCTTGTGGGTACTGTCTATCAAAGCTACCAGCCAATCAACTTGAGGAGCCTCTCATTTCTGGGAGGAGAACATGAAGTAGGAAGTGGTCGCTGGCTGAGGGCTTACTTCCTCTTTGGGTTCAAGACATAAGCTTGGTGGCAGGACTTCAGCTAGGATTTCCATGCTATAAGAAATCTGTTTTCAATCTTTCTCTCTCTTTACTAACTTATATCTTTTAATAAACCCTTAAAAGCCTAAACTCTTGGTGAATTTATCAGTGATTTTAGCCAGTTTCCCCAAAAAACTGGGCGGGGGGGACAGATTAGAACCCACATTTAGATTTTTAAACAACACAAAGGCAGTCTGTGTACAAGGAAGAAATACTCTATGACTCCTCTCCACAAAGAAGCAGCAGCAGCAGCAGCAACAACAACACAATGTCCATCTAATCTAATTTCCCCTCAAAATAATCCTTTGTATTACAAGAAATATTGTGTTTTCTTTGCCCATTTCCTTAAATGTTAAAACTTGTATATCTGTTTTTAATCATATTACAGAAAGGAAACAAACTTGTTGAGTTTTATAATAGGCTAATGACTTGTTTTTGAGAAAGCTAAGTTTTTAGGAAATTGCAATGTATTAGTAATTAATGATGGGACTGAATTTGGCAGGTAACATAGCAATTGACATTTGTTCACAGATTTTAAATACCAATGAACAGCTTGGTTACTTCATAAACCATGACTTCAGTTGACTGATTATGAAGCTTATAAATATCCTTACTGTATTACTTTTTCCACTAAAAATGTGGTTTGAGGAATGTCTAACAATACCAGTTATGAGTTACATATTTTTTTCCTTTAGACAACTGCTTTAGGAAACTGCTTAGGATTGTGTACCCCTTCCCAACCTAATACTCTATATTCAGTCCCATATTTTAAAATACAATGTTTAAGAATTCAGAATGTTCAATGGTGACATAACTTGTCAAGGGAACTTCAATGATGTTTAATGTATTAGCGAAAAATAATGTTCCTTATTGTAGTCTTTTTCTATGATCATTTACAATAGGAAAAAATCATCTATAAATAATATAGAAATCAAAAGGCAGGTATTCACTGTAACAGAAATTAAACTACTTCAAATAATAAACATTACATTCTAAAGGTGACAGAAACAAATTTTTAATAGTTAACCTGTTTTCCAAATGACTCTCATGAGTTTGGGGGCAATATCCTACCTCAATAGGGGAAGAAAAAAAACTTCTTTTTCCAAGGTGCAAGGGTGTGTTACTGCAACCCATGACACAGAAAAGAGAGAACTAGTCTAACAGTGGAATGGAAACTCCCTGAAGTCAGACTGACTTTGTAGCACCTAAGACAATGGTTTATACATTAAAAAAAAGTATAGTGGTTTGTTGAACTTAATTGGTTGATTTAATTTTAATTATTAAGTCAATATGATTTGAATTTTCCTTAAAAAGAGTATACAAATGATCATAAAAGTAGCCTTCTTACAGCTCAAATTTAATAAAAGATTATTGTGAATACAAAGGAATATAGAATTTAGGGCTGGAAAGGATCTTAGAAAGCATATAAATCCAATTTCTTCATTTACAGATGAGTAAACTAATGATTAGAAGCAATTGCTCAGAATCACATGGGTAGTAAGTAGGAGAAGCAGGATCTGAATATAGCGTCTTTGTCGCCAAATAGCTAGCAATAAAAACTGTGATTCACAATACATTGTCACGTCTTTTTGTAGGGTAAAGTTTTAAAGTCAGAACATATGTTGATAATTTCATATAGTCAAAATCACCCTTGAAAATTCATTAAATTGCCCATATAGTATAGTGTACCAATAACAGTAGAAGCTGAAAAAAGGCTGGTCTTTCTTTAAGGGCAGTATGTATCAGAGAACAGTTGGATCAGAGACAGTTGTTGTGGAAACAATTGAAAAGAAATTGTATTTTTCCCCACCATGCTCAGCTAAGCTATTGATTAGAAGAGGGAAAACAAATACCTCTAAAAACTTATGTGGAAGGAAAACTTATAACTGGGGTGAATACTCTTGAAAGGAATTTACACCTAAGTGTGATTCTATTCTGAGGGTGATCACACCACATAATTGTTTCTTGTTCCAGTCTTATTAGAAAGCAAAATAAGATACAAGAAAGTCCAAAGGGACTTTATAGCAGGGACCTTTCTGGCTAGAATAACTCAGACTGTTGTCTTGAATTTTATGAAGTCTAAGCAGAATAAATAGACTGTCTTCTTATAGGTATGATGAAAGTGAAATTCTGGAATCATATTCAAAGTTACAAGATACTCAAACTAACTGAGGAATTGAGAATGTCTGAGGGAAAAATGGATTTACCTTTCCTATCTCATCCTCATACCAGGGAATATATTTGTTGAGTGGAATGGCCTTAAGTACTTAAATTGTAATTTCTCTATCTCTTTTTGCCTACTGCATAGAGTTGAATTTGTTTGTAACCTAAGCCCCAAAACCCATTGACATGGGACTCTTTCCTTACTAGAGATCAATGTCCTGAACCTACATAAGGGGTGGGAGCAGACTTATCAGGAGAAGGAGAGAGGAGAGTTCTCCTTAGTTTCTTCAAGTTCTCCAGTCTCTTTTCTGGTTTCCAGCATTGATTCAATAAGGATGTGGAATTCTAACCTCTCTTCAGGGCCACAAAGGGAGAAAAAACTCTCAGAAAACGCCAACACGAGTGGTGGTAGCAGTCTCTTTCATGTCCCTATCCTTGCCTTGCTACACTAGAGATCTGGGCAAATTTTCCCTTTGGGTGAAATTTGAGGCTCTTTCTTGAGTGATATGAGATACTTTGCTCCCAATGGGAGAGCTACTTCAATCTGTATTGTCTGGTATATAATCTTATATGAATACTTTCTCTGACTTCTGTTTTGCTATCATTTTAGATAAATAGGTTTCTTTGCCATTTGCTATGTGTGTTCATTGTGGAACAGTTATTTGGTGGGAAGGGAGGTGGATATCAAGCTGGGGGTATTCCTTTCCCCAGTAATAAATAGTGATCAGGAATTTACCTTGAAATTGAAAATAATATCCCCTAGATTAACAATATCTAAGGGAGGAAATAGAAACAAATCTGGCCTGGGTACCCCCTTTCTCTGAGGAGAACAGCGGTCAGCTACTCTCAGAGAGACTTAGAACTCTTGGAGAAGGATGGGGGGAGAAGATGCTCAAGATGTCTACGTGTATTCATGTCTCCCTTCTAACCACACATTGAGGCAGCCTCTCCTCATGTGTTAAATGTATAATGCAACTATTTTTGTAGTTGTCCATAGCAAGAGGTTAGAGGAAGTAGGAGTTATCTAGGGAAGGCTTTGTGGAAAGACTGGGACTAGGGCTGGGAATTTAAGATTTGAACAAGTAGAAGGTAAAAGAGGGGAAGAGAGAATCCTGGACAGGAAGAAAATAAAAGCCAAAATGGAGCAATGGGAATTAGTAAAGTATGATGGGGAGATGATTGTTGCATTAGTAAAGTGTAATGGGGAGATGATTGTTGTTTTTCCTTCATTCTCAAAGACGACTTTGACAGAGTGATGTCATGCCTCACAGTGGATTGGATTTAAGGGAGGCAGGGCTGTGCAAGGTCCCCAACCTTACTCCTTCCTCCAGAGCCATCTGGGTCCAGTGGCAAGATATATCAGGATAACTGGAGATGGCCCTGTATGTTTAAGGCAATAGGGGTTAAGTTACTTGCCCATGGTCCACACAGCTAATAGGTGTCTGAGATGAGATTTTTTTTGTTTTTGTTTCTGCAGGGCTATGAGGGATAAGTGACTTGCCCAGGGTCACACAGCGAGTAAGTGTCAAGTGTCTGAGGCTGGATTTGAACTCAGGCCCTCCCAACTTCAAGGCTAGTCTTCCATCTATTGCACCATCTAGCTGCCCTTGGGGAGATAACAGGCCTGAGTAAAAGGTCAATATTAGATAGAAGAAGTCTGCTGAGTGGATAGGGAACTGGACCTGGAAGCTTGTGGCCCTGAGTAAATTCTACACCAGATACCTAATAGCTTTGTGACCTTTGGCATGTCACTCATCCTCTATGTACCTTAGTCTCCTCGCATTTAAAGCAAAGGGTAGTGTTTGAATGCAATGGCCTCTAAAGTCACTTCTATGATCTTGTTAATTAGGTTGGAGAGAGAGAGAGAGTGTGGTCCATCTATGAAAGGCATTGCAAGGTAGGGAGAGGAGTTCACATTGGTTACTCAAAAGATTGTTTTTTAATTACCTTAAGATTCTTCTATCACAATATTACCCATATTTTCCCCCTAGTTCATTGTACCCAAAGCCATCCATGCTTTCCCCTCACGGGTGGGTGTGTCTTCTCAGGTACAGTGCTTCATTACACCCCCTTTTATCTACCAATTTTTATTTTGAATTTATTTACGTGAGTTTTATACTTACTTGACCCCTTAGAATGTAAACTTCTTGAGGGTAAGGATTATAGTCTAGGCACTTAATAAGTGTTTGCTAAATTTCATTGAACTGAACTTTAGGAGCCCCAACTTCAAGGAAAACATAAATCAAAATAACTTAGACCAGGGCTTTGATATGCTGATAGTGAATCATTCCTTTTTATTATCAGAGTAGTTCCTCTCCTAGGCAACACTTAGCCTAATTCCAAATACCCTTAGAAGGAGTCATCAGTGATTAGAGCTAGAGGGACCTTAGACATTAAGGCCACCCTCTCCTCATTTATATTTGCCAGAATATTTAGACTTATTTGAACATGTGGCTTTATATGCATACATACACATACATATAGAACTTTCTACATAATATACTATGCATATATGGTTTTGTAGCCTATTTCTTTAATAGTTTTAAGAAAATAATGTCTTCAACTGTGTCATTCTCTTATTTCCCTTTCTGGGACTCTTTCCTACCTCCTTATCACACCCCTCTTTCCCAGTTTCCTCTAAGATCATGCTCTCCTAAACTTTCCATTACTTGCCTAATACTTCTAAACACTTCTTTTTAGAGCAGATGATGTCAGCTAAATGTTAGGAGAACAATCGAACTTATAAGGGATGTAGGACATTAATTTTAGATACTTATTTGTACCAAAGTGTGAGTGCATGATAGGATGAGAGGTGCTTAATAGCCCCAGCAGCATATTTTGTTTCTGGTTTTTTTTTTTTTTTTTTTTGCTGGGCAGTGGGGGTTAAGTGACTTGCCCAGGGTCACACAGCTAGTAAGTGTCAAGTGTCTGAGGCCGGATTTGAACTCAGGTACTCCTGAATCCAGGACCGGTGTTTTATCCACTGCGCCACCTAGCCGCCCCCTGTTTTTTTTTTTTTTCCTTTAAAGGATTCTTGTTAACTATTTCCCCATCCCAACATATTATAAATTCTCTAAGTGGTAGCCCTTCATGCATTGTAGCAAATAGAAAAATTATGAACATTATATGGGGGGGAAATGACAAAAGAATTTTGAGGAAGTAATAAGACTACACATGTAGGCTGACCATACCTGGGAATCTCCAACTAGAATCAGGGGATCAGTGCTCTCCTGAGATGTTCCTATTTTTCATTTTTTTTTCCTTTTGTCCAGAGCTCAAAGATTTTTCTCCAGGTGTCAAGCATTTTTTTTGCCAGTGATTCTCATGGTCAAAGCTGGAGGCCTAGCAGGAAGTACTGGGGCAGGGTGTGACTGGCCATTTATAAGCATCAATCAATTAAGGACTTTATCTGTCTGGGTATTATATATGTCTCTTCATACATATACACACACACACACACATATATATATGAATGAATACACATATATATGTGATGTTCAATTGTTTTTAGTTGTCATTTTTGTATGTGATCCCATTTGGAGTTTTCTTTTCAGAGATATTGGAGTGGCTTACATTTCCTTCTATTATATAAATACATACATACATATCTTTAATATCTTAATAGCTTAAAGCTATCAATAGTATGAAATTTGTGTGTATATATGCATACATATATGTATATGTATAATCTGTCACTTATGAATATCTTTTTTTTTTTCAGGGCAATGAGGGTTAAGTGACTTGCCCAGGGTCACACAGCTAGTAAGTGTCAAGTGTCTGAGGCCGAATTTGAACTCAGGTCCTCCTGAACCAGGGCCAGTATTCTATCCACTGCGCCACCTAGCTGCCCCCCACTTCTGAATATCTTAATGAGAATTTATTAATGTTTGCTTACTTAACTGGCTTTACAGACTTTCCCAGGCTTTCATTTCATATTCCAAATCGCTGACAAGATGCACGGATTGGAAAACTGTGTTTCAGAATACTTTATTTTGAAAACTTCTATGAAACATTTTAAGTTGACAGGGTTAAAGTTAAGTTAAATTTCAGTCTTAGGTGGCATCTGAGAGACAATAAAGCTTGTTTTGGACTAAAGCTCTACAAAAAAGCTCTTAGAAGGTTGAACATATTTTAATTGCTCTTCAAAACTGACACCTGAAAAGTGATTAAACTACAAATCAACTGTAGGTTTTATGAGAAAATTGATGTTAATTTTCTTTTCTTTGGGATTAATCAAATGAGAAGGCATTCTCCACAACACTTCAGGATGTATGTTTGGAACGGAGGAGGGAAAGCAGTTTTCTTTAATTATAAAATATGACTTTCCTCCCTCCCCCAGTGATCTTTTCACATCATGTCATGATAGTCACAGCATTTGTAACCTACACATTTCCCTAGAAAAGCTTATGCTGGGCTTGCAAAAGTCAGCACTTTGCCACCTGCCATAGCTCAAAGTGAAATATAACCATTTAAAGGGACATTCTCGTGATGAATCAAATCACGAGGGAGAACTACGTGTGTTGCATTTCAAAAACACCTGGCCTGCAGTAGACCCCTTCAAATGTCCCAGAAATGACTGTTTCCTCTGTCTCATCTTCTTCAATAAAGACATCAAAAAAAAAAAACCACCTTGGTTTGTATGATTTACAAGCCATCGAAGGCATTAATCTTAAACACTTACTTGTACTGATATGATCAGACTTGCTGCTCTTTGGAGCTGGCCTTTCACACTGGGTGCCTGACCAGTTGGCAGAACATCTGAAAGGATCCAATGAAGAAAGTAAAATTAGTGGAGTCCAACATTGAATTCACAAAGCCCTGAATGAAAAGACAGCCATTACACAAACTTAGTCCTAAGCTTTATAAGGAGATATCCTCTGAAGCTTCCTATATATTGTCAGCATGCTGAGAAGTTTCTTGAATTGAATGCCTTGGTTTTAACACTTAAAAAAATAAAAGACACACACATACCATGATTTATAATCATAACTTTGTTATAAATTATTTTAAGATTTCAAGTTTTGATGAGACATGCAAATGCTAAAATTTGGCAATAGGGACAAATGCATAAAGTAAAACTGACTTGAGTATTATAGGTACACTTGATATGATAAAATGTAATATTTCACCTTATGAATTATACCTTCTAATGTGACTCCATGACTTTTTCCCCATCAGGGAGGAGAACAATAACACCTTATAAGACTAAGACTTACTTAGCAAATGTTGAATTTCTTGATGATGCAACTTTGTGCTTTTTGCAGACTTTTGGGCAAGGGAGGGGAGTCATGGTGCTCTCCCATCACTAAAATCTTTGCTGCTGTTCCAGCATCAGGAAAAATACATCTAGCCTATTTGGTAGAATGTTGGGCATTCTGTCTGTGATTCTTAGAAATACTTCTAGAAATGAATGGAATTAACAGAGATAACAGATCAAAAGTGATTTTTAAGAAACATAGCGACTGAAGAATTCAGTCAGCATAGAAATCAAAAGAAGTGTTGGAATAGGATCTTTCTCATTATGAATCATGCTTATTGATGAATCCAAGATTCATGTGGGTATATGTCAAAGGAAACTACTGCCTTTACCAGAGATACAATTCAATTGGCTTCATCTCTTACCAAGGGTACCATCAAACTATCTCCACATCAAAATCTGTCTCTATACTCACAGTTTTGAAAATGAAAGTACAGTTCTAAGAACCATTTCAACCATTGAACTCAAGGTCAATTAGATTAATTACCACCTCCAGCTCTCTGCCTATTCTGTCACTGCATGAATGGTCTGTGGTGACTGGGTCAGCCAAAAGTTACTTGTAACTCTTTTTTTAGTCCATCTTTCTACCGTTCCATGTGTACACAGGGTGAATATAAATCATGTGCATTTACATAAAAGTGAGAATTTATACTGGTATAATTTTCCCCCAAACATGGGTATATTAAAAAAAATAATTGATATTAACAAATTAAAGAAAAAAGATTATTTTTCTTAAGAAAAAACATTTCAACATAGCTGACAATAATAGGGATGATTTTTAAAAATAGGGTTATTTTATTAATAATGAAAACTATAAAACTATGAGTATGGAGTATGATTTAAATGGAAATTATTATTATCATTATTATTATTCATACTGGAAATTAAAACAATAATTCATGCATTATTTCAGTTCTTATCTCAACCTGCCCCTTTCCCCCATCTTATGTAGAATTCCCATATAGCAAGATTCATTCATTATATTATAGACAGTTTAGTTTAAGAAAAAAGAACATGTTGTAAAGCAGTCTATTCACAAAGTGCCATGGTGAAAGTGATACATTTTAGAGCATTTGATTAAAATAAATTCATAGGAATGTAAAAAAAACCCTGTAATTCCTTCAATAACTAAATAATATGGGGAAATTACTTCAATTCTCCACTTCTTATTGCTTGTATAGACATAGGCTATAGACAAATAATGCCAGAAAGATGATACAATTATGCTGAATGTAGGAAAATGTGCCTTTCTGTTTGAATCATTTAGGTGCTCTCTCTCTCTCTCTCTCTCTCTCTCTCTCTCTCTCTCTCTCATTTTTTAATTTGACTTTCTGATGTATCTTGCATTATTTGTCTATTTAAAATTAGTTCTGTACAGATTTTGTTCCATATGAGAAGATCCAAATCAAAGTATATCTCATAAAAGGCAAATGGATTCAGGCACATATCACCCCACAGATAAGAAATTTCTATGCTCATTACTATGCGACCCTTGTATGACAGATATGAAGTGGAATTATTCAGTAATTGGAGGATTAAAGGCTAACTTGAACAGCTTATGCTGTGCCATGGCCCATCATACCGAAGTACATTGCAAGGTTTTTAAAAATGTCTATACAGCTGAAGTTAAGCAGAAAGAAGTTTTCTCTAAGTGGGCATTGTCTGTGTGATACTTATTTCAACCTGTGGACTGATTTAAAAGTATACAGTTGACATTTGTAGGTATCTTGATTAAGTTTCTAATAACTAAGAGATCAATATATTAGTACTTGTGATACTCTTCTACTCACAGATTTTAAATGGAGGGAACATATCTAAAGTTTTCTCTACAGGAAATATTTAAATTATTAAAGACTGAAAAGAACTCAGAGATTGTATTGGATATGTAACTAACTTTAGCAGATTATATGCATATGTATATCTATACATATGTACACATGTATATACATAACATGTACATGTACATGTATACCTGTATAATGTATATGAATCTATGTATTTTAATTGACTGATGATCTCCTGACAATCTTTGACATCCTCCATATAACATGATGCTTTATAGTTCTAAGATTGAATAAGATATGTTCCTCCGATCTGCATATGTTCCCTTAAAAATAATCCCTTCTGAGATATTAAATCAAATGGAAATCATTATTCTTGTTTCCTACCTTGCAAAATTACTACTCGTGGAATTTGCTGCTCCACAAGTTATCCTTCTGATGTCTGATTTAAGACTGAATCTTTCTACCATCTTTATGGAAACTCATAAATCTTCATAGTCTTTATAGACTACAAAGATAAAAATCATTAATGACAGACTATCTTAAGATGGGAAAATTCATACATTCCTTCAAATGTTTCTATTTACTGCACTGATAAATGCTTTTTTCAATCCATACCTACATCCCTTTAACCAAATTCCTCCTGGCCATTTCCCACTTGCACTGTTGTATCTAATTACCTGGTTTGTTGTTGTTTGTTCATTTGTTTACAACATCATTATAGTCAGTACTTCATGGCATAATAAAAAGTCATGTTGCCTACCTTTTCAAGTCCTTCCTTCTTTCCTTCCTTCCTTCCTTCCTTCCTTCCTTCCTTCCTTCCTTCCTTCCTTCCTTCCTTCCTTCCTTCCTTCCTTCCTTCCTTCCTTCCTCCCTTCCTTCCTCCCTTCCTTTCTTCCTCCTTTCCTTTTCCTTCCCTCACCCTTTTTCTCTTTCTTCGTTTCTTCATTTCTTTTTTTTCCTTTCTTTTATCTCTGTCATTTTTTTCTGTAACTCTGAAAATATGCTTTATTGTTATCTTTCATTTCTTTTCTGGGGCAGCTAGTTAGTGCTATGGAGAGAGTACCAGGCCTATAGCCAGAAACACTCATCTTCTTGAGTTCAAATCTGGCCTCAGATACTAGCTGAGTGACCCTGGACAAGTCACTTAATTCTGTTTGCCTCAGTTTCCTCATCTATAAAATCAGTTGGACAAGGAAATGGCAAACCAATACAGTATCTTTGCCAAGAAAACTCCAAATGTGGTCATGGAAGAGTCAGACACAAAATGAATGAACAACAAAAATTTATTTTCTAAATATCTGGGTCCAGCTACCTGGACCCAGCAGCATTTTGTCCCTTCAATTACAACGTTAGATTCTTTTGAAAAGAGACTCGGTTTTAGAAATAGTATTCTCTAGAGTGCCATGCACACAATAAGTATTCTTTAAATGCTGACTTTATCTGAAGTTATCTTACTCCCTATTCTTTTATCCAAATAATTCTAGCCATCTTTCCCACTGTTACGATTATCCTTCAGCTAATTTCTTTACTCCTGTCATAGAGGTACCCTAAGCCTGAAATGCCCTCCATTCTTATTCCATCACTTTTTAGAGTATTTTAGATTATAACACGAAAACTTCCCAGGCCTTAAGGAAATATATTTTTGTTTTCTCTCTTCCTCACTCATTCTGGGCCTCTATTGCCTCATCTTTACAGTTGAGGAGCTTGAATTAGATGGCCTTTAAAGTCTCTTCTATCTCTAGATTTATGATCCAAAGATCTAATAGAAAGAGATAAGATATTACTATGTGTGTGTATGTGAATTGGGGTTAAGTGACTTGCCCAGGGTCACACAGCTAGTAAGTGTTAAGTGTCTGAGGCTGAATTTGAACTCAGGTCCTCCTGAATCCAGGGCTGTTGCTCTATCTACTGCGTCACCTAGCTGCCCCTAAGATATTACTTTTGAGGAATCATTCAATGAAAGGCAGCATGGAATAGAGGCCAGAAGACCACTTTACCTTCAAGAAGACCTGGGTTCATTTCTTGCCAATGACACATACTATATGTAGGATCATAGCCACATCAAAGACTTTAAGCTGAAGATGAATTGAGCATTTAAGATGTGTCTTAGTTGGCAGTTTAGTAAAAGGAAGTTTCTAGAATGAAATCACTGATTCAGATCAGGATAAAAAAAAATTAAAGAGGAGAGGCAAGAAAATTCCATTCTGGGATGAAATAAGAGAAATACCCCCAATTTCCAGAATCATAAAAGCAACATTAACATAGTAGATAGAATACTGGACTTCAAGTGATGAAGACTTAGGTTTGAATTCTGCTTCAACACTGAAGCCTCGGTTTCCTAATCTAAAAAATGGGCATAATCATACTTCTAGACCCAACCTCCCAGGGTTGGGAGACTCAGATGAGACTATTGTTATTATTATTACACCTAATAAAAGCTAACATTTATATATATCACTTACTGTGTGCTAGGCACTATGCTGAGTTCTTTTTAACTATCTCATCTGATCCTCACAATAACTCCAGGAGGTAAGTGTTATTATCCCCAAAGATACTGTATTGGCTTGCCATTTCCTTGTTCAACTGATTTTACAGATGAGGATGATAGTTGAGGAAACTGAGGCAAACAGAGGTTATTTGACTTGCCCAGAGTAATGCAGCTAGTATCTGAGACTGGATTTGAATTTTGGTCTTTCTGATTCTAGGCCCATTATACAATCACTGTGCAAACTAGCTACCTAGATTATAGTATATGTTGATATAGAATATTGATATCAACTACTTTGAAAATGTTTGACTGTAAATATTACCTGTTGTATAATTATAGGATGACACATTTAAAGCTAGGAATAACATGATAGACAGTGTGGTATAGTGCATAGAGGGCTATACTTGGAGTCAAGTACACCTGGATTCAAAATACACCTCACATGCTTATTGCTTGCATGACCCCAGGCAAGTCTCTTAAGCTTTGGGCCTTACTTGTATTATATGTAAGACAAGGATAATAATAGCAATCTACTGATTTAAAACCAATTTCCAAGAAATGAAAGGTACTCTTCATTCAATAAGGAACATTGCTTCAGGATTTTAAGGAATAGGAACTAATTCTTCTGGTTTCCTATCCCATACATTAGTGATATATTTCTTGTGGCTTTTGTCCCTTTACAAATTCAGTAAGTGATATACAAATGTTAGCTCTTATTAGTTGTAATAACAACAATAATAATCTCATTTGAGTTTCCTAACCTTGGGAGGTTGGCTCTAGAAGTATTACTATTCCCATTTTTTTAGATTAGGAAACTGAGGCTTCAGTGTTGGGACAGAATTCACATCTCATAGGGATGTTGTAAGGTTCCGATGAGATAAATGTATATAAAATGCTTTCCACACTTAAAATCTCTCTATAAATAACAGATATTATTATCTGGCCTAACCCTCTCATTTTACAGATAAAAACAAAAACAAAAACAAAAAACTAAGGACCAAACAGGTTAGGTGAATTGTCCGGAGATATATGAGATGCCATTCCACAGTTTGTAAAGAAACAAAAGCCACAAAAAATATACCGCTAATGTATAGGATAGGAAACCAGAAAAATTGGTCAATATTTCTTAAAATCCTGAAGCAGCGTTCCTTATTGAATGAAGAGTACCTTTAATTTCTTGGAAATTGATTTTAAATTAATAGTTATCAAAATGTTGTTCATAGACCCTAGGCAATCCTTGAGAATCTCATAGTAGGGTTTGAGATCAAAACTATTTTTATAATAATGCTAAGATGTTATTCAGCTATTAAAATCCTCCTCCCTTTTCTAACTACTCATCTATATGAGACTGGATTTTCTTCGTATATTTCAACAAAAACCACATACTGTATTGAAACATATTGAATGAAGAAGCAGATATGAGAATCTGTCTTCTAGTAAATCAAACAGAAAAAAATTGAAAAAATATGCAAAATAATGCCATTTATTATTGTTTTTAAAAATATAGGTATAGTATTTTAAATAAAATATATCATCAATCATCATTTATGTTAACATATAATGTGTTTATGATTGATATTTTAACAGAATAAACATTTTCAAATGTGTCCTTTTTAATTTTTATTATGATGAATATCAATAACTATACCCCACATAAACAAAAGCTTTTTGATATCCTTAATAATTTTTAAGAGTATAAAGGGACCCTGAGACCATATAGTTTGAGAACCCCTTGACCTAGATAAACCTCTATGAAGAAAGTAGTATCTTCTGTGAACTTTAGAGATGAATTGGGTGACAAGTTGTTATTATTTTTCTTAATGATGAGGGAAAAACTCTAATAGGATTTTTAACATTTTAATGTATTTTTTTTAAGTGAGGGAATTGGGGTTAAGTGACTTGCCCAGGATCACACAGCTAGTAAGTGTTAGGTGTCTGAGGCCAGATTTGAACTCAGGTACTCCTGACTCCAGGGCTGGTGCTCTATCCACTGGGCCACCTAGCTGCCCCTAATGTAATTTTTAATAGGATTTAATAATAGTATTTTCTCTCTGCTTTGGTTTGATATGGATTGTGGGGATGGTGGTGAGGCTTCGTGGTTGGATGATTATTTAGATGGTAGCTAAATAGCAAGGTTGTTCATAGCACCGAAAGCCTACCAGCAATCAGGATTCTTTCTGAGTGAGATTTGGGAATTGTAGAATGTCCAATGACCTTTGTTCACCCCTGGACAATGCGTGCCTATGATCAAGGGACCATAAATACAGAAATGAAAGCACTCAGATTTCAATGAGTTTTCATTTTATAGATGAAGAAACGGAGACCCAGTTTGCTCAGGTGATTTGCATAGGGTCATGCACATAATAAATGTCTAAGGTGGAATTGGAAAAATTCTAAATCAGGTTTTGGCGTTAAAGAAAAGCAGGACACTGGCTCAATTGAGAAATCTAAGATATCTTAAGTTGAATAAATAAGGTTTAGCAAATCCCAGACAGTAACAGTCAGGATAGAGTTATAGAAAGGACAATGAATTTGTAGTCAGAGGTTGGAATTAAATCGCTGGTCTGTAATTTACTGCTTATATGACCTTGGGTCATATAAACATATTGAGCCTTAGTTTCTTCATCTGTAAAATGGAGGATCAACTTGATGACCTCCTAGCTCCCTAAAAGATCTAATCTATGGTGCTGTGTTTTCATATGCCATTGGATGGTTTCTTTTATAAGCAAATCATTATCGTGACCTTCGGCATTATTATTATTTTTTTTTTTGGTGAGGCAATTGGGGTTAAGTGATTTGCCCAGGGTCACACAGCCAGTAAGTGTTAAGTGTCTGAGACCGGATTTGAACTCAGGTACTCCTGACTCCAGGGCCAGTGTTCTATCCACTGCGCCACCTAGCTGCCCCTCTGCATTATTCTTAAAATAAGTGTTGTTTTTTCCTTCGTGAATAAACAATTGGGCGGAAACATACAGAGGTTCATCTGTGTGTTCACAGGAAAAAAGAAGGGCAGGAATGGATGGGTACAGGTCCTAGTGCAACAACAACAATAACAAAATAGCAACAGCAAAAGAATGGGGTGGGGTGGCAGATGGTCAAAAACAGGGTCCATGGGAATTTTGAACCCGGAGAGTTCAGCTTTCTAGGGAGCCAAGGTCATGTTCTCAGTGCCCTGGTTTAAAGGTTAAAAAACAAAAAACAAAAACCAGCCAAGTTTAGATGAAGGCATAAAAGAAACCTATGCTAAGGACAAAGTATCCCTGGATCAGTGTCATGAAAACTGTGGTCCCCAGGCCTGGGATCTCCTAACTGGGCTCACAGCCTCAGGGCAATCCTTACAACTAGTCTGAGCTAACTTCAAAACAAAATAATGAGATGAATATCTGTTCTTCTTTTTATACAATGTAAAGGTCATGGGACTTTTCTGACCAAAATGAAATTTAAAGGTGAACTGCAAGGCAGCTTGAAATTAAATTGATCCTACTCAATGTGTTCAGTGCTGCCCTTATTAACCATGATGGGGAAGGTATTCAGGAAGAAAAATCTTTTAATATACCCTTTCCTTTCTTCACACATGAAAATTGATGGCACACAGTATTAGAGAAATCCTAAAAGGCTTCTCTCTTGATGCCACACATACCCTCAGTGCTCCAGAAATCTCATTTGATGAAGATGAACAAGCTTTATTACATGTGGTGCACAAGAGTCAAGCAGCAAGAATTTAAAAAAAAGAGACTGCTTTGGAAAGAACGGAAAGTCAAAACGGAATTCAAAAGAGAATGTGTTTAGTTTTTATGTATTAATTCACTGATTCCCACCATTTTGGGGACAGGGCACTTCTGCTTTCCATAACCTTTCTACATTTCATAAATTATTCCATCCTTTTCCCTAAGACATGTTGGCTCTGAAAAACTCAGTGAAATTCAAAATAGTAAGTTTGGTCTTTAAGAAACAAATCAGATAAAAACCTAAAATTTCCTTTTAACTTGTGATTGTTTTGCAATTGCATTAATCAACTAATTAATCAATATTAGAGAAAAATATATTAATGCTAGCCTCTCTATATATACAGAAGGGGAGCTTTGGGGTTTTACTCAACACATATCTTCATGTAATAGATTTTCCATTACTCTTGGCATCCCTCCCTCCTTTGCCCCCAAGATTTGCTCCTGATATTTGAAATGGATCTTTTACATTTAACTCTTAGATCCATGTCTTTCTCTAACCAAACTATGCTTTCTTGGCACTAGAGTGTGCCTACCTTTAAACATGGTAAACATTCAATGTTTACTGAATGACTAGATGAGTGAATGAATGAATGAATGAATGCCACCTGGGGCTGTCTGCTACCCAGACCATCCAATTATCATTCAAGGTCAGACATTTAGTTCATCAAACTCAGTAGATTGCCTCTGATGATGACATAGATGGTTACGATTGTCTTTTTTGATGTTAGCCTCTACATTTATAGATATTTTAAAAAAAAACATTCCAGTTTCCCATAATGACCCATGATAGACCTGCCAAGTATTCATCTGAACTTTTTTGAAGCTATATATTCATTTTTTAAAATCATCTCTCGAAGAATGAGTTTAAATCACCCAATACAATTTTATCTTTTTGACTCGGTACTTTTTTATACTTCCTTATAATTTTTTCATGTCTAAATATCTTACCTCCTCAAGTTAATTGTAAGTTTCTGGAGGACAAGAGCTGTGACTTAAGCAACTTAGCATATACTGTGTTTAGGACAGACTCAGAAAAGCTAAGCTCTCAATACATGTTTGTTAATGATCATAAAATATCAGTCAGGATAAACTTCAGAGGTCATTTAATCCAAAATGTACCAAATAAGCATCATTTCCACAATATTGCCATCAAATGGTCATCCAGCCTTTTTTTCTAAGGACCTCAGTCTTCTTTTGAACAGCACTGATAGGAAATCGTTCCTTACATTGCCACCCTGCAATTTTTATCTCATTACTTCTGCATTTTCAGACCAAACAAGTGCAATTAATCCCCTTCCATATGACAGTCCTTCAAATATCACAGCACTTCTTTTCTCCATGCTAAACATACCCCTCAATTCCTTCAGTGTAGCCTCATATGACATGATCTAAAGTTCTTTTACCATACTAGTTACTGTCCTTTGGACACACTCTTAATCTTTCAATGTCTTGCCAAAAAATATAGCACAGGGAATGGAACCCAATATTTCAGTTATAGTCTAGTCATAATGGAAGACAAGTAGGATATAACTTTCTTAATTCTGAACTTTATATTTCTTTTAATGTTGCATAAGATTGCATTTTATTTTGGAAATCTTATTATACTATTATATTAAGCTTGAATGCCAATAAAATTCCCCAAACCTTTGCCTCACCCATCCAATGGTTATGCAATTGATTTTCTGAAGCAAAGCTATGAACTTTAATTTATACCAATTAAATTTACTTCTATCAGGTTAGCCTATAATCTAACATAATAGCTCTCTCACCTGGCTTCATGTCATTTAAAAATTTGACTAGCCTACCATGTATTTATACCTTCGTCCTCAGGAGTTCTTAACCTGTGGCCTAAGAACTTATAAAAAAAATGATAATTGTATTTCAATATAATCAGTTTTCTTTGTAATTTTAAGTGTTTTAATATATGCACTTAAAACCATTATTCTGAGAGAGAGCTCATATCCCTCACCTGACTCTGAGGGGAACCAGGACATACAAAAATGTTAAGAGCCATTGAGTTGTCATTGATTTAAAAAAAAACAAAACTGAACAGAACAGAACCAAGGAAGGAGCCCCATGGTATTAACCTAAAGACTTCCTCTCTACATGATCATTTTGGGAACACCATTTAAATTATTTCCAAACTATTTAATTGTATTGTCGCATTGGCCACAATCTCTTTACTTCATTTCTATTAAACCTGATAAATATTTGTGAATCAATGAATATCATATTCAAGGCACAGTATTCAAAGAAAAACCAAAGAAGGCCCTATGTTCTTGGACCTTGCATTCCACTGAGGAATCTATATATAATCTATAATATTATATATATCTATATATAATATAATATATAATGGAAAATCTATATACTTATGCAACTGAATGATTTCATAAACTTAGAGAACTCCACCCACAAAGATAACAATTGATCTCTGATATTGCATGTATGTTAAAATTAGATGACTGAACCACACAATTAAGAGATTTGCAGAGGGCCACAAAAGTCAGAAGTACAATTAGAACTCAGATCTCCTTCCCTTATTCTGAACTATCTATCCTTACTAAGATGTAATTAGAGGTATTTTGAGAAAGGAGAGGTCATGAGGCTAGCCTAGAGATTTAGAGAGATTCCTGCATGGGATGAGAGGTTAGACTAGTGGAACTCTAAGTGGCTTCTTGCTCTGAGATTCTGATAGGTACAGGCAAAATTGTACTGAGATCCATGACTGAAAATGCAGGAGGAGTTGAGGATTCAAAAGAAATATTTTGAGACATGGAAAGGGAAAGCAGATGATGGCTTAATGTCTGGATAGCAGATAAAGAAGAAACTCTTTTTCATGACAAGTATGTTACAAATATTCCTTCATATTGAAATGTTCCTCTTCAGGAATTCTTTCCAGGGTAATGTGTTGAAACATGAGTTTCCATAATTCCTAGCCCCATTCCTCTTCATACTACACTCCTTATTCTCTCTAGTTTTTTTTCCTCCAATTCCCCCAAAACATCCTCCCTCTAGAAGCTTATGCTACCTCTGTACTTCATACACTGGAATTACCCTCTGCCCCTGTAGTCTCTCCCCATTTGATTGGCTGATTCTTCACAGGACCTCCATTTTAAGGAGTGATGTCCAGGCCAGCCATAGCTTTATTCCTCTCCAGGCTGCACTCCTTCCTCTCCCAGACTTTCTGTATAGTGCCACACCAGTAACTTCATCCATTGCAACCCTTCCTGACTCCGCTCCTTTCAGCTCCTTTTAATGGGTTGGCCAATTAGCATGTAAGCTGCTTGAGGGCAGGTCTTTCTTTATGCTGGTATTTGTATTTCCAGTACTTTGCTCAGTGCCTGGTACATCGCCATTACTTAATAAATGCTTATTTACTTAATTTGACTTCACTTTTCTCCAAGTAGCTTCCCTCTCTATTGAATTGTTTATAGAGACATTCGAGGTGCTTCATCAGAATATGATTTCCTCCACATTTCCTTCTTAGAGCTATATAGCACTTCTCATTCTCCAAACTTCTGTCACTTGGGTGTCACAATCAGATGTTTTGGTTGGCCCAAATTTTCCCAGGAGGTCATCATTTTCATACTTCCCAATTTTGTTCTTCTCATTCTATCAATTCACTGCTCTGGAGGGTGGAAAGGTTGAATTCACAAAAGCCAATTAAGAGACACAAAGGGAAAGAAGTGGGTTAAGGATGTTTGATCTTCAAGTGCTTAACATGTCTAAAGTATAGTACATACCATTAACCCTTGACAATAGTCTTCTGACATAATGACAATACAAGACAAATTGGGAGAAAGAAACATGGTGGATCACATGCCTCTACTCAGCTCAGGTAGGAATCACACATTAGGACATCAGGAAGAGACTTTTGCAAATATCTTACTGAAATCTAGGTAGATCATATCCATGCTACTCTTCTTATCTATCAGTCTAATAATCCTATCACAAAGGAAATGAGGTTATCCTTCCATGACTTGTTCTTGATGAAACTATGTTGACACATAATGATTACCATTTTCCTTTCAAACTGTTTATAAAACGTTCTTTGGAGTAACATGATATAGAACTTTGCCAGGAATCAAATCCAGCCAACTCCACCAGGCTATGGTTTAAAAAATCCACCTCCTTCTTCTCCTTCTCCTTCTCCTCTTCCTCCTCCTCCTCTTACACCTCCTTCTTCTGCTCCTCTTTTTTTTTTTTTTTTGACCAGGGCAATGAGGGTTAAGTGACTTGCTCAGGGTCATACAGCTAGTAAGTGTCAAGTGTCCTTCTCCTTCTCCTCCTCCTCCTCCTTCTTTTTTTTTTTTTTTTTTGTGGGGCAGTGGGGGTTAAGTGACTTGCCCAGGGTCACACAGCCTCCTCCTTCTTTTTGTTGAAAAACAGAACATTTTTTCCTATTTTCATTCCTGTAGCATCTATACCCTTGACCATGAATCTTTAAAGATGGCCAATAGCAGCTCAACAATTATTATCTACAGGTTATTTTTATCACCTTTTAAGGGAATCCAACCAGGGCTGGTAATTTGAGATCATTGAGACTAGCTAGGTACCTCTTCTCTCCTCTCTCACTTGGTGATTCAATCCCCTGTTAAACACTTTTTGGTGTCAACTTCTTAGGCCTGAAGATCATGTCTCTTATTAGAGGGGATAGAAGCAAAATACAAGTTGGGTGATCTTTTTTATGTTATTATAAAACTATGCATCCCTAAGCAGTGGTCTTAATCCTTCTTCAATAGCCCTCTTTCCATAAAAACAGTTTTAAAAATACTTTTCAGTATCATCAGATCATTCTTTGAACTGTAAATTCTTGTCATTATAGGACCATTTTAGTTTTGTGTGGTCATCTTTCATGAACTTTCACTAGTTTTCATCTTCTGTATACATCTTATTTTTAAAGAATTGGCTAGGGGAGCAGCTAGGTGGTGCAATGGATAAAGCACTGGCCTTGGATTCAGGAGTACCTGAGTTCAAATCCGGCCTCAGACACTTAACACTTACTAGCTGTGTGACCCTGGGCAAGTCACTTAACCCCCATTGCCCCACAAAAAACCCCCAAAAAACAAACAAAAAAAACTAACAAAAGAATTAGCTAATATATTTTCTCTACAGCCTATTCTCTACAGCTATTCGTTTTCTTCTTCAATTGACACATTTGTATTTTTGAATGGCTAGTGAAATTATATGAACTTCTGTAGAAATTGGTATTGTATCATTGCAATTTTATTTTTGAGAATATTCCATTTCCTTTGAGTCAGTTTGTTCTGAAAAAGCCCAAACAACAGAAACCCATATAATCTCTCTTCAACTCTGAAATCTTTCAGTCTAGCCAATGTGCTCAGGTTTCTATCTTTGTATCCCTAAAGTCCTGGCTTATAGTAGATCTTAACAAATACCTGGTGAATTGAACTGACTGAATGGTACTCCTCTATGACATGATATGATAGTAATCTGGTAGGAAAATATTAATTCAGTATATTGTGTATTACCAGAAGCCAGTAATTAGGGAGTTCAATCACCAGAAATGGAGAATTTCAATTTTTATGTTTTACAACTTATTAAAAAAGTAGGGATAAAAACTCTTTATTTTGAGGAAATAATGTGCTAAATTCAAGGAAGAACAGCAGACTGAAATTAATCCCATCGGGACAATTTTTAATGATAGAAAATCATGAGTATATTCAACAGAAAAGGTAGCCCAGTATGAATAAGATAAAAGAAATTTTTTAAAAGGAAGTATATTATGTAATAGGAATAAGCAGGAACATCAGAGAAATATATGGCAGATTACAAAGAAATGATTAATAAAAGGGTATTTGTTGTAGCCAAGTGGTTTAATTTAAAAACATTTGAAAATAAAACTGTTAGAGCTTATAGTTGTCCACTTGACCAGAGAGAGCCATTAAACTGTGAAAGGACTGAGAAAAAGAATTTTTTTAAGCTTATAAAGTGATGAGCTTAGTGGTAACGGAAGAATTTTACCATTCTCAAGGAACTATTACAATAAGCAGTTCTGAAAGGCAAGGGAGTATATTTCGTAGAGAAAAGTGACTTTTTGTTTAACTCAATACATGATATGCATCAACTGAAAAGGAAAAGAAGCAATAATAAAATTGATGTTAAGTAATGTACAGGATATATTTGAAGATATTAAAAGTTGACTATTCTGCTGGAAAGCAATAGTTACCATCTGAAAGCTAGAGGTAGTAGGAGAAAATATACACTTACAAAGCAAATTTGAGGGGAAGCTGTGAACACAGGACATCAAAACAACTAACCAATTTGGATGTTGAAATTCATTCAAAATAAGGTGGAAAACCAGTCAAATTTATTATTTGGTGGCAATGAGAAAAAATAACTGATTGAGAATTTTTCAGGCAGCTTAAACGAACTTGACGCTGCTGAAGTCTAAAATTCATTTTCCTCTGTGAAACAGTGTTAAACCTGGAACAATATTATAATGAGATTACTTTGGTTTTTCCAGGAATAAATTATGAGTGATTCTAAAGTGGGTTTGTCCATTACCTTTTCTTTTTCCTTCCTTCCTTCCTTCCTTCCTTCCTTCCTTCCTTCCTTCCTTCCTTCCTTCCTTCCTTCCTTCCTTCCTTCCTTCCTTCCTTCCTTCCTTCCTTCCTTCCTTCCTTCCTTTCTTTTTATTTTCTTTCTTTCTTTCCTTTCTCTCTTTCTCTTTCTTTTTGTTATAGTAACATAAACAGTGAAGTACTGGCAGTGGTTTAGCAGGCATCTTGTGTTTATATAAAAAGAATGATATCTCAAAATGGATTGGGAATCATTTTTTTCTTTTTAAAACATAATACTATAATAAAGTGTTCAACAGTCTAGGCTAGATACAGTTTATAGGTTCAGTTGCAGGTCACACTGTCCTGCTAATATGCTTAGGCCATGATTTCAGGAGACAGTTTAGCAAGTAACCCGAATCAATGAAAAATCCATCTTAGCTGTGCACATTGGTATTCCTTACCAAGAAGTTAAAATAAATCTTGTACAAATTCAGGGAAGTTGGCTTAAGCGAAGACTTAGAATATATTTCCTAATGGTTTCAAATACCTGAAATGCCCTCTTCTCATCCTCATTATGTTGTAAGACCCACCTTAAATGCTGCTTATTCCATCAAGTCATCTTTGACACTCTCCAACCAGAAGAATCAATTTGACTACATGACCACTGAACTTCTTTCCATCCTTGAAATTCTGTGATTCTGTGAAGTAATCTCTCCTTTTTGTATAGTACTTTGTATTGCTGTTGTTCACTTGTTTGGTTGTGTCTGATTCACTGTGACCCTGTGGACCATACTGTGCATGTGATTTTCTTGGCAAGGATATTGGAGCTGTTTGCCATTTCCTTCCCCAGTGGATTAAGGCAGACAAAGGTTACTTGCCCAAGGTTGCACAGCTAGTAAGTATCTGAGGCCAGTTTTGAACTCAGGTCTTCCTGAACCCAGCCCCCACACTCTATCCACTGAGCCATCTAGCTATCTTATATTGCTAGTACTCATTTATTCCATTCTATTTGGTGTTATAGTTATTTATGAACATGTCTTATCTTCTTTACTATACTGGAAGCTCTTTGAGGGTGACAGGGTGGGTAATATGTTAGAATTATCAGGAATGGAGTTAAGATGCCTAGGTTTGGATGCCACCTGAGGTCTGAGCATGTCACTTCCCTGCTTAAAAAAAAATCCCAGTGGCTTCCTGTTGTTTTTAGGATAAAATACCAGATTCTTTGTTTGGAATTTAAAGCCTTTTGTTGTCTGCCTCTGGCCTGTCTTTCTAGACCTATCACACATCATGTTCATGCATTACCTTATATTCCAACCAAACTGGATGCTCTCATTTCCTTGACACTTCATCTTCCAACTCTGTGCCCCTGGAGCTCAAGCTGTTCTACATGCCTGCAGTGTTTGACTTCTTCGCCTTCACCTCTTAGTATCCCTAGCTTCTTTTATAGTTTTGCTTCAGTGCCACTTCTTACACAAGGTTTATCTTCATTCTTCCCAGTGTCTAGTGTCCCTTATATTAGTTTGTATATCTTTTATATCTTCATATGTACTCATATAAGTACATATAAGTCCATTTTTCTCCTCTGGTGAGCTTGCCATCTATTCTACTTTGGCTGGCTTTTCTCTATTTGTAATGCCATCTCTGAACTAGCCCTGAAGAATAATGCCCCCAGGAATTTATTAGCTCAGCTTCAGAACTCTCACCTTAGGACTGAGATTGGTATCTTGATTGGTAAGTCAATGAGTGAAAACTCTCAACCAGTCTACTATATCTGGTAATCCCTGACTACCACCACCCTACTGAGCAGAGGATGTTTCACATGTAAATTTGTCTCTATAATACTTAGCACAGTGCCTGGCACCTAATGGTGTATTTCACTTATTCCTTCATTCATTTATGAATATAAGGGGATGCTGATCAATTTTAGACAGATGGCTCTCCAGAGGCATATATGTATATCATATCTGCATTATTAACATTCTCTCTATCACTTTCTTTTCTAGGCAACCAACAAAACAATAAATTGAGCTGTAATATGCAGTATTTGATTATTTCTGAGTTGAGAATGCTCATACTGAAAATTTTAGCCATCAGCTCCAACCCAGTGGGAGCTGGCTCTAGCACACCTCTCCATACATGTATTAGTGACAATTTTTTAGTTAAATCTAAGTTTCTTCGGGGCTGGGATGGTTTTAGTTTTTGCTTTTGTATCACCAGCACCTATGCCAATACTTGACACATAGCTGGAACTTAATAAATACTTGTTAAAAGAGTGAACAGGGGCAGCTCGATGGTACAGTGTTTAAAGCATTGGCCCTGGATTCACGAGGACCTGAGTTCAAATTGGGCTTCAAACACTTCACACTTACTAGCTGTGTGACCCTGGGAAAGTCACCTAGCCCTCATTGCCCTGCCAAAAAACAAATTAAAAAAATTAAAAAGAGTGAACAAATGAATACATAGTCTACATTGGAAATTCTTCATTACAGTACCAAACATTGGAAATCCTCCATTACAACATCTAGTTTATATTTTCCTTGATATTGCTTATCAATTGATCACTGAACAAAGATATTTTTGTGGTTGCATACATCAAAGTCTCTTCTATGATCTTAACAAACATGAAAGACACCTTTCTGGAAAAGATCCAAAGCTATTCTTTGTTCTATTGATGGAATTGCTTTTTTTTTTTTTTTTTTTTTTTTTTGCGGGGCAATGGGGCTTAAGTGACTTGCCCAAGGTTACACAGCTAGTAAGTGTCAAGTGTCTGAGGCCGGATTTGAACTCAGGAACTCCTGAATCCAGGGCCAGTGCTTTATCCACTGTGCCACCTAGCCGCCCCCTTTTTGTTCTAATAATAATAACAATAAAACACACACACAACTACATAGTAAGCAGAGAGGATCTTGTAGTCTCTCTCCTGATCAGAGGCAATAAATACAGTGGTCAATATTCAGGACTCAGCCAGAAGTTCCAGGCTCTTTTCCCAACTATGCCCCTTATAAGGTGTATGACCTTGGGTAAATAGCAACTTCTCTGTGCCTTATATTTTTTATCTATAAAATGAGGATGATCCAATTAACTTGCCTCATTGGGTTTTGTAAGGTATAAAGTTATGATAATGTGAAAGCTAAGGTGAGGCATGTGTAAAAATCATCTGCAAAAGTCTACCTCTTCCCCCTTTATCTTTCCAACAAGAATACCTTAAATGCATGCATAGCCCACTAGCATAAAGATTTTGTATAGAAGATTAAGTAGTTAGTAGTTATCATTGACATCAGCCTGAACTGTTTGAGAATTTATATAATGCTTTCAATAATTCAACTTGTTCATTATTACAAAAGTCCAGCTTTATAAAGTTGCTATTCTTCCAGTGTTGCTCTGTGGATACAAATCATTGGCTACCACTCTCCCCAAAGAGTAAAAATCAGGTGAATAATCCAAAGGTCAGTAGAAAGAAGAATGGCCATTATAAATGAGATCTAGCACATGAGTGGTGCCATCACTCTTTTCAGTAAGGGGCAGCAGGAAGTCATTGATAACAATACTGGGCTTAGAGTACTGGAAGCCTGGATTCAAATTCCGTTCCTTAGTAAATGATTTTGTGTCCCTGTGTGGCACATGGGACTAACCACATTTTCCTTTCCTTTCCTTTCCTTTCCTTTCCTTTCCTTTCCTTTCCTTTCCTTTCCTTTCCTTTCCTTTCCTTTCCTTTCCTTTCCTTTCCTTTCCTTTCCTTTCCTTTCCTTTCCTTTCCTTTCCTTTCCTTTCCTTTCCTTTCCTTTCCTTTCCTTTCCTTTCCTTTCCTTTCCTTTCCTTTCCTTTCCTTTCCTTTCCTTTCCTTTCCTTTCCTTTCCTTTCCTTTCCTTTCCTTTCCTCCTCCTCCTCCTCCTGCTTCTTTTTTGGTATAGGGAGCTTCAGATGATTAGCTTCCTTTATTAATGCAGATCATCACATTCTTCTGTAAGATATAATCTTCCAGAGTTGCTTAGAGCATTCAGATATTAAGTGACTTGCCCAGAGTCACACAACCAGCATATGTCAAAAGCTAGAATTGAATGCAGATTTTCATGGTTCTGAGGCCAGCATTTTATTCACTCCTCCCTGTGGCCTCTCACCTGTGACTCTGGACTAATATCTTAATCTATATGTACCTTAAGGAATTCTCTAGGACTTAGCTATTATATCATGGAGAAGTTAGATCTGCACTGGTGGAGGTTGTTCCAAAATTGGGAGGTCTCCACAGTGATGAAATTACATATTTTTGGATATGTGAAAATATATAGTATAGATATGTGTAAATGGAAAATGAGGTGGTCCAATCATGTAGTGGCAGTGAAGGATAACAGAGGATGGTTTGAATACTGCACTGGTACCCAAATATCAGAAGACAAGAGGAAGACCTTCAGTAGGCTTAGTATATTTTCCATTAATTGATTCCCTAATTCATTTATTTATTTATTCATACATTCATTATTCATTCATTCTTTTTTTTGCAGGGCAATTGGGGTTAAGTGACTTGCCCAGGGTCACACAGCTAGTAAGTGTTAAGTTTCTGAGGCCGGATTTGAACTCAGGTCCTCCTGAATCCAGGGCCGGTGCTCTATCCACTGTGCCATCTAGCTGCCTCCATTATTCATTCATTCTATGAGGATGTATGAAAGGGTTTGAACATGAAAATCAGAATGAAAAGACATGGGCGGGTTGTAAGCTGTCCTAAAAGAGTAAGTACTCACATCAATAAAAGACATCAAAATATTGAAACATAATGCAACTATTATACTTATTTGTTATATTATAATAACTGTAATTACTTCAGCACTGAGATTTTATAGTGCTTCTATTTTCAAAGGATCTTCACATCTATTATCTTGTTCTGTGCTAATAAGGATCTTATGAAGTAGGCCAGGCAGATGTTGTATTCCTGTTTCACAGACGTGGAGCCTGGGTTGCAGAAAAGTGAAGTAACCTACTCAAGGACACATAGTAATCACATTCTCCAGACTTCCATTCCAGATGTTTCCTGACAAAATCCTGGGGTCCATTAGTGTAATTCCAGTTTGAAAAAGTCCAAACACTCACCATTGGCATGGGCAATCAGGAAAATGTTTTTGAGAAGTAAGGCATGTTATACTTTATCACTTATGTTTTTGTAGCCAGATTTTGAAAACAGTCACAGCGCCTTCTTTGTGTTACACAGCCAATAAAAATTTACTGAAGTGAACCAAACTGGAACCTAAAGCCACTCTCACCTTCATGTTGATATGAAAAATAACACTAAAGAGATAGGCAAAGGATTCACATGATTATGTAGGCACCCCAGCAACTTGGACTTCTGGCAGGAAGGTAGGAACTGACCAGTGATATGAATTATGCCACTCTCCTGTTTGTGTACTAGATCTACTGCAGGATCCATCAGTGGTTCCTATTTTAAAACTTTATGTGGATGTGGTTCTAAAAGTGATTGACTAACTATTAGTTCAAAAGGAACATGAAATAATATCACTGAAATAATTGGATTCTAATATATGTAAAGAATATTTTGTGACTGAACAGTCTTTCAACAATAACAATTTCATAGATTCTCTATTCCTACGAGAGCATTTGTGGATGTCAGGATCTCATCTAATGATTGTCCAACTAGGATGGCTCCTGTACATTCTGAAGTTCTCTGTATATAGTAAAAATAGTAATAAATATTAGTTGATTAGGAAAGATGGGGAAAACATGTTTTGGAAATATCAAAATACATTAAATATGTCATCTTTCCAGATGTACTGGGGGTAGTATCCAACTTAAGTCAGAAGATGTATTCGAGTCTCAGCTTTGATTATTAGAAGTATGGCCCTAGTAAAGTAATTTAATGGTTTTGTGCCATATTTGGGATACATAACATACTACCAACTGTGCAGGGTTATTGTTAGGAAAGAGCTTTGTAAAAGTAGGTTGCTATCATTAGTAGTGGTATCATTATTATTCCCACAACTAATATCAATGAAAAAATGAGGGCTAACACACTAGCAAACAAAACATTCATTTAAAAATATTTACATCAGGGAACCTTGCGCTGTGTATTGCATAGTTAGTCTAGTCTTAAGTTAATAATTTAATCTTGTTCTGTATAACATTGAATTTCATGGAAATAGGTTGACCACTATACCTTAGAGTGAGTGAAGATGAGTAGTGAAATTATGGATTGCTTCATGATTAATTAAAAAATAAAATTTAAATTTAAAATTTCAAGAAATTGTGTCTCAATGAATGCCCCAGGGATGTAAACTACCAAAAAACAAATAAAAAAGAGTGAACAAATGAATACATAGTCTACTTAAACACTGCACTGGAAATTCTTCATTACAGTACCAAACATTGGAAATGTTTGGTAGCTTAATCTATTATTTTTACTTTATTCCAGTCCAGTTTTTTTCAATAGAAGATGAGCATTGCTTTTCCAAATCTTTGGTGTTAAGGAAAGACTAAGAAAATGCAATCTCAAACTCAGATAACAGTAGTCCACATTAAAAACTACCAAATAATAGTTGCTGCTTAGACAGCTGTGATTCTGTTGAATGGAAAACACAAATAGGAGTGAAAGCTTGAAGAGGAAAATATGACAAATAAGTTCATTGTTCTTCCCCTCCCTGGCATGACTAAATTCATGGTGAAAACTAGTACAAGCTACAACTTGTTACATGAGCTTAGAAAGAATTGAATTTTGATGTGACAGGCTTTTCTTAGTTTTCCTATTATATTCAATGTCCTTCAGAAACATAGCAAGAGGCATGAAAACAAATCATGGGATGTCCAATACCATGACCACTGTTGTCTGGACAACATTTACTGCCAAAGTTGCATCCTAAACCCCTGAGAAGGTTATGATCTGCTTGACATCACTCATGATAACTTCTAGGGGCCATTCTCAAATGTTCTCTACAGGGGTGCTATCCAGACCCAGAGCCCACATAGGAAGAGTTGCCATGAACTTTTCAAAAAACAAATGGCTATTAGAGGTCAAGCAATCTTTTCTTCTATCTACAATGCCAAGAGTTCAAGGAATTGTGGCCTTAGCATGATAGTTTAGTAGAGGGGAATACTTATCTTAAAACCAAAACTCATTATCTTTCATCTAAAGGCACAAGGAAGGCCACCCCTGTTACTTTTACATTTTCTGATCTGTGCAAATGTTTCCAAAGGATTTTTTTGGGGAAAAAAAGGAATGCTAATCTATTAATGAAATGAATAGACCAGAGCTACAGATAAACAAAATACAAATGATGAAATACCATTTTTTCATTTCTCTTTTCCTCCATGCCCCTTCATGTCTTTATACATTTTGTTATTATAATATTTGTTTGCCTTTTCTGCTCTGTTTTGTAGAAGTTTTAAAATTTTGTTTCTATATTTTCAAAATTCTTTTAGGGTGAGATACATGTCCTTTCTTCCTTTGAAATCCTCCAACTGTGATTTGGATAGCAGTTCTATATCAGTGTGGTGTTTCCATTGGAATTGGCATCAATTCTATTTAATTATGCTTAGGTTAAAAACTTTAGCTTGAATGTAAAAATTTTCAATTCTTTATTCTATTCATCAACCAACCATCATCAAGACTAGACAGTCTAAAGTCCTAGGTTGTGGTGCAGCAGATATAGAACTAGGCCTAGTGTCAGGAAGACCTGAGTTCAAATCCTGATTTAGATACCAACTACTTGTGTGACCCTGGGCAAATTACTTAAACTCTGTGTGCTTCAGTTTCCTCAACCATAGAAAGGGTATAATAACACCACCAGACTCACAGGGTTGTTGGAAGGATCAAATGAGATAATATTTGTAAAATTCTTAGCACAGTTCTTGGCATATATTGATGTTGAGATCTGTTTGACTCTTCTTGACCCCACGGACCATACTGTCCATGGAGTTTTCTTTGTAAACATATTGGAGTGGTTCGTCATTTCCTTTTCGAGTGGATTGAGGCAAAGGGAAATTAAGCAACTTGTTCAGGGTCACACATATCTGATGCCAGATTTGAACTCAGGTCTTCGTAACTCCTGGCCTAGGACTCTAGCCACCAAGCCATCTAACTGTCTTGCTTCACACATAGTAGGCTCTAAATAAATGTTTATTCCCTTCTATTTTGGCAAAGAAAATTCATTTGTTATCTCCTTATAAATTCCCCTGCCAAACCACAACCTTCCCCTATTTTAAAATTTTAATTAGTACTTCTTTTAAAATCTGTCTAAGACTCACATGCCATATGAAACATTTATAAACTACCTCTACTTGGAGTCATCCTTTATCTAACTCAACTCTCTGATTATTCATCCTTTCTATGTAATAGGTCTATATTTAGAAATATATATATATATGTATATATATATATACACATATGTATATACGTATGCATATATGTGTATACATATTCTTTCTGGTTGACGTGTCTTTATGTGTGTCTATGTTGTATGCAGAGAGAGATGGACACAAACTAATGGATGAAGGCATGACTACTTAATATTAAAACCTCCTATTACTAGGACAGGACTCTATACAAATTGAAAGCTCCAGACAGGTGAACGCTATGCTTCTTTTTCCACAGTAAGGATAGGCATAGAAGTACCTTTGCCAGAATAAGCTAATAAGGAATTTATTTAGAAGATAATAGCTTATAAAAGGAAAGGAGAATCTTCCTGCTTAAATAGAGTTAAGAAAGAAAATTAACCAGTGAGTCTCCCTTATAGAATTTCCATCAAAATATTGTTATATCAAATGAGATAATATATGTAAAGTGATTTGTCCACGTTAAGGTGCATCTAAATGTTAGCTTTTGTTTAGTTAATAAACATTTACTAAACACTATATTCCAGGCAATATGATAAGTACTTGGATATAAAGAAAGGCAAAAATCAGTCCCTGCTCTCAAAGAACTCACAGTCTTATGGGGGTACAAACAATCTATATACAAATGAGCCATAATTGATTGGAAATAATCACCAGAAGGAAGATCCTAGCATTCAAGGGGATTGGGAAACGCAGTGGAATTTTAGCTGGTTCTTGAAGGAAGTCAGGATAGCCAGAAGGTGGATATGAGGAAGGAGAAGTTTCCAGGCATAGGGGACAGTCAGTGGAAAATGCCCTGAGTCAGGAGATAGAGTGTCTTGTTTCAGAAACAGAGGAGGTCAATGTTAGCACATCACAAAATAAGGGGGGGGGCATAAAGTGTAAGAAGATTGGAAAACTGGAGAAACAGGTTATAAAGGGATTTGAATGCCAAACAGATGGTTTTATATTTGACCCTGGAGGTGATATGGAGCTAATGGAGTTGATTGATTACTACTGATTGGGAAAGCATGACACGGTCAGACCCATGTTTTAGGAAGATCACTTTGGCAGCTGCGTAGAGGGTAGAATGGAGTGTGGAGAAGTTTGTGGCAGGAAGACCAACCAGTAGGCTGTTACAATAGTCCAGGTGTGAGGTGGGGTGGGGGTCTGTACCAAGGTGATGGCAGTGTCAGAGAAGAGAAGGGGGCACATCTAAGAGATATCACAATGGTAAAATCAATGGGCTTTCACACCTGATTGGATATGGAGGGTGAGAGTGAGGAGCTGAGGATGGCACTTAGATTGTGAGCATGGGTGACTAGAAGGATGGTGGTGCTCTAGACAGTATTAGGAAAATTTGGAAGGGGGAAGAATTTTGAGGGAAAGATAATACATTTGGTTTTGGATATGTTGTGTTGAAAATATGTATAGGACATGTAATTTGGAAAATAAAATTCTAAACCAATAAAAAAAAATAAAACAGTAATTCAATAGGAAGAGTCAGGGAAAGAAGTCATTCTAGGGACAAGGAAAAGTGTGAGCAAAAGTCAGAAAAGAATGGGGCATTTGAGGCATAGTCCAGCTTCAGAGGAAGGCAGAATGAATCTTAGGCAAACTGTGTATCTTTCTCTCCTAAGCACTCAGCACAATACACTGCACTTAATGTCTGCTAAATAAATACATGTGGAAAGAAAATATGTATAGGACACCCAGTTCAAGACGTGTAATAGGCAGCTGACAGAATCAGCGGAGAGGTTATGGCTGAATGAGGAGATCTGAGAGTCATCTGCAGAGAGCTGATAACTGACTTTGTGGGAGCTGAATGAGGTCACCAAGTGAAATAGTTTAGAGGTAGAAGACAAAAGGGCTCATCACAGAGTCACCACAGAGTGACAGGATCTCATGGACCATCCAAGTGAAATATCCTGGAATAAAAGTCCAGCAAAGGAGACTGTGAATGAGCAGTCAGAGAGGGATGATGAGATCTAAAACCTAGAGATAGAAGAGTATTATATAAAAGAAGGTGATCATAGTGTTAAAGGCTGCAGAGAGGTCAAGAAAAATGATGGTGATTATGATTATGATTTTACAGTAATAAAGAAGGGACAAGGATCTTTCAGGAGAACATCAAAGCCCCCCAAATGACATAGAAGTAACAATTTAAGAAAAAAAAAGACAGAAAGTCATCTCATATCATGGCCTATCTACCCCCATCTGTCACCTTTCTACTCACATGGCCAACAATCTTGTTCAGGCCTTAATGACATCTTACCTCAACTCCTCAAATAGTCTCTTAGTTGAGCCTGCTGCTCCAAGTGTCTCTCCCTACTCTACTCCAGCCTCTGCATTACTGCAAAACTTAGCATCCTAAATCAAAGACCTGAACATATCAGTTTTCTGCTCAATAAATTCCCAAGGGTCCCCATTAGCTCAAAGATAAAATACAACTTGTTTGCTTGCCATTTAAAGCCCTTACAATCTAGATATAGTCTTATCTCTCTAGGCTTATTGTATATTACTCTCCTTCATGCCCATCCTGTTAGTCCAGCAAACCAACTACTTGTTGCTCTTTAGAGATGATCTTCCATGTTTCACCTCTATGCCATCCCCACCCCAATGCTTGGAATACATCCTTGTCACCTCGGTCTCTTAGAATCTCTAGTTTCCTTCAAAGTTCAGCTCAAGTCTTATCTCCCACATGAGAAAGTTGGAGTTGACCATGCCAGGGAAGATAGGAGACAGCATGGTGCCGTTGTTAGAGCCCAGATATTCATGTTTTGCCTCTGACATATCTTAGCTCTACGACTTTGGGCCAGTCTCTCTCTGGTAACTTTCTTAACACCAAAAGTTACAGAAAAGTTATTGGACTGCATTGGGAGAGGAAATTCCTTATTAGGAGACTGTTATCCTGATATGATCACAGGTCAACTAATATATTTAAATTCCCTTGTCTAGTGGATCCAGATATGGGACTGGAGTCAGGAAAATCTGAACTTAAATCCAGCCTTGAAACACTAGCTGTATGGTCCCAGGCAAGTTACTTAACCTCTGTCTGCTTTGTTTTTTTATTTGTAAAATGAAAGCTCCCAGGCTTGTTGTGAGGATGAAATATGATAACATTTGTAAAGTACTTAGCAAGGTGCCTGGCACATGAGTAGGAGTAGGAGAAGTGGGAGCTTAATAAATGTACATTTCTTTCTTTCCTTCCTAGCTCTGACATATACTGGCTGTGTGACTCTGAGCAAGTCACTTAACCTCTCAATGCTCTAGGCAATTCTCTAAGACTATAAGTTACAAAGAAGGTGGTGACCTGCACTGGATGAACAAGTTTCCTTATTGGGGAAATTCCTATACTGATGAAATGACAGATTTAGTCCCTATCCAATTACACACACACACACACACACACACACACACACACACACACACACACACACACACACACACAATGTCTCATATCTTCCTTGCCTGTTATACAACTCCAGCTGAATGTCTTACTGACACTTTGAATTCAACATATGCAAAACTGAACTATCTTTCTTCCTCAAAACTGGTTCCTCCTTCAAACCTTCCTATTTCTGCTTTTAACATCCTCTCACCAGTTATCCAAGCTAAAAGTCTGAGTCATAATAATTATTCACATTTATATAATACATTTTCCAGAATGCTTTCCTCATATCAGCCCTGTCAGAGAGAGCATGAAAATATTATGATCATTATTTTACAGAAGTGTAAATAGAGGCCCAGAGGGGTTAAGCTTAGTATCACCCAACTAGTAAATGCTGGGGCTAGTACTCAAATCTAATTTTTTTGACTCTGGTACCAGGGCTCTTTCCCCTATACCATTCATCCTTCACTCTTTCTCCTACCTAATCTCTCAATACCATTATTTACTAAGTCCCATGATTTCTAATTATACCATCTCTTGCATCCATATCCTCTCCACTCACACTGCTCTTATTATCTCTGATCTGAACGAATAAAACAGCTAATTTCTCTCTTCTTCCCAATCAATCCATACTTCCCAATCCTGCTATATCAATAGTCCTGATACACAGATTTGACATGCCAATCCCTTGCCCAAAAAACTTCAGTGGCTCCCTATCATAGACAAAATTAAATATTCATTCCTTAACCTAACATTTAAGACTTCACAACCAGATTCTAAATTCTCCTTCCAGTCTTATTTTCATATTGCTCCTCTTCTTGAAGTCCAGGTTCTAGCCCAATTATAACACTAGTTAATCCAAATTTTTGATGGATTCTTTCACCTCTGTAAATTCTCACAGGCCATTTTTAGTGTTTGACGTACACACTCTCTATATCAGTGCTTGGAGAAATCCTTTTCTTTTAAGGCACATATAAAATGGGAATGAAGAGCCTTGATGAGAGGAATACTGACTCATTCTCTTCTCCCTTTTGTCCCTCCAAAGGCTTTAAAACATAGCAAGGATTGCTTGGGTGATACTGTGGGATTGATCAGTTTGATAGCACATTTTTGGAAATGAAGAAGCCTAAAAGGGAAATTCATATATCAGGAAAAACTAGTTTCCCTTAGTATCCCCATGTACAGGTTCTATGAATAGATGTCTGTGATGTCTCTATATAATCTTGACATTAACCCTATATGCTGTGGGCAGCTCTATGAGAGTAGACATTCTGGTGCTTGACTAGTACAGGTGGCTTCTGATATGCAAAAAAAGTAAGCTTAAATATTTGTCTCATTTATATTAGTGATGATATTATCACTATGAATAATCCTAATAATTTTGAAAGAGCTCACATATAATTTATATTAATTTATAAACTCAAATAATTTATAGTATTCACCTCATGAGCATTTGTAATTGGCATATTTCTCTGCAAATAAACAGGGAAAGAAAACTGCCACATTCTGAACTTTTCTAAAAGGCTTTCCCTTTTGTAGAACTTTATTCATACAGTAATAAATGAAAATGGTCATCAAGAGGCAAAAGGGAAAGATTTCAAAGAACAAATCTATTCCTTAAATTGAAGGATACAGCCATTAAAACTTGTGTGTGGAAAACCTGTCACCTCCATATATCTGAATGCTTTATAGCCTTTCAGATGTATATAAGTACAGCACAATTCAAATAGTTTTTCTCATTTTATGACAAAGGGAAATGCACTGACAGACAATAGCAAGCAAATCACCCTGTCTTGTCTTTATAAAGTGACTTTCTTCCCATGAAACCTTTCTGGAAAACTACATGTACAAACTTTTCCTTAAAGGCATGGCCATTACATATATGAATATAAAAGGTTGAAATCTGTATTTTCTATATTTTTAAATAGCAGTCAGTTCAAT
The DNA here is from genome assembly GCF_019393635.1 of Dromiciops gliroides. Classification (NCBI taxonomy): domain Eukaryota; kingdom Metazoa; phylum Chordata; class Mammalia; order Microbiotheria; family Microbiotheriidae; genus Dromiciops; species Dromiciops gliroides. The sequence goes on along the minus strand of NC_057863.1, from coordinate 371,386,430 downwards.
TGCCTTTATAACTAAATGTGTAAAGGGGACTATTATCTGTGGCTTCAGAGTAGCCTGATGCTTCTTTAGGTTGGAAGTACAGAATCATTCCTCCATGGCACAAGGACGCCAACTGGCAGGGTCAAATACTTGAGCTGGGGAAAATGTGTGTATACATATGCACATACACACAAACAGACACACATAGACAGTGTTGTCCCTTGGGCATCATGTCTTTCCCATGCTTTCTCTCTCAAAACCAAAACACATACTGGTGATAGCTCATGTGTTGGTATGATAGAGGACTGTTTCCAGGGTGTGAAAGGTCTTTACCTGTCCCATCTCCTTCTGTTCTACCATTCCCTTTTGCTTCTATCTAATCTAAAATTATCATCACAAAACTAACTTTTCTGAGGCAGAAAATAAAGGTAGAAACATTGCCTTCTGAAGACTACTGCTAAAATATATACATGTAAGCTGGGAGTGAATAGAGGACCTCTAACTCTGCCTCACTAACACATGCTACTGGATTACTTCAATTGTTCTGCTAATATTTTGGAAGAGCCAGAGAGTATAGCTCATAGACAGTAAGATACAGGACAGTTCTGAGTCAATTGAAGTGGGGAGGGACATACTAAGAGCCTAAGGAAGTATTCAGGATAATTGCGGGGATGGAGATGCAATAGAAAGTCAATAAGGTCAGGCCTTAAGGACAGGGTGTCAGTTCATGCACTGCTAAAGACAAAAATTTCATTCAGTTTTGCCTTTCTTCCTGTGTCAACTCTGAATTTATCAGTACTATGAAATTATGTTTTTCAAGGATGTAAAAAAACAGGGAAAGGTCAGGTATGGTAGAGTGGAAAGCAACTGGATTAAGAATCAGAGGTTTCAGGTTCAAATTCATCTTTCCTTTTTCTATATGTGTGACATTGGATAAATCATTTTATCTCTTTGGGATTCATTTATAAAAAGATAGGGTTGGACTTGCATATCAGAAGCCATCAAAGTCCTTTCTAGCTTTAATCAATGAGCTTATGAGGGGATGTGTGTGGGGGGGTGTTCCTCTGCTCTTTTAACAGGAGACAATGTTGGAAATGAAATAATAACTGAGCCATTTTGCTGACAGATTCCACAGAATATTTTGAGGTGGAAGGCCTTTTTTTTTCTTTTGCTGCTGTTAATTATTTATAATGAAGTTGGTCTAGCAAATTCTAATACTTTCTAGGAGAACTATGATTATGATTTATCATATTTGAGTATTTTAATGACCTTTCAAACCTCATAATTATTAAGTAATGGCACATACCAGCATGACCAAAGTACATTATGAGGTATATGATTACAGACAGATGACATTTAAAGTTGTAGTTTCAGTGGTTTATTCTACTGAGGTTTAGAACAGTGGCTAGGCCATCCAGTGCTACAATCATTGGGTGCTCTATCAGATTTCAGTAATGGTTTGATGCCCAGTGTTGCTGACTATGGCATTTTGAATCAATGAGAATGCCTACCATGATATATTTCTAAAGCTTAACTGCACAATGGAAAGATAGTTTCCTTTTTTGATGAGGATTGATAGCTTCCCTCCAAAAGGTGACTGCAATTTCTCAGAGGAAATATAACAAGTTTTAAAAAAATTAAAATAAAAAACCTGCCCTACCACAAATTGAATCAGAAAAAAGATTTTTTAAAAAAATATAGACTATTTTCTAATGTTTTATATCATGTTCCAATTTCTTCTTTTAAAGATGATGTGTAAGTTTAGGTTAGAGATTTATCTATAAGTCAGGGAAATCACATAACATCAATTACTTTATCAATGTTAGAATGGAAAGATAGTTACTAGATAGAAATCAACATACACAATGATAATAATATTTCTTAATAACTTATTTATTTCCACTATTTGTCAAGGGGAAATCTGATATTTTTAGCAGGTTTAGTTATTCTACACTTTGACTATTTTTTTCCCTTTTACTCTTTGATGCAATTCTAGATATCCTAGCAACCTACATTTAAGCACACTTGCTGGCACTACTATCCAAAGGTTAAGTGTGTATTACACAGATGAGCCCCAAGATTAAGTACAAATTGTGAAATGTATGTGGATGTGCATGATCTGAACCAATGAACTGTGGCCTGAAATGATGTCACAAAATGTGCAGCAGTAAGTGGAAGGTTAAACCTACTTGCATCTCGGTTCATTAAACGCAGTTAAAGTGCAAATTCCCTCATTCTGACAGTAGTAATCACAAGGGTTCACTTTCTGGTCACAGCGCTGACTTTTAAACCCCATAGAGCATCTGCAGAATTTCAGTAAAATACAGCTAAATAAATATTCTGCCTTTTTTGCCAAACATGTTTTTAAAATCATTGCATACAAAGATGGTAACATGTGAATCAAGAACTCATTTCAAGTATGATCAATTCTCTTTCAACCACCCTCATAACCCACTACCTTGAAATGGTATGGGGAATTAACTCAGGCATGGCTTGCTTAGACATCCAATCATTTTACCCAAGCAGTCAGGAATCTCTGACAGTAAGTCTAAAAAGCCAAGAGGATGCTAGTTTGGGATTATCAACTTTCTGCCCTGCCTGAGAAAGGGTGGGGCAGGGGTGTAGGGAAGTGGAAGGGAACGATCCATTGAATTCCAGATATTATGAAAACTATTAATGGCACTTAGGAAACTGTAGCAACACTCCTTGTATATTCACAAACTCAGACTCAGTTTAATGTATTCCTAAGAAGCCAGAGATTTCATGGGTTGGTATCTTATGGCATGGGTTTATATAATGCTTCATTCTAAAATTCGATACATACATCAAACAGCATTATACATTTAAAAAGATATCTCATGTTCTTTTGAAAAGAATGGCTGTAAGTACCAAAGCATTCATAATAGATGATTATCTCTAGAGTTGAGATGTATCTGAATACAACAGGGGAGATTAGTTCAATTTTCCCCTGTATTTCCAAGTTCAGAGATCTACTAGTGTCTGAAATGGGCATGATGCTAAGAATTAAATGAACTCTCCTTCATGATATCATTAAGGATACCAAATTGATAGATGAGGACATTCTGTCACACTTCAACCAAAGTTGGACTGTATTAGCATTCTAAACCTGAGATACATTCATAGAATAAATTTATAAGGTATCTTCCCCTCCATCCCTAAGAAAAGAAACAGGCAGCCAAGAGCTGCTATGCACACACAGGTCCAATTGTGACACACTTGCAATATAAAATACTCACAAACACACAGGTATATTTGTCTCAGGGTCCAGTTGACATGTGCCACCATTGTAACAGTAGCCATCACATAACTGACAGCTGGAGGCAATCTTTCCATTAGTGCAACTGCAGTGATAAACAAAAAAGAAGTCCATTGTTATCTCAATCATTATAGTTGAAAGCTGACACAAACTCTGCTGCAGATGAAAATGTTCAGCTTGGGATGGTAGAAGAAGGGTAGACAGAGAAGTGTTTTCAGTAAGACAGGCTAGCTAGAGGCACCACGTTTTTAAACAAGAGGAAAAAAAATGACAGTTCAATACTTTTTCTTTTTATAATTCTCATATTTAACCCATTAGTTAACATGAATAATTCTATACTAGTTATATTTGTGGAAAAAATGTTTAATTCTTATACTTCAGGGAGGCATCAGCATTGGTAAATTTCTCTACTTACAGTCAAGGTTGGCCCCATCCCTAGGAAGGATATAAGTTAAACTACTGCTAGCAAAAAGTCTTGGAAGTTGATGCTTTGGATACTCAGTCCATAAAAGAGAAATCAATTTCAAATAATTTTCAGGATCAGGTAGAAGTTTTAAACTCCAATTCTTACAGAAAACTGTAAAAATCATATCCTCTAGGCAATTTGTCTCTTTTAGTTCTTTGGCTATATACTTAGTGTGATGAGCAGAGGACCCTATTGCGTCCTCGGTTGATGTAAAATGAAGAAATTCAAATTATGGCAAGTGTAATATGTAGTATTAATATAAAGTAATGGTAAGTGTTTTCTTGTAGATTTATGGAATCTATCTAATTACTCTATAGTTGTATCACTTTTGTAGGCCTGCAATTCAGTTAAACAAGATCTAGTTGGTTTCTACTGTGTGCACAGCCCATTCCTAGATGTTGAATCGAAGACTATACTACATTATAATAGTAGAGTACACCACTGGAAAAAAAATCAAAAGTACTAAATGAGATAATTTGTAACTTGAAAAAGTATCATTGGAAGAAATACAAAAGATGCATGGGAAAATGGCAGATGTAAAATATTTGTGGGGATTTAGTCTTTGCTTGCTAATGATTACTGTTTAATAACCACTTAAAATAAGCATCCAAAGAAGGCAGGAAAAATGGAAGGTGACAAATATAATTCATGGTAATTTCATCTTCTGTTAGTATAGGAAAGCCCAATAGGCGATTTTATTGTATCGTATTGGTATTGAATTTTTAACATTTTCCAATAGTATCCTGGAATAATAAAATGAAAAGATCACTGACCCTGGATTCACAACTGGAGCTTGAAAAAAACATTTGTTTCTAATTCTATGCTGGAGAAAAATAATAGCCATCATGTATATATTGCCTTAAGCTTTGCAAAGAGATTTGAAGATATTATATTTTCTTCAAAACAACTCTGGGAGATAAGTACTATTATCATCCATAATTTACAAATAAGGAAACAGGCCAACAGAAGTTAAGGGACTTGTCTAAAGTCACACAGTTAAGCAGTATTTGAGAACAGATTTTAACTGTTCCTGATTCCAGGTTTAGTGCTATATTACCTAGCTCTCTGTGGGATGATGTAGAGGGAGAATTAGGAAGAATATATGCTGAGAATCAGCCAATGTGTTCTTTTTCATTAGAGGTCTTCTAGTAGGGGATAGATAAGCATTTCTTGGGGCTGTAAAAAAGACTCAGAGTTAAGGGATTTCAGGCTTCAGGCATGGGTTGGAGCAGATGACCTTTGAGTTTCTGTCCTATTCTAAAATTCTCAGATGCTAAGTATATATTCCTTCCAAATTTTCTTCCTTCCCCCAGTGATGAATTGGATTCTAATAGGTTATAAGTTCCAAATAAGTGTTGGAGTTTGGCTCTGCAGGAGACTTTCAAAAGACATAAAAGGTGCAGAAATGGGGAAGAAAAGATATTCATTATGGAAACTTATTTCCATGCTTTAAAAGCTTATGAAATGAAATGACAAAAAAGGAAGATAATAAATGTTGGAGAGGCTGTGGGAAAATTGGAACACTAATGCATTGTTGGTGGAGCTGTGAGCTGATCCAACCATTCTGGAGAGCAATTTGGAATTATGCCCAAAGGGCGATAAAGCTGTGCATACCCTTTGACCCAGCAATCCCACTTTTAGGTCTTTTGCCCAAAGAAATCATGGAAGGGGGAAAGGGACCCACATGTACAAAAATATTTATAGCTGCTCTTTACGTGGTAGCAAGGAATTGGAAGTTGAGGGGGTGCCCATCAATTGGGGAATGGCTGGACAAGTTGTGGTATATGAATACAATGGAATACTATTGTGCTGTAAGAAATGATGAGCAGGAAGAGTTCAGAGAAACCTGGAGGGTCTTACGTGAGCTGATGATGAGTGAGATGAGCAGAACCAGAAGAACATTGTACACAGTATCATCAACATTGAGTGTTGACCTACTGTGATGGACTATATTCTTCTCACCAATGCAATGGTACAGAAGAGTTCCAGGGAACTCATGATAGAAGAGGATCTCCAAATCCAAGAAAAAAAAAAGAAAGAAAGAACTGTGGAGTATAGATGCTGATTGAACCATATTATTTCTTTTGTTTTGGGTGCTGTTGTTTTTTTTTTCTATTTTGAGGTTTTGCATCACTGCTCTGACTCTTTCTCTTGTAACAGGATTAATGCAGAAATAGGATTAATGTTATTAAGTGTATATATATGTGTGTATATATATATCTATATGTATATGTATAGATATATATAGATATAACCTATATCAGATTACCTGCTGTCTAGGGGAGGGGGGAGGGAGGGGAGGGAGGGAGGGAGAAAAATCTGAAATTGTAAAGCATGTATAAACAAAAGTTGAGAACTATCTTTACATGTAACGGAAAAAATAAAATATCTCAAAAAAAAAAAAAGCTTATGAAATGAATGGCTAATTGTTTGTGTAACTGCATATGATCATCTGCATACTTTAGTATCATCTTACTATATAGGAAAAAGACATAACCAGGCCTTATTCAGATTTCTTTGTTGGTGGCTTTCCAGTAGTTCTTTTCTTAAAGAAGTACTATGGCTTCTTTCTTCCTTAATCCCTTATGACTACAGGCTGTATAATGCTGTATTGGAAATCCTGGGCCGGTCACATAACTGTTGTTATTGTTGAGGCATGTTTGACTCTCTTTGACCTCATGGACTATAGCATGCCAATACTGTCCATGTTTTTGTTTTGGTAAAGCTATTGGAGTAGTTGGCCATTTCATTCTCCAGTGGATTAAGTCAGGGATTAATTGTTTACCCAGGGTCACACAGTTTATAAGTGTCTGAGGTTGGATGTGAACTCAGGTCTTCCTGGTTCGAATGCTCTATCCATTGAGCCATCTAGCTGCTTCTTACCATATAGTAGCTGCTCACTAAAATTTTATAGAATCAAAGTTAATTTTTTAAAATCAGAAGAACAAATCAATAAGAATAGGACACCCTAGTCCCCCCCAACCTCCCCCCCTTTTGTACTGACTTGGAAACAACATTATAGAATCTGACATAAAAATGCTATTTTATTATTCCTTCTTCCTTCTAACATGTTTTTTAATGATTACATTAAACAACAACTAGCCTTTGTGCAGTGCTTAAAGACTTGCAAAACCATTTACAAATATTATCTAATTTTATCTTCATAACAAGCAAGTAGCAGCCTAGCAAGTAGGTGCTATTATCTCCATTTTATAGATGAGGAAACTAAGGCAGAAAGAGGTTGTGACAGTTGCCTAGGTTCACACAAATAAGTAAGTGTCTGAAGATGGATTTGAACTCTAGTCTTTCTAATACCATATTCAATGCTAATCTTTCTGATACCATATTCTATCCACTGTATTGCATAGTGCACTTTGTTTCCTCTGTCTCTCTGTCTCTGTCTCCTCTCACATACAAACACAACACAAATATACATTCATTTATCATATATATATATATATATATATATATATATATATATATATATATATACGTATATGTATGTATGCATATGATTCTTTCTCTGTATTTCTAGGCTATTCCAAATGAGGGCTTGCTTTTTTATAACTGTCATATGATGATCAAATGCCACCTAATTTAAATCTTGGATAAAAGACAGAAGATTATAGAAATTTTTTAAAAAGTATATGTCTACATCATTCCCAGGCACAGAAAAGCACAACTTATATTTTAAAATTGGAATTTCTATAATAATATTTCTCTTAGGAGGTGTATACCCATGTTATTTATGGTTTATTACTTTTCATGAGCTAATTACAAGTTATTTGGCAGCCCCCCCAAATAAAATAATTCCCATAGGGATATTATTTCTGCAATTCAAAACTGTAATCAGCTTCGCCTTCACCAATATTTATTTAGTTTTCTACAGGACTGTGAGAGGAGTTCTGCTACAATGATTACATTTATGATGTTCAGCAGAGAATCTGCCTTAGTGGACATAGCATGAGCCTGGGAGTTACAAAGCCTAATTTCCCATATCTAATAACAACTCTATATGATAGCTTAAACAAGCTTGGATAAGTTATGTGGGATGTTTTTGTTAAGTTGTAATTTTGTTTTAAGTCTTGTAGTCTCTGATTGTTATCTTTGAAACAGGGATTATATCCTGACTTTGTGAATGACTCTTTGATTACAAGATGAAAGGCACTATAGAAAACTAATTTTGGCTAACATATTTCTAGAATACCAAAACAATGATTTATTTATTTTCTTTTGGTACTGCCACATTCAGTTATTCTCCAGAATATTTCTGAATGAACTGATTTTGGTACCCATATTTCAAGGGGGCTATTATTTATTAATTATTGTTTGCTATTTAATACTTTTAAAATATTGAATCCCAAAATGTGTTAAAACATTTAGAATTATATATATCTTATGACTAAATTTTTTTTGCTATGGTTTTTTTTATCAAGTCCATCTAAATTTCAAAAAGAAGAAAATGGTTTTCTCAGCACTGTCTGGGTCATAAGTGGTAGGGAGAAGAGGAAATGGGGTCAATTCTGGGATGGATTCCTTGTGAACCAGGATCTCTCTCTAGTCTGAATAGAATTCAGAAATGATATTTTTTCAGGATCCCTCTCTTTCTATAGGAGGAGAATATATCCTTCCTTCCTTCCTTCCTTCCTTCCTTCCTTCCTTCCTTCCTTCCTTCCTTCCTTCCTTCCTTCCTTCCTTCCTTCCTTCCTTCCTTGTTCCTTCCTCCCTCCCTCCCTCCCTCCCTCCCTCCCTCCCTCCCTTCCTCCCTCCCTCCCTCCCTCCCTTCCTTCCTTCCTTCCTTCCTTCCTTCCTTCCTTCCTTCCTTCCTTCCTTCCTTCCTTCCTTCCTTCCTTCCTTCCTTCCTTCCTTCCTTCCTTCCTTCCTTCCTTCCTTCCTTCCTTCCTTCCTTCCTTCCTTCCTTCCTTCCTTCCTTTTTCTTTATTTCCTTTCATTTCACATTTTGATTCCTACCCTCCTCCCTCATACTGCAGGGTTGGAAACATAGTCCCTTGGAAGGTACCTGAGGGAATATTCTTTCTTTCAAAGCCCCGGAGGCTGACCGAATGGGAACACACAAGGGACCATGTTGCATTTTGTATCTTTTCCATCCAGTTCTGGAATGCGTTTTAAATTTTACTACAAAGACCTGCAGAAGCTGGTGAATGAGCTTCATTAGCCTATTTGCTTTAAGAATCAAACAAGGGGCAGCTAGGCGGCGCAGTGGATAGAGTGCTGGCCCTGGGGTCAGGAGTACCTGACTTCAAATCTGGCCTCAGACATTTAACACTTACTAGCTGTGTGACTCTGGGCAAGTCATTTAACCCCAATTGCCTCACTAAAAAGGAAAAAAAAAAGAATCTAACAAAAGAGTTTTTCTGCTTATGTATTTACTAAAATTCTAGCTTTCTAAATGAACTATCACTTTCAATCCTTAATTTAAAATAATACTGTGTTTTTAAAAGAATATATATATATATAAGTATATTGGTTATATGTTATTTGTTTTATATATGTATATATACACATAATCACACACATATTTACAAATATACATATATGTGTGTCTATATATGTATGACATATACACATAGACACACAGACACATATGTGGAATTTATGAATGTCACAAAATGTCATCTACAACAATAACAGCAGGCATGTGCATTGTGAAAGCAAAAATGAGAGTGAATAAAACAGAAAAATCAGAATAAAACATGTTGGGCTTGACTGTAATAAAGTTTTATTAGTACTTGTTTGAGGAGACCTGCATAACTCAGTGTTGACACAATCTCAGTGCAGGCACTTTAAATTGTGGCATGAAAACTTTATCACATGTTCTTCCATCACATATTTTTATTTATTATACTCAAAACCAAGGCAACTGATAGAGCCTAGCCCTTTTAAAAGTCTTTCTTTTAAAATCCTTTCAGAGGAAGTCTCCGGTGACATTTGATCTCTAACCTCAGTGTTATAAACTTGTTTTATGTTAGCAAATGAATAACATTACCCTTTAGCTTTCCTATAGTGGTGGAAGCATTTATCTACTTCACTATTTAAGCCAAAGGCCAAAATCACATCCAACAAAAATAAAAGCCTAGTGGTGTTTTGTTTTGTGTGTTGGTTTTTGGTTTTTGTTTTTGTTTATTTTTTTGGTCAAGCTTTCCAGAAAATAGTCTTCCTTTAGCTTAAATCTACTGAAATGATAATATCCAACATACTGACAATTTTTTTCCATCAAAACAAAAGGTTAAGATGCCTATTTTATAGCTTCTTTAGTTATGCTACTTAATAGTCATATTTCTTCAGCAAGGCCCCTTAACATCGCTGGGCCTCAGTTTCAACATCTTTAAAATGAATGGGTTGAGCCAAACAATTTTTAAGTCCCTTTTTAATTCTATAATTTCTGACCTGATGATATTTTTTAACACAGTATTTCCCAGATAAATCTAGATCTAGAGGTAGAAAAAGAAATAAAGGTCATCTACACCAACCACCTAATTTTACAGATGGGAGACTAGAGATATGGAAGTCCAGATAAGTTAAGTCAATTGTCCCATGTCATAGAGGTAGTAAATGGCAGAGCCAAGATTCAAACTGAGATCCTGTCACTCCAAGTTTAGCCCTCTTTCCACTGCAAAGGTGATATATTATTTTTAACAAATTGCAAAACCCACACCATTAACCCAGAAACTAGTGCAACTTTTAAAAATATAGTAATATTCTATATCAACTTTTCATAATGTCATAATTCCACATCTTTTAGAGACTGTCCTCAGAAATATCCCATGTAGTAAATGTTCTCATGTGATAAATGTTCTTACAATTTCCTTTATGTGAGGGGTAATTATCTTTTGAAAAAATGTGCACTTTGACTTTGTGACTAACCATTCAAAAATAAATAAAACAATAAATGGCTTTCTATCTGGAAGCTTACTCATCCACAATCATTTTATAGAGATATGAAGATTTATTCTACATTTTTATTGCTTATTAATGGCTACACAATTTTGAATGCAACTACCTCCACTGAAATGATCTGTGTGTGTGAACTTACTTGCATGTTATATCTTCACTGTCCTTGTTTATGATGCAGTGGCCCCCATGGCATCTTAGGCACTTGTCAACTTCACATTTTGTTCCTTCATAGCGAGTTGGACAGACACATTCTACGTTTCCATCATCTGCAATGGTGCATGACTCAGAATTCACACAGTAATGATGGCATACATCTAAAAAGAACAGAGCATAAAAGGTAAAATATTTTAAGGGATGTTTTATTCAAAAACTGGTACCATTCAAATGGTACCATTTTATTCTATAGTACTCCTTGATAATAGACTTGTTTACTGAAAGAATTATAATATTGTGTATAACTAGAGTTCTTTAGTTTGGGGATTTGTAGTTCCCTGTCTTAGATGAATTAGGCATTGTCCTATCTAGAGACAGGCACATGAATGTCCATTGCATGGTATTTCCTCCTCTGTGATTTCAAAAAAGAATACCAATTCACCAATATGGATCAACCAAAAGATGACAAGATCCTGTTAAATATGGACTAATCAAAATTGGTAGTTAGTAGTATGTTCCAAAGTAATTTGGGAAACTGGACACAGTCAGATATAAATCTGAAATAATTAGTTGCAATAGTGAGTAGTGAATTAAGTTTTTGCCAAACTTTGTGCTCAGAAGTTATAATTTCCTTTTAGCTATTTTTAAAAAATACATCAAGAAAAAAATAATTTTAAAAGTTGGATCACTATAGTGAGAAATAATTATCTTGGGGGATACCCAGTGATTCTTTTTTTCCCCCCTCGGCAATAGGGGTTAAGTGACTTGCCCAGGGTCACACAGCTAGTAAGTGTCAAGTGTCTGAGGCTAGATTTGAACTCAGGTGCTCTTGAATCCAGGGCTGGTGCTTTATTCACTGTACCACCTAGCCACCCCTTCCCCTTCTTTCTTAATCCTTCCCACCCCCAATGCACTCCAAGGTCTAATTCTCCTGAAAAGTAGGTTTCATTTGGGTCAAGCCCAACTCAAGGTTATAAGAATTTTTGGGTGGAGACATACTGATGAGATTTAGCCTTGCCAAACCACACCTAGATGAAAATCATTGTGTACCCATCAGCTGGGGGAGGGTCTGCATTTTTTCTCTGATATCTTCTTTTTGCCAAGATTTGAGTGACCTAATCCCCAGACTTCATTTTAATATAACACACCTCCAAATCATGTAAATCAATTAGATTTGATTGTTATGTGATGGAACTCCTTTAGTGAGAAGGGTATATAAACTGTGATACCGGCACCATTATGGGTCTTTCATCTTAGAGAGACCACCAATGACCATCCTTTTATTAATAACCTGACGCCTATTAATAAAATCATTAAATTACCTAGGAACTATGTCTCTCATATTTTAATCATCACAGTACCTGTTTTGTAACTACTGCAGTGGTATATTCACCTGAAGACAATTAAAATCTCATTCATAATTCTCCCATTTAATGTTTTCTTGTCCAGTCTGTCATAATCCGAAAGAAAAACTGATTTATTGCTAGTTTCACTTTCTATTTACATTTATTTTTTTTAATGTTTTACAGAATCATAGTGTTAAAGTTGTAAGAGGACCAGAAAACATCAATGCCACCTTTCCCTTTGATATTCCATGCACAAGCCTAGTATTTTTGATTTTAGCTTTCTTTAAATAATAGTTTGGTAGCTAAGAAGTTGTAAGGGTTATAATTCTAAGAGAAGAAAAAGTCAAGGATCCTTTGATTTGCACCTTAGTGATTGCAGTCTTGAAGAATCTAATACTTATCTCAGTTTTAGCATTCACAATGGAAACTTTCTTGGACTAATGAATAGCTACAGAGATATTCTAAAGAGCCCCCAAAATAAGGGCCTGAAAGGAAGGTGACATATTGCCTCAGGAACCATTTAGTCTAATGGTACATTAGTATAAAAACATTTAATGATAATAGCTGACATTTATGTAGTTTTTTGAAGTTTGCAAAACATTTCGCATACATTATCTCATTAAAGCCTCACAGCAACCCTCTAAGGTAGGTAATACAGATGAAGAAATTGAGGATGCAGAAGGTAAGCCTCTAGCTAGCTAATGGTTTACAAAGTTAATGTTTGTCAGAGGTGAGATTTGAACCCAGGGTTGTCTTTCTTTAAGTCCAGAATTCTACTCATTAAATCATCTACAAAATGGCCTAATTCAGGCAGTGTTGAATACAAAGGACTAATTGATATATTCTTACTATTTTGATGAACTTGGCAATTATTTCAGATAACTGCTACACACACACACACACACACACACACACACATAAAATCAATCAAACCAGTTATTTGATTGCATTATCCAACCGACCAGTTATTTGCCACTCACAGGCCATTTTCTAGATTACCTGGACTAACATATTATTATTAAAAGAGTGACTTTTAAGGTAACACTTTTACTCTTTTAAGATTCTGTATAGCATAGATATAAAAATGTATTCCCTTTCAAACCACCTTCCATTCTTCTAAAATTACTCATAAGTCCCATGGAAAGTTTTTGGTTTTTGTTTTCCCCCCTCTCCCAACTTTATTGTCAATCTTCTTAAAATGAACTTGTGTTCCAAATAGAATCCTTAATTTTTTAAATTTAAATTTTTTATTGATACCTTTTGGATTTTTTAATATTATTTTAAATTTCCAAATATATCCTTTCCCCTTTCCCTATGCAGAGAGCCATCCTTTCTAACAGAATAAAAAGGAGAGGAAAAAGGAGTTTAGCAAAACTAAATAACACTCCATCTAGTCTAAAAGTATGAGCAAAATTTCACAACCATAATCTCCCACTTTTGTAAAGAAAGTAGGGAGATACATTACCATATCTTTTCTTCAGGGTCAAGCATAGTCAATATAGTTACTTAGCATTTAATTCTGTTTGGTTTGTTTTTGTTGTTCTTTCCATTTATGTTGTTCTGCTTACTGTGTATATTGATTCCTTGATTCTACTTACTCTATTTTGTATCAATTTATATATGTCTTCCCATGATTCTCTATATTCTTCTTATCCAACAATTCTTATAGTATAGTAATATCCCATTACATTTATGTACAACAATGTGTTTAGCTATGCCTCCAATGGGCATCTACTTTTTCTCTGACTCTTTGATATTATAAAAAGTACAGCTACAAATGTCTGTGTATATGGAATCTTCCTTTCTATTTTTTGACCTGTTTGGGGTATATGCTTACCAGTAGGTCAAATAACATGGATACTTTTTTGAATAATTAATTCTCCACTTTTTAATTGTTTCCTTTGTTCTTTGATGATATAACCTCTCATCATTAAATATGTTTGCTTAGAGTCATGGCACAGAATATAAAGAAAAAATGTTACAGGAAAAATGTGAAATATACAGAAATTGGTGTTTATATTCTAATAAAACTACCCCAAATTGCACATTGTTAAGTTGTGCCATGTTTGCTTTTGACAGAGCAGAAATCTTTGCAGGCTTGGAACTCCTTCTTCGGCAGAGCTTCCATGGAATACTATTTCATTTTTCTCAATGCTGAGGCTCAGTGTTGCTTGTTCCTTCTAAAGTACAGCTGCCTTGAGAAAGTCACCAGAGGCTTGAGCCTTGGCAAAGATGCTTCCCAAGGTATTTCTATGGAAAGCTCATGTCTTTGCTGCTGTTTGCCTGTTAGGCTCAAGACAAAAAGCAATTCTGAAAGCTGCCAATAGTTATATATTTGACTGAATTGTTTTATATACCCCTGTGAGGGTTCCTGAGAAATAGCCTTTGTATGCACATTTAATTGCTTCATTTTTTTTTTCCCTCAGAGGCTCTCCTATTGACTTTAATTCCAATCGACTAAGACTTGTGAGCATTGGTGTTTTAATAAAGAAAAGAGAGCTTACTTGGAGCGAGACCTTTCTTTTCAGTAGATGCAAGATACCACATAAACATTGGAGAGTTGTAAGTTGCAAAGTAAAATAATTCCTCCAAATTTACTGCATTATTTTAGGGTTAACTCTGATACATTCATTCCGCGGGTCTATTTATGAGAGAGTTTACAGAGCACATTAATATTGTATTTGGCTAAATTAGGAAATTCAACCAAACTGCAAGCTCTTGGCAATTATCTCAAAATCGTGACTGCTATGCTTAATAAGTAATAGGAATGTCATCATATTTTCTCCCTCTTTTGCCTCTCAGCTAACTCTTCCCTATCCATTTGGAATTACAAATAGATATGTAAACGTGGGAAAATATATTCTGTTTTTTCTCGATCTTGTTTCTATGTACTCTCAGGTAATTACCACTTACTCTTATTCAGAATCTAAGTAGCTCTTGAGCTAGCTATCTAATAAAAGAGAGTGTTCTTATTAGTCCTTTCCAGCTTAGCAGGAAGACTTTTGTTTACTAGTTATAAAATCTTGAAACTGAGTAACATTATGGTGACTTATTTTATTGCTTCATAATATATGCATCTGTATGCAAAAGAGCTAGACAGTTTTGACACACATCTTTAAAATGGACAGAAAAGCTTACTATAGTCATACCTCATTAATTGTGTATCAACAGGGCATGAGTTGTTCTAAACAAGAGAATTTTCTATAGAGAACTAAAACTTACCCTTTCATCACCAAAATTCCCTTTAAGTTCTGGTATTTCTAAAATATATTCTGCAGTCTTAGTTAACCTTTTTTTTTATCATTCAAAGCCATCTTTATGATCATTAATTAGCCCATTGTGCTGTTAGATGGCCCAGTGTGATGGCCTGGCTAAGAGTCCGGAGACCAGGTTGGGATGGAAATGGATAAACAAGTCACTTGGTCTGTCTCTGCCTAATTGGGTGTCTATAGTAAGTAAGCTCTTTATATTGTAAACAGTGAATTAATAACAGAGTTGCAAAAATAAATGAAAATAAATGTTTTTTCATAGGATCCTAGACCAAAAGTTGGAAGGGAAATCACAGCCACTCATTTCTACACTCCCTGGGATGTCTTCAACTTTTGTCCAGCCATTGTCTGGCCCATCTTTCAGGGGAGGAGAGTCAGCATTTATATAGTGCCTATTATATGCCAGGAAACTGCAACCCTGGGAGAGAAGTGCTATTTTTATCCCTATTATATTTTCAAGGAATCTGAGGCAGACTGAGGTTGACTTGACCAGAGTCACACATCTTGTAAGTATCTAAAGTTGCATTTGGACTTAGGAAGTAATCCTTGTCCCAACTTCTTAGTTATCTTACCAATATGCATTATCTTATCCAACCCCCTTATTTTATAATTGAAGAAACTAAGGAGAAGAGAGGCAAATTAAATTACCAAGATGCCATTGATGACTTATAGTTGAAAAAGACCTTGGAGGCCAACTAGCCCAACTCTCTCATTCTGTAGATGAGGCCATATAGCTAGTAAGCATCAGCGATGTGATTTGAATCCAGGTCCTCTGTTCCTACAATCAATACTCTTTATCCTATACCATGTCAAACTAATGAAATGAAAATGAAGCATATTGGTTGTATGTACATGTAAATGCTTATAAAGATGTTATATAGAAATAGTAGGGGTAATAATATCTGCCATTTGATTTTTTTTTTGAACAAGCATATTACCTATGTAGCAAGTAGGAAGAAATGATATACGACTGATAAGGTACATATAAGATAAACTCTATATAGATTCACTAGAAATAAACATGATATATGGTGTAACAGGTATTAGAGGTAAATATACAATCTATATGAATTTTACATAGGTAGTTTGAACAAAAATTATAATTTTGGGGGGCGGGGCAATGAAGGTTAAGTGACTTGCCCAGAGTCACACAGCTAGGATGAGTTAAGTTTCTGAGACCGGATTTGAACTCAGGTCCTCCTGAATTCGGGGCAAGTGCTTTATCCACTGTGCCACCTAGCTGCCCCCCAAATTATAAATTTTTTAATGAGGGAGAAAATAAAATAGGGATTTTCCTCCCCCCCTTCCATCTACTTTCACACTGTGAAGTAATACGAGAATGTGCTATTCTCTCCACTCATCCTCCTACCCCTATTAGAATCTCAGGGTCAGAAAAGACCTCTGAAGATTTCTAGTCCAACATGAAACTAGCTAAGAATTCTCTCTACAGTATCTCTAATAAGTAATAAAACCATCCTTTGCTTCCAATGAGAAGAACTTCTCTACCTCACAAGGTAGCCTTCTCAACTTATATAACTCTAACTGCCTTGTAATTTTTACCTACATTAAATCAAATCTTCTTTGATATAACTTTATTCTATTTCTATGAGTCCCACCCTCTGGAGCCACCAAAAACAATTCTAAACCTACATGATAGCCCTTTAAACACTTGAAAACATCTAGATTATGCCCCCCCCCATTCCCCTCTGCCATTCCCTCACAAACTTCTTTTTTTCCTCTATCTCTAGGCCAAATATACCCAATTCCTTCATCTTATGCCCCTGCATGCCATAATCATGAATTCCTTAGCCAACCCAGTTGCTCTGGTTTCCAGAGGGAAACTCTAGCTTATCATTGTGCTTCTTAATATATGGTGTTTATAACATTGGTGATTCTACCAGGGAACTTTATAGTGAGACTTTACTTCCTTCTTCCTGGACCCTCCACTTCTCTTAATGCAGTTTAAGAGCACATTAGATTTTTTGTTTGTTTTTCCTTGTTTGCCATATTATACTACTGATACATATTGAATCTGTGGCCTACTTTTAAAATCTCTTCATCTTTTTCTTCATGCAAACTTCTATCCAGTGATTTCCTGCCTATCATATAGTTATGAAGTTGATTTTTTCCCAATGAAATATGATTTTTTATATTTTTAAAAATGATCATATTATATTTGGTCCAACATTCAAACATAAGATATTTTGGATCCTTGTCCTATCATAAAACATAGTAGCTATCCCTTCTAGTTTTGTGTCATGTGAAAATTTAATAATCATATTATCTACAATGCCATCTACGCCATTATCCAAATCATTGGTTAAAAAAAAATGTAAGTATTGCAAAGGAAAGGATAGCTGTCTGGGGCACTCTAATAGAAACATTATTCCAAGTGGACATCAAACCATTAATGATGACTCTTTTGGTTCTTCCATCTTACCAGTTCTGAAGGATATGGCCAACTAGCCTACCTCTATTTTGCCTAAAAGGCTTTTGTGACAGATTTTATTAAATATATTGCTAAACTTTAGGTAATTTATCTCTATAACATTCCCTTGAACTACTGAGTCTACTAACCCTGTCATGAAAAGGAAATGATGTTACTATGGCATGATAGTTCTTGATGAAACCATGGTTTTTCATCATGATGAACATTTGCTTTTTTAGATGTCACTGATCCTCCCTTAATACATTATGAATTTTACAAAGAATCCAAGTCAAACTCATAGCCCCATGGTTAACCTATTTTATTCATTTATCTTTTTTAAAAATGTGGAAAATATTGGCCCTCCTCTTGTCCTGTAGCACTTTTCCTATTTTTCATTTACCAACAGTGGTTTGTGGGGACTAGAGATGAAACTGGGAAGATATTGGGGCATTCGGTTGAACCCCTGGAAGTGTGGGGGGGCGTTCTGCTCAAGTAGAAGAGATGCCACCTTCTGAGGAAAAAGAGGGAAACTGGATTTAGAATCACCATGTCTAGAACAGAAACCTTCTCAGAAGGTGAGGCAGAGTGTTTCCTCCTTCTCCAGAGATATTCTGAGAGGTTAGAGGCTAAGACAGACCATGGGAGAAAGGAGCAACTTTAAAAAGACTCTTTATCTGAAACTAAATTTGAGCTGCATATATGGCGAACCATAACCCTTTCCAAAAGAGGGAAACAAGTATTCAATCTATTCTTTTATGATGGGGCCCATGAGATATTTTCTTTGGGAAAGGACTCGGTACTATGGAGTTTAGAAACTTATGCTTCTTGTGGAGAGTTGCAATAAACTATAGGAGACTCATGACAGTAAGTGCTTTTGGTACCACTTTCTAGATTTTGTGGAGAACTACAAGAGGAACATTTTTCTGAAGAATTAAAATAAGCTATACCTGCCAGGAGCTCTCCCTACATGTATTGTAAGCTTCTTCACTAGACTGCAAGCTCATTGAGGGCAAAGATTGTCTTTGGTTTGTATCCCTAGTACTTATTACAGTGCCTCACACAGAGTAGGCACTTAATAAATATTTAATGATTGATGGATTGATTGATGGTGCATAGGTAGCCCCTCCCACAAATTTCTAAGAAGCTATCTCAGTCTTACAAGCTTCCAGAGACCAATGAGAAGCTTGGAGGGGAGCTAAATGTTATTTCAAGGTAATAAGACTAAACAGTAATTTGGGGGAAAAGTATGGTACATTGTTGAGTAGTAATATTTTACAACATTTTATAGTATATTTTCTTCAACTTTAAATACATTCTTTCTTGTTTTTTTAAAATTATATTCTTATAAGGAGAGTTGATGGTAGTGCTATAATAGAGTGAAATTTCAACATTTTCTGAGTGTGGGCAACAAATAAGACAGCTGAGAAATTCCTAAAATATTTATGAGACCCTTATAGCATAAGAACCTTTGACAGAAGTCACTTTTTACTCAGCAATCAGAGATTCCAGAAAATAAACCAAGAGCTAAAGACTCATCAGAGGCCTATGGAAATGTGGGGAAAAAGAGATAATTTTATCTTGTTTAAAGACTAGTTCATTAGACCAAAGAACAAGAAGGTAGGGAGAGAGGGTTTTCTACCAAATTTATCATTTAAAAAAGTAATAAGAACTAGATATAGAATGTCTGACTGGGGAAAAGAACATTTGGTCAATCTTAATACCTACTTGGGCTTTTTGTGTTATAAAAATGAAGTGAAATAGGATTCTTTGCAAAGGTTCCATGTACGAAAAGACCTGGCTAGCAAACATGGATGTGCATGTCGAAATGCATGAATACACAGATGAATGAACATCTATGTGTATATCTGGATATGTCCATTTGTAACCTATAATGATGAATCTTTATAGTCCATAGGCTATAGCTAGTTAATAATACATTGGTTGGAAAAAAAAACCTGTAGATGTTTAGCCTTGAGAAAAGAAGGTTTATGGGGGACATGATAGCTGTGTTCAATGATTTTGAGGCATATCATGTGGAAGGGAATCAGTACAGACTTAATATTATCTTTAAAAAATATATATTGAACTAGCAATCTAGATATATTCCACTTTACTTCTTCATTAAATGATAATTGTTAAATGGGGTTGGGGGGGGGTGGGGAGGGCCCTGGCTCTTCTGCTGCATTGTAGTAAAAGGATTGGCCCTTTAGAACTTTTGTTTGTCTGACCATTTCTCTGGTCCTGAGTTTTCTTACCTTAAAAATGAGGTAATTGGCCTAAAGTATCTTTTTGGTCCCTTTCAACTCAAATTTTATGTGACTTTGAAGCACAGATATGTATTGTAAGATTATTCATATATAAAATACATAGATATCTTGTTTAGCAAATGACCATTCTTAATTTTTGATATTTTAATGAGAATTGTATTTTTTTATCCACATGTATGTGTATGTTCCTCTGTAGCAATAATCACATATAATTTTCCTTTAAGCATGAAAGGCTTCATAGAATAGTGGGATTCTCATAAGATGTGCCAACATGGAATGATACAGTACTGTAATGATTGGAATGACGCCACCTGCTGAAGACTTATTACAGGAAAGCTCCGCCATGAAGGAAGGTCTTTGAGGGCAGGACCATGAGTCTTTTCTTTGGTGTCAGGAAGTGACGTTTGCCGGTGGGAGGAGGAAGGGGGAGCCGGGTGCTCTGCCTCTCTCTCTCTTTCCTTTGGACTCCGGTGGAGAAGGGAGCTAGAAATGTGCTCTCCCTTTAATAGATAGATGAATGTAGGCCTTTCTCTCTCTCTTTACCAAATTCTTATTCTCCTTAATAAATGCTTAAAAGCCTAACTCTTGCTAAAGCTTATAATTTATTGGTGACCACTCATTAGATATTTTAGACAGACTAGCTGGAATTTTAGCTTTAACAGATGGCTGACCACGAAGAGGAAAGCTGAACCTCACTCTTCTGATCTTCCGGTTGGGTAAGAAATTTCCCCTACCCTGTCCCTTTAAATCCGAAGTACTGCTAAATTGCCGGGTGTTTTCCCTTTAAATTTTTTCAAATGGACCTTTTAAACTCCCTAATTACCCTATTTTTTATTTTAGTCTGTTCAAACAGACAAATGAGGGGTAAGACCATGTTAATGCTTTGTTTTTGTGGATTTTTAATTTTTGTTAGAAGAGCCAGCAAAGTGCTCACACAAGAGTTTTCTCTGTGATTTCTCTGGCTTTTCCAAGTTCTAACACTAATTGTTGCTCTAATTTTGCATGCCTGGAGACAACCATCCAACCTCTTGAAGATTTTAATTCTCTAGCGCCTGGAGGCAAAGTGGGGGAAGGGGAATCCAGGCCTGAGTTCAAAATCCAGTCTGATTCAAATTGCACTGGTCCCTCCCTTCCTCTCCAGACCCCAACTTCTACCCCTCCCTTGGCCAAGCCCCTTGATTCCCCTAGTCCAGAGATCTAATGGGCATGCGCAGCTTTCTCTACCTACATTTGCAGCTTCAGGCTCAGTCCTTCCCCAGCCTGGCTGTACTTCTGAGACAACCTTAGAAAACCCTTTAAATTCCAGATATGCTCGTTTTGTTCATAATTTTGCTAATATGCTTTTGTCTTTAATTAGTAACCTTCTAAAGCATTTGTATTATGAAAGGACCGACAGATAATATAGAGGGGTTAAAGAAGAAAAACTTTAGCTGAATAGTTTAAGACTCCGCTTCTTTTGCCATGGAAGGGTACATATTTTACAGAAATGTAGGAGTAAGCAGCAAGGTATTGATATGAGTATTGGGGATTTTAGATATTGGAATAAAAAGTGTTCTAAATTCACTCAGATTATTAATGTCAGTTCAGAGATTACATAGGATTTCCATGCTATTACATATACATTTTGAAATTAATGGTATGGGTTTATTTTCATAGAGATTTTCATGCTTTTGAGATTGTGTTTTATACTTAGTTTTTAAAACAAGGAGAATATTTGCAAAAGCTTTTTATAGTCATGTGAACAAGTTTATATTTTATAATACTCTTATTAATATTAAGTTCATATTCATTTAGATTTCTCTAGTTTGAATTTCATTGTCTTTCATTGTTCCATGTGTATTTTCTTCTATTCATTCATCTATCTAATTTTGAAACATTGCAAGATGGTTTTGATTTCATAATACAATGTTAATTCTAGGAGTATTGTGCTCCCATATTCTGAGTTATTTGTTTTTGTTATTTTTTTCTCTCAACTGATTATTTGATCAAACTCTTTAAAGCATTTCCCTGGCAAATTGGTTGCCATGGCAAGTGTAAATTGATTCTAGAAATATTATTTTTGATAAGCATATTCCAAAAATAAAAAAGAGGGGACCATTTGTAAAAGTTTTCTTTTTTCAAAAAAAAAAGGTTTCTTTGAGATTGTGTTGTGCTTTAACTTGTATTTAAATATGTTTCAATTTTTCACAAAAGTAATTGTATACTTAGTAAAAAAAAGGGGTATTATTTGAAATTGTTTCATAATTATATATTATATTCTGAGTCAAGATATATTCACATTTTTTGTGATCATTTATTATCCTCAATTTTTAAATCCATATGAGACTTGGATTATGGGAACTTATCATTTAAGACATTAATTGCCTTTATTCTGAGTTATCAGATGCCAGTTGGCCAAGATGCCATCCAATCACAAGAGGAATACACGCAAGAGCAGACACTGAACTGTCACATGAGGGGAGACATGCATGAAGTCAAGGTATGGTCGAGGGAATGGCTTTTGACAAATGTTGAGGTTGGATTCTCTTGGTTTAATATTTTGTTCTCTTTTTCCCCACAATATTGTACAGATGGCTGGAAGTATTCATCTCACCCATCTTATTCTACACCTGGCTTCTATGCCCCCTCCTATATGCCTGATGCAATGGACATCTCAATGCCATGCATCTGATTAAGTCTGACTCAGTTTCCTCCAATATGTTCAGTGGCATGGGCAGTATATATTACTCAAGTGTAGGAATGCTCATATCCCATCATTTCTCTGTTCTTTTATGGTAACCCCCATAATTATCTCAGGTGTTGATAAATACAGTGTTGAATTTGGCCTTGACACCTGTTACCAATTATATTAGATTTTTAAATTTCTCATAATGGCATGAGGATAATTAGGCAGATGATGCAAAAAGTGATGAAACAAAGATAAAAATTATTTTTAAAAATTAATATCACAGCAATTGTCTTATCAATTTACCCTCCATCAGGGGGACTATAGTAATATTAATTTTAAAGAATGTTTCAATTTTTGTTTTATTATATGTTTCATGTGTAACAACTAAGATTCTGAATTCCCTTAGACATGTTTTTGAGAACTTTCATTGTTTGATTTGATTATTGACAAAGCTATTTTAAAGTTGTGTAAAGCACAATTTTGTAGGAAATTTTACTGGCTGATTACCAGCATCCAAACATCAACCCCTGAAAAGACTTCTAGTCCATGACTACACCTAGAGGACATCTGAGTAAAAACTTTCAAAGACTTTAAATGAACAGTTTTGTTTTGTTGTTGTTGTTGTTGTTATTTTTTTCTCTTTTCTCTTTCTGTTATAATATACACCATCTGTAACATGTACTCTCTGCAGAGGCCCTCCCTTTGCAAGACCAATGTCAAAGCGTTGGTTCATGAGGACAAAAAATTGCCCCCCTGGACAAAACTTTCCTCTCTTCCTTTTCTATATTGTTATTAACATATTGTTAGTTAGCATAGGTTATTATATTTTGTTATTTTTGACTGTTTCATCAAGGAAATGCCCCATTTCTTGAGGAAACAAAGCAGGGACTGTAATGATTGGAATGACGCCACCTACTGGAGACTTACTATAGGAAAGCTCCGCCATGAAGGAAGGTCTTTGAGGACAGGACCATGAGTCTTTTCTTTGGTGTCAGGAAGTGACGTTTGCCGGTGGGAGGAGGAAGGGGGAGCCGGGTGCTCTGCCTCTCTCTCTCTTTCCTTTGGACTCCAGTGGAGAAGGGAGCTAGAAATGTGCTCTCCCTTTAATAGATAGATGAATGTAGGCCTTTCTCTCTCTCTTTACCAAATTCTTATTCTCCTTAATAAATGCTTAAAAGCCTAACTCTTGCTAAAGCTTATAATTTATTGGCGATCACTCATTAGATATTTTAGACAGACTAGCTATTATTTTAGCTTTAACAGTACTTGATATATACAGAGGGGAAGATAGATTTAGGTACAGAAGAAAATGTGATTTCAATCCCAAGATAGGCAAACAATAGGGAAAAGAAGAGAATGGGCAGATTTGAATTAGGCTAATAGAGAAGATTTAGAAGACAAAAGATTTGATGTATTTAGGAGAGAATGGTATTAAATCATAAGTGAAAATTTTAGGTTTAGTAAAGGACTTACTAGGAATACATTGACATGATGCCAGGAGAGGAATAGCAAAACTGTTTTGGGGAATAAAATATCAACAGCAGCAAAATGAATTAACTTTAGGGAAGATAGAAATGAGGACAGATTTCTGGGAGTTCTGGCATATGACTAAGGCCCAAATAATGTTTCTGACTAGGAACATGGGAAGAAAAGGACAGATGAATAAATAAATATTTATTGAGATCTACTATTTGATTAGCATTTTGCTAGATGTTGCAGGAGATAAAGTTGGAATTTAGATATTTCCCTCTTATTAATAAACCAGTAGTTTTGGGGAGACAAAACTAAAGACATAATATCTGATTTAAGATGGGATGTTGGGGAAGAAAAAAATAGGGCAAGACCTGGCAAGACTTTAATGCTTCAACGTATACTTGATAGTTTTTGTGGATATTCCATTGGTTCATGCAGATCACAACCCACCCATGCCTTCTCATCCTTCCTGATTCTTATTCATGTTCCCTTCCCTCCAAAGTCTTCTCCAGAGAAGCTACCAAAGTGCTGGAGGCCTTCTTGGGGTCTTCATTTATTAGGTAGGTACCAATGCAGCCCTCAGGCTATCTATATATGATCTCTTCTCCCAAGACCTACATGTCTGTCCCACTTCTTTTTCCTTTCATATACTGTATTCAGGAAGAACTGGAAAAGTCCTAAAGACATCAAGCCTAATAAAGTAAAGCATTTCTTCTTTTGCACTTTCCCTCTTATTGGTTCTAAGTATTTTACTGACACTGAATGACAGAAAGATTGAAATATTCTGAATAAGATAAGAATGGGCAATAATGAAATGTAATTAATCTGTGCTAAGAAAGTAGAAATTACCATGAAATTATATAATAATACTTTATATGTACCATATAAAAACTGTTATAACCTCTGCATAGTAATTATACTAAGAACTACATAGCAGCACCAAACACAATCATGTAATCTAAAGGACAAAAATGACTATATAATTATAGTGTATTCATATGGTAATTAGTTAGAAAGTAACTGGAGAATAATTGTATGGCTATCTTCTGCAACATAAATGAATAAAGTAATTTGCAAGGGAGCCTGACTTTTTTCTCCTAAGTAACTAGACATGCAAAGTGTATGTGTTCCTAATCTTAAAGGCATATTAAAAAAATCATAGGAAGATATGTTTATGTGTGAGTGCACATGTGTCTATATACATATTACATATTTCTATTACACATATTTACACACAAAACACAGTGAGAGACATTTCTATAAAAAGTTATGCTTGTTCTATTTCTCTACTAAAATTTCTTTTTGCTGTAACAACAAATATTTTATCTCATACATACCAAAATATTCATAGGAACATTTTTGTGGTAATAATGACTTGTAAAGTAAATGCCCATTTATTGGGCAAATGCATAAACACACTAAGGTAAAAGAATGTAGTGAAAGATTGCTGCAGAGTAAAAAACAACACGTACAAAGAATACAGAAAAACAGGAGAGACATAGGAACTGATGTAAAGTGAACTAAGAGATTAGAAAAACAATAAAAATGACTGACTATAATGATGTTAAGGCAAAGAACAATCAAAAGGTACTGAACACTCTAATGACCAAGCTGTACCCCAGGGAAGAGTTGAGAAAATTCATCTTCTCTTCATTGAAGAGGTGAAAACCAAGGGGTGTAGGATATTAAAGCTGTGGTAGAAGTATTGGTTTTGCTGAATTGCTTTTTTCCCCTTCTTTCTTTTTAAACCTTTGTTATAAGGAATGGTTTATTGGGGAGAGAAGGGAACAGGAATACATTCATTAAATGAAGGTGATGAAACAATAAAAGTCATCAATAAATATAAACAAAAAAAATCTTTTCACTGGTATGTAAAAATTGCAATTCATCTGACAACATAGCCTTTTTCTGAAAGAGGGCAATTCATTTAAAGAGGAAAACTAAAAACAACAATTAATTTTGGCCAAGACTGAGAATGCTCAAATAGGAAAATTAACTTGTTGGGTGGAAGATTATTCTATAGTAATAAGAGATACTTAGTTGTATAACTAAGGCACATCTCCTTTGCACATTTTATATCCACAATGTAATTATTTTATCTCATTCACTTTTGGCCTAGCGTTGAAAGAATGTTATGGATCAGTTCAAAGATTCATGACAAGCAAGAAATGGAGAGAATTTCGATTGTGTTCAGAGAAAGGTAACACAATTGATTAAAGGTAGCAATAAGCCATGTCCAGAAAGCAGTTCAGTCAAATTTCCATGATGGTATTATAGTAAGCCATTTTTGTCAACCTTCTTGGAATAATTTTTTAAAAGGATAACTTATAGGTAATTAAACAAAATCCTTCTAACAAAGGTCTAGTGAGGTTCACTAAGTCAAATTGTAAGTCATATTTTCAATCTAGGTGTTATGTTTCAATTTCTATCACACAATAATTTCCACTCACAACAATAAATTCTTTATCATATCATCCTGAAGAAACAACATGGTCTTACAGACCAGTAAGGCTTGATTCCAAATCCTATCTCATACACTCACTAGTCACTTTACTAGTCCATGTCTCAATTTACTCATCTATAAAATTAGTTGGAATTTTAGGTCCCTTTGAACTTTAAATCAATGATTCTATGAGCTTATTTCTACAAGATGCAATTTAATTGATTTTTCAAGAAATTTGATTCTTATTTTCCTGATATTCACTATTCAATAGAGTCCCAATTAAAAAAAAGTTATAACAAACTACCAATGTAAATAGTTATCTATATTGAGTAATTAGCCAATGAGTCTATGATAAAACATTGTCAATGTTAGAGGTAGTAGTCTTAATAGATGCTTACCAATAAACCTAGCAGTTACTTTGCAATGGGGGTCCTGAAACCCTTGGATGAGAATTTGGGACAGTAATGAGAATGGTATTGGGTTGGGAATTATGAGAGCTATTAGTATGTAACTGGCTACATTCTATTAATATGTAACTGATATCAAACAATAAATTCAAAAAGTATTTTTAAGTGCCAACTGTGTGCATCTCAATAGGCTAGATGTAGGTGATAGACTGATGAAATGAAAAAGTACCTATCCAATAAAGGACTTACTGGATTTTTTTAAGGTTTGAAATATAACTATTTAACCAGTATAATATAGCTTCTTGACGTAAGGCTGTTTCTTTTTAAAAAAAAAATGTGCATACCTAGCACCTAGTGCAGTGCCTAGGCATACAACTAGCTCCTGATAAGTATTTGTGGAATGTTTGTTGAATTAGCTTTTCTGGAAACATAGTTTAGTTATGTCATTCCATTAGGTTTCATTTTATTTTTCATCCATAAAAAGGAAATTAGACCAGACCATCTCTCAATCCCCCACCAGTTTAAATCACAGGATGAAGACTACCACAGGGCCCCTAACACTCCCACATAAGGAACACTCCTGGAGTTGGTCTTCAAGAAACAATATATTTTTTAATTAGTTAATGTGCCTAATAGATTTTGATAAGTAGTCCTAGGATTACTGACATCAACATCTGTGCAGTTAGGAGTTCCCAGGCTAAAATAATGCTTATACCCTTAACTGCTGGTTCAGAAGTCCATAGCTCAGGTAACAGTTCCAGATTTCCATTCTAATGAAAAATGCATTAGTACAAAAGGCTACAGAACAGGGTATGGCATGGGGCACAGGACACAATATCCATGACAAAGAGTCTTAAAGTCACGACTCTGAGGCCTTAAAGTTGCCCCACCTATTGCCCATAGATCTTAAAGTTGCCCCAACTATTACCTATAGATCTTAAAGTTGCTCCACCTATTCCCTATAGATCTTAAAATTGCCCCAACTATTAACCATATATCTTTAAATTGTCTCACCTATTACCCATAGATCTTAAAGTTGCCCCACTTATTATCTATAGATCGGAGATAAGGCAAAATCATCATCAAAGCATCCCAGATAACAAAAAAAACTGATGGGGGTCCAAGAACCATAGACTCCACAGTACCAAGAACCACCTCAACTTTGGTTAGTCACTAATTCTTGTTTTAAGGCCTGATTATTGTATTGTTTCAGAGGCAGATCCCTTTGCTAACAAAAAACTATGACCTTTATCTCCCCATAGAATATTAGAAAATAGAGATATTTTTTCTAGTTTGCATTAAGAAGAAAATAAGTAACTATGAGATACTTTTCTTAGAATTCAATGCTACTTCTCTTTGAAGGAGTATTTTTTTTTGGGGGGGGGAGGAATTTTAGGAATATAAGCATATTTCTTATTCTTCCATAGGGTCTCAGATGCTTTTTACATAGCATAAAGAATCCTCACAATTTAATTTATTACAATGTATTAAATAGAGACAGTTTAACAAATATATTTTAAAGGGAGTAGAAAGTGGGAAATTGTGAATAAAGATCTGCAAACTAAATCCTTTATAAATGTGGGCACAATTCTGATTATAGCTGAGAAACCTCTTTTTCTTTTCTTTTCTTTTCTTTTTTTTTTTTGAGGGGCAATGAGGGTTAAGTGACTTGCCCAGGGTCACACAGCTAATAAGTGTCAAGTATCTGAAGCCAAATTTGAACTCAGGTCCTCTTGAATCTAGGGTTGGTGCTTTATCTACTGTGCCACCTAGCTGCCCCGAGAACCTTCTTATAAACATAGCTTTTACTAAGAAAATTAATATTTTCTAATTTATGACTGAAAAAAGGCAAAACAGAGGCATCTAGGTGGTATAGTGGATATGGCACCAGCCCTAGATCCAGAAGGACCTGAATTCAAATACAGCCTTGGACACTTTCTAGCTGTGTGACCCTATGAAAGTAATTTAACTCTGACTGCCTAAAAAAAAGGCAAAATGAGAATATAAATCTAAGGAACATCAAAGACCAAAGTTTTTAATGTATAAAGAAACAAAATTATATAAATACTGACTAGATGATAACTCAATATGTACAGAACTCAAAGATTCTAAAGATTTGTTCTTAGTAAATGAAACCTTTTTTTCTGCTTTTTTTTTTGGTTTGTTTTTAGATATTTTTTTTGTTTTGTTTTTGGTGTGGCAATGAGGGTTAAGTGACTTGCCCAGTGTCAAGGGTCTGAGGTCGGATTTGAACTCAGATCCTCCTGCATCCAGGCTGGCACTTTATCTAGTGTACCACCTAGCTGCCCCCGTAAATGAAACTTTTTGTCTGATGATGCAGGAATTAAAAACTAATCACACAAAATTTCACCTGCTGTTGTACTTTAAAAAATTAATTAAATAGAATGCTAAATTTCAGTTAGAGGTCAGTCATCAGACACCAAACATTCTTTAAGTACTTCCCATGTACCAGGTACTTTGCCAAGCATTTTAGATACAAAGAAAAGTAAAAACATGGTGTCTGACCATGTAAACAACTCTATACAAATAAAATGTAGAAATATAGATATATATGTATAAACAAGATATATAAAAGCATCTTGTTTTTACATAATGTTTGTATGTATATATGCAAAAATATTTATATATACATGCACATACATAGACACACTTTATATGTACACATATGCATACACATGCACACCCATATTTGTATATATGCATATAAATGTACACACACAATACATATACATGCACATGTATAGTAAGCATTTAATATGTCAGTTTATGTTAGCTTGAGCATTAGATTATTAGAGAAATGATTCATGAGCTAGGGGACTTAATAAAATATGTGTTTTCAGGGGCCCAGTTTCTTCCCTAGATACCTGTCAGTGAAAAGAGGGAAGCTGGAGCAGTTGGCTAGAGCTAAATCTGACATATCAGACAAGGCACAATGCACATTAAACAAGAGCAGTGAGCATGCAATTTCTTGGGATAAAACTTTGTTTTCTTAGCTCTGAGAAGTTTCATTAAGTGGAAGAATGGAAAGGATATACTACAGACAGTGGTACAAGATGGTATAAGGAGTAGTGGATTTGTAATTTAATTCTTCAGCTGGTTTCATCACTAATTCAGTCTCCTTATGTATGTTATTTTCTTTCTTTGGACATCAACTCCATTTATATAGTATCAATATTAAGTGACTATGTGGTAGGTTCTTAATAATAGTAGATGCTTAATACATGCTTGTTGATTGACAGAGGAACTGACAGAGTATACTTCTAAGGTCACCTCCCACCTACTTTGCATATATCATATATGTATGAATTTATTTACCTAGCTGTCTCACATACAATAATGTAAGTTCCTTGAGATCACAATGTTTTTGCCTTTCTTTATTTTCCTAGTTCTTAGCACAGTACCACACACATAGAAAACACTTAATGAATACTTGCTGTTTGATTGAATAATAGATATAATATGTTTCAAGTGAATATTAACTGATTGCTATGTGCTAAAACATTTGGGCTAGGTGCTGTGGAGTACAATGACCCTCAGAAAGCTTACCAACCAATAGGGGTAGCAAGACAACTAGAGGAAATAATTTTAGTAATAAATGACAGCATATGATCAAGTTCAAAATGATTTGGTACAGACTGTAAATTCAAGGGTACTCTAGAGAAGGTTGAACTCGCTGAAGCATGGAATTGTCAGGCTTCATGGAAGAATTTGAGCTGGACCTTGAAAAATATTTAGGATGTGATGAAACAAAGGGAAGGGCATTCAAGGTGTTTGGAGCAGTGTGGAAAAAAAGAGGCAGAGAAGAAGGAATTAATACAACTTCAATTGGGAATGGTAAAGAGACTTTTTTTAGAAAGAACTGTTCATATTCAGAAAGGATATAAGAAAGTATGTGTATTTCTTTTCAATCATACTTATGTAGCTGCTACATATAAAACCAATGGAGAAAAGGCAATCTCCTGACATACCCTGAGTCACAATTATATACTTTTAAAAACCTGAAATATCCTGAAGCAGTGCTTTTTGATATGCTTGTATGCATCTTTCTTCTTTTCTTTTCATTCTGTTTTGCTCTTCTGGAAGATAGAGATAAAGTGAGATGGCAAATGCATGCAATATCAAAAGAATCATTTCTAGCCTAGTGATGGGAACAAGAAGAATAAAAATATCATACAAGGTTGAAAAGATTATTATTTATCGTGAGTTCACTGAAATTTTGAGAAAGTCAGCTGGTAAAGTATAGGGTGGCAAATAGACAAGGATTTTTCTGAACTAGTCAGATGCTCAATTTCTTTTGGGTCTGGAATGCAAAAGGAAAACAGAATACTAATATGTAATAAAACTGTTTTTTCTGTCCTTGAATATTATCTTGATCACTTTTTAAGACTATATGAAATGACTTTAACTTTAGCTCTACTTAATAGTAATTAACCTTCAACATGATTAGGAAACATGAATGGAATTAATGTAACTTATCTTTGAAATAATTTATTCTGAAATTAATTTAAAAATAATTAGTTTCTGAAAGTTTTATAACCTGTATCAAATTCAAGGTGATTTCATTCATTCTTCACTTGTATGTATGCATCTGGACAATGAGAACTATGATGCTGCTAAAATTTTCAAGGGAAAAGAATGATATACTTAAATTAAACAATTGGAGGAAAACATAAATTCAGTCACTTATGCATGTAGTTTTAAAATTCTAATCATTTTGTACCATGTAGATAAAATATATGGGCAGAGATGTGAATTTTTCCATTTCTTCCTAGAATTTTTTTGGGGGGGCAGGGCAATGAGGGTTAAGTGACTTGCCCCAGGTCACACAGCTAGTAAGTGTCAAGTGTCTGAGATTGGATTTGAACTCAGGTCCTTCTGAATCCAGGGCTGGTGCTTTATCCACTGTACCACCTACCTGTCCTCTAGAATTTTTTTTTTCTTAGAGATATAGGCTAAGATGAGTGAAGGGTTGGATTTGTTGAGAAAACTGCATTTTTCGATAATCAGCCATAATTATTTCTTTCAATAATATTGTTATGTATCTTGCTTCATTATATTTGCTTCATAAAAGAAAATTGGCTATATGTTGGTTATCAGTTTCTCTAAAGAAAAAGTATAGAGTGAAATTTTTTCCTTCTAAGGCTGCTGTACCCAGAGCTACTTAAACCATCCCTGCTTCTATGATTTAAGCTGTATATAAAGAGAAATCTTTATTCTGTGGCTTTCTGATCAAACTGAAGGCTCAATGTGGTCATACCAAGAAAGGAAAAGAAAGTGGGCTGGTCATATAATGAAAATGAAAGACAACAATGACAAAAACAGTAGCTGGCATTTACATGTCATTTTAAGATTTGTGAAGAAATGTACAAATATTACATCCTTTGATCCTCATAGAAGCTGAGAGGTGGGTGCTATTATTATTCCTATTGTATAGATGAGGCCACTGAGGTAAACAGAGGTTAAATGACTTGCCCAGGGTCACATATCTGGCAAGTGTCTGAAGTTGGATTTGAACTCAGGCCTTGCTAATTCCAGATGGAACACTATACATTATGCCATTTAGCTGCCTTGTAGATGGCACATTGGCTGTAATGACACTTTTGAGATATTAAAAGAATAAGAAAAATCCCTCTACCTTGTGGGGCAGCTTCTCTATGAAGACTTTTCAAAAATATGGCCAATAATAGTACCAGATGAGAAGATATAGAGAGGATGTGACCTGCATCAGTGATGGGAGCACCCACACTGATGAAATTAGGATTTTATCAAAGCGCCAAAGTCTCTGATGACCAACATACTGACAAAATGGGTTGTGGGGCTATCATGAATTTAGGTCCAAGCAGATCATGAGAATTTAGTAACTCAAATTTGGTTATTTGAACAAACATTCTAACACAATTTCCAAATGCATGGCATGCTGTCAAATCAGTTTGTCTGAAGAAAGATCTGGTGGGGGGCAGGAGGGTATTGTATTACCACATGCTACTTTGCAAAAACTAGTTTGCAGGAATAAGGAAGTGATAATGTCACTGTCTTCTACCCTGGAGATATCTCAGATGGAGTATTGTGTTTAGTTCTAGGAACATATGTTAGAAAAGACATTGATAAGATAAGGAACATCAAGAGGAGCACAGCTGGGATGCCAAAGGGCCATTTCATGGTGATCATTTGAAGAAATATTAAGATTGGAAAAAAGAAGACAGAGGAACATGGTGGCTGTCATTAAATTTTTTGAAGGCTGTCACATGGAAGATGGATTAGATTTGTTGTATTTGGCCTCAGAAGACTTAACTAGGAGCCATGCATAAAAGTTTGTTAGGCAAATTTAGGCTTGAAGTAAGGAAATCTTCCCCAAATGGATTAGTTCCTCTTCACTGGAGTTGCTCAAATGAATGCTGGATGACAATTTTCTGGGTCACTCTAGAGGAGGGTTAGTGTTCACAAATAGGCTTTAGTCTGTGGTCAAGCAGGTCCCTTTCAGCTGTGAAATTCTGTGAGTCTCACCAATAAAGAAATGTATTTGTATGAAGGGGTCTCTGGACATTTGCTTAAGCATTCATTTTGGGTGGGCCCCAATATATGTTCTCTCATATAGATAACCACTTACTGAGTGAAAAGGGTACTGATAAAAGCTAAAAATTGCTCTTTAATATTCAAACATCTTTTTGTTGCTTTGTTTTAGTCTGAGTATTTATCTATTAAGAAATATGATGGTATTTAGATTCCTTGCATTTTGATTCCTTTGGTCCATTATTTAAGTCAAATCCTATGCCAAGCATCCAAAGTATTTTCTGTGACTTACATAGAACAGATGAAGAAATTCATGAATTCATTATTTCAAATGAATTGCAGATCTTTTAATTCACTCATTTTGTAAGTTGTTCTTACTTGGTTTGCTATATAAATGTAAATAAAGCTGAAGTTTCTGCTTTCCTTCTTTGGTCTCATGATTCTTGTTGTTTGTTTGTTTGTTTTCCCTGCTTACATTCAAAAGCATCTTTTAAAGAACACAGATCTTTCCTGAATTCAATTTGAAGCTCCTCATGGCTTTGGAAGATCGTGTTGTATTTATTGACCAATAATCCTTCTTGTTGTACAGAAGGATCATAATAGAGTTATTTATAATGATATTAATTACCAAAAGAATTTCTTTCCCACAAGAAAGAATAATAGTATCCCCTTTTCATTAATGGAAACCTCATTTGTTAAACATGAAGGTTGGAAAAAACAGGAGTCTAATTTTGTTTCATTCTCCTTAAAGCATTTCAAGCTTCCTGAATTGTGGCATTATTCCAAAACATGTCAGGAGACCATCCAAATCTGATATGAAACACCCTGTTTAAAAAGTAACCTTAAATTTACATTTAAATTAATTCTTTAAAAAATGATGTTTGCAGAAGCATTCAACTAGAAACAATTTGTTTGGTTTGGGGTAAGCCTCAAGTAAATATTTTTGTTTAATCTGTGTGTCTGTCTGTGCATGATTTATGTACTATATTGTTTTCAAAGACCCAATTGTGTTTGAAGATAATTATTTGTGGATCCATGCAGTTTGCTTAATACCAATTGGGCCAGAATCACAATTACTACACTATTTTTTAATGCAAAGCACTGAATTTATTTTATAGTCTCCCAAATGGACATTCATTTAGTTTAAGTGAAAAAATCTATTTAAGACACCCATTTTCTTTCATTTTATAGAACTTAAAGTGAACAGTTGAAATACTATGGTCAATATTTCTATATCACATTTCTTTGGGCTATTATTTTCTTTTATATTATTTTCCTTATTGTTTTCCCCTTAGGTTAGAAAAGGGATACATAACTGTCTCCATTGTCAATGTCATTTTAATTTTTAGAAAGCTATAGGAGATGATAATATCACTCCAATATTGGCATATTTAGGAGATGAAATGTTGCTTCTGAAATATTGTGAGATTATAATAATCTCAAATTCAAGATTTGTACAGCTGGGATAGAAACAAGCTACTGCTATGTTGCCAGTGATGGTAATTACACATTCTTCAAGTATTTTCTCTTAATCCATATTTAGTCAAATTACAAGTCACAAAGTTACTGTATTGATTCTAAGTATCCATATTTGCCTTGACAAGCATTGTGTTGTTACTTGTTTGAGGAATAATTTAAATAAATAAAAATGGTAAGAGTACTTTTGAATAGTAAGTAAATAAACAACATTTCAGAATGCAAAATGTTCGTTTCTGGTCTTGTCACACATATGCATTTGTTCCTGATAAGGAATTCCAATCTTGGCCTTCTGTTCACAGCATGTATGTGGTAGAGGTTTCTTCAAGTCGTCACAGCACATATTTTATCTTACTTATGACATCTCTTCCATCTGTTTGGGGAAATCTATTTCAATCTTTCCATTAAATCTATTTTTAAAATATATTATTCTTTTCTGAGGGACATGCATATATTTGGCATCTCCCACTCCAATTTCTCCTTTACATTTCATTCAAAGGAAAATGAGCCTTTGTAACAAGAATCTTTCTTTAATTAATTCTGCCCTTACAGCATAATAGGTAAAGTTTCTTCTTTAAAATTGATCCTCAAGGACATTTTTTTCTAACCCTGACAGTTTCCTCTACGTCCACTGATGTGAATGAAAAACACGAAGATCAAGAATATATTTATTTTGCTCTGTCATCCTCCCACTGGTTAATCAGCCTTCTATACCAATCATACCAGACTAAAAATGAATCTATGTTATCTCACACATTTCAAATTAAATGCCTTTCCTGTCTTTGTTGAACATTTCACTGAGAAAGATCAAAGCTGTGCAGGTAAAGGGCACCTTAAATATTTAATGAGAAGACAGGGCTCAAAACAGTGGCCCTGATGCCTCAATAATCCTCTATGACAGGGCAAATGGGGTCATAGGGAAAGGGGTAGAAAGGAGAAGGCTGAGTGATCAAGGGACAGAGGAATAAGTGGAAAGGAATGGCTTATTAACTCTGAGTCTTATCTACTACTTCAGTGGTACCTTCCTTTCCTTCTAGGCGGAATATTCTAGATGTTTCATAGAATTCTTATTTTTGACTCTTCAGGAATAGTAATAAAAATCAATGCAACTGTCTACATCATAGTTCAAATATATATTAGAGCCAATCTAGTTCAATACTGCCATTTATCTCTCTCTCTCTCTC
This sequence comes from Dromiciops gliroides, assembly GCF_019393635.1. NCBI lineage: Eukaryota > Metazoa > Chordata > Mammalia > Microbiotheria > Microbiotheriidae > Dromiciops > Dromiciops gliroides. The sequence goes on along the minus strand of NC_057863.1, from coordinate 371,350,148 downwards.
TCTCTCTGTCCTTCCATCCATCCACCCACCCATTATTTATTTATTTATTTGGTGTTGGGTTGTTTATTCGAGAGCTTGTGGCAATAAATGAAATAAATAAATGAATAATGAAATGAAATGAAGATGTGGAGTTGGTTGACCTTTGCAGATAAGCAGAAGAACATAGGATATAGTGCATGACTCACTCCCAGGAATTGAGGTCAGGGGCTTATTAGTTGCTGGGCTTTTCTAGGCTTATTTAGGAGCAGGGTAGGTAGAATGAATACTAACCTTTATGATCCCTTTTCATTCCCTCCTAGGTTTTCCTCAATACAATATTATATCCAACCTCTGCAATAGGAAAACCAGAAAACTGAGGGAGTCAAACCCAAGCAACCAGAATTTCAGCTTCCTTTGCCAAAAGCCTTAGAAAGGACAGGGAAATTGGTAGATACTGTCCTCCTTTAAACCCCTTCTAAGGCCATTTTGGGGAGAAATTGTTAAGAAAGATATGGGGCCTCTGATGTTAGCCTCTTTGGAAGGGGTAGACAGTCTACTAATGAGAGTTTAAGGCATAATCTGAACCCTTTCCCAGATGATGAATAAGAATTAGGATTGTATAATACTTTGGAGTAGGTGCTTTAAGCCAGGATTAAAGTACAGCTTGGCAGCACTGCAATTGCCCACTAAGGGGAGTGGACACCTGGGTCTTGGCTGGGACAGAGGCCTGGTGGTGAAAGCAGGCTTATAATGAAGCACACTTTTGAGTGTGCTAGAGATTCAGAGAATTGAGGGTTGGGAGGATTTGAATCCCAGGAAAGAGAATTTGGCAGTAAGAACAGACAGCTGGATAAGAGTGAGGCTGGAGACTAGGATAAAAGATGCCTGGGTCCTTGAAAACAGGCAAGGTATGGAGGAAAAGAGATGACAGCTTAGACAGCTAGATGCCTGGGTCTTGTAAGTGTACAAGGAGCCTGGAAGCCTGGGTTCTAGTATAGCAACAAAGTCAGGACTCCAGAATTTTTGCCTGTCCTCCCTTCCTCATTCCTTCCAGCAGGGGGAGGAAAGGTAAGGTGAAGGGATGGGAAGGGGGGTGTATATCAAACTATAAGTTTAATCCCAAGTAGTGACACAGACACATTCAGATCTGGATAAATGGAGGGACAAGGAGAGGAGAGTGAAGCTCAGTGCTGCATGGGCCCAAGTTGGGGTTGGGAAGGGTCAGGGAGGAGGGAAAAAGTGATTGAAGGCAGACCAGTGGTGGCATGACACTGTCCCTTTTGGTGGCCCTGAACACCGTGATTATGACCACCTTCATCATCTTCATCATGCTTCTCTGTGGAGCTTTCACCAAAGGCCTGAGGCTTTTCATAGATACAGCAATATTTTGATGAACAGCATCCTTAATATTCATTATCCACAGTATCACTTGATTATTCTACCTTCCTATTTGGCTTCTGTTTCCAAAGTTTAATGTTTTTTGGGTTCAGTTGTCATAGTAACTGCTGTCTCTATGACAGTCTTGCTCAGCTCAGCCATGGCGTAGGCCATGTTCAGGGCTGAGGGTGGGAGAGGGACATCACGGGAGGTGCTATCTTCCTTTCCCTGGCTCTCTGGATGAGTATGATTAGGAGTGAGGATCCAGTTGTTGTTGCTCCTCTTTGTTCTCAATTTCCCTGCCGCCCCCTCCATACTGTTATTTTACAGAAGATATAAGTGAGGATGAGAGAGGTTAAATGACTTACCAAAGGTCACATAAATGATAGAAGTGGCAGAATATAATTTCAGATTTTTTCCAAAACTATTGATTGAGTTTGCTGATTTTCTTTTCTTTCTTTTTCTTTTAAAATATTTGCTATAAGGTCAAGGTTCTCTTGGAGGGGAAGAGATGGGGACGTAGGGGGAATATAGGTGATATAATAACAAAAGCTATCAATAAAAATCTATTTTAAATGGTAGTAAGTGATGGTTGTTTCCCTGTCACTGGAGGTTTTCCAGGGAAGGGTAGAATAGTACTCATCAGCAATTTGAAGACAGGATTCTTTTTTCTTTTTCTTATTCTTTTTTTTTTTTTTGAGTAATGAGGGTTAAGTGACTTGCCCAGGGTTACACAGCTAGTTAGTGTCATGTGTCTGTAGCCAGATTTGAACTCAGGTCCTCCTGAATCCAGGGCTGGTGCTTTATCCACTGCACCACCTAGCTGCCCCTGACAGAATTCTTTTTAGATATGGGTTGTTCTAGATAATTCCTGAGTTTCTTTCTAATCTGTGATTTTATTTCTCCAGCCATCTCTATAGTCCATTCTATGGAGGAGATTTGGAAATTCTCAACAATGACCTGGGCTCCTCTGATTCAGGAGACCTCACCCCATAGAGCTGGCCACAGAACTGATTGTGATCTTTCACCAAAGTCATTGTCTCATTTGCCCTTTGTCCTACATCCTACAACCAGACCTCCGGAAACCATGGGCTAGAGAAACTTAGGAAATCCTGTCCCATGTGCTTAGTGGCAGGACCTTACTATGCCTGGTTGGCCTTTGACTTAATCATGGATGTTAATTTGTAATCATTTTCCTGACTACTGCCACACATGTTCACTGCCCCCATGACCTGCTTTCTATGTCTTCCCTTGGGAACTATAACTGAATAAATATTACTATGCTTCTAGAAAAAGAATCTGTCAAGTGACTTCCCTAATGTTTAATTCATCATCTTTTTGAATTCCCAGAACAAAACATCCTGCCCTGGCCACTGTATATGGTATCTCCTCCTGTCAGAATATAAACTTCTTGAAGGCATGGGGTGTCTTGTTTTCCTATTTATATTCTCAGCACTTAACATAATGCCTGGCATAGAGTACAGCTAGGTTTCAATTAGAGTGAATAATGAATCCTTTGAAGGAGTTGCATTTTTGGAATTTATACTTCATATTTCCATTGTTTTGGAACCAATGACCATATTTTAAATAATTATACCTTCAAAATAATGCTAATTTGAACACATGTGATTACTTCAAGGGATCATCTATTTATTTATTTATTAGACCACTAGGGTTCTAGCTGTAAGTGCTAGGGAGCTAGATGACATGGAGTCAAGAAGATCTGAGTTCAAATCCTGCTTCAGACATTTACCTAGTTGTATGATACTGGACAAATCAACATCTCTCAGTGTTAGTTTCCTCATTTATAAAATGGGTATGATAATAACGCTGACTTTACAGGGTTGTTGTGAGGATCAGATGAGTTAACATGTAAAATACTTTGCAAACCTTAAAGAACTACATAAATGCTAAATATTGTTGTTATTAAGAAATCTTTCTTTAATTCACTGATTCATTTATTTAAAGGATGATAGGATCACTGCTTTAGAGGTGGAAGGGACCTCAAAGGACATGTATTTCAATACACCATTAAAAAAAATAATTAAACTGAATTACATAGGTTTGACCCCACCCAATTTTTCTTGACTCCTACTGCATCAATCACTCATTCCATTGAATGTGTGCTAGCACAGTGATAAATAAATGACAGGTTTTAAATAAATTCTATTAGTTAATTACATATGTCCTGAGTTAATTCATTTTAAAATATTTTTTAAATTTCAAGAAAAAAACTAAGAATAGAAGTAAGTGAATGGGTTGACCTGAATACATGGATGTAGCTATCACCTTAGCAGTAGTAAACTACAGGTCAGAGAAGCCTATGAAATAATTGCTTTCTTCTGAAGGTGGTATCTAGATGTCTTGCATTCATTCATTCATTCATACAAAAAGCATTAAGTGACTACTATGTGCAGGGCACTGTGCTAAGCCTGGGATATAAAGACAGAAATGAAACAGTAGCTAGCACATAGTATATATGTAACAAATTGTCTCTGCCTCTGTCTCATTTTTTTTTCTATATCCACACTTCTTTTTCATTTTCTAATTTTTGTTGAATGTAAATAATACTATTCTTCAATTTACCTAAATTTGTGACCTGGGACTTACTCTCATCTCTTCATTTTCACTGATTCTTGATATCCAATTTGTTGCAAAGCATTGTTGGGTCTATGTCCACAATATATTTTATCTATTCCCTTCTCTTCACTCATGCCACAACCACCCTAGTTCAGGCTTTTGTTTTACTTCTTACCTAGACCATTTGAATAGCTTCCTACCTTCCCAATGTCATGGTACTCTTTAAGAATGAAAGATAAACAATAACAATCAATCTCACACTCTCAAGTCTCCTTTCTCTCCAAACCATGCTCCACTCAAATTGATATTATTAAAAGCACAGGTCTGACCATTGTCACTCCCATACTCAGGATATATCACTGGTTCCCTATTACCTCAAGCACAAATACAGACTCTTCTGTGTGGCATTTATTCTTTCACAAATTGACTCTAGCTTCTCCTTCCAGGCTGATTACCCATTATTTCCATCTATGCCCTCTAGGGTCCAGTCAGATTTATCTTATTCATAATGTTCCATTGCTCAGCTTCATGCTTTTCTGTGGACTGTTCCCCTATTCCTGGATTGCTTCCTTTTTGGTCTTCCTGCTGATGAACATGATTACTAACTCCATTCCAGTATCAGTTCAACTGTTACCCCTTTTAATATACCTTTCCTAATGCCCTGAGCTGTATTTATTTTCTATACATAGTTGTTTACTTTCTTGGGGAACATGTCATACACCATGGATTAGCTCACTTTGTGAGTGTGTGTGTGTGTGTGTGTGTGTGTGTGTGTGTGTGTGTGTGTGTGTGAGAGAGAGAGAGAGAGAGAGAGAGAGAGAGAGAGAGAGAGAGAGAGAGAGAGAGAGAGAAAGAGAGAGAGAGAGAGAGAGAGAGAGAGAGTGAGTATCTCTGGTACTGACAAATAGTAGATTCAATAAATGATTCCAGTTAATCATTGATAATTACTTCTTTTCTTTCCAAGTCAAATTCTAAGAAATAGTCTCTTAATAGATATCACTCTGCTACTCACAAACCTTCAGTAGTTTCACCACTACCTGTTTTGTAAAGTTCAAACCCCTTAGCATGATATTCTAGACACAATTTGGAACAGATCCCCACTCTATTAAGATTTATGGAATCTAATTATTGACATAGGAAAATAGCTGATAGCTCCAAACATAATGAATTAGAATGATCATATATGAACGTAGTTCTTAAACTATATATTTTAATACCTGAGCCCATTAGAACCAAAAGGAATAAGGCATGACATGGATGTTTCTAATGAGTGGAGTCATAATTGAAATTATAATTGTTTCCTGTGCAGGTTACTAAAGGACTTAGGAAACATCAGCGAAAGGACATGCAGGTTGCCATTTAATTTTGATACTTTTCTCTCAGACACCAAGTTAGTTTGTCTACATTGGCCTTTAGCTCTAATGTTATCACTATTAAATTACAAATAGCCTTCAGTATTTTCCCCTTCAGTTAATACTTTAGTTTAAATGCAAAATACTGTTCTTATTCATTTCTTTGATTTACACCAAGAATCCATGCTCCAGCAGAGCATGAAATACAGCTATGTTTGGTCCTGCACAACTTCCTTAAAGAAAACTTAATTTGATTTTTGCCATTATTTATCTCAGCCTCACCTCCCTGGGCTGCTGCTGTTCAAATTAATTTGCATTTTAGACCTCGGCATTTTACTTTGTCATTAGAGTTATGAAATGTTTTTACTCAGCACAACTAAGAACTGATGTTTTTTACCTCCCACTAATGGATCTTTAATTAGACATTGTAATGAACCATTCTGTCATTCCTTCATTTCTAGTGAGTAGATTTGTACATGCACAGTGATACAATCCTCTCCTTATTATGTTTAGTGAGCTATTGGATTAATAATCTTCATTGAACTATCCACAGTCATATTAGAGGGTTGCTTCCTTGAAAATATTGCCTCACCATTCTCTAGGGATGTTTGTTGACATATTGATCAACAATGCTTGAGGGCCAATCTTGCCTATGGTATTAAGACTTCTGGACATTGAGCAAGTTACTTAACCTACGTCTCAGGATTAATTGGTTAATTTTAATAAAGTGCTCTGTAGTATATATGGTGAGTGCTTTGGTTCCTAATGGTGATAATGAAATCACTGTGCAGCCATTTATAAAACATTAGGCCATCCCTGCCTCAGTGAGTTTCAAAGTGAAACATACATCAACCAGACCTATCCTTTCCAAGAACAGTTATAGGCTATTGTGACTGTCATACATCATTCTACCCTCTGGCTTATTTTTAGCATACAACTACATACAGATATACTGTCACTGAAATGAGACAGAAGGCAGTGTCTTTAAAAGTCAAATTTCTATTATATTCACAAATTAAATGGGAAGAGGAAGGGTAATACGAAAGTCATTTTATTTTGATACTGAATTTATTCTGTGATTTTCTAAAGCGATCTACTATGTCTTTCCAACTTAAAAAAATAACCTGACCTACTATTCTGGAAGAGTTGAGGAAGGCACAAGATTAAATATTAGTTATGATCAAGTCATTTATGGATGGTTGAAAATTGTTTATGTAAAACTTTTTACGTGTTTTATCTACATTGAACTGATAACTGAGTTGTCCATAGACCACTTAAATAAGGGCAGCTGGTAGAATCATTGCTCATTTTCAGGGGGAAAAAAAAGAGCCAGCAATTGAAGTGACTTGCCCAGGGTCACACACACATGCCAGAAATGAATAAGAGAAGAGATGAAAAAGGAAACTAAGGAAAAACTGAAATAGTTATAGATTCCATCTAATTAAACATCAATATCAAACCAGAGTGCAGAAAATCTTGATGGACATAGCTTCCACTTCCATTTCCACTTACAGTATTGGCATCTGTCTCCAGTGTATTCAGGCATGCATTGACAGTAGGGTTGGTTCCCCGCAGTAACACTGCAAGACCCTCCATTTTGACAAAACTTCTCACAGACCATCTGATTGCAGTTTGGTCCAGTAAAACCCAGAGCACAGCTACAGGTTGGCCTTCCTGTTGGAAAGGGATAAAAAAAAGGCAGAACAAGAAGCAAATAATTTGAAGGAGTCAACAGAGTGTGACAGAAAGTCTTGAATTTTAATCCTGGCTTCAGTAGTCACTCTATAACTGTGACTTTGGACAAATCACTAAACCTCCTTCAACCTTGTGTTTTTTGCACTTATTTTATCTCTCTTGAATCACAGTTATGTATGTCTTTTTCCCTATGGGACAGCTAAGTAGCCTGGAGTCAGGAAGGTTCATCTTCCTGAGTTCAAATCTGATCTCAGACACTTACTAGCTGTGTGACTTTGGACAAGTCACTTAACCCTGTTTACCTCAGTTTTCTCATCTGTAAAATGAGCTAGAGAAGGAAATGGTAAACCACTCCAGTAACTCTGCCAAGAAAATCCTAAATGGGGTTACTGAAAAAAAAAAAAGACTGAACATTTTATCCTTTAGATTATTAATTTCTTGTATATTTTCTGTGGGACAAAATTGAAGCTGTCCCCTCCAAAATACATTTATTGCCTTGAGTGCTTATATGGGGACTGGGACCTTTTTACCCAAATTCAGGAAAACATAGACATAAGCTACATTTAAGATATATTTGGAGATTTCCTAGAGTGAATTAAAATTGGGCAAATGAAGAACAAAACAAGTAAATGACCTTCTTTGGTCAGACATGAGATTTGGATCTAGTCCATATGAACCCTGGGCCTTTATGGAGCAGAGAAGGTATGGGTTTGGGGCAAGGGCTTTGTACACAAAAAAAGTAACCAAGTACACTTTTTACTAGGAGAAGAGAGTCTGTATCCTTAAGGTGGGGGACCTCACAGTTGAATTTGTTCTGAAATGTCATCTGAAAAATGATAAAAGTACCCCCTTTTCCTATAACAAAAACGTCATCCATATATGGGCTGGTGATTCACATACTAAGGTGATTTAGACCATTTTCCCCCCAGGCATAAATCTAAACACACCCAAACCAAGTTCCTATTTATTGATATTCAGGAATAGGGAAGACTTATTATCCAGGGTTCATCCATTTGGTTGGAAAGGGGCAGTTTATTTTTGAATTATACCAGATAGCTACTGTGTGCATATATATGTATGTATACACACATGTGTATATATGCATATGCCTCTATATAGATGTATAGATATATATGTATGTGAATGTATATATACTATAAACTATACATAATTGTTTTGAAAAAGTAACATATCATCAATAAATATATCTTAAACCCTTAATAAACACATGTTAAAACCTAAGCACCAAGGTTACCCAGAAGTGTAATAACTAGTTCTTGGACCCAAAGGGTTATGGTTTGGGAAGACATATTACCTCTCTGTTAGTCTGTCTGTCTTTATCTTTCTCCTTCCATATAGATGTACATGTATACATACACACATATATATGTGTATATAAATAATACATAAACATATGTATGTATGTATATGGATAGATAGATCCTAGCACATAATAGACACTTAATAAATGCTAGTTGACTGACATCAAATGAGTGGTGAAGCCAGTAAGTACAATAGAAGCTCAAAGAGTAAAGAAAGATCCCTATGAATAGAGCAGGTCAGGAAAGGGTTATAATAATAGCTAGCATTTATATAGATTTTTAAGGGTTACAAAGCACTTTGCCTATGCAAACTCATTTGACCCTCACAACAACTCTGTGAGGTAGATGCTATTATTATCACCATTTTACACATGGGGAAACCGAGGCACAGAGAGGTTAAATGATTTGTTCAGAGTCCTACAGCTTTCTTCAGTCCTTTCTTCAAGTCCCACACTGTATACTGGGGCAGCTAGGTGGCACAGTGGATAGAGCATGGGCCCTAAAGCCAGAAGGGCCTGAGTTCAAATCTCATCTCGGACACTTATTACCTGTGTGACCCTCAGCAAGTCACTTAACCCCAATTGCCTTAGACATCCGGGGCCATCTCTAGACATCACAATGTATATCTTGCCACTGGACCCAGATGGCTGTGGAGGAGAGAGTGAGGTCAGTGACCTTCCACAGCCCTCCCTCACTTAAATCCAATTCACTGCAAGTCATGACATTACCTCCTGATGTCATGGTCCTCTTTGAGAATGAAGGACAATCAACAACAACAATAAGCACCATATACATTGTGCCATCTGGCTGCTTATTAAAGAAATAATACTTGAATTAGGTATAAGGGCCTATGAATATCTCAGTTATTTTGTGGTATATCTTTTTTTAATAGAAAAAACCTAATATGAGAAAATAATAGTTCAAGACAAATATAGAAGCACATGTTGCCAGGGGGTAGTTTCATTCCCTCCCCCCTTCCCCCCCCTTTCACAGAAAAAAAAATGATGCGCTTGTATTCCATCTACAGCTGGCTTTAAACTAGTACAGATTGACTGGGTGGTTGTCTGGCATATGCTTCATCTAAGTTTTCAGCCAAATTCTATTGAAAAATCTCTTCTTTCTTTCTTTTACATTGAATAGAAAGACATTATTTTTTTCTTGACAAGGAGAAACCTTTCTATTCAGGAGAATATCCACTTTGAAAGAATGTGTGATGATATTGCAGATCCTTTGTTTGCTGATGGGAAATGAACCATCTGTTGCAGAATTATGGAATGTGCTTGAGCTAATATTTTCAAGGCACTCTCAGCATCTACCCTAACATGTATTATTATGTTCATTTATAAAAGCCTCCTTAGGTAGGTAGTTGAATGCTATTGCTACATTTTAAGAAGAAAATACAATGTTAGAATCACTAATGCATAGGTTTATAGTAGTCATTCATATCAGAGAAATGGGGAGCTGACTGCCTAGATAGAATTTGCTGAGATAAAGGGTAAGTTAGCCTGAAAGGGGAGGAATGAAAGCAGATTCTAGTTTTGCCTTTCTTAGTTCATTTCCCTTAAGTCTACATTTGAGATTTGATTATGTCTGTTCCTACTAATAAGTTGCCCTCCTGGCTTCCCCGCAAACTGGGCTCCAAGCAAAAAAGGGCATCATATACATGGTTTATTGGTGACCTTGTCTAGATAGGCAAGACAAAATTATAATTAATTACCCAGACAATTCAATTAAAATCTTGATTCAATTATTTATCTCAGAAAAACTTATACTTTTTATATTTTTTTCTTGAATTATTCAAATAATTACAAGTGCTCTCCACTCAGCTTTTCCTCAGTGGACCCTGGGCATAATTTGTAAAACAAAGTAAGAAATAAAATGTACATTTGGCATGAAATGCCATCTTTATTTTTCTTTTGTTTGGAGAGTAGAGATGCAGATTTAATTTGGTTAAAAGTATTAGCACATTAATATATAGTCTTCCTTTCCCATCATGATGTACCCCTCCATACTTCTCCATAATGCCCCTACCTTGGGTTATCTTCTCTACCCTCCTTTCAGCTTCCTTTAATATATTTTCTTGGGGCAGCTAGGTGGTGCAGTGGATAGAGCACAGGCCCTGGATTCAGGAGTACCTGAGTTCAAATCTAGCCTCAGACCCTTGACACTTACTAGCTATGTGACCCTGGGCAAGTCACTTAACCCCAATTGCCTCACAAAAAAAAATACATACATACATATATATATATATATATATATATATATATATATATATAGAGAGAGAGAGAGAGAGAGAGAGAGAGAGATTTTTTTTCTTCATCATTAGGATGTAAGCTACTTGAGGGGAGGGAATGGATTTTTTGCTTGTATTTGTATTTCCAGTACCTGGCACAGATTGCTTAATAAAGTTTGTCTACTGATTTATAAAATATAGTGCCCTTCTGAAAGGAGATAGATAATGTAGAAATAATTTTTTAAAAAATGTTTGCATAAGAGGAGAGGGAGGTCAAAATCACCAATTTGCCTATAATGCTGTGACTCAGTGAAAGTTTTTTTGGGGGGTTCAGAATAAAAAATATATAACTAAATATGAACAGGATATATATGTCTATCTATCCATACATATACACACATTTATGTGTATGTGTATATGTAGACATATGTATGAATACACACATATACACATATACTTGAATATAAATAGCATGCATGTATGTGTATGTACTATGTATATGTGTATATACTATGTATGTGTGTATACATACATTGTTGGCTCATTGTCATTTTCTTAGAAGTTATATATTATTATTTCTATGTAAATAAGGAGTTGAAGGGTGGTTTAGTAGATAGAATGCTGGGTCTGAAGTCAAGAAAATTCCTCTTTCTGAATTCAAATTTGGCCTCAGATGCTTACTATCTGTGTGACCAGGGGAAGTCACTTATCCCTATTTACCTCAGTTTTCTCACCTGAAAAATGAAGTGGAGAAGGAAATGGCAAATAATACTAGTATCTTTGCCAACAAAACCCCAAATGGGGTCATGAAGAGTCAGATATGACTAAAAATAATAACAACAATAACAACAAAAGAAGTTGAATTAAAAAAGTGACAGTACCATGACCTTGTAGTGTGGTAGTGATAGGATGCTGTTAGCTCGTCAGATCCCTTCAACATTTTTTATCTTATTTAAAATAAGCAGAAAATTTGGGAGCAGATTCTAATAATTAATTTTAGTCCATTCACTTCGGAATGAAACACTGTAACTTAAATGTATGAAGAACATATTTTTCAAGCTCTTTTTGGATGGTCAAATGATGACAGTTTTTTTTACACATGCTTTTGCAGAGCTAACAAAATTGAGTTAGTTACAAAAATTAATTTCTTATGTAGGCAGCATTGAGGCATGGGCCATGTTAATTCTTTGCATGAGATAGATACATAATTTGGGGACCATCATTTGTATGCTCCTCTGAAGGAATTCATTTAAATTCGTAACAACTTGTTATGTCCATACAAACAATACTGCTCTTCTAGTTTAATTTGGTACTGGTTAACTGAATTACTCACTGTCATAAGATTTGATCTACTAAGAAATGACTTTTTAAAATCATAGCAACTGTTGAAACTGTTTTCTTGGGCCAAACTTTCATCATGAAAATTCTTTACTTCTGAAAATCTATAAATTTGAACAAGGAAAGGTGTTTTGGAGTGTGGAATGAATAATGGATCCATATTCAGAGGATCTGGATTCAAATCCAGACTGTGTGACCTTAGTTTAATCACTTTACCTCTGGGACTCAGTTTTCTCAAGTGTAAAATGAGGGGGTTGTTCTTTTTAGAGCTAAATTGATTAACCTATGTCAGTCTTCTCTTCCTCTTCTTAAATCTTATCTTTTTGTTTCTCTAATTTTGGATTCCCTCTTTTCCAGAAGATCCTCTTCCCCTGAGTCCCTGAGAACCACTCCTCTGAGGCTATGGAGACCAAAGCAATTTGAAGCACAGAATTTAGCTATATTACTTATCTACTGCATATTTTGCATTGTAAAAATTATGCTAGACTCTACAGGCTGGCAAAACCTGTCTCTGGATTCAGCTCAGAGTAATGCAAGTTCTTAATGCTTTCTTTTTGTTGGAGAGATTTATTTTGCTGCTTTTATACTTAATATAATGTTTTCCAAGACTGAAACTGAGTACTCATTTAGACATAATTTCAGCAAGTTGACTACAGCTGTCGGGTCGTCTTAAGTATCTCAAAGATTACAGAGCTCTATTCAGCAAAGTCTGACACCAAAAAAGGGAGAAAGAACTGTGAAGTTTATCCGATTCCTCCCCGGATTCTAGCTAATATATTCTGACATGTTTCAAATTATGGGTCAGAATCTATTTATACTTCTGGAAAGTTCATTATTCATTTCTAGCCAGGGTTGTGATTGCTGAGAGTTTGAAATATTTTTATCTTCACCATGAATATCAGTCAGTCAATTCAGTCTTCAAATTATCCCAGAAAGGGCATGCAGTTTTTGTCTAAAAATGAATGACAGTGTTTAAGAATTGCTCTGACCACAAGGCTTGCACATATTAAATGTTCAATAAATGTTTGTTGAATTGAATTGACCACAACTTCCAGTTGAACCAATGTTATCTGGTCCATCTACACAATGACATAACTGAATAATAATTTCAGGCTTCTGTTGCTCTCACTGATAAGCAGACTTTCTCCAGATGATCAAGGTGTGCCAAATTCATGATCAGATGTTCCTAGAATGATCTAGCTACCATTCGTGCAGACTGCCCAAGCTATATCAGACTCCCTGGAGTCATAAAGAAGTATAACAGTTTGGCAAGCTTATTGTGTTTAACAATTTAGTTATGAATATTTCCTGAAATAGTATTATTAAGTATGTATGCCATGGGGCACTCTGGTAAAATATAGTATTCTTAGCAGATGCATTCTTTTGGATTTGCATGCTATTGTGTTTTATCTAGTATAGAATCTTGCCTTTTCTTTGTATCTCCAATATAGAGCCTGGCACATGGTAAATGTGCAATAAATTCTCGTTGACTATTTTGACAGAGTAATGATATTTATTCATGTTGAAAGGTTGCATACCATTTACCTGCTGACTGATACCTATTATAATGACCATTCTCTGAATGAAAGAGAGAATTTTATTAATTGGGTACAAAGGGCAACACCATTTTATTATAAATAACTAAAAACTTTACCCTTAATCTTGAATAGATCCTGTATTATATGCCTTGGGGCATATTGAAGATTTTTTTTTTAACTATAGTCAGCTTTCTGAGATTCAGACAAAGGAGAACGTAGTTTCTATCTTGAAATGAATAAGATAAAATGTTATGATTAGGAATATGCTGTGAATTCCTGTCAGTTCAGCATTCTAAGTATCTGTCCTAATGAAAATATATCACTGGCCATGTTTCAACTAAGGAGAGTAAGATGAACTTGAGGGGTTACTGAAAGCACACTTCTCAGCAACACTATCTTTAATTTCACAAAATAAATTAATAGCCTGGTAGGGGTATTGGTAAATGTACTCTAATACCTTAGTATTCATTTTGACAAAGAAATTTGTGGGATTTGTTAGGTAGCATATTTTGGGATCTTGGAATATGAAGTTTACTGTGGAGTATCTCCAGTTATGCTTCCTGACTGAGTCAAATCTGACATTTACTGTAGCCCACAGCAAAGATTCAGCTGATTAGACTGCATTGCTAAACAATAATTAAAGTAATAAATTTTTTTAAAAGAAATAAAATTTAAAAATAAAAGTGCTTAGTACATTGTGGAACTTAACACTTGTTTGTTGAATGAATAGAGCAAAAGAGAGGAAGAAAAAAATTGAAAATAGAGTTGCAAGGCCACATCCAGCTTTACAACTTTGATGTTATATTCAATTCCTCATCTCATATATACAGTCAGTTGCCAGATCTTGTTATGTTTACCTACACAACAATTCTCACATGCATCCTCTTCTCAATATCCCCATGGTTACCAAACTTATTCTGCTCCTCATCACCTCTTACTTGAATTATTTCAATAGCCTCCTGATAGGTCTCCCTGCCTCAAGTAAATTCTCTTCCCAGTCCATCCTCCACACAGCTGCCAAATGGTTTTCTTAAAGCTCATATCTGACTATGTTACTCCCTGTGGCCTCTAGGATTAAATATATCTTCTTTTTGGCAGTTAAGGTCCTTCAATACTTGGCTACCACCTACCCACCTACCTTTTCATCTTTTCCTTTTTTTTTTTTTTTTTTTTTTTTTTTTTTTTTTGTGGAGCAATGAGGGTTAAATGACTTGCCCAGGGTCATACAGTTAGTAAGTGTCAGGTGTCTGAGGCCAGATTTGAACTCAGGTCCTCCTGAATCCAGGGCCAGTGCTTTATCCACTGCGCCACCTAACTGTCCCAGGTTCTTTTTAAATTTGGGGAACTATCTGGCTTCTCAGTCACCATGTAAAAATGAGTATTGATAATAATGGTCTGATATTGAAATGCTAGTAGATGGGCTTCAGATAAATTGAGAATTTTACCATATGGGAATAGTTCCAGTTCTAACTGAATTTTATTCATCTTATTTTAAGTCAAATACGTCTTCTAATAAGATGTGGGGTGTGAGGCAAAACAATCCTTTCTCAATAATTCTCAGGAACTCAGAAGTGATGTGACAAAGGCTCTTTTATTTCCTTCTTATGAGAAGGAGGCACTCTAGTGTGCAGTTAGTGGTACAAATTCATTCTTTTTATTTTTGTGGGGCAATGAAGGTTAAGTAACTTGCCCAGCTAGTAAGTATCAAGTGTCTGAGCCTGGATTTGAACTCAGGTCCTCCTGAATCCAGGGCTGGTGCTTTATCGACCGTGCCACCTAGGTGCCCCCTTTTCATCTTTTCCAAACATTACTCTCCCTCTTACATTCTAGAGTAATGCCTAACAGGTCTTCTTGCTATTCCTCACACATAATAGTCCATCTCCTACCTTATGATTTTTGTACCATTTCCTCCATACCTAGAGTGTAATTCCTGATTTACTTCAAAATCCATCTCAAACACTTCCTTCTAATCAAAGCTTTGTCTGACCCTTGCCCTGCAAGTTCCCTTGCCCATTATATTCTGCTTATTTTGTATACATTTTAAATGTATTTACTTATATATGTAAGATAGTCTCCCTTGATAGAATGTAATTAGAATGTAAGCTCCTTGAGGGAAGACACTTCTGGTTTTTTTGTCTTTATATTCCCAATGCCTAACACAATGCCTATCACATTGTAAATTCTTAAAAAATCTATGTCCACTGATTGTTCACAGGGAATATACCTTCTATGACATATACAAATCATTTTAAATATTCCAAGTGTTATGACTAAAAAGGTTTGAGAGGCATAGCATCTGGGTAATTTAATAATTTCATTAATAAGGCTAACAGGTTATTAATAGAAGGATGGTCATGTGGCCATCTCTCTTAGACCAAAGACAATCATGGCAGCAGGAATCACAGTTTATGTACCCTTGGGAGAGTAGGTGTTCAATGAGAGGCTGAAGGTGACATCATGTCTACCTTGGACAGAGAAACTATCTCTATACTAGATCCCTCCCAGCTTTCCACTATCTAGACAAAACTATCTGTGTTCACCCAAGCTTGAGTAGAACACAATGGGCTTACTCACCTTACATTAAATTCCTTATAAGATTGGGTAGGGTCTGACCAAGATCAGGAGGGTTAATTCAGTTTCATTATTACTAATGTTCTTCAAGAGGCTGAACTTTTTTAAAATCAGGAATTTGGAAGAAGAACGCTGAATCTCCCCCAGATATTGGTTATTAACCATTTCTCTCACAACCCTTGCTCAGGCATTTATGGGTGACATGTTTAAGGATATGGGATTTGGGTAGAGATATTGAAAAAAAAAGGAAAAGGCTTCCCTTGAGAGTTTAATTTTTTTTTTCTAAAGAGCACCCAGGAAAGGTCCAATCACCTATCAAGTGGTCTTGATTTTGTTGTTGTTCAGTCATTTTTAGTCATATACAACTCTTTTTGACCACATTTCGGGTTTTCTTGGCAAAGATACTGGACTGGTTTGCCATTTCCTTCTCCAGCTCACTTTACAGATGAGGAAAGTGACTTGTCTAGGGTCACAGAGGTAGCAAGTTTCTGAGGTCAGTTATGATCTTGATTATTCATTTGATAATAAATCACCAGAATTTTACCATATTTAAAGGGTTTCTGGAAAATGCCTTAGTCATATTTGCCATTCTGGAGAAATGAAGAACTACAATATTCCTTCTAAAGTAGTGGAGGGCTGATATAGAATGTCTCCTGCCTCCAACCCCAGTAGCCCTGTAGCATAAATAAGCTCATCCAAATATGATGAGCTCCAGTCATTATCTATTCCCTTGTCCTGGATCTGATAATATATCTACAGGCTGTTCTGTGAATAATGAGGGGAAGATAAGAAGGAGACTTAGATGCTGCTTTATTTTATGAAGTAGGGAACTAACTTAAAATATGGGTTTTCATTCAGAGACAGAGAATACCTGATAAGGGCTGGTAAAGAAACATTTATCTGGAAAATCAAAAGCACTGAAAACCAAAGAGAAGATGTGATTCATATCTGTTAGTACTGGAAGGGCAGTCATGTGAGAGAGTGCTGGCAGCATAGGAGAGATGCAAAGAGAAAAATTTGGTTTGATCTACAGAATACTTCCTAACAACCAGAACAATACAGAACTTGAATTAACTGCTTTGTGAAGTTCTTGTTATTGCTATTGGGGTTTTTTGTTTGTTTTTTGCTAGACAGTTTCAAGCCAATTCTGGATGACCACTGTCAAGTATGTTGTAAAAGAGGAATTTTGTTTAGGTATGAGGTAGGTGGCCTATACAACTTGGATCCTGTGACTTCTAGGAGAGCACATCTAAGAGAGAGAAAAATAAATTTAAAATCTCAAAGACAATATCTGGAATATACTGAACAGAATTTAAAAGGGAGGAGGAGGAGGAAAACTAAGAAATAATAGGGCCTCATTCCCAATAATAATTCAAGGACTAATTGATAAATCTGAATTTTCCTTTTTAAAAAATATTTTGTGCCCTGATCTATCCCTGAGCTTCTTTGTAGTACAACCTTGAAAAATAACTCAAAATAGTTTGTGTGTAACATCTAGGAAGTAGACAAGGTATAAAGTAATTGGCTGATAACGCCTTCCTTTTTTGGGGGGGTGGGGGGCAATGAGGGTTAAGTGACTTGCCCAGGGTCACACAGCTAGCAAGTGTCAAGTGTCTGGGGTTGGATTTGAACTCAGGTCCTCCTGAATCTAGGACCAGTGCTTTATCCACTGTGCCACCTAGCTTCCCCCGATGATAACTCCCTTCCTAAGCAGAGCTAGGTGACACAGTCAATACAGTGCCCAGCCTGAAGTCAGGAAGATTCATCTTTCTAAATTCAAATTGAGCCTCAGACAGTTACTAGCTCATACACATGCCTCAGACATATCCCAGCTCTATCATTTATGTGACCATGGACATATCCATTTAGCTTTTTTACCCTCAGTTTCCACATTAGTAAAATGGGGAAAAGAATATGTGTCCTATATCACTCCCAGGCTTACTATGATGAAAGGTCTTTATAAACCTTAAAGCCTTATAAGAATGTGTTATCAAAATTCAATTGTAAAAATGATCCTCAAAACGGTTTAACATATCTAGTAGGCTATTTATTTCACTGTACTAGTCCTGAATGTAGGGTTAACAAGACAGGGTCACAGGTTTTGTCCCTGTCGAGGCAAGTTAAGATTTGACCATGGGTTTGTGAGTATATATAGCTAATAAAGAGAGGTGGATTATTATAAAAAAAGAAAATCCAGGATTGTTTTTCTACAAAATATCCTTCCCTGATCAAGGACATTTGGATGCAAAGGCATTCTTTGTTGTTTTTATTTGCTTCCTGCTCATTGTACCTTACTTGGACCCCTAAGATATTGGGCATTCATACTGGTTGATGTTAAAAGGGCTATTTCCTTAAGAGCCTTTATTTACCAGAAGTGACTCTCATAGAAATGTTTCAGCTGGCAATACAAAGATAAATGAAGCACATTGCCATAGGCAATGGTTTGCTGATGTCTGTAGTTAAGAGGGAACAGTGCAGTATTTCTGCTTATAAGTATGTGTAAAACTGCAACAGGGATAGAAGCCTATTTGAAATAGGTCTCAGGTCTGGCAAGATCCTTTGGAGTTCTACTTTGTAATTGAATTGTGTGCTTCTGGTAATTGTCAAGCTTGGAACTGCACTTTATGCAATGAAATGATCTCATAAATTTGAGAAGGTAAGGTATAGGTATAGGTTGATACCCACTTTTTAAAAATACTTGGAAAATAGCCAACCTGATATTTTCCTTGGATGTAAGTGGTTACTCACTTCATTAGATGAGGCAAATAAAAAAAGCTGTAAATTTGACTAAATCTATTGTTTAGTGTGGCATAGCAAAAAAGTAGTGAAAGACCAAAGGCTTCAGTGCCTCTACTAGGCCTGTACACTGAACTGATCCAAGAAAGACTACATACAATCTATTTATAATAGCTCTTTTGGTAGTGATATAGAACTGGACACTAAAGGGGCACCTATCAACTAGGGAATGACTATGATATATGGACATAATGGAATGCTATTGACAATAGAGATGGATTCATAGAAACCTTGGAAGATTTGGAGCAGAAACAGAAGAACAATTGATAGAATAACTCTCTAAGACTAAAAGTTAAGGGCAAATTGCCAATCATTATGAGCTTATTAATAAAAAGTGAAAGAAATAATTAAATCAAAGAGTGACTATTTATATAAACTTTTATGAAGGCATAAGAAGAGGCTGGTTATAGTAGAAAGAACACTAAATTTGGAGACAATATTCTGCCTCACAATTTGGCACTTCTACTTGCCATCCCCTTATTTCTCTGAGCCCCAATTTCCTCATCTATAAAATAAGGAATTAGGCTACAATTCAGGTATTCTTTTTTTTTTTTTGAGGGACAATTAGGGTTAAGTGATTTGTCCAGGGTCACACAGCTAGTAAGAGATCAACTTTGAACTCAGGTCCTCCTGAATCCACTGCGCCACCTAGCTGCCCCTATAATTCAGGTATTCTTAAACTGAACTCTAAAGAACTATACTTTAATAACTACTTTAATATAATGGGTTTCCTTTGCAATCCTATTTTATTTATTTAAAAATCATTCCAAGATGGCTCTATAGGCTTCACTAGACTTCCAAAGGGGTCAATGACATGAAAACAAATCCAAAGAACTCCTGGTACTCTTGAGCTACTTCCAAACCTAAATCCTATGATTCTACTTTAGGAGAGTCCCATTTTTGATGAACATAGAATATCAATGTTCTAGGGCTTATCTCACCTCAGGGGATATTAGGACAATTGTCCTAGTCTTTGGATGATGTCCAAGAAATGGCCTTCTCTCTTGACTTTTCTCCTTTCCTCCCTAACTTGCTTTGAGGCATCTTAACCTAAAGTGTGATTCAACAGAAATGGCAACAAGAGCACCATCATAAAGGTTTCATTTCTTACCCTGACTATGGTATGAGACTTCTTTCTTCCTGTAAACAGTATTCTATTCTTTTCCCCTCCACTGGTATCTATTTTCATTCTCCTATCATATCTCTAGATTGAGTTTCTATTGCTATAACACACAGTGGTGATAGCAGAATTGTTTTGATAGGGGCCTTCATTCAGTCTTCTTTTTCTTATTGTCTTTTCTTAATTCATTCACCAAGTATTGATCGTTTAATTACTGCATGCCCAACTGTACCAACACTTTATCTGGTCAGTAATGCTGCTTCTAATTCTTCCTTATCCAATGTAGGTGGAAGAGGTGGATGAAGGACTGGGCCTGGAATTAGGAAGACATGACTTCATATCTGGCCTTAGATACTTACTGACCCTAGGCAAATCATTTAACCTTGTTTGCCTCTGTTTCCTCATCTGTAAAATGAGCTGGAGAAGGAAATGACAAATGAACAACTCCAATATCTTTGCCTAGAAAACCCCAAATGTGAATTGGGTCCTAATACATGGGGTCATGAAGAGTCATACATGACTAAACAACTGAACAACAACTTCCTTAGGAACAGAGACTAGATTCTGGGAGAACAGAAAAGCCTCTCTCCTATCTTCCCCACTGCTAATTTAACAAGTCTTTTTAAAATTTCATTTGTTGTTCCACTCTCATAGGCCAGTTTTGATGTGAATTTTTTAAAATGAAGAATGTCCATGAAAAAACAAAACATTAGAAAATTAGAAATACATTGCAAATTTATATTTGCTATTTACTCAGTGTTTTTAATGAGGTGATAGAAGCATTAAATCTTTCACTAGTTTCAAATTATTCTTGTCAAATGCCCAGTCTATTGTAAGTATCCTCCTAAGAAAGGTTTATGAAATTGAACTACATGGACCTTTGTTGATGTTTTCAATATATTCAATTATTTCCCTTTGCTACTTGCCATTGTATATGAAACTGGTTACATATCTTTTGTGATAATTTATTGTTAATGGTAATTACTGCAAAACTAACACCTTGTGTAGCAGGAAACTTTCATTCCTACATAAGAAATTTTAATTATGTCTCTCAGATGTGTGCTTTTAATTAACTGGTGACATTTTCTTTGTTCAATTATTATAGTTCTATACAACTGTCATAAACTTATAAATTTTAATTAAAGCTGCCCCAAACCCTAGTTATATAGTGTCCACATAGGAATTTGCCAAAAGGCTTAACTGTAAGTAAACCAACAATGAATAAATCCATGAATTGCCACTGGGATTTGTTTAACAAATTAACATTTGTGTGCAGATAATGAGGTTCTACAACCTATAATACTGAACAATGCTTTTATGAAATCACAATTTAAAAAGTGAAAAATGCTTTCCAAATGACTTAATTGCCTATCACATTATTATTAATTATTAGATGGTAGAAGAGCATAAACTACACATGCATCAACCTACCCCTGGTTGGTTTCCTTTTGTGCACTCATTTCTTTTGTAATTTTTGTCCACCAAGGAATTTTAAGTACATTTCTGGAATATATTTATTCAACTATGTAGCTCAAAAATTCTGAAACCCAGTTAAAATTTAACATGGGAAATTGCTATTGGAATTAAGTAGGTTCTTTAGAGATTAGAATTAAAGAAAGCAATTTAGATGATGTACTATACCATTGCTTATAACAGATTGACTTTAAAATATTATAGTGATTATATCTCTAGTCATGGATTTAGAAATTGATGTCTCTCAAAAAGTAGATTTATTCTAGGTCACAATTATATGGGTAAACATGGGGATCATTTCTGTTTGAGCATCATGGATTGAGGGCTGGACTAGATGGCATCCAAGGTCCTTTCCAGTTTTAACTTTATTATTTTATGATTGGATTAGTGGTGTAATGGGAGGGAAAAAGAACTAGAATTGAAGTAAGGAGACCTCTGCTTAAGTTTCCTCAACTAGAAAATGAAGGTGTTTGACTAGATGACCTCTAAGAGTCCTATCTCTAATTCTAGATTTCCAGGCATATAATATGATTTAAAAATTTGAAAAACTAAAATAGCCAAATTATCTCTCAAATTCTAATTACTGATCATCTAAAGATTCTCTTAGAACTCTCCTTATATGAATAACTTGTAAATATGACCATAGCCTGAGGAAAATTACCTCTCAAGGAGAAATATTTATGCTCCTTAAAATAAAAATGCGGGTGTACTTCACTTTGTGTGTTACTTTGTCATAGTATACTAATTGTACATTGAATAAAAGATGACTATAATCCAATTCAAATAATAGATGTCTCCAACAGCATCATGAAATATAACTAGTCATACTTTACCTACAACTTACTCTGTGCTGAATAAAAGCACTTGCAATGGCTTTTTTCATTTTATTATTTTATTCAAATTCAAAACTTTCTTTTACTGAGGTATTAAGCTTTATCAATTAATTATAGGTCAACTAACATTATAGAAAACACACAGATTAGAATATACTATTTGAAGCCTGTGGATTTTTTTAAATGAAAAAATGTACCTATTAGACTCTTTCAGTGAGTTGTGCATTATAAGAAATAGGTTAAACTCTGATTTCATTGGGACTTCCTAGTGAGAAACTTCTATCTACCAATATGAATTTGTTCTTTCTCTGCAAGTTATAGTTTTAGAAAGTTTCATACAGTACTGACAGATTATATAACTTGCCCAGGATTATAGTGAGTATTTGTTAAAGGCAAGTCTTGGATCCAAGTTTTCCTGCCTTCAATGCTAGATTTATACTATGCTGTGTTGCCTCTCTTATGAATAAAAAAGGAATCATAATTTACCATTCAATTTTTTTCCTTAGACAATGTTTTTGTGAAACATGTACAATATCTAAAATTTTTCTATCTAATATAGACATATGTCTAGTATAAGTTGGAATGTAGTAATGTTCTATTTCCCAAATGTGGGATTTGTCATAGTATGTTAAATGTTAATTTCTTCACAATTTTGTATTAGCAGAAAGAGTATAATAGATTTCCTGATAAATGTTCAAGCTATTATCAGAGTATAATTAAGTTATAATCATTATCAATTGTAGTTTAATTTCATTATTATGTGATTTAAATTTCAATAGATTGAAGCAGCAACCAAGGCAATAAATTAAATTAATTTCAGTTGTCCAAATTGGAGATTATGTTTGGAACAATCTATTCTTACAGCAGGGTGAAGAATTACAATCTGCTTCAAATATGTAACATTTTCTATAGGGTTTTCACTAGTAGGAAAATAAAAAGGTGAAGATAATATTTACCAAGAGCAGATGCTATGCAAGTTCCTCCATTCTGGCAGTAGTTAGTACAATGATTGGTTTCACATCTTTCTCCAGAATAACTGGGCCAACAATGACATCTTAGATCTCCCTTCTCATTTATAATGCACCTTCCTCCATTTTCACAAGTCAATTTACATGAATCATCTATTTAAAAAAAACACATACAAATATATAAATTCACTGAATGAGTGAAGACATCAGGTAATTAAAAAAATTCCACAGGTAGGACTCTGATTTTGTTTTGGTTAATTATTTGGACACAAGACAAAAATGAAATACAAGTTAGCATTTTGGATATTCAGGTAGATTATAATGTTATTCAATCTAGAGAAGAAAAGAAATAGAGAGGCCAGGATGATTGTCTCTAAATAACTTAAATGCTGTCATGTGGAAGAAGGAATACTTTTGTTTTATGCCTTTAGAACCAGAACCACAGGTAGAGAACAACTAGGCATAACATTTTCAGTTCAATATATAAAAAAGTGACCATTTGAGGAAAAAAATTGATTCAATTGAATTATGAGGTTATGAGTTCCTTGGCCTAAAATGTATTCTAAGAAAGGCTGGAGGACCACTTGTAAGAGATTTTGTGGGGGCAGCTAGGTGGTGCAGTGGATAGAGGACCGGCCCTGGAGTCAGGAGTACCTGAGTTCAAATCCGGCCTCAGACACTTAACACTTACAAGCTGTGTGACCCTGGGCAAGTCACTTAACCCCAATTGCGTCACTTAAAAATAAAAAGAGATTTTGTGAATGGCTGCATACTTTGGACAGGAATTTGGACTAAGTGACCACTCAGGGCCCTTCCAAACCTAAGAACCTCTAATTTGAAGAGTTGTTTTATATATACCAAAGAAATCCTTTGATCTTTTCTGTTCTGAGTTGTTTTATTTTGCAGCTTTATCATTTATTAAAATGTTAAGCAAAGAACGTATGATGATTTTTCAAGATAAAAGGTTTTCTAACCTTGATAAATTATTCAAGAATAGGATAGACTATCTCATCAACAGCTAGCCTCTTTAATAAAAGCAGAGAAAAATCAATAGAAAATACTGTAATGACATATGACTGTTTCAAGCATATTCAATGAGTAGTTTAATGAAAGAGAAGATATTTAAAGGATTTTTTTTTGAGACTAATTGCTTGTCATTAAGATCCATCTATTATGACAGAAAAGTTAATAGAGCTATAGAATAGGATAACATTTACATAAAGCAATATTACCAAATAGTAAATCAGAATCCTAGACATGGAATCAGGAGATCTGAATGCAAATCCCAGCTCATGCACTAATTAGCTCTGTTAATGTGAATCAGGTAATTAACTTTTCTGAACTTCTGTTTTCTCATTTGGAAAGTAGAGATGATCATATTTCCATTCCCTGCTTCACAGAGTTGCTAATAGGTGCTAAGATCACAGGGCTAGAAATAGAATGGACCTCCAAAGTCACCTAGTCCAATTGCCTCAATTGCACAGAAAAGACAGTTAAAGTAACTTGCCCAACAGAAAGTTGGGAGGCATGTGCCTTAGAAAATTTAAAGTATGTTAGAAAGGTGTATTATTATCTATTTTTGTCGTTATTAAGTCATTTCAGCCATATCTAACTCTTTGTTATCCCATTTGGAGTTTTCTTGGCAAAGATACTAGAGTGGTTTGCCATTTCCTTCTCCAGCTCATTTTACAGATGAGGAAACTGAGGCAAAGGGGGTTAAGTGGCTTGCCCAAATTTGCACAGCTAGTAAGCATCTGAGGTCTTCCTGACTCCAGATCCAGTGCTCTCTCCACTGTACCACCTAGCTGTAGTCACAAATTTTGAAAAGAATTAGGACTATTTTAAATTGCTTCAACATCTATGTTGACAATACAGTTTCAGGAAATTCTTTTACCTGTAACTGCAAAGTGAGTATGGTAAATTTTCAGAGAGCATTAAACTTTGAGTCAGAATCAAACAACCAATCAATATGCATTTATTAAGAACCAAACGTGTACCAGGGACAGAGAGCTGGTTTTGAGACCTAGTTCTGCTACTTACTAGCTATGTGATCTTGGGCAAGTCCCTTGCCCATCTTAGATTCAATTTTATTATACTTAAAGGGAGGATAATAATACCTACTCCAGTACTAGTACAAGTACTGTTACATAGCTCCTTAAAGTTCATAGAGCACTTACATGAATAACCTTATTTGAACTTCATCAACCCATGTGAGATAGATGCTACAGATATTATCTCCAGTTTTACAAATGAGGAAAGTGAGGTTCAGTGACTTTTCCACAGCCACTATATAGCAGAGTTGTGATTTAGATCTAGGCCTTCCTATGTCCAATGCACTATCCACAGTGTCATGCATCTTACAGAATGGGATGTGTTATTATGATAAAAAGGGATAATGAATACCAAAGCTCTACCAAGTATAAAGACTGTCTATCTGTTGTATATGTCCCCTTCTCTCCTTTGACTATTACTACTTTGTTTCAGGCCCTCATCATCTCACACAATAGCTTACTGGGTAGTCTCCCTGCCTTAAGTAAGTGCCTTCCCACTCTAGTCCACCCTCCACTCAATTATCAATTTCCTAAAGCACAGATCTAACCATATCATCTTCCTATCCAATCAACTTCAGTGGTTTCCTATTACCGCCAGGATCGAATATAAATGCCTCTGTTTGGCTTTCAAAGCTCTTCAGAACCTGGTCTTGTGAGCCATGATAATGAAATCTAAGATCTGAAATAGTTTTAGAAAGAAATTTATTGGGGCCTTTAGGTGCAACCCAAAACATGAGCTTTGGGTGGATCAAAAACAAGATCTGAGTAGACTCAAAACAAGCACTGGGTGGGATCTATGTATTCCTTATAGCTATTCCAAGAGCATCTCTAAGGTCAGCCTGAATGCTACAGTAAGCTTTTGGGTTAGACTTTTCTATCCACATAAAGCAACATCCAAGCAATATTAATAAATGATAAATAATAAAGTATTTTTCCATATACTCTTTCTACCTTTCCAGGCTTCTTATTTCCCTCCTTATACTCCATGATTCAGTGACACTGATCGCCTTGCTTTCCTTCCCACAAGACACTGAATCTCCTGACTCCAGGCATGTTCATTGGCCATCCCCCATTCCTGGAATGCTTTCCTACCTCATCTTTAGCTCTTAGCTTAACTTGCTTCCTTCTAGTCCTAGATAAAATCCTTTCTTCAATAGGAAGCCTTTTTTGATTCCCCCTTAAGTCCACTGACTTCCTTCTCTGATTATATCCAGTTTATCTTGTATTTGGCTGGTCTGTACATGTTATTTACATGTTGTATCCTCCATTATACTGTGATTGCCAGAATTGCCTGTTGCCTTTTTTTGTTTGTTTGTTTATTTGTTGCATTCTCTACACTTAGCACAGTGACTGGTACATTGTTGTTGTTGTTGTTTAGTCATCTGTTTGTGTCTGACTCTTCATGACCTTGTGATCAATATCATGCCAATTCTGTCCATGGGGTTTTCTTGGCAAAGATACTGTGGTGCTTCACCATTTTTTCCTTTAGTGGATTAAGGTAAACAGAGGTTAAGTGACTCACCTAGGGTCACATAGCTAGCAAGTATCTGAGGCCAGATTTGAACTTGTCTTCCTGACTTCAGGTCTAGAACTCTATCCACTGAGCCACTTAGCTGCCTCTATGCTGGCCCATAGTAAGATGCTTGATGAATGTTTGTTGCCTGACTGACTCAACATATGCAAAGTATTAGTATTAGTAATAATTATAAGTACTTGGGAATGCATTAGTAAAGAAAGAGGAAAAAAAGAAAAACTAGAAATTCTAGCCATTCTGTTCATGCCATTGAGTAAAGTCATCATTTTGAGCAATTTGCATTCAGTTTGATTCAGGAAAACAATTGCTTGGAATTATTCTACAAATTGTGCTGCTGCCATGTTTGCAGCCATGAACTATAATGCTTTCTTTAAAGGAAGTTGATGTAGTTTGGTGGGAAAAAAGCAAAAACCCAAGCATTTTGTAGAAAGTCAGTAGCTTATGCCTTCTGCTACTGCCAGGTCTGTACATATGAGTAGAATTCAATGTTCTTGAACACTTTATTTTGATTGTTATTCACTGCAATATATCTATACAACCCTATGCATGAATGAGGCATTAGAAATAAAGTTGCATATTAATTATTATTAATGAATCCAATTGTTCAATTTATTGATACTACTCAAGTTACAGAAGGGCTATTTCTAACATTACAATGAAGATGGTTTTGAGAATTGGAAACGACAGTCTATCCAATCACCCTGCTATATAGGTGCACTGTGGTAACTAGCAGGAACAGAGATCGTGTTTGGTATACTTAAAATTATTCTTTAGTTGGTTTTATAGACTGAGATTCTTTACAAATATCTGCTGATATCATTCATTACCAAAGAGAGATGTAAATTATCCTGTTATGTAGATGAGTCCATTTTTTTTCCTAATAAGCAGATATAAGTGACAAGTATTTTGTTTTTTTACCTACCCCCTAAGTAACTCACAGGGAGAATAAAACCAACTGAGAACCATATTCTACTAAGTAGATCAGGAAGAGGGGGATATCCACTGAAGCAGTGATTTATTAATATTGTAAGAGTTAATATTCACCACATATTTCTAACTCATGCAGTAAGAAATTATCTAATATGCAATAACTACTTAGGGCTGTTTAAAAGGGAAACATTTTAGAGCTAGGGTATTATTATCCATGTTGGTATTATAATTAAGGAAGCATTCATATTTAACTGCAGTTTGGTGATATTGAACTATATTGAAGTTTAAAATTTCTACATGTTGGTACATGTTCTTTTCTATGATGTGTAACATTAAGCAAAGGGAAATTTAAAAATATAGCACTGTCTGATGAAATGAAAGTGGCATTATATTCATCTACAAACTGTAGTAATGCTTCTGTGATGAAAAAACAAGGCTGCTTTTGTCAATAACCAAATTACCCCCAAAGATCAGCTCCAGCAATTATAATCAACTCTAGGAGAGAGCAGATGAACATTTTTCTAAGAATGAATAAAATTTGAAATTCAAATTCCTTGCATGAGTATTAGTAATATTGAATGGGCTAATCAGTTAACAATAGCAACTAGAGAAAGGTGGGTGATTATAATGAGATGTAAAACTTGATTATGTAAAATTTTAATGATGAGGAAAATTAATTTCTATTGATCTGTTCAATCAATAATTCTAAAATTCACATACTTTGATTTTGAATTCAAGAAGTTCAAGCTCTGTCTCTTATAAAAAGCACATGGATAGAAGACAATCTAAATCATTTAAATTTATTAAATTTAGTATTTTCTTTAATGGCAAGTATGAACTTTGAGCCTCCTGTGATAGGAGGGTTCTGGCCACTCTACCAGTTAGGGAAGTTGTTCTAAATCACTCATTCTATTAATCTGGCAACCAGACAGTATAAATCCTCAGCCTCAACTGTTGAGAGTAAAGCACTTTGAAACTGGATGTGGGGTGTGTGTGTGTGTGTGTATGTGTGTGTGTGATGAGAGATAAATGTTTCTCCCTTCTTTCTTTCCTTTCCTTCCTCCCTTCCGTCCTTCCTTCCTCCCTTTCTTTTCTTCCTTTTTTTTTTTTTTGCCTATTTCAAAGTGACAGAGCTTACTTTAGGAAAGGTAATATAATGAATGGGGAAGCTAGGTGGCACAGTGTATAGAGTGCTGGGCCTCAAATCATGAAGGAGTTAAAATCTGGCCTCAGACCCTTCTTAGCTATGTGACCCTGGGCAAGTCACTTAACTCTATTTGCTTCAGTTTTCTCATTTATAAAATGAGCTGGGGAAGGAAATGACAAACCACTCCAGAATCTTTGTCAAGAAAATCCTGAAAAGGTCATGAAAAGTCAGATACTACTGAAATGACTTAACAAAAATAACGAATATGCCTAACATTAAGTATCATCATTATGAGAAATCATTTATTTAATACTTCTAGCTATGTTTGGTAAAAGCTGTATGCAAATACAATTTTAGTAAGTAACAATCATATTTTCAATGCTCCACAGAAATTTGCTACTGAATACAACTATAGTGAATGCTTTCAAGAAGTAAGAAAAATCTTTTCATGATTTAACTAATAATCCTTTTTTTGTTTGGTAGGGCAATGAGTGTCAAGTGACTTGCCCAGGGTCACACAGCTAGCAAGTGTCAAGTGTCCAAGGCTGGATTTGAACTCAGGTCCTCCTGAATCCAAGGCCAGTGCTTTAACCACTGTGCCACCTAGCTGCCCCCTAATAACACTTTACATTTAATATTTTTCTAAATTTTGCCTTTCCTAGAATGGCTAGAATTTGAAGTGACATGAAGCAATGATGGTCCTTAATATTGATATTCTGCTTTTCACAGAATACTAAAATCTGTGTTTGATTAAGGGAAATTCTTGGCATTCCTTTAAGAATTCTTGCGGAGGAGCATTGCCAAGCCTTCTATTAATGTGGAAGTACAACTACTTAAGTAGAGGTCTTGGGAATCCCAGTATAATCCATTAGTGTCTCTTGCAATGCTGATGTTTTGTGATCTCCAACTATTGGTCATCCAGCCTCTGTTTGATGACATCCAGTGAGAACGTACTCACTACCTTCCAAAGCATGCCTTGTATTTTTTATTCAGCTACAATGGCTAGGCAATTTCCCTTAGATCAAACCTAAATCTGTCCACTTTACATATTACTCTTAGTTCTTCCCTCTGGGGCAAAGCAGACCAAATATAATCCCTCTTTCATATCACAGGCCATAAAATCTTGAAATCCTCTCATTCTGTTTCATCCAAGTTTCTCTTTTCTGGAGTAAACATGCCTGATTTCTTCAAGTAAACTTATAATAGCAGATTCTGTAGATGTTTTATCATTCTTTCTACTATCTTTTGGACATATTATTCATGATTATGTCTTTCTTAAATTCGTCCCCAGAACTGATCATTGTTTGGATCTAGGAGAGTGCTAGCTCTTTTGGTTACCAAGTTATCCTGTTGAATCATATAGAATCTTTACAATTGACTAAAACCCCAAAAATGTTTTCATGGAATAGTTTGTCAAATTATGCTTCCACAAGCTTTTTTTTTTTGAAGTTTGTTTTTTTGAACCTCAGTATAAGACTTTACATTTATCTACAGAAAATTTCACCTTCTTTAATTCTGACCATTGTGACACCCCCTTTAAATTTTCTTAGATTTAAATTCTATCATCTAACATGTAACTTATGACTCCTCCCAAGCTTAGTGTAACAAGCAAATTTATCAAGCATTCCATCTATGTACTGGAGATAACCTTCAAAGTTGACATCTGCCCATTACTGGCTACTCATAGTCCCTAGTCATTCAACTTGTTTAAAATCTACTCATGCATAGTATTAAATAACCCATATATTTCCTTTATTTTTTTCTCATAAGAATGAAAAATTTTGTCAAAACAATGTTTATGCTTCAAGTCTGTATGCTCCTAGGAATTTTCTTTTGCTGAGTGGAAATGACTAAGATCTCAGAACTGTGCCATTCAAACATTTGTCATCTGTAAAGCATCCTCCATCATAATTCCCTCAATACTAGAATCATTCTATGAATAGTGTATTAGGATCCAGAATATACAGCACCTTTTGCTTTCTTTCTGTACAGGTCATAACTTTTACACTATCTGAATTATACTCTATTCTTACTCACTCCATTACTTCCTGCATCACTTTAATTACTTTGACCACAAATTAAACTCTTGGTTCACATTCTGTTCTCAGAGCAACTTATCTTACACTCCCAACAAACTGTCACAAACATTTGAGTTGATCTCTTGCCACCAATCAAAACACATTATGGACAGTATTAAGAGAACATTTTGACACTCTTTTTTGGCCCAGAAAGAAATTAACACGTACAAGCAACTATAATTTCCCTCCCACCCCCCACTCCATTTGCCCCTTAGGTAAACCTTCCAGATTTGTTCTTGGAGTTTACCTTCCTTACAATCTAAAAATAAGTTTCACACAAGGCCTACTAAAACTCTTCTTGTTGCAGTTTATGCCACTAATTTTTGTAGTACATTTGTGCTCATATTAAATGTGCATAAATGCCAGTTAAATAAATATGAAATGAGTTGACAGGAAATAGAAACACTGAAAAAGAAAAATTAATGTTATTAAACATCAGCACTTGAGAGCCACTCATAACAAGAATTTTAAATTGATGACTGAGTTTTTATGGTATTTTCCTTTATTTTATTAACTGATTAATTCATCTTAAAATGCATTATTTTTCCAAAGACTACAATATACCTACCTAATAGGCTCTCATCATTGCAGGTTCCATTAATCAAAGATTTCCCTTCTGGGCATACACAGGTAGCCCCAGAAGGATTAAGTAAACAGAGGAATTCACACGTTAAATCCAAACATGGATTGGGTACTGAATGAAAACAAAATAAAACAAAATATGCATGAATATAATTACTTTAGTTTGTGATAACATTTCACTGAAGTTTAAATATAGCCACTTTAAATCTCTTCTGGTATATTTCAAAAGTTATGCTGTGCATCATATTTCAAGAGAAAGCGTCAATATAAGATTTACTGGTTACTTTTTTGCCATAGTGGGTATGGATTTTTCTGGAGTTACCCAAACTTTCTTGCTGTTCTTTGTGACTAATTGCACACATTTGCAAGGCAGTTGGCAAGTGGAGCAAAGCTAACTAGCCAAATCATTTCTCTTCAGCATGAAGCTTTAGCCAAATAAAATTACTTGTCACAATTATTTGCATAGTTAAAAATCTGAGTATTTTCTTCCCTTAAAAAGAATCAGTACATCAAAAATTGTTTATTAGTGGAACAATATTTAACATTTTTTTTCTTTCCAGGTGGATATTTTTTTAATCTGATCCCTATCCAGTTGCCTTCTGTATATATTGCCAAAGAGCTCCTTGGGATATATCTTAGGTATAGGGATTCCTGCTCAGGCAAAACTGGACTAGGTTATTCTTAGGTACTCCTCAGCTCTGTTATTTTTGTAATTCTATGATCCTACATAGAATGTATCTTACAATTCATTAGTCTGAGAAGGAAAGGGAGCCTGGCAAGATAGCTAAGATACTGATATGCTTCCTATTGGAAACAGTATTCAAGCACTATACCCATAGGTGTTTAGGGAACATATTTTATATGTTAGGGCATATCTTTTGTATCAGAACATAGATTATAATTGATTTGCAAGAAGTGGTATCATTAAGGATCACTGACTACCTCATCTCCTGCTGGTTGAGAAGTAGCAAATGTTCTAGTCTTCACAAAAAATTCTGTTTCAGGTAATAATTTTGTGCATGGGTACCTGCATTCATGTGATTTCTTTGATTAGGTAATACATAATGAAGAAACTTTCTGCCAATGCAGAATAGCAGCTACTCTGCAACTTCCAGGTTGCCCTGATAACAGCATATTGTGCTGAAATTAATTTCCTTTTGGTTAGTCAATACACACTGAATGAATGAATGAATCCATTAATAAATAAAAAAAACACTAAATAAACACTATGTGTCAAACACCATGTTAAGTGCTGGGGATACAAATATGAGCTATTTTTCTTTTATATCCTTTGTTTTGAAGATGAATTCTATTAAACTAATGCATATATTTTTAAAACTATGATGATTCCTTTTTGCTAAAATGCTTTGGGACTCTTTTATATGCCTGTATTCAGCATACCAACAAGACATTATCTGAACTCCCTTAAGATTAAAATTGAAACCCAAGATATGTTAGGGGGACAATCAAAGGACACCTAAATGTTTTAAATGAACTGGAATCTCCAGGGGCCTAAATCTTTGTCTCTTGAGTATTATTGAGTATTAATAGAGAAAAAGAAACATTTATAGATGTAATCAGGCAATATCAATAATTTTTGAGAAATTATTGAAAATGGGAGAAGTACTGAAAATACACTTGGATGAATATTGGATAAACATTGCCACAACTTGCAAAAAGGGGGAAAGTGAATGCTGAAAATTGTAGATCAATTTGCTAATACTCAGCAAAATTATAGAACATATTATTAAATCCATTTTGAAAGCATTAATAATTACTGACCAAAAACACATGCTTTTTCATCTTTCTGAAATACTTATGAAGTACATATATGTGTGTATATATATATAAATAAAACCACAGTTTTATCATCACAAAGTCGCCCCAAATGTACATAAAATACCAGATTTAGCTGTGTTCATCATTTATGTATTATAAATAACCATTTGTTTCAGTAGAATAAAATTCCAAAAAATTTCTCTTGCATATTTTAGGATTATAAAAGTTTTTTTGGAAAATGCAGCCATAAGATTATGAATATTAATTAAAATTTAAAAATCATTTATTGAAGAACATAATGAGCTAGGTATGAGGGATATGAAGACAATTATGAAAGCTTTCAAGGAATTTTTATTTTTGAGCTCTGTGAGTTTAATGTCTTTCCTCTGCCATCTTGGCTCTGCCCCAGGAACTTTTATTTTATTGGGACCAATGGGAGATAAAATATATGCCCACATAAGTAAATAGGAGGTAATTTGAATGGGGGGCAAGTCTAATGATTGATAGAATCATGAAAGGCTTTGATGAGAAGTGGTATCTGAACTGTGGAAGTAACTAAGGTTTCTAAGAGTTGGAGGTAAGAAAGGAAT
Source organism: Dromiciops gliroides (assembly GCF_019393635.1). Classification (NCBI taxonomy): domain Eukaryota; kingdom Metazoa; phylum Chordata; class Mammalia; order Microbiotheria; family Microbiotheriidae; genus Dromiciops; species Dromiciops gliroides. The sequence goes on along the minus strand of NC_057863.1, from coordinate 371,316,282 downwards.
ACATAGAAATAGGACTAGGTTATCAATTTAAGAAGCAGCCAGTAAAACAGTTTAACTGGATGCAGAGTTCATGAAGAGAAATAATATTAATTAAGCATGGAAAAAATAGGTTGTATTGTGATCATACATGGACTTAAAGCCCAGAGTTGAAAGTATGTAATTTATCAAAGAAGAAATAAGGATCCATGATTTTTTTGAGCTGGGAAGTGACATGGTCAATCACAGGCTTTAAGAAGGTTTTTTTGACAGCTATATAGACACTAGACTAGAAAGCAAAGATATTGGAAGCAGGGAAATAATTAAGGTACCAGATAATAAAGATAGAGCCAGAATAGTTGAAAGAGAGTAGGCCATATTGCATTTGGAAAGCTGTAGCAGTGCTTTTAAGTGTCCCAAGCACTTAACAGTCTGGGTGAGAGGAGGTAAGATTGACTCCAAGTGAAGAGAAGGTATTAGAAACAATAGATATTGTGGAAGTTGAATTAATAAGCTTAGTGATTGATTATTTTTGGAGAGTATAGGAGAAGAAAGTACTTAAGGTGACTGCAAGGTTGGGAGGCAGTATGTGGGGATAAGTAGTTTGTTTTAGAACTGAATAAGTGGGAAAAAGTTGTCTCATTTGCAGGTAGGTAACACAGATACTTGGCCTGGAGACAGAAACATCTGAATTCAAATCCATTTTCAGAAACTTACTAGCTGCGTGACCCTAAGCAAGTCATTTAATCTGTTTCTATTTTTTTTCAGTTTCCTCAACTGTGAAATGAGGGCAATAATAGCACTTACCTTCCCAGGTTGTTGTGAGTATAAGATGAGATTTTTAAAATTTTTTGCACTAATACTTTAGAAAAGAAAGTGGTAACTAGAACCACCATGGATTTTTAATGAACAAGACATGTAAATATAAACTCATTTTTTTTGGTAAAGTGACTATAAATTAAATTATTTTTGATAAGGATGTAAAATAAATTCATTTTTGTTGATAGGCAAGAATAATAGGAGTTATAGTATATCTCTATTGAAACAAAGCTTTTGACAAAGGCTCTCATGATTTGAAAAGATACTTTCCTGATGTGTTATGGACAAGATAGAATATTGTGGACTGAATAAAAGCAAAGTTTTGATTTTGTAGTTTTTTAGAATGTTGAACATCATTTAGTCATGTCATTCTGGTGCAAGGTCTCTAGTGCTATGCCAAATTTTGAGTGAATCATAATTAAAGATATTTCAATAGGTTAGAATCATGGACCAAAGTAAAAAGCTAGATAAAAAAGATAAAGACAAAAATCCTATAAGGTGACAAAAATCCTCTAAGACTACGAAATTCTACAAAATAGTATAAAGTTGAAAGAAATCATTTGTAAAAAGTAGAATAGAGAAAAACTGGTTTGACTGTAGCTCGTGTGAAAAAGGAATAAACCTTTTTTCTTTTTTTTTTTGCTTAGCAACAAGCAGCTTGATACAATTGGCTTAAAAAGTATTCATACTGGGGCAGCTAGGTGGTACAGTGGAAAAGCACCAGCCCTGGATTCAGGAGGACCTGAGTTCAAACCCGACCTCAGACTCTTGACACTTACTAGCTGTGTGACCCTGGGCAAGTCGGTTAACCCCCATTGCCTCACCAAAAAAAAAAAAAAAAAAGAAAAAAAGAAAAAAAGAAAAAGTATTCATACTGCATTCATACAAGCATAATTTCTATAACAGGAAAAAAAATAACCCTACTGTACTCTGTACTCTTTAGGTTTGATGCCACATTTTAAGAGGGACAATGACAAAGTAATATTTACAGACTAAGGAGACCATTATTGTGAGTAATCTGAAAATCATGCCATATAAAGAAAGGTAGAAGGAATTGGGGAACATTACCATAGAGAAATCAAGACTAACACAAGACATGATAGAAATCTTCAAATATTCTCTGGACCATCATCTGGGAGAAGTAGACTTATTCTGGGTAGCACCAGAGGACTGCAGTCAGACTTCCCGCTAAATGTTACAGAGAGACAGATTTTGGTTGTATATAAGAAAAAACTAATCTTTTGAAGGGAGAAAGCTAACTTAGTTTGTGTGATGGGAAACATAGCACACAGAAATAAGAAAGTGATTGTCCTTCTGTATGCTGTGCCCTAGCACAGCAACATCTGGAGTACTGTGTTCAGTTCTGATTTTAGGAGTCTAGAGTTGGGAAATAAGGATAGTGAAGGCTTTGAATGAATTCCATTCTTGGATCAGTTGAAAGATCTGGGAATATTTAGTTTAGAGAGAAGAAGACTTGTAATGGGATACAAGATGGCTATCTTCACATATTTTAAAGCCTACAATGTGAAAGAGGCATTAGATTTCTTCTTGCTACCTAGCGATACCATTACTAGGTCTATATCCAAAAAGAGATTAAAAAAAGAAAAGGACCCATATGTACAAAAATATTTTTAGTAGCTCTTTTTCTGGTGGCAAAGAATTTGAAACTGAGGGAATGCCCATTAGCTGGGGAATGGCTGAACAAATTGTGGTATGTGATTATGATGCAATGATATTGTGCTATGAGAAATGATGAGCAGGATGCTCTCAGAAAAACCTGGAAAGACTTACATGAGCTGATACAAAGTAAATTGTACTGTGTATAAAGTAACAGCAAAACTGTGGGATGATCATCTGTGAATGACTTAGCTATTCTCAGCAATACAATGATCCAAAACAGCTCTTAAGGACTTATGATGAAAAATGCAATCCATCTCCAGAGAAAGAACTGATGGTATTGCAATACTGATTGAAGCATACTTTTAAATTTTTTTCTTTTTTTTATTGATTTTTTTGTTTTCTTTTACAACATGACTAATATAGAATTTTTTGTATGACTGCACATATATAACCTATATAGAAGTGTTTGTCTTCTCAATGGTGGTGGGAGGTGGGGAGGGAGGAAGAGAGAGAATTTTGAACTCAAAGTTTTAAAAACAAATGTTAAAAATGTTTTGGTTTTTTTGGGTGAGGCAATTGGGGTTAAATGACTTTCCCAGGGTCACACAGCTACTAAGTGTCAAGTGTCTGAGGCCGAATTTGAACTCAGGTCCTCCTCATTCCAAGGCCGGTGCTCTATCCACTGCACCACCTAGCTGCCCTTAAAAATGTTTTAACATGTAACTGGGAAAAAAGAAAATACCCAAAAAAAAAAAAAAGATTTCTTCTTGGTTCCAAAGGGATCAACTTCTAATAGAAGACATTGCAAAGAGGTAAATTAAAACTCACAGTTAGCACAGAGTGGAATGGATTGCCTTAGGGGACAATAGGTTTCCCCTTGTAGAAATCTCTAAGAAAATCCAGGACACCCATTAATCAAGTATATTATATAGAGAATCCCTTTGATTTCTAAGGCTCCTTTTTTTTTTTTTTTGGTTGGGTGATGAGGGTTAAGTGACTTGCCCAAGGTCACACAGCTAGTAAATGTCAGGTATATGAGACCAGATTTGAACTCAGGTCCTCCTGAATCCAGGGCCAGTGTTCTATCCACTGTGCCACCTAGCTGCCCTGTAAGGATCCTTCTAACTTTGAAATTCTGTGATTCAGTGATAATTAGATGTATTCTACCAGGTAACAGACTTGTTTCTGAAGCACTAATGTTCCTTTTACTGGAAATACTCCAGAAGACCTAGTATAAACATTTATCAACGATATTGTACAATGTAACCCTGCATTAAGGAGGAGTTTAGACTTAAATGACTAGGAAGGTTAAATATTTTAAGTTAAAAATAAATAAATAAATCCAAGGGTCCTTTGATCCATAGCATAGTCTTGTTGAGGGCCCTACCTTTTAGGAAGGATATTTGATAAGCTGGAGCATGTTCGAAACAAAGTGACCAAGGTCATAAGGGAATTTGAAATCATGACAGATGAGGACTCCTTGAAGGAACAAGGGGTCATACACACATATGTAATACAATATGCATATATAGTATACATACATGCATGCATGCACACTCATACACACATATATTTGGATAAGAACAGATTTAGGGGAAATATAATAACTTTTAACATAACTGAAAAGCTGCTATATAGGGGATGTTGATATCTTTTTTGCTTGATCTTAATCAAAACTAAGAGGAATGAATAGAAGTTATAAGGAAGTACTTTCCAGATCAGTATAAGAAAGCAATTTCAAATAATTAGATTGTTCTGAGAAGAGAATCTACTTCCTCAAGTAGTAATGACCTCTCTGCCATCCAAGGTCTTTGAGTCAAAGCTGGATTAGGAAAATTTACTGAAGGTAACAGTGAAACTGGTTGACCTTCCAGGCCCCTTCCAACTGTAACATTTTATATGATTTGGTCAGCCATATGATTATTAGAGACAGGAAAATATTTGAGTAGAATTTTAGGAGATAGGGTTGATATATGCATACACACATTTATTTTAACCCCCTCCAAAGCTTGTATATTTATGCTCCTTTGTGTCTACGAATTGACTTTTATTTCAGGGGAAGTCAAGCAAAGTGATTCATTTGTACTACAATTTATTTAGCTAGTTCACGTACTTTTTTCGAAATGGTTGGCAATGAATTTGTACTTATTTTTCCCCTAGCCACAAAACAAAACATTACATATTTTCAGAAGTAGATCATTCATTTTCCAAAAATGTAATCATATTAAAGAATTTTTTTTTCTGTAAGAAAGGTCAAACATTGCAAATTATCTACAATAACCCTAAACAGCAGAATCATGATTTAAATTCTTTCACAGTAACTATACAGAAGGCTCTAGACTTGAATGAAAAATTTTCATTTTCTCCATTACCTCTGGAGAATTTTCTAAGGAAGGCAAAGCTTTCTAGTTTTGTTTATTAGAGGAAAGGTAAGATTTGAAATTTATAAAAATAGTGATATGGTACTATTATTTTACAAACAATTTCATAAGGCAATTATACTTGTTTAATCACTGTATAATAGAGCCATGGATTCATTTTCCTGTTCTATCTATGATTTAGAATGTATCAACATTTTAAAATAAATTTTCTTTGTAAAGTTTGGGACAGAGAATTAATATGTATAACTTTACACAAAGCAGAATACTTACAATCTTGCTGTTTATAACGATGAGAGATCAAGGCACCTTTTGTTTTATCAACATTTAAACTTAAGTATTCTACTGAACCATGGCCAAATTTATGTACTCTAAATACACCACTTTTAGGTCCGGCTCCATATATGTAATCTTCAAAAATATCAATTCTATGTGGATGCAGAAGTCCTAGCATAAAAAGGGAAAAAATAGTTTAATGTGGCATTTTAAAGTTATATACACCTTACTAATGGTCTTTTAAATCAGGTAATGCTTACGATATTAGCCTCAGATTTGATTAGATTAATCTCCCCACCCCCTTACCTTCTAATGCCATTTCTAGATTTAAATTAAACCTATTATATTCATTTTAGGACAAACAAACTAGCTAACAGCTTTTCGAAGAAACAGTTTGAAACAAGACATTTTAAAAATGTAATGCTTTAAGAGAACATGGTCCTTATTACCTTTGCTATTATCATCACAAACTACTTCTTCAGGGACCATTATGTCCACACAATAATTTTCTAGCTATTATGGGTTCAGAAAATAAGAAGTTCAATGTTCCTCCAAAGGTTTAAAAAAAAAGAATAGTTTGAAAAACTATGAACTTGGTGTTATAAATTGTCTTAATGCACTTTAATTAATGACTTTAACTTATGATTTTAACTTCATGGCTAATTTAACCCATTATCAATTTTTAAAAAAGATTTTGAAGTTAGATACACTAGATAATCCTTGTATGGAATGGGATTATAGCCTGCAATCACATTTCATTCAAGCCATATTTTGAGGGGGGAAAGATCAATATGGAATGCGTATTCCCTTTGTCTTTTGTTTCCAGTTAATGTTTTATTTTGCTCAATGACTCTGAGTAGGGAGAAAAATCATTATCTCTGTAACAAACCATATACAAAGAGATATATGACATGGAAAACAGAAATGTATGTGCACACTAAAAAGTAATAGACAGCATTGATTTTCCTATGTCACAAGATATGTTTGACAAAAGTAATTTAATTCATCTAACATTTATTTGGTTTTTACTTTTATAAACACTAATAAAATGGCAACCTTGATCTTTTCTGAAATTTTATACAATTTTAAAGGTATCATTTGATTATACACTTTTTGTCTTTTTATAAAATAATACCTGAAGCATTAATTTATACCAATCAATATTATTCTGATTATAGTCTATTGCATAGGGGGACTTTTTTCCATTTTAACCAAATAAAATATGAAATAAGAATAAAATTTAAAGAAAAAATATTTTTCCTCTTAAACTATTTGTTATTCAAATCAACTTTTAAAATTGTTAATAGTACTTGATGTTGAAATTTTTTTAAAACCCACAACAAATATTAGAATGTATCCCTCACTTTCATATTACAAAAAAGTTAAGGAACAGGGGCAAATTAGAAAGAGAACAAGGATGTAGACAGGAAGAAGAGAAAGAAGGAGTGAGTGAAGAGAGGATGGGAAAGAAAGAGGTGGGGTAGATGGCAGAGGAAAAGGAGAGGAGGGAGATGAGAAAGGAGAGAGAAAGGGGAAGGGGAAAAAGAATGAAGGGAGATATTTTATAATTTCTTACACTAGTCTGATAATAAGTAGCTGATTTGTCACTCATCTATTTTTTTTTAGGGCATTGAGGGTTAAGTGACTTGCTCAGGGTCACACAGCTAGTAAGCGTCAAGTGTCTGAGGTCAGATTTGAACTCAGGTTCTACTGAATCCAGGGCCCATGCTTCATCTACTGAGCCACCTAGCTGCCCCTCTTCTCTATTCTTAAATGATTAAAATTATGAAACCTTGGGGGGCTCTATTCTAAGTTGAAAAAGTCACAGAAAGTCATCATTTAACTGTTTTCTGTAACTTAGCATTGTCCAACAGAAGAATATCACTAGATAAAGTCTGCAAAAACTGGCTTCGGTCTCTTTGTTTGCCTATTGTCTAGGGCAGGAAAAGTATAATTTTTATAAACTTTCATTGCATAGATTTAGAACCAGAAGGTAACTTTCAGGTTATCTACTCTACCCTCTCAATTTATAGGTGAGCAAATGAAAACCCAGGAATTTGTATAGTAATTTGTGCCAAGTTCCAGTGAGTCAGAATTCAAAGCCAGAACCTCTAACTCCAAAGCTAACACTCTTTCTACTGACCAAGGCTGCAAGACTGCTGGAGAACAACTTATTAAGAAGTCCAAAATTTAGATCCATACAAGTTCTTATGAACTAGAATTCTGTCTAATTTGGTTTCAAATCACAAATAATAGAAATGTTCCACAAACCTTGTCTGCTGCTCACAGAAACTACTGAATCGGAGCCATCAAATAGAACACTGCCAATGACAGACAGCTCAAAGTCAGCCCAATATATGCGTTGACTGGACTGATCAACAGCCAGCCCTGCAAAATAAACATACAAGAACACATGAAGGAAATATTTCTAGAATAATTTTAGAAATTAGTGTTTTTTTCCCACTCTGCCTCCCAAATTTCCATTTCTAACTATGAATGACATTATTCCCTCAGGCATCATAGAATTAGATTTTTCCATCTGTCTCCTTGTACAGTAGAATTTAGAAAGCTTTGATTCATTCAATGCTTCACACATAGGCACACATTTTAAATATTTAAACTGTTACCTGACTAGCAATAACCAACAAACTATTGCAAGAGAGATAAAAAAGGTCATCCCTTGAATGTCAATTTTCCTTCATATAGCTTTACTATTTATGACTTCATTTTCACCATCTTGGTGATGATAAAGGAACAATAATGTTTCTATTTTACCTGTAAAATAAATAACAGAACCTATTATATAACTTATTACAGAAATATAGGAAGTATTTAAGATTTTGTCAGTGAGGGGAGCTCTTGATATGAGAATTTCCTGAGACATATAGTGGTTAAGTGAATTGTCCTGATTCAAACAGCTAAGAAGTATCATGGGTAGGATTTGAACCCTGGTTTTTGGGCTCTCACTCTTTATATTACTGGTGAATAAAAGTTTATGAGTTGGGTCCCTTTTGAACCCCATTAATCAGCATTTAATTGCCCCCAAATCACACTGAAAATATCTACTTTCATTCACAAAGTACAGATCTCCAAGAGTAGTTTTATAGTGAGAACTAGCCTACTTTCTGTCGTTTAATACTGAAAAGCAGACATATCATTTCAAATAGTGTCCATGTCAAGAAAAAGATGAATAGTCAGGCAATTAATGAAGGTCCTAGTTACATTGCAATCATTAACTTGTTGAAATGAGCTTTTGTAATGCAACCGCTCAAAAAACCTTTATTGGGTCCCAATAGTGGTATCTCAATGGTATACAAATTTCTATGTTTGCCATTTAAATCCTTTACAACCCTGCTGAAGCCTGTTGTGTGAGGTTAATTTCTCAGTGAAATTGTTCTTGCTGTTTCTCACATGCAACATTCTACATCTTCTACCTCTATGCCTTTGCAGAGGCTGTTCCTCATTCCTGGAATGCAGTCCCCTCCCACCTTCATCTCTCAAACTCTAGTAAGCATTATCTCCTGTGTAAGGACTCTGTTCCACAGTTGTCTACAACCCTGTGAAATTAACTTGTATTTGTTTCATATGCATTTAAAAATTTAATTATATATGTTCTTGATATTTCCTTTGAAAAACTGTAAACTTCTTGACGGCAGGGAATGTTCCTTTTTTATTTTTGAATTTCTAGTACCTAATCAGCACCTGGCGTACATAGAATTTTCTTAATAAATGCTTACTGAGTGATTTTATTTGAAATAGTATTCATATTTGCATTGTAGTTATTAGTGCTAGTTAGTGATTGATACCTTAATGGTACTGTTAAAAGTATATGTGAATTTCACACTTCTGAATTTCATAATATGGACCTAATCTTAAATATCTCCACAAAATGTCAATCGTATTTGAGAAAACAGAATTGCATTTAAGCTATTGATTATCTATCTAGTCTTCATAAAAGATATGACAATAATTTCCTGATTCATTTTTCTATTCATTCTTTCCTTCTGTGGATATTATTATTCTTTGGCTTTAGCTATGATATATAACTACTATGAATATATTACATATAGAGGGCCATTAAATATGGCAGTCAACCAATATAATCATTAGCTAAACAGTCACAATCTGTTTACTTAACAAAGGGACTGTAGTGAGAGATATTCCTTAGTTTCTATTAACTGTGTCTCCATATACAAGTTGTCTCTCACAAGAAAATATAAGCCTCTTGGGAGTAGGGATTATTTTACTTTTTTTCTTTGGATCCTTAGCATCTAGCATAGTGTCTGGCAGATGGTAGGACATTATTAAACACTTTTTGATTGGTTATATGGAAAGACTCTGGCTACTTAATTCCAGTAAAAGTCATAGTAGAAAACCTAATAATTGAAATCTCTTCTCAGAGTGTAAAAAGAGTTAAATATAGCCGATCTAAATCATTGTTTTTTCCAGGAACCTATAATGACATTCAGATACACTATCTAACTCTAGCAATCACTTGATTGGTAAATCAACTGCTCCATGTTTTATTGGTAATTTTTTAGTGATTAATTGCTACTTGGAGCCATATTCAAAGTGCCTTGAAGCTAAAATATGTGAATCAGAAAATGATACATTTACTATGATTTTTATTATATTTTAGACCAGTTGTATGAAAATGGTTGAAAGTATTTTTCTTTCTAGTGATAAATATGGTGGTCAGTAGGCACATCAAAAAACTTCCTCAGGGCAGCTAGGTGGCACAGTGGATAGAGCACCGGCCCTGGATTCAGAAGAACCTGAGTTCAAATCCGGCCTCAGACACTTAACACTTACTAGCTGTGTGACCCTGGGCAAGTCACTTAACCCCAATTGCCTCACCAAAAAACCAAAACAAACAAACAAACAAAACTATCTCAAAAAAGCTTTTTTTTTTTTCCTTTAGAAAGAGCAAATTTACTGGTTAAAGAAGAAGTGGGTATCTGTTATCTATACAGTGTAAATAGATGTCCCATTTTATCAGGAAAAAAATAAGGCTCAAATGGCATCTATTAGAATTTGTCCAAAGCAGACCTAGAATCAGTCATCCATACCAAACTTAGGTTATATACTGTATGATTGAATAGAACTAAATCCAGGTTTTTTTTTAAAGCTTCTATAACGAAGGTTTTAGATGGATGGTATTTATATTCCAAGAAAACCACAAATCGATGACTTTGATTTTTCTTTAAGCCTTTTAATAAAAAAGATAGTTTTTTAAATTAAAAAGTTAATAAAAGAATCAACTAGGTTTTCCTGTTAGAGAGATGATAGTTAAGTTTGTATGAAGGGGAAACATCACTATTGTGAACCTCCTATTTTTAAAATGAAATATCACATTTCCTTTTGTCTTTAATAAAAGTCCAATAATAGTAGGAAAAAAAGTCTTCAATTCTCCCTAATACTCATTGTTATCAGGCTTTAGAATGATGAGCATTTGAAACCAATTCAGGAAGAAGATAGAAGATTTAAAATCACATTTCATACTTGTTCTAATCAAGCACAATGAAATAACCCTTTGGAAAAAAATGTAGAAACGGTAGTTCATTCAAATTTACTACTTTACAATACTGATAATAATAATGGAACTATTTTTTTAAAATCTTATGATGCCACCATCATTAGTTCCCTTCAATAACTTTTGAATCACTTTTGGAAGATGCTGCAATTTCCCATGACGCTTATTTTATTGTCCCCCTCCCCTTTCAATTTAATTTCCATCTCCCACCTTGCCAAAAAAAAAAAAAGCAAATATTCTCAGAAATCACAAGATTCAAGGGAGAATTCTTAGAGGATGGCAAAACTGCAGAAAAATAGCTTAGGAACCTAATGATAAGAGAAGATGGAGTGTGGTAGAAAGAGTAGTGGACTTGACACAAGACTACATAGTTGTCTACTGCTGCCGATTTTTAGCTCTTTGCTACTAGACATAGCATTTCACTTCTCTGGGCCTCAGTTTTCCCATCTATAAATTGAGAGTGTTGACTCAAATAATCTCCAAGTTCCCTTTCAACTTAAATATATGTGATTATGTTAACAAAAAGTCAAGGTAGCAGTAGACCAGAAAGATATACCAATATATTCATAAATTACTAGGAGAGAGAAGGAGCCTAAAAGAAATCTGAAAATAAGAACATCCTTTCCTATAATCTTCCCACCCTTGTGGTTATTACTGCTTGTGTTTTTAAGAATTTGGAATCCTCCAATCCCCATTTTAATTTTTTTTTTGGAGATTTGAGGAATAGTTAAATCAATTCACAAGGGCCTTTCCCCCAAATGTTTTATAAGCCTCTCCTACAGTGACTAATATGTTAATTGAGTGAATTCATGAATAAATTAGCAAAACATTCTTAAAGTTTAATCTATGCTAGCCCATCAGTGACCTTTTGCTTACCAAGAACAAAAGGGTTGAAGAAAAGCAATCAAGCCTCAGAACTGGATTGTTGCCAGATTCATTCTGCATTCATTCAGAAATTGCCACCACAAATTACATGGGTCAGAGAGGGAAACATAAACAACCTACTGGATATTGAGGGAGGTGGTAGTTGGGGATTTAGATCTTATTGATGCTATTCAGTAAATAAACATTTATTAAGTATTTAAGACCACTGTGCTAGGTATTAGGAGAGGTTAATAAGGTGAAATAGGACATAAGCTTTACCTGCATAGGAGGAAAAATGAAAAGATAATTATAAATCAAAGCAACATATCGCAGAAACATTAAAGAATGTTTCAGGGAATTTATAGGGGACAACTATTACTGATTGGGTGGAAAGGTGGAACAAGGAAAGAATCTTGAAGGAAATGGCATTCTAGTTGTGTTTTCAAGGACAGGTAGGAACTCAATCACTAATAAGGATGAGTCAAATCAATAATTATTTAAGTGGGGGCAGCTAGGTGACACAGTGAATAGAGCACCGGCCCTGGAGTCAGGAGGACCTGTGTTTAAACCTGATCTCAGACACTTGACACTTACTAGCTGTGTGACCCTGGGCAAGTCACTTAACCCCAATTGCCTCACAAAAAAACAACAACAAAAAAACAACAAAAACAAATAAGTATTTAAGTTCCTATGATGTATCACATGAATTATACTAAAGTGCTGGGCATAGAAAGAGAGGTAAAAATAATCTCTTCCCTGAAGGAACTCATAATCTAGTGTGGGTAACAACATGCTAACAAATATGTAAAAGTTTTATATATATAATATATATGTGTGTGTTTACATGATGTATATGTTTATATGCTATATATGAGACATACATATATTTGTCTATATGATATATAAATTTATATGAGATATATACATATATGAGATACAGATATAAAAATATATACATATACATACATACACACACATATATGCATGTAAGAGAAATTGGATACAGTCTCAGAGGGAAGGTATGAGCAGTAAGAAAACCAGGAACGACTTCTTACAGATAATTTAGCTAAGACTTGAAGGCAAGAAAGAATATTCTAAGCACAGTGTACAGCATGAGCATATTGAGGTGAAAAAATTCAGAGCATATTTGGAAGTTGAAGGTAGTCTTTTTTGGTTAGAGAAAAGGGTCCATGAAAGGAAGAAATCTGAAATAAGGCTAGAAAGGTTGAGTGGCACTAGATTGTGAAAGGCTCTGAATGACAGGCAGATGAGTTTATATTTCATCCGGGGATGGCTTAAGATCAAAGGGGCAAGGAATTTTAAAGTAAAAGCTATTGATATTTTATAGTAGCAGACCATGAGATCAACCTGAGTATGGAAGCAAGTGAAATTAGAATAGGGAAAATGGACTAAGAATCTAGAGAGAGGCCACGGGACAAGAGGTCACGGGACAAAAGGCCACGGAACAAAAGGCTGAGAGAATGGTGAACAGTAGGTTTAGTTGTGAGTGAGTGTAGAGAGCTGCTAGGCCCTGCTCCTTCAATTAAATAGTTGGGGTACTACTGGAGGATAAACCCCAAGAAGACTGGACACCTCTTTGCTTCTTCTTTACACAGAAGCCTGGAGCCCACAGGTTCAAGAACTGATTTCTCAGTCAAGGAGCTACCAAACATTTGAATTTATTATAAGAAAAATTAGCTTGATTTCATGGGTTTTTATAGTGATACTCAGCAGCATTGGAAGAATTAGATGTGGGGTCACACACTGCAAAACATTAAGGTTCATAATTCTCATTATCAGTTTCCAATCCTGAAAGTGGAAAATGCCCATGGTATCTTCTCCATAATCTTTACCCCTATACAAACAATTCTTCCACCTTTTTGTTCATGTTTATTCACTCACCAATGCCTCGTGAATTTCTCTGTGCCCTATGAAACTTTTGCTCCATTGTTAGATTCACCCAAATTCCTAACTTGGGATTCATTCTTGTTTACTACTCATATCCAATTAGTTGTCAATTAACTCCACATTTCATTACATTTTTACTTGTACTATTGCAATAATCTCCTAAACAGTCTTCCTGCCTCAGTTCTCTTCTCTCTTCAGTTAATACTCCATACAGCTGCCAAAGCAATATTCCTAAAGTGAAATATTAATCAAGTGACTCCCTTACTCAACAGAACAAAACAAAACCAACAAAACAAAACAGAACAAAATGCATTCAAGAGCTCCTATTGCCTCTAGGATCAAATGCAAATTCATCTATTTGAAAAGACCATTGCAATCTGAATCTTGCTTATCTCTTTAAGCACACTGGCATTACCCCCTTCATATTCCAGAAAAAAATTGGTCTGCTTCTTATTCTTCCTTCTTAGTAATAGTGTGCATAAAATATATTCCCTTTCCACCACCACTAATACAATCCATAGCTTTTTTTAGAGCTAACAAAATTCAAATACCTTTTTTTAATGAGGCTTTTCCTAATCCTTCCAGTTACTCCTCTTGTCACAAATTTATTTTTATACATCCATATACACACTTACATATGTATATGTCTATATGCCTGCATATATTTACATGTAGGTATATTTATATTTACTTATAAGTACACATGCTATTTACACTGACAGAGTATAAGCTCCCTGAAAGTAAGGACTTTTTGTGGTATTATCAATAATTCCTGACACAAAAGGCACTTAATAAATGCTTGTTAAGGTAATAACTCTCTTATACCACTGAATTTTTCAAGAAAGATTCTTCTCACCCTTCTTACTTTAATAGAACTCTCTCTCTCCCTCCAAGGCATATCACTCATTTCAACCCTTGCCCCTAGTGAATAATTCTACTAAAGAGGCCAAAATTAGTGGGACACATGCTTACTATTTTTGAATTCACACTATCCCTCTACCACAATTTCACAATGATTTCTTTAGAGGGGTTTTTAACCTATTTATGCCACCATTTCCATTCTTGTTATCATCCACCAGCCTCCAGATCATTCCCATGACTTTTTCAATGACTTTATTATTTGGCTCATGATTTTCCCTCTCTCTAAGCCATCTTTTGCAATCATGCTGAAGTTGGACATTCATAATGATGATGATACTTATAGCAACCTGGTCATTCTATCCTCAAGTTTTAACAGCTTCTTCCTGCTCTGCATTTCATCCCAATCCTAATATGGTGACACTTCAGCCCTTGCATTGTCCACCAGAAAGCTCCTATCCTTCTATTACTCTCACTGAGTACTCTTTAGTTCCTTGACCCATTCCTATTCTCCCAGTCTACCTCCTTCACTATGGCTTCACTTGCTCAAGTCTCAACTCCATGGTCTCTTACTAGCTATTGTATTAGAATACCTTGGCAGCTAGGTGGCACAGTGGACAGAGTGCTGGTCTGGAGACAGTCAATTTATTAAGCGCCTACTGTGTGGCATACACTGCTAGGAACTGAAGAAACAGAAAAAGGTAAAAGATAGTCACGACCCTCAATGATCTTACAATCCAGTGAGGGAGACAAGAGACAAATACATACAATAGAGCTATATAGAGAACAAAATTGGAAATAACAAGCAGAGGGAAGGCACTGGAATTAAGAGGAGTTAAAGAAACCTTCCTGTAGAAGACGGAATTTTAGCTGAGACTTAAAGGAAGCCAGGGAGGACAGGAGTCAGCATGGAGGAGGGAGAGCGTTCCAGATAAGGGGGATAGTTCAGAGTTGAGAGATGGAGTGTTGTATTTGTGGAGCAGCCAAGAGAAGTGTCACTGGATTAAAGATCACATGTTGTGGAGTAAGGTATTAGAAAAACAGAAATGTAGGAGGGAGCTAGGTTATAAAGGACTTTGAATACTAAAGAGAGAATTTTGTATTTGATGCTGAAGGCAACAGGGAGCCACTGGAGCTTACTGAGTACCAGGGTGTTAGGACTGCATGTTATGATTGTACCTGCACTTTAGGAAAACCACTTTCGTGGATGAATGGAAGATGGATTAGAGTGGGGAGAAAGTTGAGACAAGCAGACCCACCAACAGGTTATTGAATTATCCAAGCATGAGATGATGAGGGTCTGCATGAGAGAGTGGTGGCAGTATCACAGGAGAGAAAGGGGCATGTCCAGAGATATTGCATAGGTGAAATCAACAAGAGCTTGGCTATGAGGGTTAAAAGATAATGAGGAATCCAGGATGACTTACATTGTGAATATGTGTGACTGAGAGGTTGCTGTAGCCTTCTACAATAATAGGGAATGTAGGAGGGAGGGAAGATTTATGGAGAAAGATAATGAGTTCTGTTGTGGACGTATTGAGTTTAAGATGTCTACTGAACATCCAGTTCGATACATTTGAAAAACAGTTAGAGATGTGAGATTGGAGGTCAGCAGAGAGACTAGGGCAGGAAAGGTGGATTTGAGAGTTATCAGCATAGAGATAGTAATTAAATCCATGGGAGCTGATGAGATCATCAAGTGAAGTAGCATAGAGGGAGAAGAGGGCATGACCTGGAGGAGAATCCAGAAAACGAGACAGAGAAGGAGTGGTCAGATGGGATGGAGGAGAATTAGGAAAGAATAGTGTCCCAATAACCTAAAGAGAAGAGAGTATCCAGGAAAAGAGAGTGAACAAAAGTATCAACAGCTGCAGAAGTCAAGGAGAGTGAGAAAAGTCCATTGGATTTGGCAACTCAGAGATTTATTTAGTAACTTGGAGAAAGAAGTTTCAGTGTAATGACCATAAGGGAAAGAAAGCAGTGATCCAGGGGTCTGTAGAAAATAGGTTTCAGTATTTTGACTTGGTGGAGAAAATGAATTGTATTAATCTTAAAGGAAGACAGGTTATTGAGTGACAGAGAAAGGGGAAGAACCTGAAAATGGGAAAAGAGCAGAGAGTATTATCACTCCTCTGCCTCTACCAGTGAGCTAAGAAGGAGTGAAAATACAGCAAGTACTGGAAAGGGTTGTCTGAGAGTCTGTGTTATCAGGTGGAAGTCAGGTTTCAGTAAGAGCTAGTAGATGGAAGGAGTGGAATAAGAAAATATTTAAGAGGAAGGAAAGTTTGTCACCTATGTAATAGATATTCTAGGGGGCATAATGAAAGGGATGGATGGAAGATTGAAACTCTGAGGTGCCAGGGTTGAGGCAAATGGGAATGAGCAGTTGGGTGATAGGGGGTGTAGCTTGGATTTTGGATGATGACCTACAGGAGTTCAGGGTCACTGGGATGTGAAGGATATGACCAGGTATAAGACCATTCATCATTGAGTGGAGAGTGACAGTCCTTTATCCTTAAAGAACATATGCAGCAGGAGATGAGAGGCCTGAAGTCAAAGTGAGAGTTGCTCTTCTTTGCATAGAACTTCTTCACTTCGCATTTGGGAGATTGGACTGGCAACAGGCAATGGAAATTACTTTGTGCTGGCAGAGATGGAAGTGGTTGGTTTGGAGCAGACATAAGATGGCTGATCTGTCCCCTAGAGATCTTTCCTCAGGGACATGCTGCCCCCAGCAGGAGATAGAAAGGACAAGACTCTAGGTGTTAGTATGCATGTATTTTGGGTCAAGAAGACTAAAGTTCAAATCTGGCTCCAGATACTTAGTAGCTGTATAACCACTGGCATATCACTGAAACTCTGATTGCCTCAGTTTCCTCAAGTGTAAAATAGGAACAATAAAAGTTTCCCCCTCCCAAGGTTGTTGTGATGATCAAAAGGGATAACTTTCTGTAAAGGGCTTAGGATAGTAACTGACACATAGTAGGTGCTTAATAAATTCTGGTTTCCTTCCTTCCCTTACTCACCTTTCACAGCTCTTGAACAAGGGTTAGCCTCTTGTTCCCCTCATCTAATTTTTCTAGTAGTACTCCAATGCTACTGAGCATTACTAGAAAAATAAACCCACCATGAAATCAAGCTGATTTCACTTGTGACAAATTCATGATCTATGAACTAATTTGGTCTATCTTTGTTCTACTACTTCATTCTTATTGACTACTTATCTCGTTCCTTACAATTACTGTAACAAATCTTTTTGGCAAGGAAACAATAGTTATGTATGTATGTATATATGTGTGAATATATACACATACATGAATATATAAACATAGAAAAATATATACATGAACATATACACACATACATAAGAAGATGTGTCAGAAAGTACTACTATTTTCTTCCAGTACTTTAGGCTGACAGACTCACTGCTGGTAGAAACTTTTGGGACTACATTTCCCAGAAGGCTGTGCATAAGACCACAATGTGGTGGTCACACATTCTGATTGGATGATGAGGCTTTGCTGTGAATTCATTTTAAGAAATGCTACTTTAAACAAGAGAAGTGTAGCAGCCAAAGTACAGGACACCTTGAAGACAGGAGCAGAGAAACCCATAGTATATATGGACCTTGGCATGACTTTCTTAAAATCCAACACTGCTTCTGGATCACGATAATGTATATGGTGCCATGGCTTCTGTATGTTGCACCTTTGTAAACTATCAGACTAAATTGCTGAAGAGAGCTGAATAAGCAGCACAATATCAGACTGGAAGCTACAGAGCCAATGCTGACAGTTTGACCTCTGTCCTCCTACTACTCCCTTGAGGATGAAGGTTGGATTAAATGGAGAGTTGACTTTTAAAAGTATAGGAGATGGTAGTCATACAGCTTTAGATATTGAGAAAACCTGATAAATTCTACCTATTTTGCTTTCTTTAAATACTATGTGGCATAGAAGTTCATTAGTGGGGTATGTGAGTTGTGAGTTTGAATAATTGTTAAACTAAAGAGTGAAAAATGTCACATTGTGAGATTGAGGTGGGGAACCACTGGCCTTGCCACACATATGGTCATTATGACAAGACGTGATAGAATGTTAAATCAGCAGTATAGAAAAGTTCTATGATTTAAAACAAGAGGGTGGCAATTGTAATCTGAAGTGGCTTGGTGTTTGCCATTAATTAGGGAAATGCTGAAGTTAGGGCAGAGATAATCTTTCTTTGGGGGCTATTCATTTTACTAATGATTACTTTTTAAAAAACAATTTAAAATATTTAATAATTATGCAATTCATTTCAACAAGCATTAATTATCTGTTATGTCAGTCAGTTAATAAGCATTTATTAAGTGCTTGCTTCATTGCAGATACAGTGATGAGCACTGGGGTACTAAGAAAGGCAAAAATGTGATCCCTGTCCTCAAGGATTATCATATTCTATGTATTGGACACAGTCTTAGAAGCTGAGGTTACACAACAATAAAACATTTCCTACTTTTATGGAGCTTACATTCCACATTCTACAAATTGATTAATCATCACAATAAGATGGAAAGACCTGATTTTATACACTGGAAAATATAGAGAAGTATTAAGGCTACACTCTAAATTATCATGAAAATACAGGATTTAATGACTAGTTAGTAATTGCTCGTCTACACTCCTGCAGAGGAAAAAAAAATGGCTAGCAGAATTAGAATCTAACCTTTAACATGATGACAATTCTACCTCATCCTTTAGAAGATGGAAAAAATGTATCATACCTGTAGGTCTCTGTAAATTTTTCTGTACCAAAATCCTTCTTAAAGTACCATCCATTGCTGCTTCTTCAATATGAGAGTGGTCCCCAACAACAGTCCAGTACATCATCCTAAAGACAGGAAAGAAAAGAGGTGAGCCCTCTGTGGTTCTGTGTGGTGTTAATGTTGCTTGTAAATGACATTTCTCAGTGGACTAAATGGTGTCTCATGATTTGATGTCCAATAATCAATTGGGAAAATTACTTTACAAGCCTGGATTGAAAATATTTCTGCCTTTCAGGGCATCTATCTTCATGTAATGATTTCTTATCATGAACTCATTCTGTCTACACCCCCTTAGAATATTTGGCCTATTTTGAAGTGTATATCAAAGTGATTTATTATTTCCAGAAAGGGAATTAATTATTTTTTCCAACAGAAGTGATTTCTTCTTGTAAGAGGAAAGGTGCTATATAAATCAAATAAATAAATAAATAAATATCAAGGGTTGACTCAATTATTCAGAGTCTGACGATACAATTTGTGGCTTACAAAGAATCTTTATTACCCTTCCTAACACCTCCCCTTTGGGTCATTGAGCTAAATATTTACATTTCTACCTGAAGGATAGGATTGAAAAACAGGACACTTAAGCCAATCAATTAAAATCTTTATTAGAATCTCATGTAAAATATTTAGTAAGGATAAAGTTGAAACAATCAAAATAAGATTTGGGAATTATCATTGATCTTTGTTCATCTATGCTGTGTTCATCATTCATTATCAGAAGCATCAAAGTCATAAACCTACTGAAATGGAAGTTAACATCCCTAAAACTCAATTACATATTAATATTGTTTACTTAGCATATCTATTTCATTGTTTTGTTTTAGAAAATAAAATCATTGTAAGCCCCAATTGTAGATATCATTGAGAAATCTGTTATATTTTGAGGTACAAATTAATGTAACAATGATTCACAAATAGCAAAAGATAACTGTCTCAGAAATTTGAAAAATTTTAAAAAATATGCTTCTTCCATTTTTCTAAAATAAGGGACTTTTTAGAATAAATCTAAAAAACATTTATTTTAAGTGGTAGTCAAAAAATTTAAATAATAAGTTATTTGACTTACCCTCTTTTTGGATTAACAGCAATGGCATAGGGTTCTCCAGCCATATTTGTAAGGAGCCGGGTACAGTTGGGACCATTCAGTTGCCCCACATTTATTGAGTATCTTAAACTTGTCCAGTGAGTGGTGTAATAACTAAACCAATGCATTCTAGAATGATCTGTCCAGTAAATATTGCCAGCAATCCAATCAACAGCTATATCCCTGGGTCTTTTGAATTCAGGACACTGGAAAGACAACAGTTTGAGAAAATAAAAATTAGACAAATAGAGTTGCCAATTCAACTGCCTGCATTCAACTTCAAATACTTAATTGTGTTGGGTAACTGGCATAAATTAACCTAAAGAGATGGGCAGCCAGGTAGCACAGTGGATAGAGCACTGGCCCTGAAGTTGGGAGGACCTGATTTAAAATCTGACCTCATATATTTACTAGCTGTGTTACCATGGGCAAATCACTTACCCCCAAATGCCTTAAATATCCAGGGCCATCTCCATTCGTACTGATATATATCTTGAAACTGGACCCAGATGGCTCTGGAGGAGAACGTGATGTTGGTGACTTTGCACAGCCCTCCCACACTTAAATTCAATTCACTGCAAGTCATGACATCACCTGGATGTCATGGTCCTCTTTGAGAATGAAAGACAAAACGACAACCACCTAAAAAGAAGTAGCCTCTCCAAAATTTACAATCTAACCAATACTATGAATTTGGCAAACTTTTTTTTAAAGTTTAGTCTCTTTCCATTGACTCTCTTGCTTCCTTTACCCTATCCAGTTCCTAGAGTTTATCTTTTATTATTTTTCTCTGTCATAAAGAAGGGCTTTAAAAAAAAACACAACTAAATACCTGTAGAGAGAAATAAGAAGGGGGTATGTGTGTTATCTTTAATGATTACTTTATAGCCTTGGAATATTGTTTAATATTGTTTTGAATTCTTGTGGGTGAGGCAAATAATGAAAATAAAAGAGACAGTGGGGGGGGGGAGAGAAGAAACAAAAGGAAGAAAGTTAAGACTCTGTAGATTCCACATAAGGAATTTTCTAGTTTTTCACCAATCTATCAAAAAGGTCAACCTGGTTATACCAAAGTATATATGTATATGTAGATAGGTAGAACTATATATACACACATAAATACATAGAATATATGCATACTTATATATCTAAAACAATAAAGAATTATGGAAGACTAGAAAAGAGCGCTTGTTTGAAAGAAGTCACACATAAACAAATAAATACTTGTTATGAGAAAAGTCTAGTGCATCTCTTTCTGGTATGCATAGATGGCTAATTTTCTTTTAGGGAAATCAAACATTCTGACTCCAGTTGCATACACAGCAGAGCTTTACTTAGGGCAGGGTTACTGGGGTTTTTCCCAGGTAGTCCACATTGGGGGGGGGGAAGGGAGGAGGGGGAAGTTTTCTTCTTCTTGGAGGTTGTCTGGAGACAGCCATCCTCACACTGCAAGATCTTCTACCAGATAGTGCCATGTAGCATGATCTTGTTTCCTGAAAAGCCCCATTCCTGGAGGACTGTTACTATGGTGCCCGTCTCCTAGAGGTCTGATTTTATGTTCCCTAACCTTTATGTGAGCATGATTGGGTCTTAGGGTTAGGGGTATCCTCCTCTCCCATTGCAACCTGTGTGTGTGTGTATCTTTTGTACCTGTATTGCCATTCTCCTTCTCCTTCTCATTGGTGAAAGATTGTCTAATTATGGCTCTAACATTCAACTTTCCAGGGAACTGAAGATAAAGGAAGGCTTAGGACTTAATGAGGGGGAAATGAATTACATATTATGAGAAATTTGGGATAACTGAATGGTTATTAGTAATTGACTTAATTACATAAAAAAAAGCAAATAAAAAAAAAGGAACTATGGAAAAACTTTCCTGTAAAACAGAGAAAGCCAGATTGCAAATTGGGAATTCCAGAAGTTTCCTATTACTCAATATCATTTAAGATATGTATCAGTTCCTGGGAAACGTCTATTAAAGGAAATGTGGGCTAAGTGAAGCATATCTCAGCAGTCAGATTCACCAGGATGTATATACCAGCCTTTTCAATGATTTGAAAAACATCCTATAATTTTTATGGTATCTTGTTTTCCTCTAGTCTAAATATGTGTGCTATTCATCTATCTAGCATCATTTCAGGGTTAACTAAAAGATGAATGTTGAGAACTCTGTAATACAAAGTGCTCTAGAAATGTCAAATAAATAATGATCAAAGATGGGAAGTACATAGGGATTTAACCCAACCAAACCACAAAATCATTTGCAACTGCTTTGGTATCCCTCAAATTAACTGATATTTTTTTTTCTTAGGTTGACAGAATTTATGTAACATTTACAAATAAATAAATCACCAAGGAGCTGAATGCATGCCAATGTGAATCATAAATTTATATATGTTAGATAAAACTTTCTTTTTTGCTGTTGAGGTCCTGTTTGTCATTTTCTTAGACTGACAAAGCAAAATTTTAGCATTCTAAAACTGTGGCATATCATCTATGTAGACAATTATGTATACTTATTTACATACCATGTTCTATTGTTACGGTAAACATATGGAATAGATATTTAACATTTATTTTACCTTTTCTATATGCAATATATTCATTTTGTCCAATTTAAATTGACAATGACCTAAAGAAATGCATATAACATATTTACAAAGAAATTTGGCAGCCTGACAATGAAGCAACTTGATTCCTACAGATTGAAGCATATGGTCACCTTTAAGATTCTTTAAAGGGCACTAGGGACTCAGGCTGTAACACACTGGATTCTCGAAGGAAGGACAACTTTCTGGGCTCACATCCAGGTTGGATCGTATTGGATTAAGGGACATGAAACTTTGCCTTTTTAAAAATAAGCATAGGAGACAGTTAATAATGTAGTAGCTCTTTTTCTACAGTGTGAGTTCCTGAGGCAGAGAGATGCTAATGATGTACAGAGACAACCAAAGAAACACAGGAAATAGGGGCCAAGTCATGAACTAATCTTGTCTAGAGCTGTGGATATGACAGTGACATTACATATCAGCAGCTTTCTGATAAAATGGCTAAAAATCTTTTTTTTAAAGTTTAAACAATTTAAGAATTTTGGATTGTTTACTAAAAGCCACAATATAAGTCAATATAAGTCATAAATATAAGATCTGGTCACTGACCTTGGAGACCTTATGATCAATTAATGCATAAAACATACATTTTTCTCTTGTGTTTAAGATTTATATCAACAAAAAAACTCAGCTTTTCATAGACTGATATTGGGCGTGGCATGACGTAAAATGTAAAATAAAGATTTCTGAGTTGGATGTCTTACCTACAAGGGGGCTGCAAGGAGTGGAGGAATTTTGAGAATGGAATTCATAGATAGAAGTTTAGGAAGTAAATATACTGGAGAAAAGAGAAAGAAAGAAATACAAACAGAAGGAAACTAAGTTCCTTCATTCCAGGTGAGAGAAATGGAGAGGGAAAAGGGAAAACAAAATGAGAAAATCTAAGTGACTTGCCTGATATAGTTAAATAAATGAGTGAATAGCGTTGAACACAAAATTCTTGCCTCCTTAGCTAATGCAGGAAGCTGACAGGCCACTGAAATATGTGTTCTAATGAAATTTGAAATTTGTCATTTTTAAGAGACATTGTAAACTGGTGCTTACCCTGACTGCAGAAATGACTGCTCGTGTTTTTGCACAATGTAAAAGACACACTTTGACTACTTCCTTCCAGACAGATGATTTCTCCCCTAATAACTTATCTGAATGTGCAGCCAAACTTTGGGGGCCTGAGGCATCCTTCTACATTATAGTAGTTGAAAAATATTAGTCAAATGAATGAAACCCTTATGTATTAGAGGGGGGGAAAACCTGATGGAATGATCACAACCAAATTAGAGGTTACTACTTCAAATTCCACATCTTTCAGAGCTATGGATTGTAATGTACCTGAAGCAATTTCATGGTTTCAGGAAAATCAACAAATAAGTCACTAGAGACATTTGTTTTAAATCAAGGAGAAGGAAAGTATAAAAGAAGGGCTGAGAATTTTAAGGCTAGGAAATACTTGAATTTTTTTTTATTCAAATCCTTACAGTTGACAATATCTTTTTTTTTTTTTTTTTTTTTTTTTTTTTGCGGGGCAATGGGGGTTAAGTGACTTGCCCAGGGTCACACAGCTAGTAAGTGTCAAGTGTCTGAGGCCGGATTTGAACTCAGGTCCTCCTGAATCCAGGGCTGGTGCTCTATCCACTGAGCCACCTAGCTGCCCCGACAATATCTTTTAAGAGAATAAATCTAGTAAGAAGATGAATAATCTGAGATCCAGAACTTTGTACCTGGCAGAATATTTGCATGTGTATAAATATTTATGCTCATTTGGATGATGAGGATGAGGATGGTGGTGATGTGAGAAGCACTGTGGTCAAATGTTGGGGCTGCTAGCCGTAGAGTCAGTAAGATTTTCAAATTGTGTATCTGGCATATTTGAGTAGTTAGGTGGTACAGTGGTTAGAGTGCTAGGTCTGGAATCAGGAAGACCTGAGTTCAAAGACACTTAGTAGCTGTGTGATCCTGGGCAAGTCATTTTCCTCTGTTTGCCTCAGCTTCTTCATC
Source organism: Dromiciops gliroides (assembly GCF_019393635.1). Classification (NCBI taxonomy): domain Eukaryota; kingdom Metazoa; phylum Chordata; class Mammalia; order Microbiotheria; family Microbiotheriidae; genus Dromiciops; species Dromiciops gliroides. The sequence goes on along the minus strand of NC_057863.1, from coordinate 371,291,555 downwards.
TGTAAGATGGGGTTTATAATAGAACATTCCACCAAGGGCTGTTGTGTGGGTCAAAGGAGATAATAATTATGAAATATTTAGCACAGTGACTGGCACATAATAAACACTATACAGATACTAGTTATTATCATCATCATTATTATAATTAACACTGAGGAATGATAGGATCATAAATTTATAGTTAGAAGGAAATGAACAGGCCAGTCAGTACAATCCTTTCATTTTACAGATGTGGAAACTGAGGCTAGATTTGAATTCAATTTTGATTTCTCTGTTTTAACCTCTAAGTGCCTCTGGGCAATTCTCCAAAGCTGTAAATGAGAAAGCAGTCTTTAAGATGTTTATCAGGGCTTTCATTGATAAAATCTTCATTGATAATGACAGGTCACATTTTTATACTGCTTTAAAATTCACATAATTCTTTTCTCATAACAACGCAGTGAATCTGATCACTTTGGCATTATATTATTCCTATAATTCCTGAGTAGAAAGCAAATGGTATTCTACCTTGCATATATAATTAAAATAAATGGTTTAAAAGTCTCCACTGAGAAAAGAAATTTGAACGGGCTATATATAATTGGTAAGTCCACAAAATAAAGGTCAACTGAAATTCTTTTAGATTCAGAAGAGAACTGAAATCATTTGTAATTGTTGTTCAGTTGTGCCTGACTGTGACTCCATTTGGAGTTTTCTTGGCAAAAATACTGGAGTGGTTTGCCATTTCCTTTTTCAGTTTATTTTACAGATGAGGAAATTGAGACAAATAAGATTAAGTGACATGCCCAGTGTCACATAGCTAGTAAGTATCTGAGGCCATATTTAGACTCAAGTCTTCCTGACTCCAGGTTTGGCACTCTATTCACTTTGCTACCTATTTGTAATGCATAACTCTTTAATCTTATTAAATTCTATGACTACCAGTTTTTAAAAGAGAGCTTTAATACTTTAAAGAAAGTTTAAAGAATACAATTTTGTCATAGTGATTTACAAAGCACATTTTAACAGAAACAATCATAAAAATATTCTCAAGAAAAGATTTTTTCATATACAACCAATGGAAAGATAAACTCATCTGCATTATGGACATGTTTACCTGTCATAAATGCTCAATTCAAGTGAAAAAGTTACTAGAAAATATGCAGTGTCGACTCTCAGAAAAAACTGTGAATATGGCAAAAATGTGTCTCTCAACAACAGTGTATTCCTTCAGAAATAGGAGGTAGCATGTTCCAGGCAAGTGAACCACTACCACCTAGACTACCATTTCTCTTCAGTCCCTAATGGAGACAGCCCAGGACTGTAAGACCAAGACGCTTGAGAGAAGCCAAATCTCCTTCCAGACCATCCCCCCACAACCATCACTGAGGGAAGAGATCATTGTGGAGAGTGGTGCTAACTTTTCTTATCACCACCATCAACAAAATGCTGATCAACTGCCACCAAAAATCAGATAGTTACAAGAACCTGGAAGTAGAGTGAATTCCCACCCCCAGACAACTATTCTGGCTTCCAGGCTAGCCCTCAGAGCTATCATCCCGAGAAGCAACTTCTTTGGAGAAAGGGCCAGTCATCCTCACCAACTACCAAGTAACTACCTCATAGAGGACAGGTAAATCAGCCTAGCTGAAGTAGCAAGGCACCTGAGGGAGAGACAGGAGGCAGCATGTGTCAGGCAAGTCAAAATACTACCACCACTTTGACTACTATCTGTCTTTAGACCCTTATGAGACAGTTTGGGAACCTGAAGCCATGAGCCATTAGAATAGCAATGCTTCTAGCCCAGTGTCTTCAGCCATAATCCTGGGAAACAATGCTAGCAAAGATGCAGCCTGGCAATTGCTCCTGCAGGTGCTACAGCCACAGCTACTGAAGGTCCAAAAAGGAAAAACTTGCCACCAAAGACCTTGGCACTAGCAAATTGTTTAATGTCAGAAACTGATAGGATTTTATCAATGGCAATGACCTTGAAAAAGAGCATTACCATCTGACTTGCTGCTGTACCTGAAGGACCATGGGAACTTTTATTCTTTCAGCTGAAATCTTCATCTGTCAATATTGTCTCCCACCTTACTTTGTGAGCAACTTGAGAGGAAGGGCTGTCTTGTTTTTCTATTTGTAAGTACTTACTAAAATGCTTTATTCATTCATTTATTCATTCTTTGTCTGTGCTACTTTTTCTCTCAATGATGTCTCCTTACCCAATCTTAAATGTCCAGTGCTCTTTTTACAGTTGCATAAATATCTATTCTCAGATCCTTTGTTCACATGAAGGCTTAAATGTCTGATAACAGTTTAATATGTTTTCCTGCCCAGAGGTATCTCACACATTTAAAGAGATCAAAGCTTTACACTAAAGATGCCAGAGGGAAAATGAAGCATACAGATAGGTACCTACACTGCCTACCTTTTAACATGGTCATGATAGAAATGGAAGGACTGCTTTCTTAACTAAGGAAAATGGTTTAGACCTGCAAGAAGCTGAAGAACACACTCCTTTGGTATCTGATTTATTTGTGGAATAAGAAAAATGGAGAGGGCCTCACAAGATCATTTTGTCAAATATTCATATCAAGAATTATAACTAATATTGATATATTAACTTATAATTTACAAAGTTACTCATAGAAATCATCTTATTTGAGCTATATTGTATGTGTGCCTGTTTTACAGAAAATGTAACTGATGATCATAAAGGTTAAATGACTTAGTTATAGTAACAAAGTTAGTAAGATTCATAGTGGGGAACTAAACCAAGGTCTCCCTGATTCCAAGTAGAGCATTCAGTTAAAATATCATGTGCTTCTTTCCAGTAGATGAATATTTGGAATATTCAGTCCACATAGCTACCAATCAGGAATTTTTTTTTTAAGTGAGGCAATTGGGGTTAAGTGACTTGCCCAGGGTCACACAGCTAGTAAGTGTTAAGTGACTAAGGCCGGATTTGAACTCAGGTACTCCTGACTCCAGGGCCAGTGCTCTATCCACTGCACCACCTAGCTGCCCCCCAATCAGGAATTTTTAACCTGGGGTCTATGAACTTATTTTGTACTTTTTGTCTTTTAAAAATATTTTGATATTTGCATTTTAATATAATCAGTTTTCTTTATAAGCCTACATATTTTATTTTATGTATTTAAATATTTTAAAACAGTACAATTTATATTATGGATATATTTAAAACATTATTCAAAAGAAGGGCCACATAGCTTTCACTAGACTATGAAGGGGTCTAAGGCACAAAAAAAAGGATTGGAGGGCATGAAGTATGATATTCCAGAGGGCAAAGGAACTGGGATTACAGCCAAGAATCACCTACCCAGCAAAACTGTGTATAATCTTTCAGGGAGAAAAATGGGAATTCAGTGAAAGATAGGACTTTCAGGCATTCATGATGAAAAGACCTGAAATGAATAGAAAATTTGACTTTCAAATACAAGACCCTAGAGAAGCATAAAAAAGTAAACAGGAAAAAGAAATCATGAAGGATATTAAAAGGTTAAACTGTTTACATTCCTACATGCTAAGATGATACTTCTAACTCATAAGAACTTTCTCATTATTAGTGCAGCTGAATGGAGTATACTTAGAGGGAACAGGTGTGAGTTGAATATGAAGGGTTTATATCTTTAAAGCATTTTTTGTTGGTGGTTATTTTTTGGGGGGGCAGTGAGGGTTGGGTAACTTGCTCAGGGTCGAGTGAGTGCCAGGTGTCTGAGGCTAGATTTGGGCTCAGGTCCTCCTGGGGCCAGGGCTGGTGCTTTGTCCGCTGTGCCACCTAACTGCCTCATGTTAATATCTTTTAAAAAATAAAATTAAGGGAGGAGAGGAATGCACTAGGAGAAAGGAAAAGGGAGAAGTAGAATGGGGTAAAGCATCTTACATAAAAGAAGCAAGAAAAAAGCATATGGAGTGGAGGGAAAGATGGGGGAGGTGCAGGGGAGTGAGTGTTTCTGACATCAGAATTAGCTCAAAGAGGGAATAAAATATACACTCAATTGGGTATAGTAATATATATTGTTCTTTGGGAAAGTGGGAATGGAAGTGCTTAAGGCAGGGTGAAAGAAGGTAGGGTAGTTAGGGGGACAGGGCAGTCAGAAGCAAAACACTTTTGAAGAGGGATAGGGTGGAAGATCAAAAATAGAGTAAATATCAAGGGGAAGGAATATGTGAAAGGTTAGCAATAGTAAGTGTGAAAACAAATTTGAAGGAAATCTGTCTGATAGACCTCAGTTCTCAAACACATAGAGAACTGTGCCAAATTTGTTAAAATGGGAGCCATTCCCCAATTGATAGATGAATAAAAGCCACCTATAGACATATGAACTATGGCCAAAGGGCTATAAAACCACACAGATTTGAAACTGGGATGATGCTCATCAATTGGGGAATGGCTGAACAAATTGTGGGATGAGATTAGGATGGAATGCTATTGTGTTGTGAGAAATGATGAGAAGGATGCAATCAGAAGGACTTATGAAAAATTCAATCCATCTACAGAGAAAGAACTGATGGTATCTGAATATGTTTTTTATGACTGCACATATATAACATGTTGAATTGCTTAAGTTCTTAAGGGGGGTGGGGAGGCAGAGAGGAAGAGAATTTGGAAAACAAAGTTTTAACAATTGATGTGATAATTTGTTTATACATGTAACGAGGAAAATTCTACATAAACAAATAAATGATTTTTTAAAAGTCTGAATAAGTTATTCTAATTATGTCAATTAAAAAGTAAATCACACAAATCCCCTTAAAGCCATCTTTACTTAATAAATACTTATTACTTTTTATTTTCTCTGTGGGGCAATGGGGGTTAAGTGACTTGCCCAGGGTCACACAGTTAGTAAGTGTCAAGTGTCTGAGGCCGGATTTGAATTCAGGTCCTCCTGAATCCAGGGCTGGTACTTTGTTTTTTTTTGCAGGGCAATGAGGGGTAAGTGATTTGCCCAAGGTCACACAGCTAGAAGATACAATTTCAATGATGCAGCTAAATCCACGGATATGTCTATCCATTTAGTTAAAACATATCAACAATCTGTGTAGAAAAGATAAGAAAAGTTGTAGCACTGTACTTAAAAATATGGAAATTGAGGACTGAGAAAGTAATGAGTTATTATTTGGACAACTAGGGTGGTTTTATGTACATTAGTCAGACATCTTATAGTATGTACTGGTGTCAAATCAGCAAATAGTACTTTGGTATCTTATCACCTAAAACTTGTCATTCTAATTCTAGATTGCTTTAATGTGTTTAGCTAACACAGCCTGTAGTGTTTTAATGATATAATGCATGGGGACCATATTACACATGGTACTAAAAGAAAAATAAAAACAATAGAGCTGGATTCCTTTCTATGCACCAGAATATAATGACAACAACTATGTGGGGGGAGGGAGGGAAATGCTCCATTAACTGTTAGCATTATGGCAAGTGGAATGAATTCTTCCACTTCACATAAATTCTCAGAACACAGGTTTTAAAACCATCTATCTCTCCCATGTATGAGCTGAAAAATCATAATCATCCTCATTTAGATCCAAGTATGATAAACCCCATTTTATATAATAAATGTGTTCCAAAAGGGTTATATGTAAGATAGTTTTAATGATGGACAAATGGACTAACTTCTCAGAGTCTCTGTTTTGTCTTCTATAAAATAAAGATAAATATATTTGTATGACCTATCATATAGGTCCAACCTTAAGTATCATAAAACTGCTTATTATTATTGACAGCATGTCCCAACATTAAAGTTTTGAACGGATCCATTTTTCTCACCTCCAGAATGATATGTAAAAATGAATGATCTGTAAAATACAATTTAAAGGAATCGCTTTTTTTTTTTGTTTAAGAGATCTGATATTAATAAAAGAGAGAACTGAGATGGTAATTTCCTTTAACTATATGGTATGATTTCCATTAATTATTTGATTTATTCATCCTTTTATTACAAGATAACTTTTGCCAGGAAGTTTCCCTCAAGAATGCTCATGGGCAGTATAATCTGGTTATGAAGAAGTGAAGCTTAAATGAAATTCAAAATTCTTGAAAGATACTGATAAAGGGAGTATGTGTGTGTGTGTGTGTGTGTGTGTGTATGTATGTATGTATTTGTGAAAGAGAGATATAGAGACATTAACAGAGAGGCAGGCAGGTAACCAGAGAGATGTCAAAATTCTTAGTTCAGTGACCTAGGATATAAAGTTTTCTGGGGAGGAAACAATAAGAGGCTGATTGGTCAAGGTCTTCCAAACCCAACATGAGTAATAGCTGTGCACCAGAGAATGGACATTTTGATCCATTTATAGGGGTAACAGACTATCTTTTGATATGCCAATTGGCTCTGACCCATTGGGGTAGGATGGGGCTTGAGAGAAGTATAACTATGCACAAAATTGCATCTGGAAAGGCATGGTCAGTAAAAGTTTTGAAGGTCCTCCACACTAGGCAACAGGACACTATTGAAAGGTTTTGAGCAGAAGAATGACATGATCAGATCTGCTGCATATAAAGAACATTGAGCTGCAGGGTGAAGAGAGAACTGGAAAGAAGAAAAAAATGGAGGTGGGAAAACTAGTTAGGAAGCTATTGAAGTATTCTAGGTAGGTAGTAATGAGAATTTCTATTGATATTGGGAAGGAACAGAGGATAAAAAAGGAAACAGAAAATGGTGGATGGATTTGAGAAGTCGGCTGGAAATGAAATTGGCAGACTTTAGAAACCGAATGAATGTGGGAAGAAGAGAAGTAAGAGATAAAATAACACTGAGATTTCAAGTATGTCTGATAGATGAGTGGGGTGCCATTAACAGAAATTAATCAGGAGTTAGTTTTAGAAGAAAGACAGTAATTTACAGTTTTATACATTTGGGGTACCACTGGAACATTCCAGGCAATAAAGTCCAATGAGCACATACAGTTTTATCATCTGTTGTTCTTATGTATACCTCCTGGTCAGAACTGGGACTATCTCCTTCATGTGTAGTCAGGTAAACAGCTGGTCTTACATTTACTTTGAATCAACATTTGCCACATGTTTTCTTTGATTATTCATCTGAGTTCACTTTAGGTACTGACACAAACTATGAAAATCTGGGTTTCTTCAGAAACAATGCAGCCAAAATTAGAAGGGAAGCAGAGAGCTGAGAAATAATTTTTACAGCCAGTGTTTCTGATAAAGGCCTTATTTCTAAAATATATAGGGAACTAAATCAAATTTATAAGAATGCAAGTCATTCCCCAATTGAGAAATGGTCAAAGAATATGAACAGGCAGTTTTCTGGTGAAGAAATCAAAGCTATCTATTGTCATATGAAAAATGTTCTAAATCACTATTTTTTTTAGTGAGGCAATTGGGGTTAAGTGACTTGCCCAGGGTCACACAGCTAGTAAGTGTTAAGTGTCTGAGGCCAGATTTGAACTCAGGTACTCCTGAATCCAGGGCCAGTGCTCTATCCACTGCGCCACCTAGCTGCCCCCTCTAAATCACTATTGATTAGAGAAATGCAAATTAGAACAACTCTGAGGTACCACCTCACACCTGTCAGATTGGCTAATATGACAAAAAAAAGAAAATAATAAATGTTGGAGAAGCTGAGGAAAAATTGGAACACTAATGTATTGTTGGTGGAGTTGTGAACTGATCCAACCATTCTGGAGAACAATTTGGAACTGTGCCCAAAGGGCTATGGGACTGTGCATACCCTTTGAACCAGTAATATCACTACTAGGTCTGTATTCCAAAGAGATCATAAAAAAGGGGAAAGGATCTACATGTATGAAAATAGCAGCTCTCTTTGTTGTAGCAAAGAATTGGAAATCGAGGGAATGCCCATCAATTGGGAAATGGCTTAAGAAGTTGTGGTATATGAATATAATGGAATACTATTGTGCTGTAAGAAATGATGAGCAGGCAGATTTCAGAAAAACCTGGAAAGACTGATGCTGAATGAAGTGAGCATAAGCAGGAAAACATTGTACACAGTAACAGCAACACTGTAGGATGATCAACTTAGCTCTTCTCAGCAGTGCAATGATCCAAGACAATTCCAAAGAACTCCTGATAGAAAATGTTCTCCACTTCCAGAAAAAAAGAACTGTAGATTCTGAATGCAGATTGAACCACACTTTTTCTACTTTTGTTTTTTCTTTTTTTGAAGTTTTTCTCTTGTGTTCTAATTCTTCTTTCACAACATGACTAACGCAGAAATATGTTTGATGTGATTGTACGTATATAACCTATATCAGATTGCTTTCTGTCTTAGGGAGGGGGGATGGAAGCGAGGGAGGAAGAAAAATTTGGAACTCAAAATCTTATTAAAAAACAAATGTTGAAAACTATCTTTACATGTAACTGGAAAATATTAACATACTTTTATGATAAAAAATCTGGATTTCTTAACCTAGGGTCAGTGAAATTGTTTAAGAAAAATATTTTGATACCTATATTTCAATATAATTGGTTTCTTTATAATCCTATAATTTTTTTTTTAGTGAGGCAATTGGGGTTAAGTGACTTGCCCAGGGTCACACAGCTACTAAGTGTTAAGTGTCTGAGGCCGGATTTGAACTCTGGTACTCCTGACTCCAGGGCCAGTGCTCTATCCACATATTTTATTATTTTAAAAATTATTTGGAGGATTCTATCCATGGACTTTACTACATTGCCACAAGGATCCCTAACACAAAAATATTATAATACCCCCTGATCTAAATGTCTGTTTTCAGGTATTTAATAGTCTTTTTGTCTTTGTTTTTCATACATGTAAAGCTCCACTTTAACTTGGATGACTAGTTCATTATTGAATGTGTCTGGGTGGGTTGTTCACCAGTCAGTATTCCTATTTCAGAGGAAAGTGAGCATGTCAGTATCAATATCATTTCCGAACCTGTTCTTTTAAGAAACAAGAAGGAATGTGGCAGGTGAGCATTGGACAGGGATATGACACTAGAGCATACATTGAATTAATGGGACAGACGTTTTGTCATGTATGCGACCACTCAGAGTTTTACCTATTATGTTTTTGCTTCTGCTTATCTTAGTATTTTGTATTTGTCCTTCTCCCTAATGTTGATGTCTCCTTCCTGTTATCAACTAGCCCTGACTTTCCCAACTTCAACTTGTTTCACTGTTGTTGTGATTCTCTCCCTCTGCCTCTATAATTTGGACAGAAGTTTGTCCTTTGGCAATATTTTTTGGTTATCTCTGTTCCTGCTTTCTGAGGATCCTGTCAGGTGTGACAGTGATGTCACCTTGGACAATGATGTCTCCCTGGACAAAGATGCTTGTTAATGGTCTTTGATGGCAGCTCCTAAAATGACTTTTATCACCTGGAAATATAAAATCCAGAGCTTTTTGAACAGCCACAGATGTACAATAGGCCTCTCCTAGTTAATACGTTTTAGCAGTAGCCAATGCAATTACAGTAGAATGAATAGTAGAATTGGAGTTTGAAATCTGATACTTATTAGCTTGTGACCCTGAGCACACACTCTGAAGCTCAGTTTCTTATTTTGTAAAATGCTGTGAGGATACTTAGCCTACTCATGGAGTCTAACTCAATTTCAATTTTTCTTCTTCCCCCCTATGCTTTATGTAGACTCAACTTTTGTCTTCTAAAAATAGGGATCATACCTAACTTACTTTATAAATATCCTTGTGCAGACTGTTGTTGCTATTATTTAATTATCTCAGTTGCGTCAGACTCTTTGTGACCCCATTTGGGATTTCTTGACAGAAATACTGGAGTAGTTTGCCATTTCCTTTTCCACCTCATTTTACAAATGAGGCAAACAGGGTTAAGTTACTTGCTCAGGGGTACAACAACTAGTAAGTATCTAAGGTCGGATTTGAACTCAGGTCTTCCTGACTTCTGGCCCAGAGCTTTATCTACTGAGCCACCTAGCTGCCAAGTATGGAACCACTCAGTAAAAAAAGTGCTCAATAAAAATAATTTTTATAATAATGATTATGTGATGACATGGCAAATAAATAACTTATTTGTAACTCATGATATTCATGTACGGCACGTTCAATTGTTATTCTCATCTTTCCTTTCTCTTAGGCTGCCAAATTCCTTGCAAAGTTTGTTGATATGCTTTGGTTTTCTCTCCTCATCACCTACTTCTGTATCTTTTGTATCTCATTTACATCCCACTCTCTACTGAAACTGAAACTTATCAATGAATTCCTAATCATCAAATCCAATGACCTTTTCTCAGTCTCTGTACTTAACTTCTCTGCTCAGCTGAACACTTCTGGCCTCCTTGTGCATTTCTACTCTCTTGGCTTATGAGGCAGCACATTCTGCTGGTTCTTTTGCCTTTTCACTAACCACTACAGAGCCCATATACAATATTTATGAGTAGCAAGTGATAAAAAAAAGCAGTGAATCAGATCCAGGATAGTATTGTCTATCTGAATTATTACAGCTGAGCTTGCTTGCAGTTTGCCATTCCTGACATAAGGGTGTTTGATATTAGTAAATCTAATACTAGTGACAGAGTAATCATTAAGAATGCACGAGCTAATGAAATTCAACTACTTAAAAATGTTTTTTATGTATCCAAACAAACCTAACTAAACCAAACTAGCCAAACAAACAAATAAAAAAACCCAGGCCTAAAACTCAGTCTGGCATTCATAGGTGCCCACAATATAGACCCCTAACTATGTATTCAATCTTATCTTACATTACTACTCTTCATGTACCTTTCATTCCAGTCAAAATAAACTATTAGCAATTCTCCAGATGTATACTATGATTTTCCACCTCTGTCTTTTGGCTCAGTATGTTCTCCTCTCTTTGGTATTTTCACCCATTCTGTCCTCCTCAAACTCAGCTTCCTTCCCAAAGTCTTCCCTTATCTTCAGAGACAGAAGTGCCTTTTTCCCTTATCAAAACCTGTAGTCACTTTATACAAGTCTAGACTTATTTTCCATTTGCTATTATATGTATTTCTTTATGTGGCTTATCAAGCCTTTTGGTTGAAGGAACAGCTTCTATGTGATGGGTGACATAGACCAGGCTAGTTTTGTTGTATGGTTTTTGTTTTATACCAGCTCTAAAATGGCAATGAAACCATCCCCAGGATTTAATTGGTCTAGGGGACTAAACCAAAAAACCATCTATGTACCTTCCTGGTCACCTAAAGGAATGAAAACCCCAACATTTAAGTATAGTCAGTACCCTCAGGCTTAATGAACGACTTGTTATAATTTATCATAAGACTGGTCTGAGTCAGGCCTGTCATAGAAAATACTTATTATATTGTGAGCTTTCATGGTGAGGAACTATATTTACCTTGTCTCTCTCCTCCCTGCTTCCATACCCTATGCCCATATCCCAGTGCCTAGCAGAGTACATCAATGATTAATACATTTCTCAAATAAATGAATGTGTGAGAGAAGTGGGCCAGATGTCCCTCAGAGTCTGACTTTAGTAATCATCCTGAGATTGACAGCTTCCAGTGAACCTCCTCATTGCCCTCACATTAATATCCCTGACCAAACCTACTGGTTATCACACCGTGAACTTCCTAGTTGCATCTGTAACACATAGACCCTCCCCTCCTTAGAAATAGCCCTGCTTCAAGGCATGCTGTTCTGTATCAGCCATTTTGCTGTAAATGGCCCCTAGTGAACTGTAAGACAAGTGGTGACTGCCAGCATCCTTCAGGGTCTCCTTTCTTCCTCCTATCAGAGCAAAAAGACTTAGATGCTAAAAGAGGAACATTCCAGAGTCTATGAGAAAAGTTCTCCTCCCTGTCCGGCCTGATACACACGCACACATATACACACACACACATACATGTATACACATATAAACACATATATGCATACATACACATACACATATAAATACATATATATTTTTCTTCAACAAGTTTATTATCCTTTTTTTGTATAAGCACTTGTGTTTTATGAATAGACAACTTTCTTTTGTTTCGTATAAAAATACACCAAATAATGTTTAGCTTATGAATGCTACCCTAAAATTTTGTATAAGTTTCCTTATACAAAATGACTAATGTGGTAATGTTTTACATAATCATACATGTATAACCTATAACTGATTGCTTACTGCCTCAGGGAGGGAGGAGGGGAGGGAGAAAAGGGATAAAAATTGGAACCCAAAACAATAAATAAAACTGTTTATTACTTTTTAAAAAATTAAAAAATCTGGAGGCAGCTAGGTGGTGCAGTGAATAAAGCACTGGCCTTGGATTCAGGAGGACCTGAGTTCAAATCCAGCCTCAGACACTTGATACTTACTAGCTGTGTGACCCTGGGCAAGTCACTTAACCCTCATTGCCCTGCAAAAAACCCAAAACAACAACAACAACAACAAAACAAAAACAAAAACAAAAAAATTAAAAATTTGTATAAAAGGAATCTTTTATGTCAGGCTAGTTGTAGATGCTTTGCACCTTGTTATTTCCCCTGGCTGGCCAGAATAAAGCCCTCTTAGCTTTACTATTAATTGCCCTGCAATTGCTATCAATAACCCTGATTGCTATCAGCTGACCCTGACCTCGAAAACCCAAATTTGTGAGTACTGACCCTCTTGGGTAATCAAAAAATATTCTAGTATAAAAGATTTACTCCATCATTGAGAACCTATGTATTATACAATAATGTGGGAAAAACAGGGAAAGGATATATCACTTCCATTATACCACCTTTTGCTTAGATTAAGCAAAGTGATCAGGATTTGGTTAAAGTGAAAGCTTGAAAGATTTTCCATTTACTTCATTCATTCATTTAACATTTATTAAGCACCTGCTATGAAAAAGTCACTGTGCTAGGCATTGCTGAAATAAATATAAACACAAATACATGAAGAACTTTTTAAAGATACAGCTCTAGAAATAATGAGAAACATATTTGCTAAAAATGTTTGCTGTCTTATGTTATGTTCCAACATAAGAATTAACGAATAATGGTACTATTGCTTCTTTTTCATGCTAATGCTGAAAAGAGCTTTCTTTATTCATTCACTTATTCATTAATTCAACGTTCATATGCCTAACATTACATGTTATAGAGAAATAAATGACATAAATCTCTTCTTCACAGAACTTAAAATTGAATATAGATATATAAAGCATCATTATAGATAGTTTGAATTTATTGAGGAAAATTCTGCCAAATATGTGCATGTGTGTATCATATATGTGTGTGAATATAAAAAAGTAACATACACACACATATATATATATATACATATACACATCACATACATACACACAAATATTTTCTATTATAATCTTGGTGCCATTTCAGTGATAGTTTCCTGAGAAACTATATCCTTCCTAGATATGATTATAAAGACATATAATGGAGGGAAGTGTTGCAAGGAAACTCATATTGCCCTAGGAAATGCATATTGTGTTTTCCATTATACTTTGATTCAGCTATGATCTCACCCATGAGGCAGTTCCTCTAGCAACCCATCCTCCTCTTCTCATTCTGTGTCATTTCTGTCCATTTCTTTCAGCAAATTCTTCATAGGAAATCTACAGAAAACATTGAAAGTCTTTCTCTGGTTCTTTGAGTATTTCACAAATATCTGGGTATGACCAAGTCCCTCTGTCAGTTGTCTTTATCATTGCTCCATAACTAGACCACTTCCATTTCTAAATTCTGCATGTCCTTGCATGATTACCTTTTTCACATTTCTCATGTACGAGAAGTTGATTATACACATGCCCAACATGTGCCTAATTTGCATCTCTCCATTGTGATTTGAGTCACCTACAATTTTAATTCTTTTGAGACTGTGGTATTCTATGAATTGCAACTATATAAATTCACCAGGAAAATATTAGTAAACCTTGGCCATGGCAACCAGATTGGGATCGTTGAAAATTGTGTACAATTTCACAAATGTAATCCAAACCAGTTCCCTACAAATATTAACTTTTGAAAATAGTTCATTCTTTCTTTCTGGACTTTTTAAACCCATTATGATCCAAATAGAACCTTGTTATCCCCTGCCCTCATATTCTTTCATAGAACAAACAAAAACAAACAAACAAATTCGCCCTTACTAACTTCCCGATTTCTATCAAAGGTACCAAAATCTATCCCATTAACCTTATTCATAACTTTAAAGTCACCTTTCTCCCCCCATCCTGGGTTTTTTCTCCCTCCCCTACTTCCCAACAAATTCTACATTTCAGCCAATGTTAACTTCTAGTTTTTCCCTGCACACAACATTCCAACATAATGTAGTGGATAGAGTAGTGGATTTGGAGTCTAAAAGAAAAGGTTTCAAATCTTGCCCCAGATACTTCCTTTTTGTGGGACTCTGGGCAAGTCACTTAGTTTCTCTGTGCCTCAATTTACTTATTATTAAATGGGCATAATATTAGTACCATCTATATAAGGATGTTGTGAGTTTCAAATAAAACAATGCACATCAAGTGTTTTGGAAACTTTAAAACACTAAATAAAGGTTATTTTCCACTCTATGGTTTCAGCATAGGCTAAACCCCTTGTCTGCAATGTGCTCTCTTCTTGCCTCCTACTTCTAGTTTAAGGTCAAGTACTACTTATTAAACAGAGCTTTTCCTGATTCTCAGACTTGTTAGTATCTGTATTCACCTTTTTATGTAGTTGTATTTATTTATCTGTGTGCATGCTGTTTTCCTACACTAGAATGTCGTCTTTAAAAAGGAAAGAACTTTAATTTTTTATTACTTCTTTTTTTTTTTTTTGCAGGGCAATGAGTGTTAAGTGACTTGCCCAGGGTCACACAGCTAGTAAGTGTCAGGTGTCTGAGACCAGATTTGAACTCAGGTCCTCCTGAATCCAGGGCCAGTGCTCTATCTACTGCACCACCTAGCTGCCCCAAGAACTTTAATTTTTATCACTGTTCCCACAACCTACTTCAGTGTCTTAAATGTTGTATGCATTTAATAAATGTTTATGCATTGAACTGAATCTATATTGTCTTTCTAGGATAAGAATGCGTGAGCTTACAAACAGATCTTTTAATAGAATAATTCACTGGGCTAATTAAACAACTATATGTCCCACTTTGAGCAATATTCCTTTTTTAAAATCAATTTTGTGTTTGCAACATTTACAGTAAGGACAATCTCTTCTGAATGGTTATGGATTTTAGTTAGCCAGATTGGTAATGTTCTGGAACTCCATTCATATACATAAAAGTCAACAGCACATAGAAGCGTTTGAAGAAACAGTGATAGATAGAGTAGACAGAGCTAAGTCTGTAATCAGAAAGACCCGAGTTCAAATATAGCCTCAGAAACTTACTAGCTGTGTCACCATAGGCACTTAACCAATGTTTGTCTTGGTTTCCTCATCTGTAAATGATGACAGTAATGGCACCTTCTTCCCAGTATTCTTCTGTTGACCAAATGAGATAAAAATTGTAAAGTGCTGAGTAGAGTGCCTTCCACATAGTAAGCACTGTATAAAGGTTAGCTATTATAATTTGATTTTATTTGATTTTCTAGCTGGATACTCTCCACAATATTTTCAAATCTTTTGGTGGGCATACATGTCAACTTGACTCTTACTTTGCTTAAGGTTGATATTCAAGACTCATGGTATAAAGCAAATATTACTGGATTTAGAGTCTGAGGATCTGGGTTAAAATCATAACTCTATTATTTACTACACATATAACTTCTCTGCAACTCAGTTTTCTTATCTATTTAATGAAGATATTGACTAGAAAACCTGTAACAGCCTTACAAGCTTTAAATCCTATGTTTGTTGAAAAAAATGATCTCCATAGTCACATTTGACATAGAAGCATAAAGGATGATGCCATGTCCTGGAAGTGTATTATTTGAGGAAAGTGCTAAGTCAGCATTTTAATCAATTAAACCAAATACTTAAAAATACTAGATATTAAACACATCTTATTTTCTATCTAGTCTCTTATTTTCTATGGCTAAAAGTCAGTTAAGTGACTATAAAGATGTGGTTCTAGGTTAAAAATTATCTGAGAATGTGTGTCTTCTTATATAATGAAAAGATTACTGAAGTGAGGATCACAGGGCCTTTGTTTGAACTCAGAGATATTTACTGCTTGTAAGATCTTTGAAAATAATTTAATCTCTTTAGAACTCATTTTGGGGCTAGATAACTAGATGTTC
Organism: Dromiciops gliroides; assembly: GCF_019393635.1. Lineage (NCBI taxonomy): Eukaryota > Metazoa > Chordata > Mammalia > Microbiotheria > Microbiotheriidae > Dromiciops > Dromiciops gliroides. The sequence goes on along the minus strand of NC_057863.1, from coordinate 371,275,418 downwards.
TCTAAAGTCCTTTTTATCTCTGAATGCAATGATCCAGCTTATTTTTTCATTAAGATCATCTCGGTGTGTGAATAGGTCATAGATTATTTTCAAAAAAGATTTTATAGCAATAGGAAAGTATAAGGCTTGGGAGTTCCTAATGTTTTCTTGGTCATTTTTTTAATAAAAGAAGTGCCGATTATTATTTCCATACTTCTATAATTTCCCTCTTTTTGATATATTTTCAAATTTATCCCTGAGTGTCTTTATAATTATGCCATTTTCTAGCTACTCTTCCTGACCTCTTCTTCTTAAGTTGTGATTAGGGGAAAGGAAGGAAACAAATGTTTATTAAGCATTTGCTATGTGTCAGATACTGTGCTGAGCATCTTTCAAATATCTCATCCTTGAAACAACCCTGTGAGAAAGGTGCTATATTCATTCCTATTTTACAGTTAAGGAAACTGAGGAAGACAGAAGTTAAGTGCCTTGCCCAGAGTGGGTCACATAGTTTGTATGTGTATGTGAACTGAGGTTTTCCTGACCATAGGCCCAGTACTTTATCCGATGAGCTGCCTAGTCAATTCAAGCATCATTAACACTCCCTCATGTCACTCCATCAGTTACTGAAATAGTAGAGTCCAGTTAGTATCACAACAACTGGTAGTTTTTTTTTTTTTTGTGAGGCAATTGGGGTTAAGTGACTTGCCCAGGGTCACACAGCTAGTAAGTGTCAAGTGTCTGAAGTCAAATTTTAACTCAGGTCTTCCTGAATCCAGGGCCGGTGCTCTATCCATTGTGCCACCTAGCTGCCCCTACGATAACTGTTTTAATAAAATATTATGGAAATTTTGGCAAGTTTGTTTCATTTCACATATTTGTTGTATGCCTTTCCAGCTTTCTCTGAAAATGCTTTCAAGATTTTTTTTTGTGAGACAATGCTCTTTGTATATTTCCATATATCTTCCATAATGTATTTTGTAAGTGATTTTATATGCTATATGTCGAACTACTACTACTACTACTACTACTACTACTACTACTACTACTACTACTACTATTACTACTACTACTCTCTTTATTTATTGCATTTTTTATATATTTTGTATTTATATAAATAGCTAGCATTTACAGAGCCTACTATGTGCCAGCTCCTGAGGTAAGGACTTTATAAATATCATCTCATTTGATTTTCACATCAAATCTGAGGCAAATTCTATTATTATCCCCATTTTGCAATAAAGGAAACTGAGGCAAACAGAGGTTAAATGACTTGCTAGTAGGACAGCTAGTATGTGTCTGAGGCAAATTTCAACCCAGGTATTTAAAATCCCATTCATAGTAATAGCTGACATTTGTATAGTTTCAGGTTGAGTTGTGTCCCATGCCTAATGAAATCCTTCATCAATTATGCCTTACAAATTTCCTAGCTTTCTTCAAAACTCACCTCAAATACCACCTCCATAGGAGTCATTTCCTAATTCACTGTTAACACAATCCCACAAATTACCTTGTATCTACTTTGCATATATTATGCACATACATGGTGTCCCTTACAATAAAATAAGGGCTACTTGAAGGAAAGGACTATTTCATTTTTATCTTTGTATTCCTAGCACCAAGCATGGTATCATACATATAGGTGTTTAATAAATGCTTGTTATTATTTCATTTATTCTTATCATAATCCTTTGGGACAAATGCTTCAAAAGGAAACTGAGACTTAGAGAGATGCGGTGTTTAGCCTAAGGTCACATATTTAGTAAGTATCTGAGAGAGGATTCAAACTTGTTTTTTATGAATCAAAATCTAGCACTTTATCCACTCCGGTAGGCTGACTTCCAAAGTTATCTATTGACTGAAAAATTTACTGGGGATCTTTTGGCTTTATCATTTTGGGGGTTATTTTTCATCAAGTTAACTTTTTCTAAAATGTTGATAGTGTCTTTTCTTTTTGACCATTTCCCCCTTTTTTTTTTAAATGATGTCATCAGTTAGGCATGGAGTTGGTAGAGTTTCATGTGAATATCTTATCTTTCTTTTTTCTAATTTGGTACTGACTTTTACTTTTGCTCTAATCAATAGTACAAATTCAAATAGATGGCATATCTACCACATTAGTAGCAAGTGCTTTCTTATATAAGATACTTAATTTCATAGGTTTTTGTTTTTTGTTTTTGAAGGGCAATGAGGGTTAAGTGACTTGCTCAAGGTCACACAGCTAGTAAGTGTCAAGTGTCTGAGGCCGGCTTCGAACTCAGGTCCTCCTGAATCCAGGGCCAGTGCTTCATTCATTGCACCACCTACCTGCCCCCAATTTCATAGTTTTGAAGAAGTTACACACTTTTTTATACCCAGCACCTATTGAAACTCTTCTTGAAGAAAATATTTGTAATATATGATGATGAAGTTTTTAAGTAGTCTACAAATCTATGAATCTTTTTGTTTCTTCAGTGTAAACAAAAGATGTAGCTTGGTTTGGTGATCCTAATCATCAATATCAAGTGATGCATAAAGTACTAGGACATTTATCAAGGGGTTTGCTATTACACTGTAGGCTCCTCTGGGCAGAATCTACAGGGAAGAGAGGTCCCTTATACTTACAGGGATGCTCCCCTAGTGGGAGAACTCATATACTCCTTTTAATGAATTACATGCTCTGATTGCAGCAAGCCCAGGCATATTTCAGGAAATCCTAATTGAGATTAGTAATCACTTTGGCCATTTCAGCCTAACCATCTACCAGAGAAAAATAAGTGGATGATGTGTACCTTGGCAATTAGGTGGTACAGTGGGTCGATAGGATGCTTGGAGTGAGAAAGACCTGAATTCAAATTTTGCCTTATATACTTATTAGCTGTGTAATGCTGGGCAAGTTACTTAACCTCTCTTAGCCTATAGTTTCCTCGTTTACAAGATGATGTTGGATTGGATGGCTTTTAAGGTCTTTTTCAGATCTGGTTACTATTTCATAGACCAAGTTATATACTTAGATTATACCTCAAAAAGCTCACCCAGCCATATGTCGTACACATGCTGTACTTAGAAAATTACACAGACACCACTGAATAGGAGGAGGAAAACAATCTGGATTACATTTTTGAAATTGCACAGTACTTAGTGACCACAAGGTTCTCACTGAAATAAAAAATCCATTTGTTTAAAACACCAATGTTCTCCTGGTAATGAAATATGGATGTTAGTGATGGAATACCACAATCTCTGAAGAATTGAATTTATAAGTTATCCAAAGGATGAATGTAAATAGGCTTCAGTGTGATACTCGTGGTGAATTAAGAATAAAAAGCAATATAAAAACTATAATTAAAAAATGCATGACCAGAAAAGATAGGCCAGTTTTCAATAAACCAGAAAGCATTTATTAACTACCTACTATATGCCAAGAATGTAGCAAGAATGAGAAATAAAAGATAAGAGAACCTACATGTAGCATTTGTAGCAAGGTAATTTCAAGTGACTGAAAGACTGTTGATACCGTGGGTCAACTCCCTGTTGTATATTTATAAAAGTAAAAGGACATGAGTCACATGAGAAGAGAAAGTATGGATAGGTTTTAATTTGTACCACTTCTGGGAATACTTTGTTGTCTTTTGTTGTTCAGTCATTATTCAGTTGTGTCCAACTCTTCATGACCCCATTTGGGGTTTTTGTGGCAAAAATACTGGAGTGGTTTGCCATTTGCTTCTCTAGCTCATTTAGCAGATGAGGAACAAGGTTAAGTAACTTGCCCAAGGTCACACAGCTAATAAATGTCTGAGGCCAGATTTGAACTCAGGAAGATGAGCTTTCCTGACTCCAGGCCCAGCCCTCTATTGACTGTGCCACCTACTGCCCTATTTCTGGGAATACTCCACATCAGTAATGCCAAAGATACATTGAAATATTGATGCCAATTTATGCTTCCCCATGATATTTTCATTTTTGCAATATTATCCTATACCTATCTTCCCATTTCAGACAGTGAATATGAAGGCATATATTAGAGGCCTTGTCGAAGCTCTTCTTTCCCGGACCTTTTGCAACAGGTATTGAAACATTAGCTACAATTATCTTCATGACAATCTGTTACATACACCATGCATACTACAATGTCTGATGGTCCATGAAAGGATGTTGCATATTACTTTGGAGTGCATGAAAAGATAAAATCTGCTAACTTTTAGAGTTACCTGTCTAAACTTATATTGTGAGCTAGCCTGCCATTTAGTTATAACTTTTTTATGTCTTATAGTTTAATTTTTAGCAAGAGAGTACATTTGGATATGGCTTAATTTCTAGAGTAGAACACTCAATTCATTAACTGTTGAATAAAGATCACTTATTAAAAGTACCAATTTTTTTTTCTTCCACATGGTCACCATCATGGTAAAGGTGTGAGAAAGGATTGGTGACTATTTGCGGTTTTCCTTACACCCTATGAAGAGTAGAGTTAACATAGCACTACTCAGGAAATTCCTTGCCTTGTACAGAAATGGAGGAAGGGTGGGTCTGAGTTGGGTGGTAAGGATGTATATTCTGAAAAGTAATGCTGGGTCAGTTTCTTGCAGATCACCAAAATCCAAGGCATTGGGAATCAGAATTTATAGACAAAGCTATACATAATTAAAATGTGGAGAGTCTCAGGGAATTGATACTTTGATTACATCTGATTTCCCAATTGAAAAGCCTTTTTATTGTGGCTCCCTACTTGCTTTTTTGGGGCCTAATGTAACAACTTTATCATGGATGGATCTATTATCCACTCTTATCTTCTACTGAAATAAGAGCTGTTTAATTATTTTCCACTGCCAAAACTTTCATTCTGTGATAGTCTTTAGCTTGATGGGCCTTTCTGTATTTAGCTTCTCATATGCCAATTTTCTTCCACTTCTGCATTTTTTTGTATTACAAATATCTTTTATATTATAGATCTCATTTCTCTTTCAGAGTGTCTCTTTCTTTGGATAGATTCTTCATCATGCTTTGTTTTTTCCAAGAGGTTTCTCATTTTCTATAGTGCATTAAAAGTTCTGATTTTGAACAGCTTTCATTAATAGGATCATAGGCAGACTTTAAAGGGGCCTGAAAGGGCATCCAGTCCAACTCCTTTTCTCTCTAAATGAAATAACCCAGAGACGTTAAGTGACTTGTCTCATTTGCACAGTGAAAAGCAAACCCAGTTCTTCTGCTTCTAAACATACTTCTCTTTCCACTACAACTTTTAATTCTTTCCACTACAGCTTCATCTTGCTTGACATATTCCTTTAAAAGTAAATTCTCTTTTGAATCATTCTTTAGTTTCTTGCTGTTGCTCCAAAAATTGGGGGCATGGGAGTGGAAATCATCCTATAGTTCTACAGCAGAAAATTCCAATATAATTTTCTTTTAGAAATTAGTATGGTACCTTGAAAAGTATGGTAGCATCAATCTCATTGTTGGTACATTTTCCTTCATGGTATAACATTTGCTTATTGCGTTGTGGCCTCTCTAATTTTTTCTTATTCACTTCCACTTCTGTTTTTGTGAGTTTATCAATTTGTTTACCGAGTTGTGAAAGAGATTTATATTCAAGCCTTTTCCTTTGGACCTTTGTTCTTTTAATATTAATTCTGTATTGCTGGTAGTTTGTCTTTTATTCTCTCTTTACTCTTAGGTCTCTCCCTCTCCACTACTTCACAGACTGTCAAAGTAGGTTCAGGTGTCTGGCCAGAGTAAAATCCATGCAGACAGAATTGAGCTTGGCTACAGTTTCCAACTGTATCTCCCTCAGGTGTGAACCATTATCAGTATTCTCTAGTCTTCTCTGCCTTGCCATCTTCCATACTGAATCCTTGCCCCCATTTCTTCCCCTTTCTTTCTTGTGGCTATCATACTGTGGTAGGATAAGCTGAGTCATTTTCATGGTGGAGCCAGGAAGGGGACTCCAGAGTTGAATCCTCAAGAGTAAGTTTGTGATGACATTGCTTGTAACGGTTGGAACTGGTACATAGAATGGGTCTTGGATGGGGAAGCTGAATAGGAACCCTTAATGTCATATTGTTTGATGTTCTTGAGATTTTTTTCCTTGTTCAGTGTTTTTCTCTCTTTTTTCTTGTTTTGTGTAGTCATCTTTATTCACTCTACATCTGGCATATAATTCCTTTTTACAGAAAACAAATACTCTCACATCTTGGCATACTATTATATTCTTTGTATTTAGCAAGTAGAGTCGTCGGATAGCAGGTACAATCTGTCACTAGTCTTATACGCAAAGTATTTCCGATTTTCTGGAACCCGCCAGGACTGGTGTTTTTCTGGCATATACTTAAAGATCATAGGCTCACCTGCCTAGCGCAATAGACTATTATATTACCTTGCTTTAGGAAATGTGCTTTATTTTTTTAAATTTACAAACAGAGGTAGGTTAAATAGTAACACACTCTCATCTACATAAACCCAAGATTAACCTTATTTTAAAAAAAATCTTCACACTTTATGCCAGGCTATAAACTGTTCCATAGTAAACTCTCTGTTAACTAACTGGGAGAATATGGAGGGTTTGGGTTAATATAGCATCATGCATGGATTAGCAGTTTTCAAGGAATTAAGAGAATAAAGCATAATTAGTACTAAAACTACATTGAATCAACCAACACTATGTTTGTAAAATGCAAACATCTCACTACTTTAGAAGAAGATAAAAGAGCTTGGGGAATGATTTTCTGCACTCTAGCTTGTTAGACTAAATGAAGTGTTTCTAATTTCTATACACGATGGAAGAAATAATCTGTTAAAGTTGTCAGCAAAAAAGATCCTGAAAGGCCGGAGAAGAATCAAAGCTAACACCAGCTGTTTAGCTATTGGAGAAAAGGATGAGAGAAAGGAAAGAGGAAAAATCAGGATCTTCTGAAGAACTGGAAATACATCACAGGTTGTAAAATAAAGTGTTTAAGTCAGTTGGGAAAGAGTGTTCAACCTTCTGATTTCAGTATTTCTCCTACTGGCACCAAACATCACCCACTTTAAAAACCTTGGGGTTAAATTTGACTCTTCTCTCTCATATCTAATCAGTTACTAAACTTACTAAATGGAATCAATTTTATCTTGACAACATCTCTCAATTTTCTCTCTATATAGCATACTCCATGGGCATTATTGCAATGCTAGTAGAAATCTTTATTACCTTCTACTAGATCTATTATGGTAAACAGGACAGTTTTCCCACATCCAGCATCTTCCATAAATGACCTATTTCATATAATGCATACTCCTTATGCACAGTCCATATAGTTATATGTCTCTCTTCACATCAAAAAACTTCAATAGTCTTGTCATCTACCACATAAAGTTCATGTCCTTTGCCTGACATTCCAGGACCATCATATTTTTGTGCCATTTTTATTTTTCTGACTATGTCTCATATTATTGCCTTCTATGTAACTCTCCATTTTAGCTAGACTGGGTTACTTTCTTCTCTCTGAGTGTGCAGCACCCTCTCACACCCCAGAGTCTTTTATTATGCTGGGTTTTTTGACTTGTTTTTATTTTTATTTGTTTGTTTTACATTTGGGACATCTTTCCCTGCCTCTTTCTTCACTTGCTAAAGTTCTACCTACTCTTGTTTTTGTTTTTGTGGGGCAATGAGGGTGAGGTGACCTACCCAGGGTCACATAGCTAGTAAGTGTCAAGTGTCTGAGGCAGGATTTGAACTTAGGTCCCCCTGAATCCAGGGCCAGTGCTTTATCCACTGTGCCACCTAGCTGCGCCCCTACCTACTCTTTAAAGTTCAACTCAAATCTCACCTCTTCTTTGATGCCTTCCTTGATCTTCTCCTAATAGTTACTTTTCCCCTTCAGACCTTATCAGCCAAGCACTTTGCTTTGCAACTCTCTGATGAACTTAACCTGTCATAGTTATTTTGAAATATATTTAATTAATAACTAGACACTGAAAGTAGGGACCACATCTTATTAAAACTTTATATGTCTACCTCTAGCATACTCTCTTTTTTTCTTTTTTAGTGAGGCAATTGGGGTTAAGTGACTTGCCCAGGGTCACACAGCTAGTTAAGTATTAAGTGTCTGAGGCCGGATTTGAACTCAGGTACTCCTGAATCCAGGGCCGGTGCTCTATCCACTGTGCCATCTAGCTGCCCCATAGCATACTCTCAATAACAATGTTTGTAGAATCTTTGTAGAATGAATTATGAATGAATCACTGAACTTCTGTGGCTTCCTAGTATATCTAGGATAAAATAGAAATTTCTCTGTTTAAGCTGGCCCACCAAACCTATCTTTCCAGTCTCATTAGATTCCCTTCCTACAATCTGTGAAAGATCAAAACTAACCTTCTCTATGTTCCTAAAAGAAAACACTCTATCTCCCATATACATGAATTTCCATTTACTGTCCCACAAGTCTAGAACACACTTCCTCCTTACCTCCATCTCACAGTCCCTTTTCTTCCTTTACAACAGAGCTTAAACACCATTTTCTACATGAAGCCTTTCCTTATACCCCTGACTGTTGGCTGCCTCTCTCACAAACTAACTTGTAATTAATGACTTTTTATATATTCACTTTATATTTATGTTGCATATACTTATGTGTGGGGCAGTTAGGTGCCACAATGGATAGAGCACACTCTCCCCGAATGGCCCCCCCAGTCACGAGGACCTGAGTTCAAATCCAGCCTCAGAAACTTACTAGCTGTGACCTTAACTTTGTTTGCCTCAGTTCCCTCAACTATAAACAAGCTGGAAAAGGAAAGGCAAACCATGCCAGTATCTTTGCCAAGAAAACCCTAAATGGGGTCACAGAAAATTGGTCATGGCTGAAGCAACTCAACAACAACATAATTATATGTGTATATTGTCTCCATCATTAGGAATGAGTTTTCCTTGCTGGTAAGTATCATTTTATTGTTTTGTGCTTTGTGCTTGTATCCTTAGCATTTAGCATAGAGTCTAAAGCATAGGAGATGATTAATAAACACTTGTTGATGAATTAATTGAATGGAGATTCTTGAGCCAATAGGAACTAGGAATATGGCACAAAAAAAACTGAAGGTACTTCCTAGTGGATAATGTTATGTAAAGGGACATATATTTATACCTCAAATGGCCAATTATGAAGAAAATTTTCTTCCTTGGGTGTGTTTTTGATAAAGAATACACAAATCCAATCAAACTGATACTCAATTCTGCTCATTCATGTATGAACAGATAATGCAGTTAAGGGAAATGTATAAAGTATATTTAAGTAATGTAGAAGAAAAGAACATGAAATCAAAAGGTTTGTGATACTGCAAAGTGGTGTTTTGTTCTTTTTCCATTAAAGATTGGAATTTTAGAAGAGAAAGTATGATATGGGTAATACAGCCTAGCATTTATATAATCATTAGCTAGCATTTATATAGTTTAAAGGTTTTTTTTGCTTTTTTGTTTTTTTGGGTTTTTTTAGTGAGGCAATTGGGGTTAAGTGACTTGCCCAGGGTCACACAGCTAGTAAGTGTTAAGTGTCTGAGGCCGGGATTTGAACTCAGGTACTCCTGACTCCAGGGCCGGTGCTCTATCCACTGCACCACCTAGCTGCCCCTATATAGTTTAAAGTTAAGGTTAGCAAAGCTTAAAGTTTGTAAAATAGCATAACATTTACAGATGTTTTCTCATTAAATCCTTGCAACAACTCTGGGTGCTCATAGATATTATTACAGACATTTACTAATGATGAAATTGAGGCAGAGTTTAGGTAAATAAATGCCAGAGGTTGTATTTGAACTCATATGTTCCCAATAACTGGTCCAGAAATTCTATCCACTAAGTCACCCAACCACTTCTAAACAAGTAAGTTGGCTAATCCTAGTTCATGTAAAAGAAAAAGTATTTGTCTTGAAATTAATTTAAGATACTGACAGCTAGGTGGCACAGTAAATAGAGCACTGGATTTGGAGTCAAGATGACATCTTCATGAGCTCAAATATGGCCTCAAACACTTACTAGCTGTGTGACCCTAGGTAAATCTCTTTAACCTGTTTGCCTCAGTTTCATCATCTTTAAAATTAGCCGTCAAAGAAAATGGCAAACCTACCCACTATCTTCACCAAGAAAGCCATCCAAAAGGGGTTAGGAAAAGTCACACATGACTGAAACAACTGAATAACAAAAACTGACATGATAGGTAAGAAATAAGAATATATTCCATGAACAATGGAAAGAAAGTTGTTGATTTCATTGACTTATTTTAAACCGAAAATGAAAAGGTAGAAAAAAAAGAGGCCCAGATAAAACTGTCAAACAGATAACACAGATAAAAATATGTATGCCATAAAAGAGAATAAAGTGGAGGATGCACTCATGAAATTATGTAAGAACTGAGAATAGATTTGAGAACAATCTTGAAAACCAATATTCATATCAGCATATTAGCATAACTAATAAGCCAAATATTTTAACATTTAGAGGTAAATATGGCCTAAATACCACCAAAACTTGGTGGAGGTGGTTTTATGAGTAGAATACAAATGGGGATGGATTTAACATATTCAATGAAATAGATCTAAGAGAAGGGTTATGTCACAGAAAATTGTATTTCAATCAGATACTTATTTACCTGCATGGAAAACAGAGAGTGAAAGCCACTGACCTCATCACTCAACTGAAACTATTATCTCTCTTCAAAGGTATAAATGGTCACTTAATTGACAAATTTTATGTCCTTTTCTCAAACCTCATCTTCCTTGATTGCTCTGCAACATGTGACACTATTGACCTCTTCCTTTCCTCCTGTATACTTTCTTCTCTGGGTTTTCCTGACAGTTATCTCTTGCTTCTCCTCCTACCTGTCTACCTGCTCCTTCATCTCCTTTACTGTATTATCAGCCATTTCATGAGGCTCTTTCCTGGACTCTCTGTCTCTGTGCTTTTTTGATGATCTCATCAGTTCCTATAGGTTCAATTATTATCTCTAAATAAATGACACCCAGATCTACATATACAGTCTTAGTATCTGTCCAAAGCACCAGTTCCACATCCATATGTATTGCATATCTCTAAGTATATATTCTTATAGACATTTCAAGCAACATCTAAAGCAGAGCTCATTACCTTTTCCCCAAAGCCCACCTCTCTTTGCCACTTCCCTATCTTAGACAAGTTGCTATTATCCTTCATGTCACACAAGTTTGCAACCTCAAAGCTATCTGTAACCCTTCACTCTTCTCACCCTCCACAGCTAATTTTGGTTGGTTCTACATACAAAAAGGTCTATCACATCCTTACCCTTCTCTCCCCTCATATGACCACCATTCTATTATGGTGTTGTATTCAATCACCTCTTGAGTTAACTATTGAAATAGCCTCCACATTTGTCTCATCACCTCTCTCTAGTCTTTCTCCTTTCCAATCTATCCTCCAGATGACTGCTAAACTGATATTACTAAAGGATTTGTTTGACCATCTCATTCTGCTCATTAAACCCCAATGGAACCCTATTATCTCTAGAATAAAATGCAATGTAGGATAAGTGTAACTTGGTTTAAGTGATTTTTTTAAATAAAATTAGAATATTACTTTTAATTTTGGGATACCAATAAACTGTAATGTGTATGGATGAAAATAGCCAACAATGGATAGAGGACTCAAAAATGTGATATACAAGACACAGTTGAAGGAATAGGATGTTTAGCCTGAAGGTAGAGATTTATGGATAATATAACATCTTTATTCAAACATTTGTAGGACTCTAATCTAGAAGAGGGATTATTTCTAAGATCAATGATTATAAACTATCTGGAGGCAGTGTAACAATTACAGTCATTTGAAAATGGAATGAGAAGCTATGCAAAGCAGTCAGTTCTCCAAGACCAGAAACATGTAGAGAGAGATTGGCTGACCATTTGCCAAGTAGGTAATATAGGTGTTTCCTTAATGGCTAATTAACTCAACTAGATGACCTCTAAATTTATCTTTTCCTCTAATATTTGATCAGTCTAATCTTTGATGATTCAGATAACAATTCAAGATCATTCTTATTAGTTGGTCAAGAAATGTTTATTAAGTGCCTACTATGGGCCAGAAACTATGGTAAGTGCTGGAAAAATAAAGAAAGGAAAAGACTCTCCCTACACTCAAGGAGCTCACAGTCCAATGGGGAAAACAACATGAAAACAGCCATATACAAACATGATTTTACTTATAGGAAGACACACATGTGACATGCATATACATGCACATATACATCACATGTATATGTCTACATGTACATGCATGTATGTGTATATTTTATATATAAGTTTTCCCCCCATTAAATAAGATCAATAAAGGCTTCCTGTACAGGTAGAATTTTAGCTGGTACTTTGAGGAAGTCAGGAAGGAGCCAGGAGGAAGAGACGAAGAGGGAGAGAATTCCAGGCATGGGGCCCAGCCAGTGAAAGTGCTCAGATGGAATGTCTTGTTCAGAGGTACAGCACAATTATTACTATATTGTAGACAGGCCAAAGCAGCAAGGAATAGAAAGGTTTAGTTGACAGAATATTGGATAAAACTGCTTTTGCTATGTGAAGTTTTCTTCTAGCTCTGAAGGTGAGGCACTAGGGAACACATTTTCTTTTCACAACTCTTTCCTCATGGCTCCAATTTTTTTTTTTTGGAACTGCCACCTGGGAGCCTGTTTGACAGATGAAACCTTAGTAGGTACTATATCATGTAGAAATGTTTCCTAGCAGAAGGAGAACACTGCCACTAACTTAAAATAAAATGTCAGGTAAGAAAAATTAGAGTTAATATACTTATAAAGAAGAACAGTTTAAGTAGAGAATGATCATATCTGTGGCCTTGGGCAAATTGCTTCTTCCCTGTATTTTACTCAACTTTCAAATGGGGATAATAATAATAATAGTAAAAATAACAATAAGAAGAAGAGATAGAATTTATATAGTGTTTACAAAAATGTCTCACAAATATTTTTTAAGCCTCTCAACCACCCTGGGAGGCAGGTGCTATTATTAACTTCATTTTAAAGATGAGGAAACAGAAACAGAGAGAGGTTAAATGACTTGTCCAGGGTCACAGTTAGTGAGTGGGATCAAATATGTTTTTTAAGCCATAAATCACTGTTTATAAATAAAATCTATTATTGTTGTTCCCTCAGAAATGGAAATGTATACTATCATCTTCATTATCACAATCATCATTATCTCCACTGAATTTCAGTCACTTCAGTCAATATGGAATTTCCTCTCATTGTTATAAATCATAGACTATCCAAATACATCATAAAGAACAGAAAGTCAGACATCTAAAAACTTTGTGAAAAGAGATATGATTCCCAACATTCCTCTAAAGATACATAAAATGATACTGAAGGCTATGCAAAACTCTTAGACCTTATTAATATCACAAAAAGATCAATCAATAATTAAATGCTAACATGTGTCCCAACCCTCCCATTTATATAAAACTTTTGTGAGAACCAATGACGTGCTCATTGATAGCATTGCTGATGAAGGGATCAGCAGGGTTTTTGCCAGTGATATTCCCCAGTATGTCACCTCTTAATCATCACAAAATAGCCTGAAATATTCAGAGATTCAAAGATCCTGCTGTGCTTCTTTGTTGATTATGAAAAGGCATTTGATTTGGTAGAGCAAAATGTCATCTTAAGAGCTGTCTTCTGACAAGGTATTGTTTATGTATATACTAAGATGATTCACAATTCCTTTAAAGATATGACAAGAGAGATAATCTTAGTTGATGAGTCTTTCATTAGTAATAGTAGGTGAGGCATAAAACATGAAGACTTGCCAATGGTTATTGCCACTATCATGGAGAAGATTCACACAGGTTCTTAAGTTAAAGGATTACCTAGTGAGCTCCTCCAAGATGCTCCTGTTTCTAGCTTATATTGTATCTGTTGCATCAATCCCCAGAATACTAAAGAGATTTCGGATTGAGAGATGGAACCACTTAAACGTATTTGATCTAACCATCCATGAAGGAACCACCAAATGAATGAAGAATGACTATTGTCCAAATTATGACATGCAGCTAAATCAGGAGTTGGCAAACTATAGCCCACGGGCCTAATCCAGCAGTCTATCTGCTTTTGTAGAGCCTGCAAGCTAAGAATAGTTTTACATTTTTGTGTAAAAATCATTCATATCTCACAGACCATATCGTATTTGGCCTGTGGGCTATAGTTTGCCAATCCTTCAGTTAAATGAACAACGTATAGAGCTCATTTATCAGTAAACATATTTTAGGCAAAGCAAATTAATGGTGAGTTGGACCTAGGATTAAATAGGAAGAACAGGCTTCATTGCCTTTAGAAAATTGTATAGCTCCTTTAATAACCCCAAATTCTGTTCAGGAAAAAGATTCACTTTTTAAATATGAGAATTCTATTGATGTTCTATGGCTGAAGGTCATATACAAAAAAGGAACTCAAGTATATACAAATAAGTAAAGCAACTCAGATTGGAAGGTTCCCCAGCTCAAATGTTCTTGTCTAGTTCTCTTCTCTCCTTTTTCTAAAAAGACATGGTTGTATCACTCTTATAAGTTGGATTAGCCTAAACACCACTCTAAATGGCCAGGATCTCCTTACACTCAAATTAACCTAGTCAACTTTCTTAGGACATGAAGCATAACTAGAAAGCTAACTTACCGTGGGGGAAAAAAAGATCTGAGAATTTTAATGAACTCTAAGTTCAACATATGTCAACAGTGTGATACTGAAGCAAAAAAAAAAAATGCCAAAGCAAACTTAGTTTACATTAAAATTCAATGTACAGATAAAGGGAGGCAAGAGTTCTGCAGTACTCTGCTTATGTCAGACCACAAATGGAGTATCGTGTTTAGTTCTGAGTGCCATATTTTGGGAATATTTGCAAACTGGAGCCCAACCAGAGGATTATGATAGGAAATCTTGCCTCTGAGGATCAGCTGAATGAAATGGGAATGTTGAATCTGGAATAAAGAAGACTTGTGGTGAGAATAGGGGAATAACAATAATATTAACCTTTTTGACGTGAACATATATCTATATCTATATCTACCTATGTGTATGTATATATACATATACATACACGTGCATATGTATATATGCATATATGTGCGTGTATATATACACATACATATACTTATATATATGCATGTATATGTGTATGTGTGTGTATTCAAGTTCATGGCCCCTGGTTAAGCACCCCTAAGTAGCAGGATTTTTTTTGGTTTCACAATCATTATCTAAAGGAGTGGGAGCATTTTAAGGTTTCAAGAAGCTATTTTTTTTACTGGATAAACATCTTTCTCAGTTCTAGAATGTCATGGGTCCAAATGCTATTAAAAAAGGATGACAGTAGAATTGTCAAACTATTTAAACTATTTTAAAAAGAAGTAAAATTTTCTGAAACAAAAACATGATATGCAAATTTTAAAAAATCTTTTAGCCGGAAAAGGTATTTGCCATCCCAGAGGGCTTAAAACTACATCTAGTTGAACCTCTAGGCATCACTAAGAGTCCTGCTGTCAGATTAAACCTGCCAACAGGATTTGCATTACCCTTGTAAACTATGATATGCTTCCTGATCTCTCAGGCTTTGATACATGACTTTGACGCAGCTTTCCTGCTGTCTTTATTTGAATTTCAAGAGTAGGAAGATAGTAGAAGCATTTCTGTTTACAAAATAGCTTTACACATTATGCTTTTAGATTTTAATTGAATAATAAAAGATAAGCAAATCTTGTATTATGGTGAAAATCAGAATTAATTAATCTGTACCTAGTTACTAGATTGGGTGGTTAGGTTCCTGACAAGAAGAATAGTGAAATTCTATGTACACAGTTTTTATTAAAAAATAAAATAGGTGTGATCGTTTTTTATTTTGAAAACAAACAAATCAAAATTTAAACACTCTAGTGAATTATGTCTTCATCAAAGCTCCCAAAGAGGCCTTGAATTAATTCCAATTGAGTCTCTCAAAAGACTTTGAAACTCTTCTTTTGCAATTGCCTGGAATTAGAGCCTGAGGCACATTCTTTTGAATTCTGTGATGGCTGATAATCTTCATTCTTTGAGGGTGGATTTGATTTTCTGAAATATTGAAATTAAATCTGGTGAATAACATGGATGATTACACTAGGTATCATCAGTTTGGGTCAGAAAGAGTTTCAAAGAAAGTATGCTATGGGGCATAGAATGATGACAGTAAAGAAGCTGGTCACTGGGCTACAGTTTACTCACCGTTTGCATCATACAGAATCTTTCAAATGCTTCATCATTTCTTCATTGTCATCCTGATGGATGGCTTCCACTTTGGAGGGGAATTCCAAATTAATGATTCCATTGGGTTTTTGTTTGTTTGTTTTAAAAATCAGCATTATCTTCACTAGGGGCTTTGGCACACTGGTTTTTGTTGGCTTGGGAATGGAGCCAGTCCAAACCACAGACTGTGATGTTGCTCTGTTGCTTCCAGGTCACAGTGAAAACATGACTTTTCATCACTGATTTGTATTTTCCTCAAAAATGCTGACTTTATCCAGATTCAAAGGTCAGGACAAATGCCAAGTTTCTGCTGTTATAGTTCACTAAAACCTCACCGCACAGTTGCAAAAAACTTTCCTCTTCTTCAAGTTTGCTTTCAGCATGAGCCTGTGTGTTTGTCTACATTTAACTCTTTGGCTGCAATTCTTGGTCTTTTATATAACCCACTCCACTTATCTTTTCAACTTTTCCTTCTGTCCTGTTCCTGAATGGTTAGCTAATTTCTACATTGTCATGGCAATTTTTGCAACCTTCTCTAATTTGTTTGAGTTAATCACAAACTCTTCCTCTTGACACTATCCTATTATCACAAACTTTTTTGAAAATGACAAGTATCTCCTTTGAAGATTTTCACAACTTCATACAAATTTTGATTCTAGTTCTTTGATCTAAATATAAGTTATTCCAGCTTATCATGACACCAAAAAACAAAAACAAACCAAAACCAAAACTCAACACAACTATTAGCATAGAAATGATGGATGAGCCATGAAGGGACTACTGCTAAAAGTTGAAATAGGAAAGCTATACTACTGGACTCTTGGATCCATTGACATTGTGGAGTAGCAAGCTCAGCAAATAAAATACTCCTATTTCTCTGCCCTGAACATTTTCTCTGCCTGTCACACCTGTCTGGAATGATTTCCTTCTTTATCTCTGCCTACTGTCTTACCTGGCTTCCTATAAGTCCTAACTAAAATCCCATCTTTAATAGGAAGCTTTTCCCAATTCTAGTGCCTTCCTTTCCTATTTTATTTATTTCCTATTTATCCTGTATACAGCTTTTTGTGAGTTTCTTAAAGGCAGAAACTATCTTTTTGCTTCTTTTTGTATTTTCAGTGTTTAGCACAGTTCCTTGGCACATAGTAGGCACTTAATGAATGCTAATGAATTGCCTGAATGACCCTCATGTGTTTGATGGATTGTCAATGTGAAAAGATTCAGTTTGTTTTTTCTGGACCTGGAGGGCAGAGCTAGGAGCAGTGAATGGAGGTTGCTAAGAGTCAAATAGAAGTGTGATATAAGGAAAAACTTCCTAATAAAAAGTCGAATCACCTTTCTTGGGAGGTAGTGAATTCCCTCTGAATGGAGATCATCAAGAAGGGAGGGATGACTATTTGTTAGATAGGATTTGGTGGGAATTCTTTTTCAAGTGGTCTTTCAAGTGGGGACTCTGTGAGCCTCCAACTGAGTCATTTTACATTATAGCCATAGATGCTATATTCAGCATGTACATTTGCTCTAGCACATTTTCAGGCTAAATTTTTTTTAATATCAGAGCAATTCATTTCGATAAGAAAAACATTCTCAGATTATTTTCAGCACAGAAGATATGTTAAAATATAGCAATATCTGCAAACTACATGGATTTTACTTTTTGCTATCCCATGTAATCAATTTTATCACAACTTCTGTTTTACATAAAAACATTAAATAATACTTAAGGACGCCTGAATATCTTTAGAAACATTCCCTGTAAAAGTGTTTTGCTAACAATCCCTTATTAAACGAGTCCATTTACAATTGGTAACATTTATTTGAATATAACTTGGTATGCAACTTGCTATAAAGCTTTTTGGTATGCCAGTCTCTAAGGGTAAATGCCAATAAACAGAAGCAAGATTTGTATGAAGAGAATTACCTAAGAAAATGATAGGATTCCCTGTTTAATTTCATGCTTTGGGGATGGAAGGCCTCACTGATTAAAGATGGAGCCTTATTACCTGAAAACTTTGAAGCCTTGGCACATAAAAACTTGAATTTCAATTAAAGATTCAACAAACCTTCAAATATTTTTAAACTTCAATAACTCTACTAAAGTGCCACAAATTGCTTAGGAAAATGATTAACCCACGTGTCAATTTTGTGTTAGGTTAGTAGAAGAAAATATGTAAGCTAAAAATATGATTCGGAGATGGGTATCATCCTATAATAGTTGGGGTAAGTTTGTATGCCCTATAGGCATGGAACAGATTGAATCCTGTATTGAAGATACCCTGAATAATGTTTTTAAATGTTCCTTTTAAAAGCGTCTAAAGGTGTTCTACTGGAAAAAATGCTACAGCAATTTTTTACTCAAAAGAATAGCAGAAATGCCAAAGCAAATAAAGACTGGAAGGTAGATGACAATAGAACCTTAATAAAAGGAATACAAAGAATGCCAAAGCAAGGTTGTGAAGAAATAGTCCCAAGAGTGCAGTGGTTTTCTCTCAGCCACAGCCATAGCATGTGAAAGGGAGGGAGTAGAGTTTAAGGGTTATCATTATGTCAATGAGGAAAATACATTTTTACATTATTCTTCCTGTTGGATGTCTTGTAATATAACAAAAGCAGGGAAAAGTGACCATACCTACACACGGGCAAACATTTAGCCAGTTGAGGCCATAACTGCATCATATTCCTCAATAAAAAGTGAAAGTTGCTCACCCAGAAGTTTTGTTTACTAACAAAAATATATCTCTTGGGGCAGCTGGGTGGTGCAGTGGATAGAGCACTGGCCCTGGATTCAGAAGGACCTGAGTTCAGATCCGGCCTCAGACACTTGACACATACTAGCTGTATGACCCTGGGCAAGTCACTTAACCCCAATTGCCTCACTAAAAAAAATGTGTCTCAAAATTACAGTCTGTGAACTACTTATAGATTGCTGTAAGGATCTCTCCATTCGGTATAGGTTATTACAAAATTCAAGCCAAAGAAATCACCCTTCCTCAAAAACTGTGTATTTTTCACTTCAAGTTTCAATCTGCACTACAGAGCAGTATTTTGTAACTGCAGTAATAGCTTCTTATTCAGCCAAAGACCCCACATGATTCTTGTTTCAGGGGCATGTAGAGGTGGCAGGGAGAAGCTAGTATATGGAGCCACTACAATGAATTAAAAAAACAACACCAATAACAGCCCAATCTACTAAGGCAGCTGACCAATTTTGGAATCAGGTAGTCTATTAGAATGCATATTCCTTGAAAACAGAATCTGTTTCCTGTCTTTCTTTGAATCTGCAGCACTTAATATGGTGTCTGGCACATAGTAAATATTGAATAAACATTTGACTGAGTGACATAACCATAGAAGGTCAATTTACTTTATTTTATTCACTATTTCCCTAGTTTCCTTACAATAAGTGGCATGATGTGCTTTCAATTTAACTTCAAGGTAACACAGTTAACAAGGAAGTGGTGAAGTTGTGTTTTAGTTGCACCTATGCAAGCATCTGATTAAATGTCTGAAAGACTGAAATAGAGTGGTGAGGTTCATTGCTGAGTGTGCCTAGAACTTTCAATGGTGGTCTGACTCAGGTTAATTTCCACTCATTCCAACCACATCTCTTTTGATGGTCTTAGCACAATTACAGTCGCTAAAGAATGAGACTCCTTTATATATAACTATAAACCTATCAGAAAACAAAACTGATATATAATACTTCACTTTTAGTTTGATGGGAGAAGCTGATGCTGCTACTGTCACTGATCTGTGACATGATCTCCTTTTGAATGCTGTTATCGAATTAGCAGTTTCTAAAGCACTGGAAAATATGGCATCACATTCACCTGTTTTATGATAACAGTACCTTCCTCATGGGGTTGTTCTAAAGACCCAATGAGACAATATTTGTAAAAGCTTACTTAGCCCCATGCCTGGGCCATAGTAGGCACTATAGAAGCATTTATTCCCTTCCCCCTTCCCTGTTCTAATAGAGTAGTATAATAATAACTAAAATTTACATAGCACTTTAAGGTTTGCAAAGCACTTCATATGTTATCATGTTTCAGATGATGGTTCACAGGCATTATGGGGATCATAGTTCTAGAGCTAGAAATGACCTCTTTTAGTCCAGTTCCCTAATTCTACACATGAGGAAACTGAAGCCCAAGGAGGGTAAATAACTTGTCCAAAATCAGACAGGTAGTGAATGTCAGAGACAAGATTGGAACCCAGGCTCCTTGATTTTAGACTTACTGGTGGCTCTTCAGTAAAGTCTTGTTTTGGTGACCACTCACACAACTATTATAGAAACTTCTAAATCTGAACTCAACTTCCCCATGCAAATTCTGCCCTTCTACCTAATATCTCTGTTTCTGTTGATATTCCTTGAAAATTGTACTCACATTCACTTCTCCCATTGTCCTTAGCCTTGCCATTAATCAGCTGCCAAAACCATTCTACTTCAGAATATTCCTTGCCCCTGTCCTCTAATTTCCAACTTCCTCAGCAATTATCCTAGTTCATCCTCTAACTTCTTCCTGCCTAGACTCCAATTGGCTCTTATTGTATCTTCTTGCCTCTAGGCCAGCCAGTCTCCAACCCATTATTTACCCCATTTTCCATGCAATTTTTCTAGGTGCCACTCCGATCATATCACTCTTTTACTCAGAAAGCTTCAATTTTCTTTCTTCCCCAGCCCCACACAAAGACACTGCGGTGACCCCTTTGCAAAGTAGAAATTCCCAGTATTGGAATTTATGGTCACAACCTGGCTTCAGTGATATTTTCCAGGTTCTGTTTGATTAAGTTCTTCCTCACATACTTGATAATTGAGTCAGTCTGACATAATTCCCATCACCCATTATCATCCTGCACTTCTTATTTCCATGCTTTTGTCTCAGGCTGTCCTCCTTATTTGAAACAGACCCATTTCCCTGCCCCTTTTCAAATTTATCAAACCTCAGAATGAGTGTTCATTCTTTCTGGGAGCTTTCCCGAATCCCTTTAGGTTAGTGTGATCTTTCCTTTCTCAAATTCAACATGAGATCAACCTTTCTATTTTGCATTAACATATCCGTCTTTCGCATGTCTTCTTTCCTTCTCCCTTTAAATTGTAAGCTCCCTTAGGTTACTTACTGACACTGTCTTATTGATCTTTGTTACTCCAGTGACTACCACAGTGTGTTACACATAAATCTGTGCTGAGGTGAATTAAATTGAACTGAAAGGAAGAATTGTATGGTAAAAAGAAAGAACATTGTCTATGGAGTCAGAGGACCTAGGGTTAAATTCTGTCTCTAACATATTAGTTATGTGATCTTGGGGATCTAATATAAACTATCTGGGCCTCAATTTCCTGAGATCAGACTAGTTGGCATCTGAGATCCTTCCCAATTATAAATTTATGATCCTATGCCATGACGACGTAGTCAGTTGGTAAGTATTTATTTGTTCCAATTATATTTAGGTTACCTGATCAATTCTAATCAACTCACATTATGATTCATTGTCAATCTAACTTGTCCATAAGTATGATCACCATGCACATATTTGTTTTACAGGAAGTTGTACTCAGGAAAAGTTCTAATGTCAACCATTTGTAATCTAATTTAGGGGAATAATGATGAAAAGACATTTTGACTGGCTTAGAAAAATAACTAGCTATATGATTCGGGGCGATTCATTTAATGTATCTTGGCTTCAGTTTCTTTATAAAATGGGGTTGTTAACAGGGTTGTTTTGAGGATCAAATGAGATAACACCTGTATAGAACTTTTCAAATTATAAAGTACAATGTAAATGCTAACTTATTAACTACCAATATCTGAATGCCTTAGAAATATAGTACTTGGCATTGAACAAGAACTTCAGTTTAAGAGATTTTTTTTTTTTTGGTGAGGCAATTGGGGTTAAGTGATTTGCTCAGGGTCACACAGCTAGTAAGTGTTAAGTGTCTGAGGCCGGATTTGAACTCAGGTACTCCTGACTCCAGGGCCAATGCTCTATCCACTGCGCACCTAGTTGCCCTTAAGAGATTTTTAAGGAAAAAAAAAGAAAACCTTGATAGCCAGGGAACAGTTGACTAATGTAATTTCAAATGACTAGTAGTTGTTATAATAACTAACAATAATAATGCAAATTATAAGGAAAGGATGATGACAATGAATTACAAACAATGACTTCCACAAACATTTATATTTCATTTTACAGTTTAGTAAAATCTTTGTCATCTAATTTGCTTTTCATAGTATTATAAGGTAAGGTAGGGGAAGTATAAATATAATTTGTGAGACATGGGAATTACTGGCATAGAACCGCCCAGCATAGTGTACCCGCATCAAAGAAGGCACTCTGCTCTATGAGCAAAGCGGAATTACAGTAACAGAAAAGATATGTGAGACGTGCAAATTTAAAGATATCTCCACTCCAAATGTTCACGAGGATTATTTGTGCCTGACCTGTGGAAGACCACTGTGAGCTTGTATTGGTCTGATCAGTCACAGTTGGACATACTGTACCTTGACTCCAACATAGTGATGTCATTTTGATCCTCTTCAAGAATGAAGGACAACAACAAAATATAATTAACCTCATGTAGCAGAGGAGAAAACTGAAGCACATAGAACTGAAGCGATTTGTCCAAAGTCACAGAGCTAGTAAAAGAGCAGACTTAGGAAGTAGACTTGTGTACTCTGACTCCACATCAAATATTCTTTCCAACATTGTAAAGAAAATGAAATGCAAAATCATATAGCTGTGTTTGCTTCTCCTTTAAAACCAGAGCACATACATAAAGATGCCTAAAGGAAAGTAAGTAAATGATGTAACTATAAAGACACAAACTATACATATACTAATCCAAAGGAACTTACTGGGTACAGTGTTGGAAATATGGCCTACATGTGGGCATAGAATACTTGATCTGGAGTCAGTTAATCTTAACTCAAGGCCCATTTCAGGCAATTATGAGTTATACAAGCATGGGAAATTCTCTTAACTTTGGTAAATCTCATGGGTTTTTTTTCTTATCTATATAAAATAGGGTTAAAAATACTCATACCATCTATCTCATAAGTTTGCTGTGGGGAAAATACTTTTGAAATTCTAAAACATCATATAAATGTAAAAGACACATACATACATATATACACACATGTATATATATCTGTATGTATATAAACATATACTATTATACACACCATATAAACATATATGTAAAATAGAAGATGGTAATGATCATTTTTGTTTCTAAAGATCACATACTCCAGGTAAGTCATTTGTTTGTCTCAGGAATATTTAGTGTTATTATGGTAAAAATCTAATCTGTATTTTCAAAGTCATTTGCATTTTCCATGCACTGACCTACTTTATAGCATTTACCATCCTGCTCTTTGCTTTATACTATTGCATACTAGAAATGATAAATTGCCAGAAAGTATCTACAAATGTTGCATAATGTTATCATGTTCTGTTCTGACTGCTAAAATTCAAATTCAGAAATCTCATTATGTTTTACATATAGATTGAATCATGTTGGTCTTTTAAGTTTTTAACTTGTTTAATTTTGTTAAAGAAAAAAATCCATCCATTTTGTATAGCCCAGAGGGATAGAAATTCATAAGTACTTATAACTATAAATAACCCTTGGTCTTCATTTGAAATTTAGATTTGTAATCACAATTAGTATTACTAATTTTTTAATTCCCAGAAGTAAAATATTGTTTTCTTAACATCCAATAAAGTTTATTTGGAGAAAAGGTCTTCACTGAAATACACTAAAATTAAAATCCGGTTTCAAATCTTTTATTTTTTCCTTTGAATTGTGAAACAATATGCCCTCTTAGCATTGCAAGATTAAAGAAATCACAATATACTTAGTAACTAGGAATATGCTATCTCGATATCATCTTATTGCATAGATAGATATTTGTTTCATCAACTGAAGCACACTATAGATCAAAGTATCCATCACTAGGTTCCATATTGATTCATAATCCATTCCCATATGATCTAGGGCTTAGGAGGTCTATATGTCAGACTCAGCCTAGGGAACCATATTAAGTTTTTTTTCCCCCAGGAATAGGTCCTGAGGTGCTATCATTCAGGTCAATGACGCACTGGATGATAGTAAATATGATAAATCTGAGAAATTGTCTAGCCTGGATCCATAATTTTTTCCAACTGCCTCTTAAGTGGATGTTGATGGTCACATTAGGGGGCAGAGAAAACGGAATGACCCAGTAAAAATCTAACATCACTACTGGGAAAGTCAATCAAAATTTATGCTCTACTCACAGAAACTAGGGCATTAGCATCACCTTTTTATTAAAATGATGGAATGTCACATTCATCAGAGTCTGAAATGCAAAAATAACCCACCTTTGCATTTGGCAATGTTTGGCCTCTTGCTGGGTCTTAATCCTGACTTTAGTTTCTTTTAATGGAATATATAAAGAATGAAAATGTGGAGAACTGAAGTAATAATAATATAAAATAAGACTAGAAGGTTCATGGAAGTAGGTCACAGATTCTAGAAATAATCTAGTAGTAAGGTCATGATCTTTAAGTGCATGAATGGCTGCTCACAAAGGAAACACATCATAAATTATCAGTATTTTTATGGGGCAGGATTGGAAGAACAGAAATTAACTTTTTTTTGCTACATCATTAGTTTGAAGATTATTAACAGTAATGAACATTGGGGGGATATATCTGAAATCAATTAATTCAAGGGTTAAGTGTTAATGGAGTTTTTTATGTTATCTTCTACCCTAAAGATATGGAAGATTAGGCTAGCCTACTATAAATATATAGGATATTATTATAGATAACAGAGATGAAAAAAATAGGATGCCTCTTGGAGGACTTGTGAACTTTGTATCCTTAAAAATGAGACTATCAATTAAATCTGGAATTATCTACATGCCTAAAGATAAAGAAGTAGATAAGAAGTGGAAAACATGGTGCCCCCAGGCCCCATTGTGGTCACAACACTCTCAAAAGCGCCTGTACCAGATTGAAATATAATTGTGAAATGTTTAATAAAATAAATCAAATACAACAAAACACAGATATAATATGTGGTTTTCTAAGTCAGCAAGTAGTCTCCAAGGATCCTTATGTACGGTTTAGTGCCACCCATTTCTTTTTTTTTCCTCTGGGGGAATGAGGGGTTAAGTGACTTACCCAGGGTCACACAGCTAGCAAGTGTCAAGTGTCTGAGGTAAGATTTGAACTCAGGTCCTCCTGAATCCAGGGCTGATGCTTTATCCACTGTGCCACCTAGCTACCCCTGTGCCACCCATTTCTATTTGGTTTTTGACACCAGTGGGTTAGATGACTTCTTGTTCTGTCAGGCACATCGTACAATTTGAATGATTTTGTATCATGTTCAAATAAATACGTTGTTAGACAATTAAAAAAAATAACATGATAATCAGAATGATGGTTTAGGTATGTATAGGATTATGGGGACAGCTACATGGTGCACTGGATAGAGAACTGGACCTGGAGTCAAGAAAATTCATTTTAGTGAGTTTAAATTTGACCTTGGACACTTACTAGCTGTGTGACCTTTGGCAAGTCATTTAACCCTGTTTGCCTCAGTTTCCTCATATGTAAAATGAGCTGGAGAAGGATATGGCAAACCACTCCAATATCTTTGCCAAGAAAACCCCAAATAAGATCATGAAGAATTGGAAACAACCGAAAAAAAGAATGAACAACAACTTATAGGATTATAGATCCAGAGCTAGATGGTACCTCAGCCGTCATTTAGGCTAGCCTTCTCATTTTATAGTTGAGGAAACTGAGCCCTGGGAAGGTTCACTGACTTCCCCAAGGTCACACTGGTAGTAAGCTTCAGAGGTGGGGTTCAAACTCTACCAAGTCCTATGACTTCAGAGTCTGTAATCTTTTCACTGTACCCCTAAATTCTCCACTTTAAATGATATGATATCTTTTACTTAAAAAAATAAAGAGCTTTGCAAGATTGTTGTCTATTTACTCTTGGTAAGTTAAAGGAATACAAACATGTATAGAATATACATGTGAACATATATACAAATATGTTTAGATTTGTACGGGAGTGTGCCAAGTTCTGTGTATCATTTTGGCAGTACTCATTGCAAAGTGCACTACTTGCTGCTCACAGAAAGCATAATGCCTGAAGATAGAAAGACATCAAGGATGTTTTTCTAACACAGTTTGAATTACAACCTACTGAGATAGAGCTTGACTTTTTGGTAGTATGGGAGTGGGCCAGACCCCATAAAAATAAGTATTAATCTGTCATTTTCTTCTTGGGTTACTCCATAACATACAATAGAGAATCACTTGACATGCCCTGCAACAAGGAAGGATGTAGTGTGTGTGCTGATAAATCTAAACAAATGCGGTAGTTTCTTTTTCTTGAAAGAAGTAACCACAATAATAAACATGCCTATCATATGTCAGGAGAATATAGTCTAAGAAACACATTCTTCTTGGGGGCTTTGCTGAATCACAGTCATCAGACAGTAATAGAAACATCTAGAGTAACTATTTTGGTCTGAATTTTTCTTGTTGCTTAATAAGAAAATATTTTTTGTGACATTCTAACATGAAGTTTCCCAATCAAAACCAACACATCAACAAACAAAAAAAACGAGCTTTGAATTTTAGGACATGTTCATAAAGCCTAATTTCATTTCTCAGGATCTAGCAATTAAAATGTGTCTAACAAAAACACAAATACATCAAACCATGCAAATTGGAATGTTTTTCAGGCAGCTGCAAAATTAAATGACCAGGAAATTTTTTTTTTTCAAATCACTTTGGGAGTCAGTCAATTATTTATTGAGTACTCTCTGGGATCATAGCATTGTGTTACAAACTCTTAGGCAGATGATTTGTTGTTGTTGTTGTTGTTTTTCTTTTTAATGGTAATGCAGCTTTAAAGTTTCAAAGCTGTTTACTTACAATCAAACCACTGGTAGTTTGTCTTCTTTCTCTGCCATGGACCCTTTTGTAGAAAATTCCGCCTGGATTAAACTGAGTACTCCAAATAATCATATCCCTTTGATAATACACATCCATCCCTGTTATCCTTGAATTATGTTCAATATGAGAAATTTGTTGATGATCGCCACTGTAGTTGAATGGATATATAAAACCCAGGATATCAGTGTCATTAGAAATGTAGAGAACTTGATCTTCAGAGCCTGGAGATTATTATAACGAAATACAAAAATAAAGTAAATTTCAACTAATGTAAAAGCAAACATTTTATTTTTCAATTATGTGGTATTTTCATGCTTAAATAGCATCTTCTATCAAAATCAAGCCATTTCACTCTGATCCCTTAGCATTCCTGATTTAAGAATTCTAATGTCAACCTAGACATTTAAATTCCTCATTGACCAAAATTTTCCACACATATGAATGAGGCTTTGTGGAAAGTATATTCAATTTTACTAGACTCTAGGGTACTATGTAGTGTATTTAAATACATTTATTTTAATGTTCCTGTATAAATTGATTACTGAATCTCAATTTTCATTAAATCACAGTTGTATCCAAATATTCATTTTTATAATATTAGTACTCATGACAGTCAATTCAGACACCCATGTTAAGAAAATCAAAGTCTTATTCTCCCTTAACCAAAAACAACCTTCAGAATCTCAGTAGCCCATATAAATACACTTTGAACTTTCTCTTAAATGGAATTCTATTATATGGAACTCTTGAGCAATTGATATTTCCATACATTCAAAGTCAAGCATAATTTATCAGGATAAGGATGACCTTGAGGTATTTAGTCATCTTTAATTTCTTTATAAGAAATCTAATAGTTAATTTATGTTCAGCATAAAGGCAGTGAGGCATAGTTAAGTTCTGGGCTTGGAGTCACAAAGATCTGGATTCAAATCCTTCCTTTGACACTAGCTGAGTAACCCTGGGTAGGTAGCAACATCTAAGTGCTTTAAGATACTTCATAGAATTTATATACTGTCACATGCAGATTATGACCTGGGTTAATTGAGGACATTCTCATACCAGGAATTTCATTACATATTTGCAAATGGTTTTAGTGAAAATTGAACTTAATTGTGTATAAATTTAAATAGAGTCATTCTTTATTAAGAAGCTTAGTTAACTATCACAACCATTCCCAAATCATGTCAGATAGATAGGGGTAGGGTTAGGGACCAGGCATGCGATTTCATTAATCATAGTATTTTTGTGAATAATATAAACTGTGATAAGCATGAATATGTGCTCCAAATGCTTCAATTCTATAACTGGTATTTAATAAAAGCCTATTTTTATGAATAAAGCGGAAGAGGAATCAGAACATGAGTACTAGAATTGGGATAAAACCATTAAAATCCTTCTTTAAAATTCTCTTATTCTGAAGGGACTGTAAATCCTTAACTCTTTTCCTAGTGTCTCAATAATCTCCCATAAGATCAGGCATTATGCTAAGACTCTTGTAAATCTGAATATCACCTCTGATTGTGAAATCTAATTTTGCCTGTCTCTTAAAACACAAATAACTGTTTTTATTAGTCACACTTTTTTGAGAAAATGTCATTTTAAAATGATGTCCAACTTGAGGTTAAAAAAGAATTATAACAATTCAACAGGACGCTCAATCACTATTGAAGGAACCCCCTCCTTTTTTTCATTTTAAGAGTGGAAGTATAGCCAAACAGCTCACCTTCAATGTGATTTTAAAATAAAAACTATAGTAACATTAGAATGAATACTTATAACCTTACCTTTTGCTATGCAGGTGTTATTCTTTTCCTTATAATTCTGGTCACACATACACTTATATGATCCTTTCATATTAACACATTGATGGGAGCAGGTACCAAACACCAAACATTCATTGAGGTCTAAGAGGATAAAAACAAAGTAACATCATTTCTATCCTAAATGTGTTGTCCTAACATGGGGAATTTCTGCCTCATAAAAAGCCAAGTTCATTTTGATTCCTGTAATTTGTTATCCTTAATTTTCTTTTGTGAACCCCCATGACATTTATGAATAGCATCACTATTCTTTTATGCTGTTGGCTGGGTTCAGCATAGCTTTCCCATAACTGTATACTGCATCTCTGTCAATAATTTAGTTTTATGTATTTATTTTTTTGCCCTTATTAGTAACTATCAGATCACCCATTTCAAAATCACTAGGTCAGGATCACTCAGTCAGTATGTGTTGGAGGCAGAACTCTAACCTTGGGTCTTTCTAAATGTATTTAAGCTCTCTCTGAACTACAACACTGTCTCTTCAATTGGGCATTATTTGATGATCTGACACATGCTTAATTTCACATTGATATATTCTATTTTAGTATAACAAATCATTATACCCCCATTTATCATTAAAAATCATTTTACAATCTTTTGGAACTTAGAGGAAGAAGAAACCAATGGAAAGTATTCGGGTCCAAGTCAGATAAATTTATTAAATATGTCAGTTCAATCCATTTTCCATTTAACACAGTGTCATGGGGTGCAGAGCACCCCAGAAGTTCTCTGGGGCACATCAAGGAAACTTCTCCTTGAGAAACTAAACCAGAGGACAGATAACGCCTAGAGAGATAAGCTGAACCAAATCAGACTGTGCTAGCTTTGGATTCCTACCCTTCATTCTGGTCTCCTTTGGGTGTGGCTGTGGCCTTTGTGTCCTGAAGAGGGATCCGTAGCCACCCCTCACCCAATTCCTCTAGTCACTAACAGTGGGGGATGGTCCTCCACTCCTCACCCAATTCCCCCAGCTACCACCAGTGGGGGATGGTCCTCCCTCACTAAAGGAACTTTCCACAGTCAAATGGTCACCACTCCCCCCATCAGTCTTCTATAAAAGTACCTGCCATTCTCCTCCTCAAGGAGATTTGGTACCTCTGAGCCACGTGCTTTGTGCCTATCTCCCCATGAGAAGTCCAAGGATTTCTGTCATGGTTTCCCTCCCCCCACCCTTCCCTCCCCTTGCTCCTAAACAAACTACTACCTTATTCTAACTACTTTTGTGTGCAAGAGGAATTCCTAAGAACCCCAACCCCTAACCCAACCCATACCCCATTTCCCCCATTACAATAGCATACAAACACACACACACACACACACACACACAGAGTACCTTTCCTTCCACTATCATGTCGCTTTGTCTTCTCTTTACCCTAGGCATTCTAAATTTTAATCATGTGGCTGTGTGAACTTGGGAGATCATAGAACAGAGGTTATATAGCTTCAGTTATCTCATCTTTAAAATGGGAGCAATAAGAGGTCTTGCCTGATAAGGTTTTTGTAAGGATCTAACAAGATAACTTATATAAAGGACCTTGCTAGTCTTAAAGTATTATAGAAATATTAGCTATCATTATCATCCCTGTCACCATTATGACTATTTCAAAGCAAATTTCAATCATATGGGCTCCATTTAGTGCCACATTGGGTGAATATAAACTTAATGGAATATTACTGAAATTATATCACCCAGGTAATATCCTCCTCCATTCCCATGCCCAACCAGTACAATTAGCATTATGGTAATTAAATAAGGAAGTGAGTCCTATGACTGAGTAAAGAGTAGGTTCATTTACATGATTAAAAAGAACCAGAAAGGGCAATTTCAAAGCAATAGGAAGTAAAGGGAAGGGCAGCTACCAGTTTGAAATCTGCATTAGCCTTCTGTAAATCTAATTAAAACATATCCACAACAGTTATACTGTCCAGAAGAATATTAGTAAATCAAGACTATGCCTTATTCAAAAGCTTGTCTGTAGGCCGTCTAAAAAGATAATTTTTTTCATCTAATAAAAGCTGTCAATTAAAACTTGTATAACAATTAAAGTGAAATAGCATTATTTATTATAACTTTAATCAGAACACAAAGAAAACTCATATAGTCTACCTTTCATCCATCTATGATAATGGAGAAAACAAGAATAATAACACTATCCTGATCACTCACTTTCTCTCCTTTCCCACCCCCACCAAAAAAAAAAAATTAAGAGAACAACATTCAGATAACTAAATCAAGGCATGTAACTTACTTGCTTCCTGTGGCTGTCCTATATACTAAGAGGATATTAACCAATCTAGACAGGACTTGGCAAATATCAATTTAGTGTATGTCATTGGTTTAAAATCAAAATGTATTCATGCCCCAGAATATTTTCTGAGTCACAGTATCCATAGAGAATTTAAAAAATATAACTTTCATAACTCCATAGAACTGGGTCAACAAGAATATATATATATCCTTTCATGAAATGAACCTAATTTTCCAATAGTTCTTGGAATAGAAATTTCTTTATTTGCATTTCAAAACCAAAGATAGAACAAAATAATCTAGTTCCTCCAGGTCTGAGGCTTATATACAAAAAAAAAAAAAGGCTTTGTATCCTAAATGGCAGTTCAGCTGTCTAACAAAACCCATGCTTGACCCAAGAGACTCTCCACTCTCATAAGTAATATGGTATCACATTATCACATACAATTTTGATGAAAATCAATCCCTTGTCACCTCACAATTTAGCAGTTTTAAGATTCATCTCATAACCCAAAGATTTAAGAGCAAGCTGTTTATGAAATGTACTATACCTTCACACTGTCTGTTTCTCATGTTTCTCTGAAATCCAGGCTTACAACGACAGAAAACAGATGTTTGTGTTTGATTGCAATATGCATCATCTCCACATGGATTCACATTATCTTCACAGGTATATTCAGTGGGAACTAGGATTAAAAATGTATGGTCAAATCTAATATATTCTAATTCCTAATGTGGGAGATTTGCATCTTTTTTATTTGAAAATGATATTAATTTTCTCCCTAGATTGTTCTTTTAGCATTGCATAAGATTATAGTTTTTATTCCTTATGATCCCTTAGCCCTTAGAAAGGTGCATAAACAGAAAAAAGTGGGTTAATTTACAGCTAATATAATTTAGATAGAATATGTGATGGTATCATTATCCACAACTTCAAGCTGTTAGTAAGACCTGCTGCTAGTGGGAGCCCACAAGGACATCCTATTGGGAAGGCATTATTTTATAAAAGGAAAGGTTATAAGAGTGGCCTTTGATAACAGAAGCAATATTTCTTCACTTTCCTTCTAAATCTATAGCATATTGCAGTGGTTTTCTAGATACGTGGCTGGAGTCAGTTTTCTGAAGACATGCTTCAAAGATGAACACAATTTCCAAACCCTCCCAGGAGTTAGTGTTTTATTCCATAGATTCCTAACTTGTGTTTGGATAGACATCCTATTGAATCTACTACCTTTCTATATTACCCATTTCTTGCTGGGTTCTTTAACATCATTTAGGGAGGAATAATTTGTAAAAATAAAATCACCCCAAAATTCAAAACCATCAACTACTTTTTATGTGTATTTTCAGAGCAATTTGTATATGCCATTTAGTCATAAGCTCAGTTGAAAATTAGATACACAATATTAGCAAAATGTCAAATTACTAACATATAAGATCTGACCAACTCCTAAAACTACCCAGAACTCATTCTGAAGAATAAAAATATACTTTAAAGAAATAAGAAACTTACTTATAATAGGAAAGGGAAAAAATGACCTTCACTTTCACCATGTTTCAAGGCAAATGTCAGTTTTTGTCTATATCTAAATTAATTAGCTTTAATTGTTTTTCATAAAAAGTTCTGCGTGACAGGTTCAAAGGCTCAAACTAGAGTCTTTATTTGAACATCAGGCTTTCCGGTTTAATGAGAGTACTT
Source organism: Dromiciops gliroides (assembly GCF_019393635.1). Classification (NCBI taxonomy): domain Eukaryota; kingdom Metazoa; phylum Chordata; class Mammalia; order Microbiotheria; family Microbiotheriidae; genus Dromiciops; species Dromiciops gliroides. The sequence goes on along the minus strand of NC_057863.1, from coordinate 371,242,469 downwards.
ATTTAGATGTTATCTTTTTCCCTTGGTTAATTACTTAAAGTAATTTAAAGGACTCTTAAAATAAAGGATTGTTTTAACAAGGCCTTTTAAAGCAGTTAGACTTTGTTTACAGCAAGTTGCAAGAAGTATCTTTTTGTTAGAGTAATAAAGGCTGAGGAAGAGTGAAGTAAGGCTTTAGGGAGACTCATCTAAGGTCTAGCTTCAACTGTGGGTCCCTCGCCCATATGGTGTCAAGCAACTGAATGTGAGCATGTGAAAAATTTGGCAACAGTAAAAGGTTATGTATACTTATTTTTATACCTATATACCCAGGGTCATGTAAACGTTTCTCAGGCAAAAGCGGGTTGGAGGGGCAGCTAGATGGCACAGTGGATAGAGCACCGGCCCTGGAGTCGGGAGTACCTGAGTTCAAATCCGGCCTCAGACACTTAACACTTACTAGCTGTGTGACCCTGGGCAAGTCACTTAACCCCAACTGCCTCACTAAAAAAAAAAAAAAAAAGCGGGTTGGAAAAAAAGTTTTAAGAAGTCCTGATCAAATGTGTAAGTCCCTAACTATTGATGTTATCCAAAATTGAAGTGTCCTGCAAGTTCCCATCACTAATGACCTATAAGCAGAAGTGAATAACCACTTGTAATGAATGGAATGTTTGTATATAAGCTGGGCTAGATGACCTCTGAAGTCCCTTCTTTCTCCTGAAGTCATTTCCTCTTTTAGTTTTACCCAAAAAGATTGTAGCTACTTGCTTTAATGTTGCTGTTCAGTCGCTTTTCAGTCATGCCTGACTCTTTGTGACCCCATTTGGGGTTTTCTTGGCAAAGATTTTGGGGTGGTTTGCCTTTTCCTTCTCCAGTTCATTTTATAGATGAGTTAACTGAGGCAAACAGGGTTAAGTGACTTGCCCAGGATCACACAGCTAGTAAGTATCTGAGCCCAGATTTAAGCTCAGGAAAATGAGTTTGGGTATTCTAGCCGCAGGGCCACCTAATTTCCTTGACTCCAGGTAGCCCACCACTAAGCAAACTCACCTATTCTGCAGCCTTGTTCATCTGAACCATCTCCACAGTCATCAAAACGATCACATTGTAGCTCCATGGGTATGCATTTTTTATCACTACAGGCAAACTCATCCTTTTTACAAGGCCTTGTTTTATATGTAAGTTTATCTATACAATTATAAACAAATCAAATTAATAGTTTGATTATTTGAGAAATCAACATGTCCTAGACATTCATTACATGCAAGTAACAACAACAAAAAGTATAATGATACAAGGGATAAGAGGATCATAGATTTAGATCTAGAAGAAACCTTGGCGGATATGGAGTCTTAGCTTTTTAATTTACAGATGAGGAAAATGTAGGATGTAGAAGTTAAGTGATTTGACCAGGGTCACATGACAAATAAATAACAGAAGTTTTTGTGACTAAGGACATATGAGAAGTAAATAATAGGGTCTGACCACAACAATTCCTAACTCAAAGTTCTCCTCCTTGTGTCCTATATGATACCATATTGCAGAAGGGTAAGACATGCCACCCATGGGCTGCAGGTGGCCCCCAACATTCTTGAGCACACCCAGAACCAGATTGAAAGGTAATTGGAAAATATTTCATAAAATCAATAAAAATACAATAAAACATAACATGACATTTTTTAAAAAGTAAGTCAATATGTGACCTTCAAGGACCCTTATATATAGATTAGCAGTCCCCATTTTTATCTGATTTTGTCACCCTCCTTTGTATAGTATATTTATAAATGTATATGTGTATATATATATATATATATATATATATATATATATATATATAGGCATATACACAAATACTCATAAGAATCTGTGGTTTCAGGGCAGCTAGGTGGTGCAGTGGATAGAGCACCAGCCCTGGATTCAGGAGGAGTACCTGAGTTCAAATCCAGCTTCAGACACTTAACACTTACTAGCTGTGTGACCCTGGGCAAGTCACTTAACCCTAATTGCCTCACTAAAAACAAAAACAATCTGTGGTTTCATCAACAAAGAACCATCTTCCTATACCAGTATAGACTGTCAACTCCTCGGTGACTTATTTGATAAGTCAGAATTTATACAATGTAAGGGATTGCCCATAGCCACAAACATATTAAGTTCCAGAAAGAAAATATGAACACAGGTGTTCCTGACACCAAACCCAGCATTCCTTTCATTACACCAGGATCCCTCTTTATCTAATACACACACACACATATGTATATGTATATGTGTGTATATATATACATATATATATATACATAAACACACACACACACACATATATATATATGCACATCTACACTGAAAAAAATCTGCATATTTAGACCCCTGGGTAGTACAGTGAATAGGGTATTGGACTTGAGGTCAAGAACACCTTCAGTTTGAACCTTAGCTCAGATCCTTACAAGCTCTGGGACCCTAGACAAGTCACTTAGCCTTTGTGTACTTTAGTTTTCTTCACCTACAAAATGAGGATTTAAAAAAACACCTACATTGCAGGGTTATTGTGAGGATCAAATGAGCTCACACATGTAAAGTGTTTTGGAAATTTTAAAGTGCTGTATAAATAGTCAGTATTAATATTATATACTTTGAAATAGCCTATGTAGAAGCTCTGCAAATTTAATAGCATTCAACTATTTTAATCTCTTGCCATAAAGCAAAATAGTTGGATGAAATATCCTCAGACCACCAAAGTAAATGGGAGATTTGAATTCAATACCCAATGACCATTAAATTAAGCTTGCTGTTGTCACTGGTTTGGAATGAATTCCAAGTGAAATAGAATTACCACCACAATGATCTTCATCTGAGTTATCACCACAGTCATCGACTTCATTGCAAATCTGCTCAGGTCGAAGGCACACACGATTGTTTCTGCATCTGTAGGGGCGGGTGGGTGGGCAAGGAAACTTTGCTGCAAGAAAGGAACACCAAACAGAGTATTTGGAAACATTTTTTCCTTTTTTTTTCCTCCTTTGATTTTTTTTTCTTTGCTCAAATACATATTCTGCTTTTCTTTTTATTGTGGAAATTGTCTATCTGTGGACACTGAAAAAAACATGTAGTGTTAGAAGCTTCTGCTTCTGATTATTTCTATTAACCACAGAAAACATTATTCGTTCCCCTGGCTCATTTTAATGTCATCATAAAGTCCAGGCATATCTATTATTTGACTGTATAATAGAGGACCTACCACAAGATAAGTAAAAGAGCCAACCTTCATGCTCTCATTTTTAGATACCTTATCTTAGCCGACTTCACTCAGTGTATCAAATTAAATTATGCCTACAATTTATACATGGTGGCAGGACACTTAGCTATCCCAAAGAGCAATTTCACACAGCATACAATTTTGAGAGAGCATATGTTACAGGCACTGCATTGTATGTGGAAAAAACAGGCCACCTCCTGAAAATAAAATAAAACTCACCACTCTAGAAATACTAGAGCTATACAAATTTCTCTACTATCATCCTCTGGAAAAGAATATCTGTCTGACTCTGTACAGGTGCGTGCACATAAGGTGATTTTAATAACTATTATTTGTATATGTGAATACCTAATATATAATAAATGTTTAAGAAATGCTCTACCACGCCCCTCTCTCTCTTGCTTTCATAAGTTTCACTATCTTTACCTATTTATGAAGCAAAGCATTAGAAAGGTGTCTAAGGGAGACTGGGCATTGTTCTGCACCTCTATTTCAAATACAGGGAAAGTGCACATATCCAAGGTATCTGATAACTCCATAATGGCTTATGACAACTTGGTGTCAGTGGTGGCACACTATTCCCCTACTCCTACCCCAAAATGGTGCCACACAGGTTCAGCAGGCCCACTCAGATATGCAGTTCTTAGGCTGAATTAAGGGCATTGCTTACATCACTATTGGGCCCATCACTGGGACTCTATTAATAAATTGTAGTCCCCTTTCTCCAAAAAGTGATGTTGCAGAAAATATAATAATGGCTTCATAGTATCAACTTAGGGATTCTAAGGCTTTGGGCAACACTGTGTAAATTGTCCCCTAGAGCTCCTTCTTGGACTCTGGATTGGATTTGAGCATATCCTATTAAATTATTTAGTCCTACAATAAGTAATTTGCGTTCTTTTTTTTCTTGTTATCTCTGTAGACCAAAAAGAGAATGAAAATATACCCATACCCACACATACAATACCCCCCCCCACAAAGAAAACATGCATCTAACACATCTTGAGTAATAAAAGACATCTAAATCGGAAAATATGTGGACCATGTAATCACAACTTTTACATTTTATTCTAATTCAAAAATACAGTGATCTCAGCTGGGTCTTTTCTGTCTCTCAAGATAATAGGGAAGAATGGAATGGGGACTGGAAATAAATCTTTGAGGTATTGTCACCATAGTAAAAATTCTCTAAGGAGACTCTCTTAAGTTGTAAATGCTGTTCCTGAAAATAACCTTTCTTCATTTTTTTCTTTAATGTCAGTCTCCAATGTCATCATCCATCATAAAATTTAACTTTAACTTTACATTCCAAATAGAACAAGGACTTTAAGTACAGTTGGAGTTTTTCTATTCACCTTAAGTGTTATTTAGTTGTGTCCAAAGTGGTTACATTTTCCATTAAATTAAAGGTGAAATTATGATCCTGCACTTGTATTAGATGTGAAGAATGAGAAAAAGGGCAAATTGAACCTTGGGAACATGAAAGATATTCAGCATTCTGATGATCTGCAATGTGCAGTTATGTTTGTTGGTTGGTTCAGCATGAAAGTGAAAATAAATGTCAGTGAGGAGCAAGAATAAAGTGAAGTCCCAACCATTTGTAGAATAACAGTGATGTTGGATTTGTAGATTTAAAATGTTAAATAAATCATTGTTTCACTTTTCTGCCCCAGAAGTTATGTTTCCTATATTCTATAACTTCTCTGAATATTCCTGAATGATTGATGCAGATAGGTAATTCCTTTATTTGTTTGTGTGTATGGTTTGTATCCCCCCAACCCCATTTCACTCATCTGTCCAGCAATCTTAGCATTAATACCAACTTCGTTTGATGACAATGTCCTTACTTGTCTTCTTTGCTGATACATTTCAACTGGGCAAACTGCCTGAAATCATCCCCTGAAGATGAGAATCTATCCTTTGAATAGAGTTAAAGTTTAGGAAAATCACGAAATGTGAGAAGGTTAATCTTTCTATTAATTGTCATGAAAGTAATGATCATTTTTCATCCATGTACTCCTCCAATTTGTATTAACCTTGTTCTAATTTATTGATTCATATGGATACATTATATCTCAGGGAAAAATAAAAGTGAAAGCTAATTGAAGAACCATACCACACATTTCAGGGACTTCATCAGAGTTATCTCCACAATCATCTTCTCCATCACACACCCAAAAATGTAGTTTGCAGAGTGAATTATTGCAAAGGTACTCATCAGCTCGACATATATTGCCACCTTAGATAAGAAAATAAGGTAGTATAATTATTGCAAATAATTATAATACTATATATTATATTATCCAAATTGTTATTTAGTTATATATTAGATATGGATTATATTTGAAAGATCAAATTTTTCATGGTTTCTTGTGTATACATTCATATATTTTTTCCTGGCCTAGCAATTGAAGCAGATACTATTCAAAATCATTTTTTAAATTAATATAATAAATCTAGTTTCTAAATAATATTTCAAGGCATAGAAGTTCTTACCCCCAATTTTTCATATTATCACATTTATTATATCCATGAGATGAATTTTTCTCATGCTTTTCAATTACTCACATCCTACACAATCTTTACAGTAGAGCGATGTGAAGACATTTAAATTTTTAAAGAGAAATAATTTGAATTTTTAAAAAATGTGCTGTGCTGGCAGGCAGAAATACTTTTCTTTAAAATCAATGGGGAATTTTTCTGTTGCTGGGATACAGACATGTAGGATTGTTGAAAACAGAGAACACCAAGAGGGAAGGGGATGGGAGGAAATATCTTCTACTGATTTTATATCACAACTAAGCAATGAACTTTTAAGGACAATTAAGAATGTCCCTACATTATACCATTGCTCACTTCTGCTGTAGAAACTGAGTGAGACTGTCTTACAAAAATTGTATCAGTCCCTTAAAATAAATTATTTTTATCTCAAAAATTTCTTTTTGGTTTACTTAAAATGACAAAAATCTAAGAAAACTGGAACATGCTTTTTTAATGTGTCTATTCAATTCACACTATACAAAGACTTTTTCGTATTCAAAAATGTAATCAGTCTTTCAGAAGTTCTGTCCACTAGCAACATTGAGTGACTTTTTCTTCTTGATACTCTGAATCACTTGACCGTCATTCTGGTCAATTTGATGTCTAATGTAGACATAGACTCTGTATAAAGTATCTACAACATAGAGCATTCAGCATTATTAAATATGTTTGTTAATATTTTTACTTTTATATGTTTGTGTTACTTTCCTATATGGATTACAAAGGATTTATTCTTATTGGTTCCAAGTAGAATGAGGTACTGGTTATAAAAAAGATAATCAGACAATAAAGCAGAAGAGCTCTATCCTCAGCCAGAAGCCTTGGGCACAAGTCACACTTCTGCTACTAAATAGCCCATTGTAATAAGCCTTTTAACCTCCCTATGTCTCAGTTTTCTCATTTGTAAAAAAAAGGAGACAATGAGACGAATCATCTATTACCAAAAAATGTAATGATCACCAAAATTTGATGTGCAAAAAGGTGCTCAGGGTAGAGTATAGAAAGACACATTCCCCAAGGGAATATAAAAATCTAAGAGTATTGACATGCAATACATATTGATAATTGTAATATGAAGTAAAATTTTAAAAAACAAACATGACCATCAGCATAAAAATAAAGTGATACATATATTTTGAAGAAGAGAAAAAAGTTGCTTTTGGCTGGAGTAATCAAGGAAGGCTTTATGGATGAGATGGAATTTAAGTCAAGCCTTGGATGGTATATGACTTGAATAAGGACAAATGTGGGCTTGAAGTTATTACGGAGTGTCAGAGTTGGAAAGGAACTGAAGGCCCATCTAATCTAGGTCTTACCATGTCACAAGCTGGATATAAAACATTTACAACAAAGGATTTTCTAGTCTTTATCTGAAGACCTCAAATGAGGGGAAATCTATGAAGCAAGGCAGCACATTTGACTTTTGCACAGTTCCAATTGCTAGAAAGTTTTTTTTTTTTTATCATATTGAGTTACTAAATCTGCCTTCCCCATAATGCCTTTATTCTCATTCTAGTTCTGCTTTCTGGGGCCTGACACCTTATCTAAACCTTCCTTTCATATAAAAACCTTTCAAATATTTGAAAACTATCATGTGTTCCCTAAGTTTTCTCTTCTCTGGGCTAAAAACATCTATACTTCTTTCAACCTGTCATTCTGGCATGGTCTCTAGCCCCTTTGCCAGTCTTTCTGGTTGCTTTCCTCTAGATGATCTCCAGGTTGTTAATAGCTTTCCTAAACTGAGATACCCCAAAGTAGAGATAGCATTCTAGATGTGGTCTGATTAGGCTGGAATATAGTAGATCCATACTTACTTCTGACATTCTCTTATCACAGCTGAAGATTGGATTAGATTTTTTTTCCTGCCATGTCATACTGTTGACATTTATTCAATCAACAGAACAATAAGCAACGATTTTTTAAAGTTATCACTTAGGGAGTTTCTTCATCCACAAATTCTCTATTCCAGTAAGATCATAGGCCCAGTCCCTATCCTTATCCCTATGTTGTTGGCTCTTTGCTAGACATTGTGGATAGAAATACAAAGCCCAGGCAGTCTTCAACAGTCAGAGAGTTACAGGATATATACAAATATAATTATATAATACACACACACACACACACACACATATATATATACATATATATATATATATACATACATATATATATATATATATATATAAATGATTCAAGGAGGGTAGAACAACTGATTATAATCAGGAAAGGCCTCATGGAAGAGGTGGTTCTTGAGCTGAACCTGGAAGAAAGAGAGGAGTACTAAATGACAGACAAGGAGGGAGAAGATTTTTAGATGTATGGGAAAGTCTGTGGAAAGACTGAGGCAGAACATAAAATGGCATGCACAAGGAACAAGCAATTAGATTAGTTTGGTGGAAGAACAGACTATGTGAAGGAAATGAATGTGCAATCAGCCTGGAAATATAGACTGAAAATCAATAAGGTTTGTTTTTTAAAAATATTTTATTTTAATTTAAAAGACTGGGTTTTCTTATTTCACTCAGGCTTGAAGTGCAGGGACTACTCACAGGCCTGATTCCACTAGAGATTAATGGTTTCTAACTTGTGACAGACAATTCAACCCTTCCTTAGACAAACTGATGCTCTTCCTCACCTTTCCCTCCCCCTCTCATTTTTATGGTCCCTCCATATTATGATGTTGAACTTAGTGGAAACATTCAAAATAGAGCACTACAGCTCAGAACTCCTGAGCTCAATTTTAGTTATGATTAGTTTGTGATAACTACAGGGCATCATGACAGAGACATCTAGCAAGCAATTAGAGATTTAGAAAAGGAACTTATGAAGGAAGTAAAGGTTTGAAACCCTCTAAAAGCCCCATCTCTTATCCAGATGATCTGCTATCTAGCCAAATCCCATTTTGTAATTACAAAATGGTTTGTTTTTTAGAGCAAAGTATTATATTTCATTTTCATTTCATACATGGTCCAAACCTATTAGTTTTGTGTCATCAGCAAATTGGTAAACATGCCAAATATGCCTTCATCTAAGTTCATGTATTAAAATATTGAATTGCACAATTCAAAAGACATAGCTCTAAGCCTGTCAACTAGAGATTTCCCTTCAAATAGACATTAATCCAAATAACTTATCTTTGGGTTTGGTCATTAAGTCAGTTTTTAAATCCTCCAAGTTGTAAATAGCCTAACAACCTTTCCATATTATCTATTAGATTATAATGAGTAAATTTTTTTACTTTAATGAAATATTGTTACAATATTTCTTTTACATGTTAACTAACCTAACTGTCAAAAAAGGAAATAAGGTTATGTGGCATGAATTATATTTGATTATGATTTCCCAGCTTTTAGTAATCACTGCTGCTTTGTTGTTGAGATGTTTGCAGACCAGTGGTAGTATAGTTTAGTGGAGAGAGAGCTAGCTTCAAAGTCAAAAAGACCTGAGTTCAAGCATTGCTTCTCTCACATGGCTGCATGACCTAGGGCTATTCACTTAACCCCTCAATGTGAAGCAACACTCTGTAAGGTGTAGATAATGTACTGACCTGTATTAGGAGTGAGCTTTCACACCCTGGAGTTCTCTATACCAATGAAATCACAGGGCAAGTCCCTGTTCTACAAACCATCCCTTTATTGATATGTTCTAGAATTTTGTAGGACATTAAAGTCATATTTATCAGATTAATATAGGAATATTTTACTATTTCTCACTGTCTCTGTCTCTGTCACTCTCAAATTTGGACATTTGCTCTTTTCACTTCTATTTTCAGCAACCACATCTGCTAGTTCTTTCAGTACTGTGGGTTACTGTTCATGTGGCCATGATCATTTGAATTTAGGATGGGGAAGGGAAGGAAAAGATGATGTGACTGTGTATACACACACACATACATAAACACACACACACATATATATATGCATGTGTGAATATAATATTATATATGTATATACATACATACATATATGTGTGTGTATGTGTGTGTATGTATGTATGTATGTATATATATATATATATATATATATATATATATATATATATATATATATAAAATCCTATTCGATCCTCATGAGTTGAGGAAACTGACTGGCCTAGGGTCACAGTGCTAGTAAATGTCTGAAGCTAGATTTGAATTTAGGTCTTCCTGACTCCACGTCCAGAGCTTTATCCACTGTGCCACCAGGGCAACCTGGGTGTTTTCTTTCATCATCTTTTTACTTATCTTGTATAAAATTTAACTTCTTGTTGAGCATTTTTTTCACTGTCAATTCCATTTAGACTAAAGACTAATTTCTATATCAGAATATACAGAGATAAAATAAGAGTTTAGTATAGTTAGGTCTCACCCACATGATGGTGACAGCTGAAGCTCTGGGGACAATGTGGGGTAAAAGAATGTAGAGAAGAAGGGGGAAAAGTACAAAGGCAAATTCATAAGGAATACCAACATGTGAGAAAAGAGGGAGAAAATCTGTGAGATAGAGAGAAACAGAGGGAGAGAGGAGGAGGAGGAGGGGGGAGGAGGAGGGGGAGAGAGAGAAAGAAAGAGAGAGCAAGACAGAGACAGAGAGAAACAGAGGGATTGAGAGGACAGAGAGAAATAGCGACAGACAAGAGACAGAGGGGATGAAAACCATGAGAGTGCAACATGAAGAAGTGAAAAGAAAGCTTTAGAAATGGAGTGAGGCAGTTCAATTCAATGCAGGAAATGTTTGAGTGCCTACTATATGTAAGCACTGTGTTATGTCCTTGATACAAAGATGAAAAATACAAACTCTGTTTCTTCCAGTAGTAGTTTAAATCTTATGGAGAGGGGTGATGGTTGGAAACTATGTTACATATAATAGTGATAAATGTCATAGAGAAATCCAGAAGTTTGAGCAATAAAAATGGTGTCTATCAATAATGGTTTTTAAGAACACCAATTTAGTAGAACGGTGTTTTACCTATTCCCAAATGTGTCCACAGAGTAGGTACTTAATGAATGCTTGTTGAATTGAAAAGAAAGGAGATTGTAGAAGCTGAGTGTGCAACAGGGAATTGTAGACAACTAAAGTAGACTACACCATCAAAATATTTGACTGTAAAGGAAAGGAAAGGATAATGTGACTGAAGGCTTAGAAGGGTCAAGATACTGATTCATTAGAATTAAGGGAATTTGACCATATTTGTCTTCAGAGGACAAAGAGCCAGTAGAAAACATTAATGATGCAAAAGATAGAGGGGCTGATTGATGAATCAAAGACATGAAAGAGGCATATGGGATGGAATGTAGAACATAAATAAACAGTTAACCTTCGAGATGAGGAGAGATAATTATTCTGTGTGAAAGAGGATAGGAAGAAAGAATGATTGAAAATAAAGAAATTTTAAAACAGGGTGGAGGGGGTGGAGCCAAGATGGCAGAGAGGAAGCAGCAAGCTGCCTGAGCTCTCCTTCTGTTCCCTCAAAAAGAACATTAAATCAAACCTCTGGACAGATTCTGAAACTACAGAACCTACAAAGAGACAGGGAGACAGAGTCTTCCAACCAGAGATAATTTAGAAGACTTCAGGAAAAGGTCGGTCTGACTCGGGCAAAAAGGAGGCCCAGCACAGAGCAGCAACCCAGCGCCGAGAGGGTCAGGGCAAGTCAGCAGGAGCTGCAGGCCACAGCCGAACAACTGAGGCCCCTGGAACCTGGCTCAAAAATCTGGTGGCCAAGAAGGACAGTGGAAAAACCAACCTGCACCAGCCGGGAGGGCCACGAATGGGTCAGGCGGGATCGCACGCGGGGATCCGGCACCTGGCGGAATGCAGGCAGACAGGAAGTGCAGGGGGGTTAACTGCACACCCTATAAAGGCCTCAGAGTAAAAAGCTGGTCACACAGCACCTATACCTCTGCACAAGAAGCCCAAAACAGGGACCCTGGTGCCCCCAGAGCAGACCTCAACTCCACTTAAAAAATAAATAAATAAGCTGCAATAATGAGTAAGAAGCAAAAAAGAGCCCTCTCCATTGAGAGTTTCTGTATCAATAGGGAAGAATTTTCTGCTCACTGTGTTTATGGCTCACTAAAATCTACAGGAAAAAGATATACAATTCTTTCTAGATACTTTGGAGCAAAATATTAAGTCTTTTGACATTTTTCTTCTGTAATTTATAGGATTAATAGAAAAGAACATAAATAACATATTATTCCCTCAAATTCCCATATACAAATTCAGTTTTCCAAATAACTTCCAATAAGTTGACCACTAAAAAATATACCGATGTACATATATATTTACAACAATAGCCTCAAATTGCCTACATCTGAAGCCTCACAAGGGAAGGTGAATTGGTCTCAAGAACAAAAAGCCTTCCTGGAAGAGCTCAAAAAGGATTTTAAAAATCAATTGCGAGAGGTAGAAGAAAAAATGGGGAGAGAAATGAAAGCAAAACAAGAAAACTATGAAAAAAGAATCAGCAGCTTGGAAAAGGAAGCACATAATTTCACTGAAGAAAACAATGCCTTAAAAAATTCATCTGGCCAAATGGAAAAAAAGGTGCATAATCTCATTGAAGAAAACAATGCCTTAAAAAATTCATCTGGCCAAATGGAAAAAAAGGTGCATACTCTCATTGAAGAAAACAATGCCTTAAAAAATTCACTTGGCAAAATGGAAAAAAAGGTGCATAGTCTTACTGAAGAAAACAATGCCTTAAAAATTAAAATTGGACACTTGGAAGATAAGGAATCCATGAGACACCAGGAATCAGTCAAGCAGAATCAAAAGAATGAAAAAATAGAAGAAAATGTGAAATACTTCATTGGAAAGACAACTGATCTGGAAAACAGATCCAGGAGAGACAATTTGAGAATCATTGGACTGCCTGAAAGCCATGACCAGATAAAGAATCTAGACACCATATTCCAGGAAATTATTAAGGAGAACTGCCCTGATATCATAGAATCAGAGGATAAAATCATCATTGAAAGAATCCACCGATCACCTCCTGAAAGATACCCCAAAAGGAAAACTCCAAGGAATATTGTAGCCAAATTCCAGAATTATCAGGTGAAGGAGAAAATACTCCAAGCAGCCAGAAAGAAGCAATTTAAATATCATGGAGCCACAGTCAGGATTGCTCAGGACCTGGCAGCTTCAACATTAAAGGACCGCAAGGCTTGGAATATGATATTCCGGAAGGCAAAGGAGCTTGGATTGCAACCAAGAATCTATTACCCAGCAAAAATGTGCATTTTCTTTCAGGGGAAAAGATGGACATTTAATGACATTGGTGACTTTCAATCTTTCCTGGTGCAAAGACCAGAACTGAATAGAAAATTTGATCTCAACATACAAGACTCAAGAGAAGTGTAAAAAGGTAAACGGGGTGGGGGGGGGAAGGTTACCCTATTAGGTTAAACTGTTTATATCCCTACATGGGAAGATAATACTCATAACTCTTAAGAATTGTAAATGTATTTGGGCAGAGAGAAGGACTTTACACAGAGGGTATAAATATAAATTGTCTTTGATGTGATGATACAAAAAACAATTAAGGGGTTAAAAAGGGAGTCTATGGGGAGGAGAGGAAAGGGGAGGTGGAAGGGGATGAATTATATCATATGAAGAGGTGAAAAAAAACTATTACAATAGAGGGAAAGAAAGGAGGGGTGAACATTGTTTCAACCCTATTCTCATTAGATTTGATTCAAAGAGGGAATAACATATACGTTCATTGGGATAAAGAAACTTAACTCATTCTTTAGGGAAGCAAAAGGGGAAGGGAAAGGGGGGGACTGATAGAAGGGAGGACAAAAGCAAGGGAGAAAAGGGTAAAGAAAAGAGAGGGGGGTGATAAAAGGGGAGGGTAGGTTGGGGGCGGCAGGGGTAAGAAGTAAAACGTCGGTGAGAAGGAATAGGGTGAAAGAAGGGGGGAAAGTACAAAGGGGGTAAATAGAATGGAGGGGAATAGACAGTCTGTAATAATAACTGTGAATGTGAATGGGATAAATTCTGCTATGAAATGGAAGCGAATTGCAGAGTGGATTAAAAAACAGAATCCTACAATATGCTGTTTACAAGAAACACATTTGAAGCAGAGAGATACACACAGAGTAAAGGTAAAAGGCTAGAGCAGAATATATCATGCTTCAGCTAAAGTAAAAAAAGCAGGGGTAGCAATCCTTATCTCAGACAAAGTGCAGGCAAAAATAGATCTCATTAAAAGAGATAAGGAAGGAAATTACATCTTGCTTAAAGGTACTATAGATAATGAAGTAATATCAATATTGAATATGTATGCGCCAAGTGGTATAGCATCCAAGTTCTTAGAGGAGAAGTTAAATGAGTTACAAGAGGAATTAGGCAGTAATACTATACTAGTGGGGGATCTGAATCTCCCCCTCTCAGAATTAGATAAATCTAGCCAAAAAATAAATAAGAAAGAAGTGAAAGAGGTGAATAGATTACTAGAAAAGTTAGACATGATAGATGTCTGGAGAAAATTGAATGGGGATAGAAAGGAATATAACTTTTTCTCAGCAGTACATGGCACATTTTCAAAAATTGACCATGTATTAGGGCACAAAAACATCATAGTCAAATGTAGAAAGGCAGAAATAGTAAATGCATCCTTCTCAGATCATGATGCAATAAAAATTACATGTAAGAAAGAGCCAGGGAAAAGTAGAATGAAAATCAATTGGAAACTAAATAATTTCTTTCTAAAGAATGAATGGGCCAAACAACAAATCATAGAAACAATCAATAACTATATCCAAGAGAATGACAATAATGAGACAACATACCAAAATCTATGGGATGCAGCCAAAGCAGTGCTTCGGGGAAAATTTATAGCTCTAAATGCTTACATGAATAAAAAAGAGAAAGAGGAGATTAATGAATTAGGCATGCAACTTAAAAAGCTAGAAAAAGAACAAATTAGAAATCCCCAATTAGATACTAAATTAGAGATCCTGAAAATCAAAGGAGAAATTAATAAGATTGAAAGCAAAAAAACTATAGAATTAATCAATAAAACTAAGAGCTGGTTTTATGAAAAAACCAATAAAATAGATAAAATATTGGTTAATTTGATTAAAAAAAGAAAGAAGAAAACCAAATTACCAGTATCAAAAATGAAAAAGGGGATGTTACCACCAATGAAGTGGAAATTAAATCAATAATTAGGAATTATTTTGCCCAACTGTATGCCAATAAATTTGACAATCTAAATGGAATGGATGAATATTTACAAAAATACAAACTGCCCAGGTTAACTGAAGAGGAAATAAAATCCTTAAATAAACCCATATTAGAAAAAGAAATTGAACAAGCCATTAATGAACTCCCTATGAAAAAATCCCCAGGGCCAGATGGGTTTATGGGTGAATTTTACCAAACATTTAAAGAACAATTAATTCCAATATTATACAAATTATTTGGAAAAATAGGTGAAGAAGGAGTTCTACCAAATTCGTTTTATGACACAAATATGGTGGTGATACCAAAATCAGGCAAAGCAAAAACAGAGAAAGAAAATTATAGACCAATTTCCCTAATGAATATTGATGCTAAAATCTTAAATAAGATATTAACAAGGAGATTACAGCAAGTGATCACCAGGATAATACACTATGACCAGGTGGGATTTATACCAGGAATGCAGGGCTGGTTCAACATTAGGAAAACTATTAACATAATCAACCACATCAATAAGAAAACCAACCAAAATCATATGATTATCTCAATAGATGCAGAGAAAGCTTTTGACAAAATACAACACCCATTCCTAATAAAAACACTGGAGAGTTTAGGAATAGGGAGAACTTTCCTTAAAATAATAAACAGTATCTACCTAAAGCCATCAGCAAGTATTATGTGCAATGGAGATAAATTAGAGGCCTTCCCAATAAGATCAGGGGTGAAACAGGGATGTCCATTATCACCCCTATTATTTAATATTGTACTAGAAATGTTAGCTTTAGCAATCAGAGAAGAGAAAGGAATTAAAGGAATTAGAATAAGTAAGGAGGAAACAAAACTATCACTCTTTGCAGATGATATGATGGTATACTTAAGGAATCCTCGAGAATCAACTCAAAAATTACTTGAAACAATTAACACCTTTAGCAAAGTAGCAGAATATAAAATAAATCCACATAAATCATCAGCATTTCTATACATGACCAACAAAGTCCAGCAGCAAGAGATAGAAAGAAAAATTCCATTTAATGTAACAGTAGATAATATAAAATACTTGGGAGTCTACTTGCCAAGACAAACCCAGGAACTCTATGAACACAATTAC
Organism: Dromiciops gliroides; assembly: GCF_019393635.1. Lineage (NCBI taxonomy): Eukaryota > Metazoa > Chordata > Mammalia > Microbiotheria > Microbiotheriidae > Dromiciops > Dromiciops gliroides. The sequence goes on along the minus strand of NC_057863.1, from coordinate 371,226,415 downwards.
CAAACACTCTTCACACAAATCAAATCAGATCTAAATAATTGGAAAGATATCAATTGCTCATGGATAGGCAGAGCTAATATAGTAAAAATGACAATACTGCCTAAATTAATTTACTTATTCAGTGCCATACCAATCAGACTACCTAAAAATTATTTTATAAAGCTAGAAAAAATAATAACAAAATTCATCTGAAAAAACAAAAAATCAAGAATATCCAGGGAAATAATGAAAAAAAAATTCACAGGAAGGTGGGTTAGCGGTACCAAACCTGGAGTTTTACTATAAAGCGGCAGTCATCAAAACTATTTGGTACTGGCTAAAAAATAGTGTGGTAGATCAATGGAATAGGCTAGGCTCAGGAAATGCAGTAGTAAATCACACAAGAAATGTAGTGTTTGATAAACCCAAAGACTCCAGCTTCTGGGATAGGAACTCAGTATTTGACAAAAATTGCTGTGAAAACTGGAAGATAGTACGGCAGAAGTTAGGCATAGACCAACATCTTACACCTTATACTAAAATAAGGTCAAAATGGATACACGATTTAGACATAAGAGGTGATACCATAGGTAAATTAGGAGAGAAAGGAATATTCTACCTATCAGATCTTTGGAAAGGAAAACAGTTTTTGACCAAACAAGAGATAGAGTATATTATAAAATGCAAAATGGATGATTTTGATTACATTAAATTAAAAAAAATTTGTACAAACAGAAGCAATGCATCCAAAATTAGAAGGGAGGCAGAAAGCTGGGAAACAATTTTTGAGGCCAGTACTTCTGATAAAGGCCTCATCTCTAAAATATATAGGGAACTAAATCAAATTTATAAGAACCCAAGTCATTCCCCAATTGAGAAATGGTCAAAGGATATGAACAGGCAGTTTTCTGATGAAGAAACCAAAGCTATCTATTCCCATATGAAAAAATGCTCTAAATCTCTAATGATTAGAGAGATGCAAATTAAAACAACTCTGAGGTACCACCTGACACCTATCAGATTGGCTAAAATGACAAAAAAGGAAAATAATAAATGTTGGAGAAGCTGTGGGAAAATTGGAACACTAATGCATTGTTGGTGGAGCTGTGAACTGATCCAACCATTCTGGAGAGCAATTTGGAATTATGCCCAAAGGGCGATAAAGCTGTGCATACCCTTTGACCCAACAATACCACTTTTGGGTCTTTTTCCCAAAGAAATCATGGAAAGGGGAAAGGGACCCACATGTACAAAAATATTTATAGCTGCTCTTTACGTGGTAGCAAGGAATTGGAAGTTGAGGGGGTGCCCATCAATTGGGGAATGGCTGGACAAGTTGTGGGATATGAATACAATGGAATACTATTGTGCTGTAAGAAATGATGAGCAGGAAGAGTTCAGAGAAACCTGGAGGGTCTTGCGTGAGCTGATGATGAGTGAAATGAGCAGAACCAGGAGAACATTGTACACAGTATCATCAACATTGCGTGTTGATCTACTGTGATGGACTGTATTCTTCTCACCAATGCAATGGCACAGAAGAGTTCCAGGGAACTCGTGATAGAAGAGGATCTCCAAATCCAAGAAAAAAAAAAAAGAACTGTGGAGTATAGATGCTAAATGAACCATACTATTTCTTTTGTTTTTGATACTGTTGTTTTTTTCTATTTTGAGGTTTTTCATCATTGCTCTGATTTTTTCTCTTATAACATGACTAATGCAGAAATAGGATTAATGTTATTATGTGTATATATATATATATATATATATATATTTATATATATAAAACCTATATCAGATTACCTGCTGTCTAGGGGAGGGGGGAGGGAGGGGAGGGAGGGAGAAAAATCTGAAATTGTAAAGCTTGTATAAACAAAAGTTGAGAACTATCTTTACATGTAACGGAAAAAAATAAAATACTTTATTAATTAAAAAACAGGGTGGAGAGTTCTTATGTCACATAATCTTTATATTATCGGTAAAAGAAGAGACAAGGTAACCTATTTACAGTAAGATATGCAAAGGACAGGTATGGTTGAGGGCTTAAAGAGGGTTAAAAATGTTTGTAATAGTCTTGTTGGAAAGACAGTAGGAAGTCAGCTAGTTAAAAAGATTGTCTAATGGTTAATAATAATAAGGATAATCTCTATGTCATGAAGCAAAATGGTACTAGAATAGATTTGGGGAAGAAATGTGAAATAAACATATTCTTTAACTTAACCATTTTTCTCTCCCTCATTGAAACGATGGGAAAAAGTAAAACATGAAAGGGATGTAGGCTTATTTTACCTGATACTGATTTTAATTCTAAAATTAAAATACATCAGTTTAGAATAAAGAGTTTTATTAATTTGGAATAAAGAGTGTGAGGGAGAAAACACTGAATTTTACATTTTTAAAATGGAGGAAATTCAAGCAGATTTTACAAAGTTTTGGCACCCCTTGGTTCATCTTAGAAAACTCTATTTGTAGAAAATCAGTCTGGTTAAAAGGCTAAAATGAGTTCCCTAAGGTATGAAATGAGATAACATTGTCATGATTTTTTTTTTCATAACAATGCTGGGTATGCTACTGCTTTTATCAAGGAGAACAGAAATATAAATGGAATTATAATTGTAACAAAAATACAAAGGGGTTTTGTGATAGACTACTTGTCAAAGGACTTCCTATTATACTGTAAAGCATTTACATTTCAGAAAAACTACATCATGGGGATTCCACAGCAGCCTGAGAATAACATAAAGTGCTTTACTCTAAAAGAGCATGAATCATATATGCTAGGCTATTAATTTTTCATCTTTTAAAAAATAAAAATTTAGGTTCATAGGATTTTCAAAAGGCTTTTTACAAAATAAAACATTTTACTAAGACAAGCTAGATTTCAAATCCCAATTTCCTAGTTTCACTCTTGATCAGCACAATAGGAGGTTATCAGAGCAATACCAAGGAATACCTATATTAAAAATAATGTTAGGTTATCACTGTTATATTGTAACTGAGCCAGTATATCAACTACGGTCAGAGAAATAATTTGAACTGGGTAAAGCCTAAATTCCAATTCATTAATTCACTCTAGTAGATTCAAGGTAATATTGACAGGTCTCCAAAGGGAATCTCTCCCCCCCAATTTTTATTTGAGTTGAGGAACATTTCAAAATAGCAAAGTTTTTTTGTACCATATGTATATATTTTAGCAATATTATTTACTTTAACTATTTGATTATAATAAGGCAGAGTTGGGAACTGAAAAGGATATCTAGGATGGTATTATATATTCACAAGTTTCTATCTATCTATCTATCTATCTATCTATCTATCTATCTATCTATCTATCTATCTATCTATCTATCTACCTATCATCTATCTACCTAATCTATCACCTTTTATGATTTTTAACCAGTGCATATACTACTTCCTTTGAGTGGATTATGCATCAGAAAGCTGCTCTTTCAGAGTACCAAATTATAACTTCGGGTATACTCATTCAGGGTTATTTGGAAAAAAATATTCCAAACAAGCTTATGTTGTGGGTAACTATTTTCATTATTGCAAAACTGAACAAAAACACTTCCAAAAGCAACAATAATAAAAAAAGATATGATCTAGTTAATAGTTAATAGATCTTCAACATATCAGAAATGGTTGATGAATCAGAGATCCATTGAATCCTAGCATAGTTACTCAATGAGCATTGCCTCAGGCAAACTGAAACCTGGGAAAGACCTTAGTTTAAAAAGGCCAGTATCCCACTGTATTGGGGCCATCTCAAGTCATCCTGATATATATCTTGGCACTGAACCTAGATGGCTGTGGAGGAGAGAGTGAGGCTGGTGACTTTAAACAGCCCTCCCTCACTTAAATCCAATTCAGTGCAAGTCATGACATCACCTCCCAATGTCCTTTGAGAACAAAGGACAAACAGCTAAACATTGAGTAGGGATAAGCTTTTTAAAATAGTTCTATTTTTATTTGTAGTGGAATTGTTACACTTGATACTTTTTAATCAAAGTGTAGCCTTTATGGTTAGAGTGAGAGTGACAAGAGAGGAGATTCTTAATATGGTTGAATCTCCTTGTGCTAAGGATTATTACTATTAGTTTGGGGCCATGTTGATTCTCTCTAATGTCCCTTCCAGGTTTAAAATTAAATCAATCTATGATCTTTTTGTTGTTCATTCATTTTCAGTCGTGTCTGACTTCAGATTTTCTTGGCCAAGATATGGGAGTGGTTTTCAAATTCCTTTTCCAGATCATTTTCTAGATGAGGAACTGAGGCAAATAGGATTAAGTGACTTGCCCAGGGTTACAGAACTCGTAAGTGTCTGAGGACAGATTTGAATTCATGAAGATAAATCTTCCTAACTTCAGCTCAGCAATCTCCACTGATTCAAGTAGCGTCCCATTTATAATCTTAATGACCACTAAATTACTGGTTACACTATTTCTTCCTACTTTCAAAATGTGTAGATCCATTAGCATATTGAAATGCACCTGGCTATTGCACTAATGTAAAGGATACTAATAACATCTATGAAGTAACTTAGTACCACACGCTAATGAACGTTGACATAATGAAAACAAAGAAAATGGGGAAGGATCATTTAATAAATAATGGTAATATACCATGACACTAATAAATAGTAGTAGATACCTTCAATTTATTTGTATTGTGTATTTTTTCTATCTCTTGAAGTAATTCCATATCCTTTTCATCATTTTAGGAGAAGAATTCCTTACCTCTGTCACAGCGATCTTCATCACTGCCATCCACACAGTCATGGATTCCATCACATAGCCATCTGATGGGGATACAATGGGCCTTGTTTTTGCATCGAAATTGTTCTTCTTTGCACTCAGTTACACAATCCAGCTGTGGAAATATGGTTGGGCACTGCGGTTTTCATTACTGATAAAGATACAGTTACAGATGGGACAAACAAGTAGCCAATACAATCTTAGCAGACAGTCAGTTCTCCTTTAATTTAACAATATGTCCTCCACATTGGGAAATACTATGGTAGTAATGATTTCAACAGCAAGGATGTTCTTTATTTATATTAACATCTTGGAAATTACTGTAGTTTCATTACCCCAAAGCTAACATCAAATGATTTAAGAATTTTAGTTGAATGATGTTTTGTTTTTGTTTTTTTTTTACCTCATCTGAACCATCTGCACAATCGTATTCTCCATTACACCTTAAAGTTGCTGAGATACATCCTCCACTGGCACATATATACTCACTCGATGAACATGTAGGAGAAGCTAATTAAAAATAGAAATATTACCATTAGACAAAATATCTCAACTTTTGCTAAGAGGGTACAATTTTACACATTTTTAAACATGACTTCTTCAACTCACAGAAATACATAATTCACTCAAAACAATTTCAACCTATTTCATGGTTAATAATGGAAAAAAAAAACAAAAAACAGGGGCACCTAGGTGGCGCAGTGGATAAAGCAGCGGCCCTAGATTCAGGAGGACCTGACTTCAAATCCGTCCTCAGACACTTAACACTTACTAGTTATGTGACCCTGGGCAAGTCACTTAACCCCAATTGTCTCATCAAAAAAAAAAAAAAAAAGAAGAAGAAGAAGAAGGAAAGAAAGAAAGAAAAGAAAAAAAAGAAAAAGAAATTATCACTGAATCACACTATTTTCTTTTTTATTTCAAGTATTTAATATTAAAAACTTTTTAAAAAGCACTTTGTCAAATAATTAAAATTGCATTAAAATGGAATGACTTGCACAGTACAGATATTTCTCTTTATCCTTAGTAAAAATAGTTATAGGATCATAGATTTAGGGAAAAAATGGGCCTTAAAGACCATATAGTCCAATAAACACATTTTGCTGATAGAAATAAGTGAGGCCTACAGAAATCAAAAGACTTGTCCAAAGTCACATAGATATTAGATAATAATCAGAATCTGAACCTTGATTTTCTTACTACAAATCCAGTGTTCTTTCTGTTGCCTCTGTCACATTATTCTCTTATTTTTCAAGATATAATACTTGCATTTTTCAGAATTTAGGAAGAAAGGTATAATCTTTAACAATAAAATATTTGTAAAAACATAATTCAGTTTGGGAGAAAGTAGAGAATTAATTTTACATCAATATCTGTATCTAATTGTGTTATTTCATTAATTCTATCTCATATGTGGGATTCCTAAGACTCCCAAGTTTAAGAAAACAAATAAAACATTTATATCTATTCCACTGCTACTGTGCCAGAGAATAGAATGTGTTCTTTTTGGGCAATGACATACTCTTTCCTTTTCCCCAGTCCTCTACCCTCTCTCAAAAATGAAAAAAAAATATGACAATGACAAAAATATTTTTAGAATAATATAAGTTTAATACATTGTGGCATCTGCTATTACTTTATTGGTCTGGGCTTGTCATTGTTTCAGTCATTTTTCAATCATGTCTCACTCTTTATGACCCTTTGGCAAGGATACTGGAGTGGTTTGCTATTTTGTTCTCCAACTCGTTTTACAAGTGAAGAAACTGAAGCAAACAGGGTTAAGTGAGAAGTGGGTCATGTGACATAAGCAGATGGAAGAAATGGGAAATGGGGCATTGGAAGACACATGAGCATGTATGCTGAAGTCTCCTAGATTGAAAGGAGTTGTGGTGGGCCAAGCACTGAACTCCTTGAGAAAGCAAGGGGATTGTCTTGGAGTTGGGCAGACAGAGATAATTAGAATCAGGACTTAGTGATGAATTTGGTTTTCATAAATCTCAAAAGATGAGAGGTTGTGGAGAGAGAGAGAGAGAGAGAGAGAGAGAGAGAGAGAGAGAGAGAGAGAGAGAGAGAGAGAGAGAGAGGGAGAGAGGGAGAGAGAGGGAGACAGACAGACAGACAGACAGACAGATTGGAAGTGGCACTGGGGACCAAGGGATATTAGGACTGATTCACTGTCACTACTGAGTGAAAGTCCAGCCAGTACTGGAAAGGGTATTCATGGATGAATTATCATGGGAAGGGACATCTCTCACTGAGTGCCAGAAGATGAGAGTGGTTTTGTGACCCCCATGTAGTCCAGAAGCCTAGTAAATAGTGAGAGGTAGTGTGTCCTAGCTGCCTACCACCTCACTAATCCTCTTGTTTTGCAGATGAGGAAACTGGGTCTAAGGAGGTTAAGTCATGTATAAGGGTTAGATATTTTCCCCACTCAAGGAAACTTATATAAACTTAATGGTTAATATCTAAAACTAATAACCCAAATAATGAGGATATATACACATTAGCATATGGATATGAGGATAAGGTATAATTAAGCTAATTATGTGAATTAGTATATTTTCTTTCTGTATAGCTTCAGATGCAGAGATAAATTTTGAACAAAGTGAATATTGATAAACCTGCTGGTATATATTCATAAGTTACTTTTATGATAAAAAAATCTTATCTACATTTTCATTACTGGAAAGCCATGAATCTAATCATTTAAGATATTCCAGTCCCTATCAATCAATATAGCTTTCTATTTTTTATTTGGCATTTGGCACCTAACCAAAGACGATTCCAGTTTGATATGCTATTAAGTTTGGTTTACAAGCTTAATTTGAGTAACTAAAAATCTGCATTGTATATTCCTACTTTTTTTTTTCACAACTTTCATGCTATTCTCCTGGGAGAGTTATTCCAAATGGTGTGTAAAGCTCAGGAAACCAGAAATTGAGTTTGGAGAAAAATGTTTGAAACTAGGTAAATACCAATTCTATTTATCTATCTATCTCTATCCATAATTTAGGTCGATTAAATAGTTATATATTATTTGAATATTATTTCTGGATAATTTTATTTCTAGATATAGTAAATCCTTATCTTCATTTACCATCACAATGTTTGCTCCAGCTAGTTCTTTAAATTGAATTTTCTCTGCTAAATGGTCACACATAAATAAATAGGATTGCTATATTTTTACCTGGTTCACAGTTTTTCTCATCATCCCCAAATTTGCAGTCTTCATATCCATCACATTTCCATTTTGCTGATATACATTGACCATTAGCACACTGAAACTGATCTTTGGAGCAACCTGTTTCACAATTTCTCTGTTAAAATGTAACAAAAATAATAAAGTCGGACCTTCTGCCAGGTGTTTACAAACATGAATACACAATCAACCACTTTGGCATATTTCCAAAAATATTGTCATATTTTAAGTCTGTCTATATAAAGCCAAAAATATACTGTATTATTTGCCAAGATATTTCTTTTCCTGCTGTTCTTTGATGGTCTGTAGGGCTTATGATAAAATGAAGAAACAAAACAACATATATCTTATGACTTTATTTGTTATACTAATCAAATGTTCTTAATAGTATGTGGAAAGAATGCTCCTTTAGAGAAATGTTATTTTAATCAAACAGATGAACAGTGCAAAAGTGCGTTATAGACTTTTTTATTTGCAATTCCCACTTCAACTTTGAGAGTTTCCTTCCTTTCTATTTACTCATTTTCTTGTTTCTTGCCTTTTGCCTAAACATTTTGCCTTTTGGATTTTCATTTTGCAGTCCTTTCAGTCTTCAAGATTTTAAATGATCTATTTTATACTTGGCCACATCTGGCGGATAGTAAGTTTTATGCTCCCAATCTGGGTATGCCCATTGTTTACATGAAACAAAAAGATAAGCTAGAAATCTGTCTTCATAGAGAATTAATGAAAAGGTGAAATGAAATATTTTGAAATGCCAATCCTTGGTCAGTGTTTTTCCATATATCCCCTCCTCCCACATGGGGATTCCTTTCCTATACACATGAGCTGAAACTGTTATAAGAGCTTCCTGGAAATGAGATATGCCGTCACCACTTTTGCTCTTCCAATGCTCTACTCTTACAAAATGGGGAAAAAAGAAAAACTTCCAGACTCCTCTATGTTTTAACTTGCTGATTTGTCCGTTATGTTGAACAGGAAGAAGTTGGGTACAGAGATGGAGAGAAAGAAGTTTTTTATTGCAGATTATAAGTGTCAAATTCACTGCCCCCAAAATTCTAAAGTATAGTCAAATCATATTAAAATGTAATTGGGAAAAATTTTTTAAAAAGAAGTAAAATATGATGCAACATGATGTTAATTTGTAGTTTTCTAAGTCAAAATCAACAGGGATTTGTTTCTATTTGGTTTTAACATGCCTGTTGTCTGGTTGTTTGATTGTTGTCCTTAATGCTCGAAGAGGGTCAAAATGACATTGCTATGTTGGGATTCAGGGTATAGGGTGTCTGATTGTGGCTGATCAGACCAATAAAAGCTCAGAAAGCTTTACCACAAGTCTGAAACAAATAGTCCATATAAACATTTGGAGAGGAGATGTTTCTAAATTTGTGCATTTCACGTTTCTTTTGAGCTACTTCAATTCTGCTTAGCTCCTAGAGCATGATGCCTTCTTTGATCTGGGCATGCCATGTTGGGTGGTCCTGTGCCAGTAGTATCTCCCCCATGTCTCACAATCAGTTCCAAAGGTTTTAACAGAGACCTTGAGAGTGTCCTTGTATCACTTCTTTTTTTTTTTGTGAGGCAATTGGGGTTAAGTGACTTGCCCAGGGTCACACAACTAGCAAGTGTTAAGTGTCTGAGGTCAGATTTGAACTCACGTACTCCTGAATCCAGGGCTGGTGCTCTTATCCACTCTACCACCTAGCTGTCCCAACTTGTATCACTTCTTACTTTTGTGTGAGCACTTGTGAGAGTTCTCCATAAAATAGTCGTTAAGGCAAAAAACATTCAAACAATATGGCCAGCCCATTGGAGTTGCACTCTCTGAATTAGAGTGTGAATGCTATACAGTTCAGCTTGAGAAAGTTAAGGTGATATTCAGAATCTTCCTAAGGCAGTTCAAATTGAAGTGATTCATTTTCCTGCTATGGTGTTGGAATACTGTCCAAGATTCACAGGCATACAGCAATGAGGTCAGCATAACAGCTTTGTAGACCGGCAGTTTGGTAGGTAGCCTAACACCTATTCTCTTTCACGCTTTCCTTCAGAGCTTTCTGAACACTGAGATAGCTCTGACAATGCATACATCAACCTCATCATCTATGTGTATATCCCTGGAAATTATACTGTCAAAGTAAATAGACTTATCCATTGCATTCAAAATTTCTACATTCACCGTAACTGATGGTTCCATATGTGGATGGTGCAATGCTGGCTCATGAAGAACCTGTTTTCTTAATGTTGTCAGGCCAAAATTGGCACAAGTGGCAAAGAATTGATTCATATTCTGTTTATCTTGGCCTCATAGGCTCCATTGAATGTATAATCATCTGTGAACAAAAAGTTGTATAACAACTCTGCCTCTACTTTGGTCTTGGCTTATAGCCTTTTTTTTTTTTTGCAGGGCAATGGGGGTTAAGTGACTTGCCCAGGGTCACACAGCTAGTAAGTGTCAAGTGCCTGAGGCTGGATTTGAACTCAGGTACTCCTGAATCCAGGGCCAGTGCCCTTTCCACTGCACCACCTAGCCACCCATTTAACTTTTCAAGTTAAATAATTTACCATCAGTGAGATAGCTGACCTTGATGCTGTTTTTAACCTTGTTGAAGGAGTTCAACAATATCACTGAAAACATCATGCTAAAAAGCATGGTGTATAATATCGATTAACTTCTCCAGACAAGCAAATTTTGCCATGATCTTCCACAAGTCCTCACGACTGATAGTATCAAAGGCTTTGTTCAGATTGACAACGTGTATATATCTCTGTTCTGGTCCTGGCATTTCTCCTGGAGTTCTCAGTCAACAAGCACCATATCAACTGCTCCTCTACACTTTCTGAAACCACACTGGCTCTTGGGTAGATAACTATCTTCTAGGTGAAGAATCAGCGTATTAAGGAAGACTCTGGCAAGAATCTTTCTGGAAATGACTAAGAGAGAGAGTCCCTCTGTGATTGTCACAGGACAACCTATTTCTCTTTCCTTTATAGAGATGGACAGTGGTAACATCCTTGAACTCCTGGGGGATAACCTCCTCTTTCCATATAACCTGGAAGATTTCAACTACCTTTCATATGAGCAGTGGAGCCCCAGCCTTATAAATCTCAGATGGAATTAAAACAGTACTAGGTACTTTACCACACAAGAAGAGCCTAATGGCATTCAAAACCTCTTCAGTTGGAAATATGACTAGAGAGGGATTGACTCTAACCCAATGTATATGTTTAATGGCTTCAACATTGGTTGATGATTGTCTGTTGAGAATGTTATCAGCATATCAGTATTATGTCCTTATCACTAATCAATGTGGCTCCATCAGTGCTAAGTAATTGAGATGCATTGTAGATTTTTGACCTATAAATAGCATTCAGGACACCATAAAAGTGTTTTGGTTTGTTACTATCAGCATAAAAATGAATTTCATTTGCTTTCTTATTAAGCCAAGAATTCTATATCCTTCTAAGCTTTGCTTGCACTTTACTTTGTGTGTGTGTGTGTGTGTGTGTGTGTGTGTGTGGCAATGAGGGTTAAGTGGCTTGCCCAAGGTCACACACCTAGTAAGTGTTAAGTGACTGAGGCTGGATTTGAACTCAGGTGCTCCTGAATCCAGGACCGATGCTTTATCCACTTGCACTCTACTTTTGATGGAGTTAAAAGGTGCCTTCCTAGAGATTGATGAGCTATCTTGCTGGTAAACCCTGAGGAGTTCTTTTTCATTGAGCACTGAACATAGTAGGAATATAATAAATGCTTATTAAATTTAACTGAATGAGAAACTCAATGATTTCAATTTAATTATAAATTCAGAAAAGTTGCCAAACTCTATGCCTTCTAGCAACCACACTGACTAGTATTTTGATGGAAAAAATAAATCTTTCCTAAGTTTCTAAAAAAAAAGTATGGGAGAACGAAACATCCAATACATATACAAAGTATACACTAAATAGCTGTAGGATAAATTAATGGATCAATAAATGACTCTGTGTTCAGGATGTAATATAAGTATGAAGAAACACAAACCTCATACTTAATAGACAGCATATAGGATAGCTAAATAAGATTCTTTTAATATTATTTCCAAATTAAAAGTGCTTATCTACTTATAATTTTCCTGTTTTAAGGAACATTTACCTCAATGTATGACAACTTGTACTATTTATCTTCTCTTTAAAAAAAATAGGGATTGAATTCTTAATGTATATTTCTTACCAATTCAAAATGACAATATGTGCAAGACATGTATATACACTCGTGTGTATACACATGGGCAATACATGTTTATGTATGCATGCACATATATTTTGTAGGTAGTTACACATATATGTATAATGTGTGAGTGTGTGTTTCTGTTCCCAACCATCCAATTAGGTTTGTTTCTGTTATTTACTTTCTTTGTCTAACTTTTGGTTATTATCTTTTTTTTTTCATGATACTTTCCTTTCTTCTCCTGAGGTAACTGGGTGTTATAGTGAATAGAGTACTGACCTCACATTCAGGAAGATATGAGTTCAAATCTGACCACAAGACATTTTTTTAACTGTGTGACCCAAGGCAAGTAATTTAAGCTTTATCTACTTCAGTTTCCTCAGATGTAAAATGGGATTTGGGCTTCAGAGAAGTGACAGCTATTGTCAAATTGTTATGGTGGTTGTTATTGAGTTATTTAAGTCATGCCTGACCCTGTGACCCCTTTTGGGGTTTTCTTGGCAAAGATACTGGAGTGGTTTGCCATTTCCTTCTTCAGCTCATTTTGCAGATGAGGAACTGAGACCAATAGAGTTACTTGGCCAGGGTCACACAGCTAGTGAATAACTGAGGTCATATTTGAACTCAGGTCTTCCTGACACTAGGCCTGACACTCTATCCACTGTGCCACCTAGCTGTCCCACTATCAAATAAACCATATTTGTTTTTTTCACTGTTTCTCATACCTGAAATGTACTCCTTCATCTCTGCCTTGTAGAATCCATTACTGTCTTCAATCCTCAATTCAAATATAAGTTTCAGTATGAAATCTTTTAAGATTCCCCCAATTGCTAGTGCCTTCCCTCCTAAACTTTGTAATTATTTTGCATTTATTTTGTGTGTACTTATATTTGTACATATCTTTTCCAATAGAATGCATTTTCCTTGTTAGCCAGGATTGTTTCATGTTTCCTTTTGTATCTCCTTCATTTATCAGAGACTGTGGTACAGGAAGCATTTTAAAGATGCTTGTTCATTGACTGACTAAAGTATTCAAAGGGCTGTCATGTCCATGAGAAATTCAACTTGTTTTATTTGGCCTCAGAGAGCAAAGCTAGGGGCCAGAGGTAGAATCAGGAAATTGAAACTTACAAGAAATAAAATCACTTCCTAATAATGAAAGCTGTTCCAAAGGGAAATGGGGAGCTTTGGAAGATCATTCTTCATTCTCTCATGCCAACTCTATTACTGGAGGTATGAAAGTAGAGTGCATATAACAAATATATTAGCAAGGAGGCTCCTGCTCAGGTGAAAGGAAATGACCTCTTGGGTGTCTTTAGAACTTGAGATGTCTCCTCCCCTCCCCTCCCCTCCTCTCCCCCCCTCCTCTCCTCCTCTCTTCTCTTTCCCCTTTCCTCCCTTCCCCTCCTCTCCTTTTTTATTGTATCCTATTCTTTCCTATCCCATCCTATATCCCAATATATGTTTTGCTCACAAAATATGAATCCTATTTTGGAATCTATGTAAGAATGAGTGGTTACAATAGTTCCTACTATACATAACTATAGTGAAATTGTGAAAAAAACAAGGAACATCAAAATAGTCAGCTGCCTTGGCAGGTTAGGGCAGTGTTATATACAGGAGGCAGGGGTTATATGTAACAGAGGATGGATTATGTTTTGGTAACTATACAAAAGGCAATAATTCCAGCCATTTTTACATGCTCAAATATTGGTGATAATCTCTTACAATAAGTTTACATGAGATTCTTTAGATTATTAAAAAAAATTTATACAAACTTCCTTTGGGGTTAAATCAGTTTTCTGTTGTTAGAATTATCTATATGATCACCACAACACTTGGATTTCCTTTGCAATCCCAGTTTATTTTCTGGGGACACAATAGAAATTCTCGGTCCATATATTAAATATTTCACTCCATACAAGCATTATTTAAAGCATTTCAATGTGGGAAGGCATAATTTCTGATGGATGATAAAATGAGTTATTCTGATTCTCCAAGGGGAGATTCATGAAAATCCAAGCATTATAGCCATAGGGTAGCTATTGACACCAACTGAAGGAATGATAGTAATAGTTTTAAGGTGCAGATATCAGCAATGATTTACTTAAAAGAAAACGACAATGGATTGTAGATGATTTCTATACCTTTAAGAACTTTAAACCTATTAAATCTAATTTAATATTTAAATGGCAATTAATAGAGTTAGAAAACAAATTATGTTCACAGATCCTCTAGGTAGCAGACAGTATTAATGAATACTACATAGGCCAGAGAGGGAGGAGGGGACGGAGGGAGGGAAGAAGGGAAGGAGGGAGGAGGGGGAGAGAAAGGGGTGGGGAGGGAGGGAGGGGGAGAGAGATAACTTTGATTCATTGTCATTAAATTCTATAATTCTATTTATATTAATAGACTCCCTCATCATGTTTCAAAATGTAGGAATTTGTCTTCCTTGGTATCTATCAATAAAATAATAAAATAAAACAAAATAAAACAAATAACTATTTGAGATTAGAATCTTGACTCTGTACTTAATACTTGTGTGATACACACATATAAACATATATACTATGTGTATATATGTGTGTATGTGTGATCTCTATGGCTCCTTCAGGCATTTAATCTTAAACTTTAAGAGCTCCTACAAAATATTTTCTTGACCTTGAAAACATTCTCATTTTAACAAACCTTAAAGTACTAAATAAATGCAAGTTATTATTATATTTATTATTTGGATGCACAGCAAATATTTTAATAAAACCTAGAATTGTATAGAGCCTTATCTTCTTCACCTCCCTATAGCTAATCATCTTCATCACCTTCATTTTTACTAAATTATAAAAATAATTGCTTAATCTTTCACTCAGGCAATATGAACGTGGCCACATAATAAATGAGTTGCTTTCTGCATCTAAGGAAAATTGCTAGTTCATATTGAAGGCAATAGGTTTACATCTTTTGAAGAAGAGAAATTGTAGATAAGCCACTGTTTAAAATGCATAAAAATATTAGTTGTGTCAGTAAATACTGCAGCAAGTTTATGGACAAATTCACAGATGGCAAGGACATCAGCTATGGGGAATAGAGTTTCTAAACATCTATTCCCAACCCAGCCATCCACCACTTGAGGTAAAATAGACTATAAAATTAACTGTCAATAGTAGCATGAGAACTATTCCCTATACTGGCTGTGTGCAGCTTAGTGGATGGTTATAACACTTATCTGAATGTGTTAGGAGTAAAGGGCATTTTCAGATCTGTCCTAGTCACACTCATTGGACTGAATAATAATAATAATTACAAATATGGTTCTAGAGAATTGTTTTCAGTTTAGTTTCATTTTGCAAAGTTGCCTACCTCATCTGAGCCATCTGCACAGTCATAATCTCCATCACACCAAAACCTTGAAGAAACACAGTCCCCATTTGCGCAGAGAAAGTCTTTCAAGGTACAGGTTTGTGGCTCTGGTGGAGAGGGAAACAAAATAAAAAAAAAATTAAAAGTGTTAGTCTATTATGTGCCACTATATTCTGAAATGTATATGGCATAAATCATGAGGTCAGATTAAGAAAAAGCAAATTGGAAGTTAGCCAAGCAAAGCAAATAAATTGTGTAGGAAAAATGCCCCACTGAGTAGCTACAGTATATATTATAATGACTTTTTAGAATCATTTTAAAAGGCATGAATAGAAAGTGACATTAAAGTAACAATTGGCAAAGAGACAAAGGGTAAATACCTTACTGCTTAATAAAGACAGCCAAAATTCAAGAAGTTATGAAAATCTACATATAATTGTGGTATAATAGTGACTTTCCAAGTTGCTAAGGTTATGCCATTATATATATATATATATATATATATATATATATATATATATATATATATATATATATATATATATATAAAACAGACATTTTGAGACTCACCTATTTCATAGATACTACCCACAGGACTACTCTGAGGATCTGAGGGAATAAGAGTCTCTATTTCTTGCCTGTTTACTGGCTATTCCAATCTTTCAATCTGACCATATTTTTCTTTCCTTAGTGTCAACTATGTGCCTACAACTATTTTTCAATGTTTAATAGAATGCCTGGCATTTATCAGGTGTTTAATAATTGCTTATTGGACTTACTATGTGAAACTGTCATATATCCTTTTGATGATAACTTTTACTCTATTTCTTGTGCATAATTTTCATTGTATAGCCTGAGTCCATCGTGTATTTTTCTACTGCCTTTTGGATGACTAATAATTTCCTTCCTTAGGAGACTGGTATTCTGTGACTCTTATCTCATATAGTATTACCAGAAAAGTACTAGTATTAAAAGATAGTGGTTTTTTTGTTTCAGAGAAATTTGAGATTATTAAAAGCAAGGCAAAATCTCCCAGGTGAAATTGAGGTATTTTTTTTTTCTCTTCCTAAGCAATCCTGAACCCAGTTTCTTGGCTATTTCTTATTTCTGTGCAAGATTACATATGTGTGTGCATATATTTATTCAACACACAGACACACATATATATATACATATATACACACATGTACATATATACATACACAAATGTGTATATAAACAAAATTAATTCATATATATACAGATTAATTTTATGAATAGTCTACTCAACTGCATATTATCATCTGAAGAACAGATATTCTTCAACTACTTGTCTTTTTCTTTTTTTGGATGGGAGGTTACGATGAACTCTTTTGTGTGATTTTAGATCTCATTTTGAAGGATCTTCAATATTCCTGGTCTTGATGGAATTAGTACAATGCCTTTCATAGACTGGAGTGCTGACAGTCTTACCTATAGGCAATACCTCTTCCATTTTAGTATGGGAAGAAGACAATTTACTTCATTCTCAATTTTACCCTCTTAAGTATGTTTCTAAAAGGCATACCCTAGTTTTATGAAAGCATACATTTCATATAAAAGGTGAGCCCTAAACTGTATTCATCACATTGTGACTTGTATTTTACTGAATTATCTTTCTTTTTCCCTCTCAAGCCACTCCAGTTACATTAAAGTCTTCTCACCCTTCCTTCTTCCACTGACACATTAGCTTTTATCAGGAGGGGGAAAAAGAGTGTGAAAGGAAGCTGGAAAGCTAAAATCATGGAAAATAAAGTGGATTTTTGTTAATGGAATGGAGTGAAAATAAATATGACACACATGGCCATGTCTAAATCTTTACAAATAAATCAGAACTCTATAATTTAGTGTGCTTTGGAGGTTTTGCAGAACAGGATTAATTTTCCCCTTAATGTTTTCATTCCCCATTCACACTAATTGAAAGCAAAATTGCGTATCATATGCTAAACAGTTATGGTTTTGCTGGCTTTGGCACAATTTTGTTTATGAATGGATCAAAAGCCATTGTAGTTGCATGATAATAAAAATGGTACACATTTGGGGATTTTGTGTATTTTCCTCCCTAGAAATACATAGCACATGACAATTCTGAAAACAAACAAACTTCGTTATGCCACTCATTTCTCTTGCTCCTTGCTATCGTGGTAGAGAGGCAAATGAATAATAAAAAATGAAACTATCGAAGCAGAGTGGGAGAAGATTTTCCCATGCAAATGAGTCTCATCATGTCTCTATATATTTTGAAAAATTTCAGCAAACCCACTTTTGATTACTGGGAATAAATTATTTATAAACAAACACAAACTGTGTTGAATAAAGTAGATTCTATGGTTTTAACCTCAAATTTGTATAATGCAGAGAGGGAGTGTAGTATGGTAAAAAAGAATACTGACTTTGGAGTCGGAGAATGTAGGTTTAGGTCCTGACTGACACTTGAAGGTGTCATGTCAAGGTGTTATGGTAAGTCTATTAAATTTTCTAAGCCTCATATTTCCTGATCTGGGAAATGAGGATGACACTTGTTCAATCATTTTGGTGGTGTCCAACTCTTCATGACCCTATTTGAAAGGTTTTTGTTGTTGTTGTTTTCACAAAGATATTGGAGTGGTTTGCCATTTCCTTCTCCAGCTTATTTTACAAATAAGGAAACTCAGACAAATTGGGTTAAGTGATTTGCCCGGAGTCACACACCTAGTAAATATCTGAGGCCAGATTTGAACTCAGTAAGATGAGTCTTCCAGACTCTAGGTTGGGTAGGGTACTCTTTCCATCACACCGCCTAGCAGCCGCACAGATGAAAAGAACTTATAGAAATTATTCAATAGACTTACTATGAGTAAATTATTTTATAAAACAAGAAACACTATATGAATGTGAGAAATCATTAAAAATATCCTATTTCATTAATTTGAAGAAAATACACTATATTTAATAGTGAAGGACAAACAAAAAATGGACATTTCTTTTCATCTAGTTGTTCTTCTCTGATCTTTTCTAGTTCCAGGATGAGGTCAACTTTTAGACATTGGTATGGTAATTATAATAATGGTTCTTCTTTATTGAAGCAGATGTTGAATGCCTTGAAGTTAACCTAACATAAAATAAGTTATGATGAAAGAATTTTC
Source organism: Dromiciops gliroides (assembly GCF_019393635.1). NCBI lineage: Eukaryota > Metazoa > Chordata > Mammalia > Microbiotheria > Microbiotheriidae > Dromiciops > Dromiciops gliroides. Next base: position 371,207,776 of record NC_057863.1, on the reverse strand, counting down.
TCTAGTGCCTCACAGCACTAAAGTGATCCAAGTATTTTCAAAGAATATTTCCAAAATATTATGGTATCGCTTGTATCAAAATGCTGTCATTACCATTCCACCCTCTCTAAAACAGTTCTTTCTAATTTCTTGGAACTAAAGTGCTGTTACAGATAAGCAGAAGAGGGCCTTAGAGGAGGAAGAGTCCGGGTATTTATGATCCTTATTTAGAGGCCTTTGCAGAGAATGGGTGCCCTAATTTTATGTGAAATTCAAATTAGAAGAAAATGTTTTGGAAAGAGAACTGTATTCCATTTTAAGAACAGATGCCTAATAAACATGTTGTGGACTCAATGGTCATTTCTCCAAACCCTGATAGCATATGTTTTGTTTTGTTTCCTTTTCTTTTTTTTGAGGCAGTGGGGGTTAAGTGACTTGCCCAGGGTCACACAGCTAGTAAGTGTTAAATGTCTGATGTCAGATTTGAAATCAGGTCTTCCTGAATCCAGGGCCGGTGCTCTATCCACTGTGCCACCTAGCTGCCCCAATAGCATGTTTTTTTTTTTAAGAATTATCCAAGTAAATAGGAAGGGAAATCAATAATTGAGGCTTTATATGCAAAGAACAAGTTGGTTAATGGAAAATTTAAGAAATCAGTTTTTTAAAAACTCTATGGGAAGCTTAATTATAAAACTGATTTGTTTTGATTTTGAGGTAACACTCCAAACTTAGAGACAGAGTGAAAAGCGCATATATGTAACTATAAGCAATAACATATTTTTGGAAATATAAGCATCAATGAAAATGATAGAATGAGAGCTAGAAAGAACTCTACAGATTATTCAGCCCAGTCTCCAACCTTTTACTGATGTAGAAACTGAGAGCCAGAGCTGAGTCTATAACCTAGATTTCCTGAACTCACTCTACTGCCCTTTCCAGACAGAACTGTGCTAGAGGACTACTTTGCTATTATATTTAACACTACATAACTTTGGGGAATTCTTTTGCATTAAATAGCTATTCTGCTGATATAATCCGTTGTTGAAGGGTTCAAAATTTATACACACGTGGGAATAAATATCTAAGACAAATTTTTAGCATAGAATTAGTATAACTGGCATTCCAAAGAAATAAGATTCTGATATAGATGCAGTGTGAAGCTACTAGAAATTCAAATAAGGCAGGAACAGCTTGTCTCCATATATACCGTCAACATATTTTAATCAAGTAATTCTTTTTACTTCCATTTTAATTATTTTTCTAGTTATTTATTCCTTAATAATATAAAAGTAAAAGCTAAGGCATTATGTATGGCTAATAACTGGAAAGAATAAATGCCTTATCTATAACCATTCTGACAGATAAAAATTTTTCAGCTGGTGAGATTTCCATCATATTTTTAGATTTTTAATGCCAATTTTGGAACTCTAATATTAATAAAATTTTATTGTTTTCAAGCATAAATGTTGCCCTTAAAACATAGTGGCCCCATCACCAGTAGCTGACATTGAAATTATGAAGATAAATTATCCTATGTAAACATAAAGTGTGAAAAACATTATATTTAAAGTATAACTGAGTTAACTGTTTTCTTTTTCAACTCATTTCAGATCCGTGCCTGTAGGTGCTTCCACATGATTTCAAAAAGCATAGTTTATAAATATGGAAGATATAGAAATACTTCTATGGTAAATAGGAGAAAAGTTTGATTATTTTATATAGTTGGATTCATCACAGGGATATTCTTTTGCATTTAAACTTGAAAAATATTGTATGAATGGATTACTTTGAGGCATCTGTTATTACACTAATGTATTCCCTTGACCTTTGCCAATCATACTCTTTCACTCCTTATGCTATGTGATTATTTCCATAAATTCTCTTTAGTGGATTGGTTGCCTTCCTGCAGGCACTTAGCTTATTTGTCTTTATATATAACTTTTGTTTCCACCTCTTTTTCTAGACATATCAGTCCTTTAAATTGTTTGTTGGTCAGTTCTCTTACATGGTTTACGATTGGTAATATGATGTTCCTGACCATTATGTGTCTTTCTATTATCGTTTCGGTTTCCTGTAACTTTGATTCTTCTGAGACTGTGATATCCTATGATTTGCAGTCAGTTTGCATCCCCAAGAGAATATTGGTTTCACAGAGGTGGGCTTTTTTCAACAGCAAACAGTTTGGGATCATTGAAAGTACCATGCAGTTTTCCTAATGGCCATTCAGCCTGATTTCCTCCTATTCAATCATGCACTCAACCCATTTCACACTTACAGAAACTTTGTTCTCTGTGCATACATACATATATGTACATATATGCTATATATACAATGTGTTTAGCATTTATAACGTATGAACAGATGCCATAGAAGAAAGATGAACTGAATATAGAATTAAACAGAATAGGCTGAGTCTGTGTACATATGAACCAACTCAGTGGAATAATCAGTCATGCTTATATACATACACACATATAAAATATGGTATGTGTATGTATATATGCACACACAATACATCATATATTATATGCATTGTATTATATAGTATGTATATTATATATTTTATATGGTGTATATATTATATATTGTATAAAACATATAGGGAAAGCTGGGTGGCACTTGGGTGGAGTCATGAAGAGCTGAGTTCAAATTTGATCCCAGACACTTACTAGTTGTTTGACCCTAGGTAAGAACTTAACTCCTATTTGACTCAGTTTCCTCTTCTGTAAAATGGAAATAATAACAGTTCCTACCTCCCAAGGCTGTTGTGCTGATCTACTGAGATAATATTATAAAGTGTTAAATATAGTGTCTGGCAGACAGTATTATATAAATGTTAACAATTATTATTGTTAATAAAATATGCATATTTATATAATGTATAAATTTGCATAGATGAAAAATGCAAAATTTTCAATATTTGTTCATCAAATATTAAGTGCATTGTATATGTACATGTAAATATAATACAAATTAATACATGATAAACTCATATTAGGAAATATAATTTTTTATATTGGACAAGGGAAGGAACAAATATGGAGAGAGTAGAAATTAGAGGAAAGCAGAGGAGAGGAGAGGAAAAAGAGATCAAATGGAATATATATGTAGACTAATTCAAATGACTTTTTATCTTGCTACTGGTTTGAATAATTATGTTTTCATATACAAATACATTTGAACACCAGTGAGATGAGCTCATTATTTTATTTAGACTATATATAGGATAGCTTATGACACTAAAAAAATATAATCGGTCTTCATATATTCTTCCGCTTTACAGCCTATTTAATATGTCAATACTCAGCAAATCACTGAATGATTATCTTCAAGGCATACTTTCCACAAAATTCTAAATCATTTTAATGAATACATGGGAGTCATCTTGTTTCAAGAGATCCTTAAAGTCTGCATTTTTTTTTTACTGAGTACTTTATTTAAATCAACAATTAATTAAGGCAGCAGGATTTCCTAACTTCTTTGTGACCACAGATGTAGATGTAGAAAATCACCTAAAAATGTTCCATCACTTCCTTTTTTAAATTTTCATCAAGGATACCTTAGGTGTATTTGGAAACCATTTTCGTAATAAATATCTTGGGTTAACATTTTTTATTCTGTTTTGATTTTCATTAACTTTTTTTTTTTTTTGCTTCATCAATAATACTTGGTTTGGGCTATCAATAGCAGATAGGTGACATAATAGATAGAGTTCACTATCTTTAGTCAGGGACATTAGTGTCAAATCCAGTCTCAGATCCTTACAGGCTATATGAACCTGGGTAAGTCACAATTTCTGGCTGCTTTGGTCTCCTTGTATGTAAATAGAGACAATAATAGAACCTACCCTGTGAGGTTAACATGAGGATAAAATCAGGTAATATTTGTAAAGCTCTACATACATTATAGCAATAGCTAAATTTATGCTAATTATTATTATAACATCTTAGAGAGTAGAAACTAGCACTGCATTGGGTACCATTAGGGGCTTCTCTTTATAAAAGGCAGAATTGGATTTTCCAGCTCACTCTCCATTTTCCATCTATTTCTCTGGTTTTAACTCTATGGAAGCACTTACTACTCAAGGGATTGTGTACCCCACCCCACAGCTCTTCTCCCGGCTTTCCATATCCCTTTTGAGCACTGGTTTATCCCATTAGATTGTAGGCTCTTTGAGGACAAGGGCTGTCTTTCTTTTTCTCATTTGTATCTCTGGTGCTTAACACAATTCCTGATACATTGTTGTTGTTCAGTTGTTTTTGAGTCACCTCCAACCCCTTATGACTCCATTTGGGGTTTTCCTGGAAAAGATACTGAAGTGATTTGCCATTTCCTTCTCCAGTTCATTTTACAGATGAGGAAACTGAGGCAAACATGGTTAAGTGACATGCCCACTGTCAGATAGTTAAGTGTCTGTGACCATATTTGAACTCAGTAAGAGGAGTCTTCCTGATTCCAGACCTGTCACCTGGGCACCTAGCTGGCCCTCTTGGCACACAGTAGGCATTTAATAAATGTTTACTGAATTGAATTGAACTATACACATACACACATATACACGTTTGTATACATATGTTCATGCACATATATACATGTATGTAGGTTTATTTACTGCTATAGTTGCTTTTTTTACTACTATGTTCTTTTAGGGTCTTTGTTCTTCTCCCTCTGCATGCTTCTGTAGGAGGGTATGCATTTATACAGTTCAATTACCACCTTCACAAAATTATTCCAAATTCTACACCTCCAGCTTTGACCTCTCACCCTCTATTTCTGAATAGCTGACAGTTTACAGTGAATTTCCACTTCAATATCTTGCTGAAACTTACAACTAACCACATTACAAAGAAAGTAATATCTTACATTTCCCTAGATTTTCTGCTCATTTTACAGAAGAGGAAACTGAGGTAAACAGGTTTAAGTGACCTGCCCAGGGTCACACAGCTAAAGTCTGAGGCCACATTTGAACTCTGGAAGATGAATCTTCTTGACTCTATGCCTGTACAGGCAATAGTTGCACTATACTATGAGTCCTCCAGGTTTATAACAGTGGAGTTGATTTGGCTGTTCCTTTAGCTCCTAGATCAAGGCCCAAATTATAAAGTTTCTCAGGTCCCTAGTGCAGAAATAATTTCTCCCTTCTTGGGTCCCTCATAGGATTTCCCATCTACTACCATCCCTGACCCAGCTGCCTACCAGTTAGGAAGATGTGAGAATGACTCAGAGCCTCCTCTGGTTGAAGCCTGATACTGAAGTATGTTAGTGTTACTGCACTTCTTTTTCCAAGCCCTAGAATGCTGGGTTCAAATTCAGCAAGACCTGGTTTCAGGCCCTGCCTCAGAAACATCCTTGCTATGTGACCCTGGACAATTCCTGTAACCTCTCAGTGCCCTCAAGCATCTTTCTTAAGATTCTAAATTGTAAAGCAATAGTAGATCTACTCTGTGATCTCCCTAGGAGCTCCCTAAACCTATGAAATCACAGATACTTTTAAAATAAAACTACCCAGGGCAGCTAGGTGGTGCAGTTGATAAAGCCCTGGCCCTGGATTCAGGAGGACCTGAGTTCAAATCCGGATTCAGACACTTGACACTTACTAGCTGTGTGACCCTGGGCAAGTCACTTAACCCTCATTGCCCCACAAAAAAAAGAAAAAGGAAAAAAGAAAGCTACCCAAAGTATTCTCAATTTACTGGGCCTTACAAGTTGTGGCAAGCACTGTGAGCAAGCTTAGATCTTTCCTTTGACTCACTGGCTTTCCTGACCTTGCTTTGGACCTGGATTATTTTTTCTGTCACTACTAGTGGATCATTACCATTGATACTGGCTTTGATGTGTATATGGATTTTCTCCCTCCCTCCCTTTCCTCCCCTCCACTTAGGTGCTGGTCTGAAAGAGACTCAGTTTCACCCTTACCTTCCTCACTCAGATTTGGACTCACAGTATCCTACCCTATAAAAGCCCTCATCTTGTGGTTTGGGAGCTGTCTGGGCATCCTAAGGCTCATGCCACATGCCTTACCCTAATTGCTGAATAAGACATCTTGTACCTTTCATATACTCAGCACATCCTAACAGTGTGCTTGTCTTTGTTCAGTTGTTTTCAGTCATCTCCAACTCTTCATTACCTCATTTGAGTTTTTGGGGGACAGAGATACAAGAGTGGTTCATCATTTCCTTCTCCAGCTCATTTTACAGAAAAGGAAACCGAGGTAAACAGGGTTAAGTGACATGCCCAGGGTCACACAGCTAGTGTCTGAGACCATGTTTGAACTCTGGAAGATGAATCTTGACTCTATGCCTGGCACTCTATCCACTGTACCACCTAGCTGCCTACACTTATTTGTATTCCCAACTTAATAGGTTTTTTTTTAACTTCTTCAAGACTGAAAACTAGACTTCATTCCTCATTGAATTCCTAGCCCTTATTAAGTAAACTACATTCTACCTACTAGATTATAGGATAAAGGGACTCCAGAGGACATCTAATCCAATCCTTCCATTTTATAGATGAGTAAATCAAGGTTCATAAAAAGTAAGTGACTTCCCCAAGGTCATACAGTTGAAGAACCTGTATTTGAACCAGGGTCTTTTGACTCCAGAGTCAATGATCTTTCCACTGCAGTTGCCTGATGTTTAATATTAAAGGGTCAATTTTAAGTGGCTGCTGACCTCTTCCTTTCTCTAGCTGTACCCCTTTTTTTAGACCTTAACTTTGGTATACTCAGGGTACTGCAAATGCCTCAGAATTAGTTTCCATGCTCATCCTATGCATGATTGAAGAGGAAGAATGGCAAACAGGAGAATGTTAAACTTTGAGTCAGACTTTCCAGCTATATATGACCTTAAACAAATCAATTTCCTCATCTAGAAAATAAGGAGACTGGCCTTACAGTTCTAAAGCTACACAGTCTGATGATTTATTTTCAAGAATTTTAACCAGTTTTCATTATTCAAATGACATCATTTCCTGGCTCATAAGCCACCAATATTTTCTAATTACCTAGTGAAAATGGAGTAATAAGATCCAAAGCAAAATAGTAATATTAAGAGTTCACTTCTAAATAGCACTTCAAAGTTTATAAAGTGCTTTCATAACAATCTTCTATGATGTTGGTAGTGAAAATATTATTCTCCTCATTTAGGAGCTGAGGATTAGAGGTCAAATGAAATGCTTAGGGTCACAGAGAAAATATGTTAAGTGGGACTTTAACCAAATGTAGCATTCTTTCCAATACAGCATGCTGCCTACCCCAAACCTCTTGAAAGCTGTCTTTTCTTAAAGATGATGAATGTTGAAAGACAAATGGAACATGTAACAGGGTCACTGGCCAAATCACTTGTCTGAGACCAGATTTTATCTCATGAAATGAGTCTTCCAGATTCCAAGCCCAGTACTATACTCACTGTGCCACCTAGCTGCCCCTCAGATCAAATATCATTTTCTATTGGAGGTCTTCTCTAGTCCCTCTAGCTATTGGGTGCCTTCCTTAGAGATCGCCTTCATTCTATGCTATATATACACTATGTACCAAATAATTTATATGCTATCTCCTCCATTAGTTTGTGAGTTCCTTGAGGATAGGGACTGTTTTTGCCTTTCTTTTTATCTGAGGCACTTGGCACAGGGCCTGGAACATAGAATTTAATAAATATTTGATGACTGTGAGATGACTGGCTATACACATGCAAGTTATCCTCAAATGATCACATGTAATATGTACTTATTTACATGTTATATCTGCTCAGTAGAGTGTAAGATTTTAAGGGACTGTTTTTCATTTTTTCTTGGTATTCTCTATGATAAACACTGGAATCTGCAGTGTTGGTGCTTAAGACATCCTTGTTGGGTAGAAGTGGACTTCTACCTTTATATAATAAAATTGCATTATATCCTATTTCAATCTGTTATGAGTTTGATTTTGTCTTTTAAAATTGGCTTTAAAAATGGATTTAGAAAGTAATATGAGTTTAGAGATGTTACATTTTTAGAATTCTGTCTTGGGAAGCGATATGATTGAATAATTATTGTTTTTTATTTTACTGGAACCCATTCTGAGAGGAGGGAGAGGACAACTCTTTTTAAAAAAAATTTATTTTAAAGATAAGCCATTTAAACTACATGTTCAAAAACATCTACTTTTTTAAAAATATGACTATGCGACTGTTTCCAGGGAAACTAAATAACATTCCACCAAATAGTGTGCATAAGTGAACTAATAGCACTAAAAGGCTGAAATTAAATGATTTAGCCAACTAGAGAATGATGTTTTGCTCTGCTTCCATATCACTCAGTTCATTGTATGAACATGCATTAGAGGCTTCTTTTTATTGAAAATTAACGTGATGCATTAAATCCTCATGATACTTTTTATAAACCAGTCTTCAGAACTGTGTCAATAATATTACAATTTGAGATCTGGGTCAATTTAATAGAAATATCCTTGCATAAATGTAACTATGTAGATGAAAATATAGGCTGTGGGGATAGACAGAATGAAGTTTACACCTTATCCATATTAAAGATAATGCAGTCTTGCTTGCTAAATAAGCTGTCAGGTTGACCATATTAGTCAAAAGTTACTTACTGCAGTTTTCTTCATCTGAATTATCACTGCAGTCATTTTGGCTATCACAGCGCCAGTGATCCGGTATACAGTTGTTGTTTTTGCACTGAAATTCATGAGGTCCACAAGTCTTTTTATCTGTAATGAAAGTGACCATAGTTTGAATCTTTGACTTCCATAAAGAAAGCATTGGTAAGAGTATCACCAAGAAGGAAACTAGCACTACACTCAAAGCTGTACATAGTTCTGCAGTTGTTGACAATAAAAAACAAAATACTTTAAAGTATTTATTGAATAATAGCCCCATAGCAAAGGTTAATATTACCATGGAGAAGCTGTACTATTATACCTAAATATAAATGCTTAAGAATTCCCTATTTGTTGTCTCAGTTAGAGCCTTTGGGGCAAGAAGGGCTAGAGTTAAATGGTAGGAACAGAGGAAGACATCAGGGCAAATAGAGTCCCATGGTACAGTGTCAAAGGAAATACAACTGGAGTCAGAATGCACAGGTTCAAATCTTGTCTCTTCCCCTTTTGTGGTTTTGGACAAATCATTGACAACTTTCTGAGCCTCAGTTTTCCCATCTGTAAAATCAAGTAGTTAGACTAGATTATCTTATCTTCCAGCCCTAAATCCACCATGCAATGTGCTTCTTAGACTGACCATCTAAAGACCTATCACTAGAAGGCTGCTCAGACTGCAGAAATGTCCTTTCTATCATAACTTGAGCTTTAGTTTTTATAATTATGTTGTCAGTAACTCCCAAATAAGAAACAGCTTGAGTTTGTTTCAATGATCTGCTCTCCCCTGTAGATATTTAGATATTTCCCTACTTCTCTGTGTTGTTAACTTGACCTTCTCCCTTAGGAAATGTTATTTCTCTCCTCTCTCTCTCTCTCTCATACACACACACACACACACACACACACATGCATACATGCATATACATACTTTTATAAACACACATGCATAAACATATATGGATACATAAATATGTTAGCACATACACATACATGCATACACACACATACAAATACATTGTTGTTGTTCATTTATTTAAGTTTTATCTGACTCCTTGTGATCCCATTTGGGGTTTTCTTTGAAAAGATACTGGAGTGGTTTGCCATTTCCTCCTCTAGATCATTTTATAGATAAGGAAACTGAGGCAAAGAGGATTAAGTGACTTGCTAGAGTCATACAGCTACTACATGACTGAGACCAAATTTGAACTTTGTCTTCCTGATTCCAACCTTGACACTGCATCCACTGTGCCACATAGCTGCTACTCATACATACACATGTATGAAAGAGAGAGAGAGAGAGAGAGAGAGAGAGAGTGATCAAAGACATACACACAGTAAAATATATGACACACCATCTTCACCAAGGAGAAAACATTATTTAAGAGTTATCCTGCTAGAGGGGAAGCTAGGTGGCACAGTGGATAAAGCACTGGCCCTGAATTCAGGAGGACCTGAGTTCAAATCTGACTTCAGACACTTGATATTTACTAGCTGTATGACCTTGGGCAAGTCACTTAATTAATCCTCATTGCCCTGCTCCCCCCCACACACACAAGAGTTATCCTGCTATGGATTGAAATTTTATGTAAACATAAATATGAATAAGCAATTTTGAATTAAGTTGATGATCAGTACATATTAACTATTAATAATAATGCAAAGTAATGTTAAAAATAGTAACAGCTAGTATTCTTGTAAGGCTTAAAAAGTACCTTATATATTTTTTTCTCATTTGATGCTCATAAAAACCCTTTAAAACTGGTTCTATTATTATTTCCATATTGCATTTGCGGTATCTGAGACTGAGGATTAGGTGATTTTCCCAGGGTTACATAGTCAGTAAATTTCTTAGACTAGATTTCAACTCATGCCCTAGTCCAATTTCAGAACTCTATGTCCTATGCCACCTAGCTTCTGGGGTCTAGAGATAATCTAGCTGTAGATAATTAAGGATTGAATATACCTTTTTATGAACATGTCTGCCTAGTCTATTTAGACATGTCAGCGTAGATATGCATTTATTTGATTCCTTTTATTGTCTACAATCATTTCATTATAAACTATTGAAGTCGGGAATATTATCATTGTAGTCATTTCACCCTGGTATGTTTGTTACAGTAAATATTCTGCATATTCTAGATTCTTTCTCTCTCTGTTCTGTCTTCTCCATATGTAGATATATAGATAAAGATATAGATATGAATAAATGAAAAAACAAAAAACTCATTCATTAGAACCTAACCCTGAAAATGTAAAGGGTTGGTCTGAACTTTTAGTTAGTTAATTCACTTTAGCTATGAATATACATTCATTCTTTGGGGCTATAGATAAGAAAACAAGCCCATATCTATTTGATTTATTTCCTGTCAAATGTTGATTTCATTGGGATTTGATGACTGAAAGAGACATATTTTAGCACCTAAGAAGATAAATGTTATACTCATCAATCTCGTAGAACATCCAGTATTGTATTCCATCTGTACCAATGGCATCAGACAGATTTTTAGAAAAGCACTCTACAACCTCAACATGCTAAGACTCTGATCTGAACATCCTGTCTCAATTTCTCTTTCTTAGTGTTCTGTGTTTCCAAAGTTCTCTTTAAAGTCCTTTTTGAAACCACTTTTTTAGTGTGTAAACATCTATATCATATTATAGCTACAAGAAATCCAAAGTTACTTGTCAACAGCCCTATGCTATAGTTCAGTACTACTATTTCCATTTATAGATATGGATATGTAAACATTGAGAGGTTAATTAGCTTGGGTAAGGTCAATCAGAATTTATGTTTCCAACTTATTTAACTTCTTGATCTATAACATTTCTCATAAAAAATATTACAAATACAAACCACAAATTGTTCTACATTTTAAAACTCGTCTAATACAAATTAAAACAGTAAAGAAAAAGCACTAAAAGACTTCCTACAAAAAGGAAGACTGTGATTAACATTTATAATAACTTACATTTGAATGACGTTTTATAGATTGAAAGGATTTTCAAGTATATTCTCTGATAGGATCCTCTTAAATGTTATAGGATATTACAACAAACCCAGTGAGATAGAGCAGATAATATTCTCACTTTACAAATGAGAAAACCAAGGCTCAGAGAGATTAAATGACTTGTTGAAAATTACATAGTACATATATTGTAGGAGCACTGAGAACCCAGGTCTTCTGACTTCATTCTTTAATCATTCCATTAGATCAGGGCTTAACTTTTTTCTTGTCATTGATTGCTTTGGCAACCCATTGAAACCTATGGTACTCTTCTCAGACTAATGTTTTGTTTTTTGTTTTTTGTTTTTATTTTGGGGGGGAGGCAATTGGGGTTAAGTGACTTGCCCAGGGTCACACAGCTAGTAAGTGTTAAGTGTCTGAGGCCGGATTTGAACTCAGGTCCTCCTGACTCCAGGGCCAGTGCTCTATCCACTGTGCCACCTAGCTGCCCCAGACTACTGTTCTTAAATGCATATGTGTACGGTATTACAAAAGAAATCATTTATGTGGAAATATGGATATAAAATATTTTAAAATTAATTTCACGTATCTCATTACTAGACTATTCTGCTTTATATAGCATCTCAGAAAATTGGATAAGAGGTGCAAAATAGGCATTTTTTGTTAATCATATTTTTAAAATGTAAATTAATATCTAAGAGATATATAGAAAAAGAGGTGGGTCCATCACATAGAGAAAGAAAAAAACAAAGACCCACCGATAGTCTATTCATATGCAATGTTAAGATACCTAGGAGAAGCTCTTGTCTATTTTAGGTTGACTCTCACCTTCACCTCATGATTTCAGAAAAATATCGTGAAGTATTATATAGGATGAAAAGGTGTATAGGTCACAATCTGTACCATAGAGGGGAGTAGGATATTGATGAAACTATGCATTTATTAGAGTACTAAACAATATAAAATTCAAATGAACCACCATTTTTCATATCAGATAATAAAGAAAAAACTCTTCCAAAACCTAAAACTACACAGATATTGGCTATTATTACTTAATTTTTTTTGGTGAGGCAACTGGGGTTAAGTGGCTTGCCCGGGGTCACACAACTAGTAAGTGTTAAGTGTCTGAGGCCGCATTTGAACTCAGGTCCTCCTGAATCCAGGACCAGTGCTCTATCCACTGCACCACCTAGCTGCCCCTATTATTACTTTATTATTTGTATTTAGATATCTTTAAATCTCTCCCCTAGCTTCTATATCCAATCAAATTGCCAGTTCTGTGGCTTTGATTTATCCAAAATTTCTTCTAGCTATCATTTTCACTTGTTCACTATTGTCATTTAGGCACTTAGGGTATTCCAACTGCAATAGTTTGTGATATCTTCTTGTTGATTATACAATCCAATCTAATCCCTATACCTTACTTATCATGTTACTCTCCTGTTCAAAAACCTCATTGCTTAAAAACAAAACCTCAATGTCTTAGTCCCTCCAAGATACCCAACTACAACAAACTTTCAATCACTTAATTCCAAAATGTGAGCTTCACCATTCTGCCATTTTGTTTTTGTTTTTCTTCTGACCCATAGCCTCTGTTCAAATTATTCACCATTCCTGGAATGGATTCTCTCCCAAAACCAACCATCAGCCATCAATCTACTGAGATTTTTTTCCCACCTTCAAGAACCACTTAAAATGCTAAAATTTGCCCTGAGTCTTTCACTCTGGAATGCTGAAAAATTATCTCCCTCACCTTTTGGCTTTTTATGGCATTGAGTCTGTACCTCGACTTGGACCTATATAGTAAGCACTTAATATGTACTTAATTCTACTTAATGATAGCCAACAAAAGGTAGTATTTATACAGTGCTTACTATATGCCAGTCACTGTGCTAGACACTTTACAAATATCACATTAGTCACAACTCTGGGAGGTAGATGTTATTATTATCTCCACTTTACAGGTAAGAAAACTGAGGCAAACAGAAGTGATTTATCAAGTATCACATAGCCTAGAACTATCTGAGACTCGATTTGAATTCAGGTACTACTAACTCCTGGCCAGGTACTCTATCCACTGTGTGCCTAGTTCCCCACTTTGTTGTTCAGTCGTTTCAGATTCCTCCTGACCCCATCTGGGGTTTTCTTGGCAAAGATACTGGAATGGTTTGCCATTTCTTTTTCCAGCTCACTTTACAGATGAGGAAACTGGGGCCAAAAGGGTTAAATTATTTGCCCAGGGTCACACAGTTAGTAAGTGTCTGAGGCCATATTTGAACTCAGGAAGCTGAGCCTGGCACTATATCCACTGTACCACCCACCTGTCCAATATAAATGCTAGCTATTTTTTCACACTGGAGCTGTGGGTAGGAATAAAATCAAATGCTTAATTGGAAAAAATGAAATAAAAAGTTGTTTTTTAATTCAGAAGAAGTAACTGAATTCATATATCCACATTAATATAACTCAGTGTACGTTTTGCAGATAGCTGCCTGCCTAATAAAAAGTACTGAACGATGCTAGGAAAATCATTAAAAAACCCCAACAAAATGAACACAAATATTGCTAACACACTTCTTTCTTCTTTCTCTGTTCTTCTCAACAAGAGAAGAATTTAACACTTCAGTTGAATTCAATAACCATTTATAGAATACACATGGTATGAAAAGCACTTTGTTTAGTACTGAGGGAAACACACAGGAAAGGTGCAAAGATAGAGCTGTGATGGTTCAAATGAGGCAAGGATTATTTCTATTTGGAAAGGGCAGGAGAGGTTATATGCAAAATTTTATATTTAAGCCTTAAATGCTAATTAGGCTTTCAATTTGCAAAGATTGACATGGAGTGGGGAGGCTAAGAAAAAGGTAATATATTGAAGCTGTAGGGGAAGGGCTTGAACACCAAGTTAAAGAGTTTGGGAATTTTTTTGTAAACTTTTAAGAGCCAGAGACAACTGGGTATACTGGGGAGAAAGCCAGAATGAAAGCCAGGAAGACCTGGATTCAAGTCCTGTACCTGACATATACTGTTTGTGTCCCCCCCCAGCAAATCACTTATTGTCTCAGGGAACTAGGGAACTTTGTAAGGCTAGAGGATTGTAGAAAAGATTCTGACCTATATTGGATAAGGGAGTTTCCTTACTCATACGTTCCCTATGCTACTGAAATCTCAGGATTATTCCCTGTCCTTATTGCTTGGAAACATAAAAGGTTTTGAAGAAAGATGATTAGGTCTACATGTAACAAAGATGTCTATAGGGGCAGCTAGATGGCGCAGTGGATAGAGCACTGGCCTTGGAGTCAGGAGTACCTGAGTTCAAATCCGGCCTCAGACACTTAACACTTGCTGGCTGTGTGACCCTGGGCAAGTCACTTAACCCCAATTGCCTAACTAAAAAAAACCAACAACAACAACAAAAAAAACCCAAAAAAACCACAAAGATGTCTATAGTAAGGTGCATTAGAGGAGGGAGAGACTGAGACTAGCAAGAACAGTTAGGAAGATGCTCCAAATATCCAGGGAAGAAGTTATAAGGACTAGGAGCTTGGCAGCAATGGGAATGGAAAGGTAGAATAGATATTGGATAAGTAGCATCAATAGACTTGGTGACTGTCGTGTGGACGATTGTAGAGAAAAATGGGAAAAGAATCCGAAAAATGGCATTCAGGTTTGAAGTTTGTGTGAATAGTTATATAAAAGTGACAATTAGAAGAAATGGGTAAGACAAACAGAGAAGTAGTCTGAGGGTTGGGTAGGCAGTTGATGGGTTCAGGATTGGAGATGACAATATTGCTCATTTATCCTGAGGGTGTTTGTAATCTCAGATCACCACTGTATGGAAAAATATACTTTGTTATGTCTCATCATGCATAGCTGGCACATTCTGATACTTTCAAAAAGTAAATGCTAAAAGTAATAATGAGAGTATTGGATCTCTGTAGAAATTCAATGCATTTATTTCAAATTCATATCATGTGGGTCCTTTTGACACATACTAACCTGGGTCTAACTCCCTATACAATAAAGTGCCTTTGAAAGCTTATAGATGCGCTCTAATAATATACATCCACCAGCTACATTATGGAAAACATAACATTTGACAGATTCATAATACAGAATATGAATCACAGGGTTTTGTGAAATGTCATGATCTTTGAATGTACTGGGAATTTTATTTCAATCTGCGAATTAAATGACACTTCATCTTAACCAAGCAGGCTTTCTATGTGCCCCTTTCCCACTGAGATAATATTAAATAAATGTATGTAAGAGAAATGTTTTCATTAATAACTAAGAGCTAGCACGGGTGTTAGCATATACAAGAGATTTTTATGTAACACTTTAGCATTTTAAATTTAAATATGTAGGATAGGTCAAAAGAGGCACATTTCAATCCTAAAGAAAAAGCAAATCAATCCAACTGAAGTATATGCAATTTTTTACTCCTGACAAGAATGATGCCTATCATATGTATGGAGGCAACATCTTACAGGCAGTTACAAGACTATCAACCAAAATACAGGGTTTTTTTGTGAAACATTTGCTATGACAACATCTAGTGTCCCTCCCCTTTGGCTTTATATTTAATTATCCTTTTTGGTATGTATTTATTCTGTCTTACTTATATTTGTACATGATGTCTCCCCCCAGTAGAATGTAAGCTACTTGAGAGTGGGTAGAATTGTTTCAGTTTTTTTTTGTCTCTATATTCCTAGCAGGTGGCCCATAAAAAGTAACTTAATTACTGCTTTTTCATTGATTACAAACAAGATGTGTAATTATCTGATGTATTAGTATATTATAAAGTTTGATGAGTATAACTATAAATATATGTTGAAATAGATATGTTTTTACTTTAAGTTATATACACACATACACTTAATATGGTGCTTTGCAGTACTTCATACTTTTCCTGTTTGTTTCTTTATATATATTATATACAAAATATATACATGTATTCCAATATATCTATGATCTCATTTATATAGACATTCTCTCTCATAATGCAGAGCATACGTTATCCTTTCCAACCCACTTTGTGCAACTCTTGTTATTCCTTTTTTAATTCAATTTTTCTTTATTTTCAGTATCAAATTCTGACCTTCCTACTTTCCCCTCCTCCCTCCATTGAGAAAGAAAGAAAAACAAAGTCTGTATAACTATGTATAACCATTTAAAACAAATTCCTGTGTTAGCCATGTCCAAATCTCATCATTCTTCATCCATAAATTCACTCTAGGGGTTTCACTCCATATGTGAATATTGTCATATTCTCTAGGTATCTCAAGGGTTATCAGTAAAGGTATCTATTGGTTACGCTTTTTTCTTGCTACATAACCAGCTCTCTCTGTTTCTCTGTCACCCTTCCTGTCTCTCTCTTTCTCATCATTTACATCTCTATTAGCTTTACATTTATTTCAATCATCTCTATGTCTGTGTCTATATCTATCTCCATCTTCATCTCTATCTGTATATGAGTATATTTATGTATACATACATATACATATATATACTTAAGCCTCACACATATTAGAAAAATATTAGATGTAATATGCATATAGTAAACATTTTATAAGGTATATATATATGTAAAAGCATCAGATAATGAAATCTTTGTTACTCTCAAATGAATTATGGATCAGTATTACTTGTAAATTTATATTGAGTATTCAGTTAATGTGAACAATTATAAGAAAAACCAGTTTTTGAGTCCTCAGGACTTTGATGGCTACTTTTGTGAAAATATAATTATTTAAATAACTTTTAAAGTACATTAAGAAATACAAATTCATTTAAGGACTAGAAGATATTAAGCTTTTAATTTTTCTTTCTTTTTGAGGTTGGCATGTTTTAATATCCCAATTCAGAAGATAAGGTTATGCAAAAATTAAAAAAAACAAAAAACAAAAAAACAGAGGGGGCAGCTAGGTGGCACAGTGGATAAAGCACTGGCCTTGGATTCAGGAGGACCTGAGTTCAAATTCAGCCTCAAACACTTGACACTTAACTAGCTGTGTGACCCTGGGCAAGTCACTTAACCCTCATTGCCCTGCAAAAATTAAAAAAATAAAACAAAACCCCCCCAGAAGATAAGGTTATCTGTGAATTGATAGAAAATATAATAATAAACTTAAAAAAAATAAATTAGAAATAACTACACAGAGAAAAATCATGGGCCTACTACTAGTATATGCAGTAAGACATTCTGAGAGCAATTAAGTATCAACCTCAATCTTGGGATTTGTTTTTTCAGATCTTTTCCACTCTTATCACATTCTCTTCTTGATGGATTCCACCTTGTAATGACCCTCAATATGTTGTGACCAGAACTGACCAAACTTCTAAAGCTATATGTTTACGCACTTATGCATTTATTTATGATTTTATATGAACAAACTTATCAATAAATGCAACATTTTTGTTCTATATTTCCCTTAAAACTCATATATTCAGTTTGAATTTAAACATTTGTACACGTTGATATATTATTATGTTTCTTACATCTCAGCTTGTTCTATGACCTCCAGACATTATCTCCTCACCAGCTACTATGCTCCTCTCAGAATGTTTCCAATCTGGGACCTCTGGTCCCTAGCACAAACCTCCATTTCATGAAAGGCCTTCCCCCCAGTCATGTTCACTTTCACTATGAGCTCAATTCACTATCCAGATTTCTCCACCTCCTTGCCAAAAACCAAGCAACATGAGGGTGCCCTTTCCTTTCCTATGCCCTTTCTAGCTTTTCTTCATGTTTTATTTTTTATTAGAATAAAAGTTTCTTATGGGTAAGCATTTTTGTTTGCTTGTATTTGTAGTTTAACATGGTGACTGGTAAATAATAAGTGCTTAATAATTGTTCGGGGAAGCTAGGTGTGATAGAGGCTAGAGTACTGTGCCTGAAGTCAAGAATACCTTAGTTCAAAACTAGCCTCAGATGCTTACTTAGCTGTGTGACCCTGGGCAAGTCACTTCACTCTATTTGCCTCAATTTCTTCATTTGTAAAATGAACTGGAGAAAGAAATGACAAACCACTCCAGTCTCTTTGCCAAGGAAACCTCACATGGAGTCACACAGTTGGACACAACTGAAATGAATAAACAACAGTAATTGCTATATCTACTTTTCAAAGGCTTAGGCCACATCTTCTTATACTCTTGTACTGTTCAAAGCAACTAGGATATTGTCCTATATAAGTCAGTTCTTTATAAATGCTACCCACACTTTTGCAATGAGGAGCACTTAGAAACAAAAGTATTCCTATTACTAATAACATTTACTATGATTTTCTCATCTTTGTGTCAACTTACATAACTAGTATGAGATCATTATTGCCTTGTAAACATTCAAGGGAGAAAGATTGCCTGTCTCTCCTACTCCAATGCCAAGTGAAAGATAATGGATGATCTTCTATTTAAGAAAACCTTTTGAAAGGCACAGTTTAAATGGGAGACATATGTAATTTTAATTAAGCATATACTGCATATTTTTAAAAATATTTTCACTGCCTCTAATTCCATTCTTTACCTGAAATCTGCAGACTGGGCTGTATTCTAAAACATAAAATAGTACCTATGAATTAATTATATGCTAGCTCTCATCAATCAGGATACAATTCTGCAATGAGCCCTTACACTCACAACCTGTTCTTGTACAGAGGCATTGAAAGCCTTTGTAGATGCACCAGTAGTTCAAAACAACAATGCCAGCTGTAGCTCATTCCCAGTGGGATCCAGCTACTTCTGTTTCACTTTTGAATTTTGATTTTTTTTTGTACTTTCATATTGTTCTTTCAGGTACAGAAGAGAGAGACTTGTAAAGTAAAACAAATTACCAATGACATATTTGCTTTATAAAAAAGCACATCTATAATAAGCTAGCTTTGTAAAAGCCCAAATAATGACATTTTTGAAATTACATGTCAATGCAATGCAATTTTAGTGGAAATTTTTCAAATTCCCATTATGGTGTTTTACAAAGTGTCAGATTATATTCTGCAATGCCATCTATAGCACTTGACAGAATTTTTCTTCACTTTTTTCTCTTTATTTTTACCTTTTAAAATTTGTAAGGAAACTCTGTGGTTGTAAAAGTGAGGGGAAAAGAAGAATGGTGTGAATTAGACATAATAAAACAGCTACATGCATCCTTTGCCAATGTAGACTAGATCTCATTTGTAAATGCCCTGCTATCCTAGCCATTTGTCTCCTTTCCACAGCCTGCTAGTCATGGCAGATTGTGTAGTAAAAACAGACAAACAAATTTTCATTTATAAAGTTGGTTTGAAGATGAACTCCTGACTCTAGAACAAGTAAACAAAAGACTACAATTACCTGTGTACTATCCATAGGCTTCAACTATGGGATTTGCCTGTAGTATTCCATGCTAATTATAGTACCTGAGATAAATTTGAAAAATGAGCAGATGCCAAATCATTTGTGTGTATGAATATGTATGTACAGGGTGGGGATGTGGTGATTTGGGATGAAATAATCAAAAAGACATTTTCCCCAGACTTTTTATTCTAGGGGTTATTTAAATCACCTCTCATCCTACATTAGTGAAATAGCCTACTAAATTGCCCCACTGACTATGATCCCTCCATTCTCCATTCTATCCTTTGCACAATTACCAAATTGACATTCTTAAAGCCCAGGTCTGACCATGTCACTCTTCTCCTCAAAAACTTCCAATGGTTTATAATTGCTACCAGGGTGAAATATAAACTTTGCTTGGCATCTAAATCCCATCTCCAGCTCACCTTTTCAGGGTTATCTCATTTACCCACTATATATTTCAGTGAAACTGGCCTCCTTGCTCTTCTTCCAATATGACATGTGTCAGCAACTAGCATATTGCCTAGCACAAAGTAGGTGCTTGACAAATGCCTCTGATAGATGACCTCCATCTATCAGGCCATGACCTTTACATAAGTCTTGGGAATAGTTTCACCTTTGTCTTTGCACTTCCAGTACCAAAGATCCCTAAGAATATAGTTAGCACTTGATTAAATGTTTTCTTTTTTTTTTTTTTTTTCAGGGCAATGAGGGTTAAGTAACTTGCCCAGAGTCACACAGCTAGTAAGTGTCAAGTGACTGAGGCTGGATTTGAACTCAGGTACTCCTGAATCCAGGGCCGGTGCTTTATCCACTACGCCATCTAGCTGCCCCTGATTAAATGTTTTCTGATTGTTGATACAAGGGAAGTTGTCAGAAGCAAAAAAAAAGGAGGGACTAGGTAAGATACTGTAAGAAATATGAGGAAAGAGATTGTTTCTAGCTTATGGAATAGCGAAGGAGATGATATCTGAGTTATGATTCACAAGATGGGTATTTCAAATGGCAAAAATATGGTGTGTAATTTAAGATTCTAAATGTGGATTCTAATCTGTTCCCCCAGTTTTGGGGGAAACTGACTAAAATCACTGATAAAATGAGTTTAGGTTTTTAAGGGTTTATTGAAAAATAGAAAGAGAAAGATTGAGAACAGAATTCCAACAGCCTGGCATTCCTATCTTTCCTCAAATTTCCTGTGTAGTTCTCTGCCACCACCACCACCATCAAGTCAGGAACCCAAAAGACACAGAGCTCTCTGCGCAGGCCCTCTTTCCTCCTTCCTGTCTCCTCCCAGAAAATAGGAGGCTCCTCAAGTTGATTGGCTGGTAGCCTTGATAGACAGCACCCATGAGTAAACGTCACTTCCTGACGCCAAGGAAAAGCCACATGGCCTTGCCCTCTGAGGCATTTTCCTCATGGTGGAGCTTTCCTATAGTAAGTCTCCAGTAGGTGGCATCATTCCAATCATTACAATGGACAGGGGACAGTCAAGGTGTAGGGGAAAATGTGCATCAAAGTCAGAGGTGGGGTAATATTTAGAAAATGGCACATAGTCTACTTTAGTTGGAGCATAAGGAATGTTAAGGGGAATTTGTGGAGGGCTCGGATTTAAAGGAATGGGATGCCTCTGATGAGCATGAAATTGACAGGAGCAGGTATATATCTTGGAGATTACTTTGGTTGCAGTATAAAGGATCAATTAGAGATATTGGGAGAGATGGAATATAAAAAGCCAGAAAAGAGACCATTAGAATAGGAAAAATTAATGAGAGGTAATGAGGCCATGGACTAAGGTGGTGGCAACAGGTAATAAAAATGAAGGGTCAACAGATCTGAAAGACATTTTAGAGGCAGAATAGATAAAATTTCTCAATTGATTGGGGAAGGGAGTGGGAAGAGAGAATGAGGAATGCCACTACCACAACAGAAATTTGGAGGAGGAAAAGACTGAGGGAAAAAGTAAAGGCAAATTTATGATATATTGATTTGGGGATCTCATACGTAGACATGTTCAAAAGTCAGTTAGGATCAATAAGGCTTTCAATAAAGACAATCTCTGAGAGAGTTCAGGGATAGAAATTTGTATTTTGTGGTCATTCTTAAATAGGTGACAGTTGGAAGCATTTGAAAAGAGGATAATATCAAGGTATAGAAAATTGGAGAGAGAAGAGGACCAAAGACAGGAAGTGACAGCATAAAGAAAAAACACCAAAGCAAATAGAAGAGTATATTATGAGGAAAAAGGAAAAAACAGATGAATATGGTATTTTGAAAGTGAAAGAAAAAATATGTATAAAAGTATGACTGGTTAAGCAAGCAAATGCTATAGAGACACCAAGTAGGATATTACCCTAAAATATTCCATTGGTGGCAAAATGTTTGAAAGTCAAGTGGATCTAGAGGCAGAGGAAACTGAATGCTTATCTATAGAAGGCAACAACATTGTTCTATATGAGCCTAAATATTCAATAATTTAACTAGAACATTTAAAATCATATCAAGATGGGGACACCTAGGTAATATATTGGATAGACCACTGGGTCTGGTGTCAGAAAGACACGAGTTTAAATCTGGCCTCAGACACCTGCGTGCCCCATGTTAAGTTATTTAACCTCTGTTTGACTTAGTTTCCTTATGCATAAAATGGGCATAATAATTGTTGTAAGGATCAAATGAGATAGCAATTGTCAATCACTTAACATAGTACTGGGCACATATAAATGTCAGTGGTGATGATTAAAAACACTTAAAAATCTCTAATAATTAGAAAAATACAAATTAAAACAATTCTGAGATTCTACCTAACACTCATCAAAATGACAACACTGTCAAAAAAGTCAAATGACAAATGTTAGGTGAGCTGTAGAATAACAGGCACATCAATATATAAGCATTCTGGGAAGCAATTTGGAATTATACAAAAAAAAATTACTAACCAAAATGTTCCCTTTGATTCAGAAATACCAATGCTAAATCTATACCCAAAAGATATCAAAGAAAGAGGAAAAAGGTTCTTTATGCATAAAAAATTATTTTTAGCTCTTCTTTTTTGGTGGTAACAAACTAGAAGCTATGAGGATGTATATCAGTTGAGGAATGGCTGAATAAGTTGTGGTATATGAATGTGATGGAATATTATCATGCTGTAAGAAATGATGAAATGAAAAATGATTTCAAAAAGACATGGAATGACGTATATGAATAGAGGAAGAGTGGAAAGACCAGAACCAGAAAAACAATTTATACTCTAACATCAATATTATGAAAACAAACAATTTTGAAGATTTGTGTAAACTTTTGAAATTATCAAAATTAAGGGAACAATTTATATACAATGATAACAATGGTATAAAAATAAGCAACTTTGAAAGTTGTAAGAACTATGATCCATGTAATGACCATTAAGGGTTATAGAAGACAATGATAAAAATGGTAGCATGCTATCTATTATAGAGAGGTGACTGATTTTGGGTGCAAAAATGGCATGTATATATGTGTATATACACACAACGCATAGATCAATTGTGTGCATATATACACTTATATTTATATACAGCAATTTGGGGATTTTGTTTTGCTTGAGTATATATATATATATATATATATATATATATATATATATTTGATGCAAAAATTATCTTTTTATTTTCTTTTTTTCCCCAATGGAATGGGGGTAGGAAAGAGAGAAAATAGATTTCTCTTCAACTTAAAAAGAAACATGAAGAGGTGTTATAAATGTGAAATGTTTTATGCACTTTCATAGAGGTTACTACATTATTAGTTTTATTTAACTTTTTTTACCTTGGGACAAGAGACTTCTAGTGAAGTGGTAATGATCTGTAATGCATGCAATATGAAAGTGAAATGTCAATAAAATGGAAATTGATAAAGAAACCAAAGAGAATACATGCTTGTTGGAGAGAGAGTATGGTACAATGAAAGTAGTCTAAGGTTAGTGGCATGAATGAGATAGGTTTGAATCCAGTGCCTGATATTTATTTGATATGTGACCATGAATAAGTCATTTAACTTATTTGAGTCTCAGTATCTTTGTATTAATAATGCTTCAAAGAACAATCAGAGGTGGTGCTTAGGAATGAACAATTATATGTGTTAAAAGGCTAAAATAATAATAGCTGACAATTATGCAGGGCTATAAGGTTCAAAAGCACTTTGCAGAAACTCTCTCATTTTATCTTTACAACAATTCTGGGGGCGGGGATAGATATTATTATCATCCCCATCTTACAGATGAGGAAACTGAGACAGGTAGTGACTTGCCCAAGGCCTCATAGGTAGTAAATATATGAAGCTGAATTTGAGTATGACGTTTACACATGGGTAGTGTCACAACTAACACAAGTGAATGAGGACTGAATATATACATGGCAAGGAGCTCATGTCCAAGAGATGCACAATGCTCTACCAACCAAGATTTCACAGGGTGACTAGAGAAAGCAGAATTGCTTTTTCCCTATCAATGGTTTACATTTCTTTTATTACTTGTTTTTGCCTTTCTAGTCAGTATGAGGACCATAGAAAGGTTACAATAAATAAATAAATCTATTCTTATAGAATAATATATTCTATAATATGATATTTAGAATAATATACTTCTTTTATATAATATATTCTTATAGAAGCTCTTTGCATGTTATCAGTGTCATTGCATTCTAGCTCGATCAAGATGTAAATAAAACACTTTCATTGGATTAGTTATATAATTCATTCTATAAAAGAAAAATCTACATTTTACTTTGAATAGAATACAGGAAATAGAATACAGTCACAGCATGCCATAATCTCCAAAGTTTTGAAGTTGTGAGCTATTTTAGGGATAATGTAAAGCTGTAGTATGGGTTTGAATAGACTATAGCATATGCAAGATTGTGCACCAAAAGCAGAATAAATATTATATTATCATGGATCCTTTTGGCCATCTGAATACTTTTTTTTAATTCACAAATTAAAATGCATAAGTTTAAAAAGGAAACCAACTATGTTTAAATTAAGGTGTAATTTTTTTCTGATCTAAATTCACAGATTGACTTTTTCCCAAGTTAAGAATCCCCTGCTGTGGAGAAAGGGTCCAGCACGTTAAATGCATCCTATGTGTGGCATTAATGTGAGGACATAGCCAAGAGTTGATTAGTATTAAAAGGTAAAACCTACACTATTAGGAGGAGAACCTATATAGATAAAAATTTAATTCCTGATTTGGAAAAGCATCAAAGTAAAAAATAAAGAATTCAGAATTTGTACATTTATTCCTAACTCCTTAAGCTAGGGTTGGGTGTTTGGGGGTAGGGGTGAGGGGTTTAATCCTTAAGAGAACCAAGTATGACACAAAAGCTCTTAGGCAAAATGGCACCTTTTAAATATAGCCCATACTTTCTGTAAAGAGTTTCCTTCCATATGGCTTCTGTTAAGACATTTGTTTACTCCAATTGCATATTCAAGTCATTCTTTCACTGATTTCAGGGCTAGGTTAGTGGATTTTGACCAGAATTTTTTTACTTCCATAAAATTAACTGCCTCTAACCTCTTAAAAGTTATTGAATTAATGGTCATTTACTATACCATTTTCCAGTTTTTAATATGTAAACACAAATAAAGTTGGTATAAATAAAACATTTTTCCTAAAGTACATGATCTTAATGTTTCTTTAAGAGAGCTCTGTGAGAGCTAGGATGATCAAGATGTTATAGAGCATATTGCTCTTGAAATAGATTAAAATGAAGTGTCAAAGGAGTATAAGGTATTTTTCAGTGGCCTTGGGTTGTCTTCTCCATGAAATTTTATAATTGGAATTTGTGTAACTCAGAGGAAAAAATCTGATAAAACTAGAGAATATCATTTATACTCCTATAAATTTGTATAACATAGCAAGTCCTTAGTGACAGGATTGGTTATCAAACTCTAAACTATCATCTTTCTAGCCTATCATACTTCAAACTTTGAGAAAAATCAACTTGAGTATTTTGAAATTATAAATAAATAAGCCTGGGACCAGCTTTCTCAAAGTATAGCATGTGTTTGTCCCTTATAAAACTTACCATTCTGCCACATGCACCATAGAAATAGATGATCTCATTGGGGTTTATCTTATCATTTCCTAATGAGCTGTCTAGGAAGTAGGGCATTGATTTTAAGTTGTGTTTATAGTACATGATGGTTTGCTTGGCCTAACTTCAAATTTTCTTTAAAATCTCTTTATAGTTCACTTCCCCACCAGATATCTAGCCCCCCCCCCTTTTTGTTGCAGGACAATTAGGGTTAAGTGACTTGCCCAGGGTCACACAGCTAGTAAGTGTCAAGTGTCTGAGGCCAGATTAGAACTCAGGTCCTCCTGAATCCAGGGCCGGTGCTTTATCGACTGTGCCACCTAGCTGCCCTCTAGCCCATTTTTAATAAGTTCCTTGGCTCCCATAATATTACTGCACCTGCTTTAGAAATCACATTTTTTTCACACAGACAGCAAGACTATGTATAAAAGAAATGCAAAAGACCAATACTTAAGCTGAATTTAATATGAGAAATCAAATAAAGAAGCCAATAAAATTCACATTTTAATGTAATCACTAGACACACAAGGAAAGCAAAGTATCCCAATGGATGATACAAATTCTCACTAATACGCATTAATTTTTCCTATTCAAGTATTCCCTCAGGACCTAAATGAGAAACTTTTGAGCAGTCAGGTAAAAACAAATGCCCTTCACAATTTATTCTCTAATGCCTGCTAAATATGCCCATGATCATTGATCAATATGTGTGCATACATATAATATATAGGATGTCCCAGAAGTCTTAGTGTTAATCCAATAAGGATTAAAGTAGCATTAATACTTTTGAGACACCTTTCTTACACACATACACACACACACACACACACACACACACACACACACACACACACACACACATATATATAAAGTGAGAATTGGAATGAAACTCCCTGCTGGGAAAGATTTTGCAAGGAAGCTCCACCATGAGGAGAAAGCATGTGATTTAGAAGCCATGTGACTTTAGTGTCCAGAAGTTACCAGGCGTCTGGAAGTTGCCCAGCATCCAGAAGTTACAGCTGTAGAACCACCTATGGGACCTGTCAATCAGAGCTACCAGCCAATTTGTTTGGAGCTGTGTGTGTGGATGGCCCTGTTTCCAGTTTCTCAGGAGGCTTCTGGGAGAAGCGGAGGAGTGAGTGGGCCTTTCAGTGGGAGATTTTGGCTGGGGAGCAAGAGACAGGCAGGATAGGGAAAGCAAGCAAAATTTCATACTTGATTCACGTGTTTCTCTTTACTAACCCCTAATATACTTTAATAAATACTTAATGCTCAAAGATTGGTGCTATACATTTTCTAATTTAAGGCGACCACTCATTAGATTTTAGACATCATAGCTAGAATTTTAGCCCCTTACTATAAATATTTCATTGAATATAAGCACAGTGAAATGAAACAAGGCTAGTTAACAAAGTACACAGAGTAGCTGCTTACAATGACATCTGGTAAAGGCCAGAGGAAGGCCTATATGCACCAGCTTTGTTCAGCTCTAAGATGTATTGAGATCTTTCAATTCCTTACCAAGGGAAGAAGTTTTGTGGTAATGGACAACGTAAATCTTAAGATTACTTGGGAAGATTGTAGTTGTCAGGGATCTAGGCTACTAAAGATCAAGAGGACTCTAATGTGAAAATCAGGAGGAAGAAAGAAAACTCCCAAAGAACAATGAAAAGCGCTATATAATATGATAAGTGTATTATGAACATCAAATATGATAACTATAATTGATTCAATTCAGTAGATTCAATTTATCTGGTTTTCAGTTAGGTGTTTGCAAATTTTCATTTTGATTTCCAAGTGTGCAAGATGGAAAATGGTAGACTCAGTGATGCCTTAGCCAGATGGATTTACAATTGCCTTAACAACCAGATCAGACAGATCTGATTACAAGACTGATAGCTCTGCAGAGGCCTCTAATGGTGTATTACAGGGTTTTGTTCTTCATCCTATCCTATTCAGTATTTTTATCAATGATTTGGACAAAGACATAGACATATTTTCACATAGTATGCTAGAATTTAAGGCTAGAAAGGACTTTGGAAATCATCAAGCCCTATTCAAACTAAAAGAAATTTTTTAATTGAAAGTGCATTATGGGGCAGCTAGGTAGCACAGTGGATAGAGCACCGGCCCTGGAGTCAGGAGTACCTGAGTTCAAATCCGGCATCAGACACTTAATACTTACTAGCTGTGTGACCCTGGGCAAGTCACTTAACCCCAATTGCCTCACTAAAAAAAAAACCAGTGCATTATGGGGGGCAGCTAGGTGGTACATTGGATAAAGCACTGGCCCTGGATTCAGGAAGACCTGAGTTCAAATCTGGCCTTAGACCCTTGACACTTACTAGCTGTGTGACCCTGGGCAAGTCACTTAACCCCAATTGCCCCACCAAAAAAATAGTGCATTATGCCATTGTGGTATAGTGGAATGACCGCTAGGGGGTGGAGACCAAGAAGACCTGGGTGTCAGCCTTAGCTCAGTCGTTTCTTAGGCATATGAATTTTGGTAAGTCACTAAATTTCTCTAAACTTCAATATCCTCATGTAAAACAGAGATAATAGTTGTGTGGTTCTATAAACATTTATTAATCACCTATTATGTGTCAGACACTGTGCTAAGTACCAGGGATACAAAGTAAGGCAAAATACAGGATCTACCCTCAAGTACCTTACAATCTAATAGTTGTTTGAGAAACAGGAGAGTATGGAATAAGTCAGATGACATAAAAGATTCAAATCACATATATTAACATGTCTTTTTATAATTAGAAATATTAATATATCAATAATATAATAGAAAATTTATGCATATTTGGTTATGATTTCATATACATATATGTATATGAATGTTATGTATGTATTGATATAAATATATACACACATATACAATCAGGAATCTTAGAAGGACATATGGTTCTTGACTGTATGGTATACAGATTAAGTGGATGTTCCTGGGTTATTGGGAGAGTCAATAAAAGGGAGGCTTTGAGTCAGGAAAGGGGGAGGAGTAATTAAGTTTGTTTCTTTATTTCTAGAATAAACTTCTGTTCTTGTTATTAATAATTTTCCATTACAGCTAAGAATTCTTTAGGAGAAAAGTTACCCTTCTGTTCTGCTGTGGCCAATAAGAATCTGCATTTCTTCTCAAACAATTCCCAGTGCCACATAGTGATGCCCCAAGAACATAGGATCATGGGCTTAGAGCTAGGAAATGTCCATCCTTCTTGTATTACAGATGAGGAAACTGAGACCCAAAGAGGTTAAGTGACTTGCTTAAAGTTATATTGTTAGTAAGAAGGAGAGCAAAGATTAGAATCTAGGCTTGTCTCCAAATTATACCCATATGTGGGGGTGGGGAGAAAAGGAATAGTTATGACTGCAGCTCAACTGCCTCACTCATTGATAACATGAGGCATAAGAAATGAACATGCTTCACTTGTCCCTTCCTGCTTTATGCTTTCTCTATTGTCCATTTCACAGAAGCATTGAAATAATGATGGAACATAAATACCTAACACTAAAATCACTGGTGATGTTCAGAGTTCTTCAAGTTTTGCTAATTCTAATAGGTGTACCTGCTAGCTTTCATACATACAATATCATAAATTATACTAATTATAGCTGTTTTTTCAGGGACTACTGGAATGTCTCTAACCTTTTCCTCCCTGCCCATCTGTGCTGCAGATAATTCCCAAGTTGTTACTTTATCTTTTCTCCCCCTAGCTCACTAGACCTTGAGACTTGGCTGGACTTCCATATCACTTTTGATCTGTTGGACAGAATTCATCTTCCTTCTCTCTGCTGCTCAGGATGTCAAATCCCACAGCTGCCCTTCCACCTTCCTATTGCCAGAGTGTGAGCTACTGAAAGGAAGCCATCTCTATCCTAATCTTATAAAGTACCCATATTATATCTCAAGGAAAGTTAATTCAACAAATACTTATTCTTCTAGGTAGCTATACTTTGAAAGACTTTTTTGTTCTATAAAACTTATAGATTATGAGTATCTGAGATAACATCTCTTTTTTTGTTTGTTTTTTGTTGTTTGGTTTGGTTTGGTTTGGTTTGGTGGGGGCAATGAGGGTTAAGTGACTTGCCCAGGGTCACACAACCAGTAAGTGTCAAGTGTCTGAGACTGGATTTGAACTCAAGTCCTCCTGAATCCAGGGCTGGTGCTTTATCCACTGTGCCACCTAGCTGCCCCTGACAACATTTCTTTTAATCATTCTTACATTTTTATGGATCAATGTCATCCAAAGTTGATTATGGCCAACAGTTTGGCCTGTAATAATGGTTCAATTTCAATACAATGAATTGGTTGAGTTCTGAAGTACATTTTGATACATTATTTTAGCTAGAGAAGAATGAGATTGTGTTCATAGAGCCAGCCAGATAGTTTAGAGTTCATGTCCCACTTCTGATGCACATTATCTATGTGACTAAAGTCACAAAATTATGTGACTTCTCAGTAGTATATGGACAACTTTCTTAATCTACAGTTTGCAAAGAAGGGGTTAACCTTCATTGGTAGAAGAGGGTTCTTCATTTGAGGTGTTCTCTATACTGATAAAACTGCAGGTCCACTTCCTTATTCTAGCCATTAGATTATCTCTTTCTGGATATGCAATAGATGCTAATTTTTTTTGCAGCTTGTAGTTATGTGTTATAGTACTTCTGCTTTCCGACAAATTCTGCATTGATTACTTAGTACATGCTCCTTAAGCATAATTTTTTGCAGTTTCTGGCAGTGATGTCTTGGTCTTGAATTGCAATCATTAATACCTCTGTTTTCATAGATAAATTCATGTGGCTAAGACACTTGTTTGGTGCTTCTTTGTTGACTTATTACTGTCTGAGTTCTTGAGAACGTAGCCCATGGAGAGTTCTTTGAGTGTATCCTTAGCTTGTAACTTTTCATAGGCTCCATCCAACCAAACATAAATGAACCATTTTCATTTCCCCTTGACAAATACAATGGTATCTTCCTATTGCTAAACTTTTCTATTGCTTAATGATGTCTCCTTATTCCAAAAGTCACTTTGTACATTATTGACTTGTTCATTATAAGCTCTGAGAAAATCTATCACTCTTCTTTTTTAGGGTGTGTGGGTAGAAGCGTTAAGTCTTTCTATAGCTACCTTAGGATGATAGACCAAAGGTTTTGCTAACATTGCCTGGGGATCTTAATAGGATACTTTTCAAATATGTGATGGTTCATTTAGCAGTTCTAAAAGCTCATAAGAATATTGGTAATGTATTCTTCCAGTTAAGCTTTGACTTCAAAATTCCCTTCAGCCTCTAAGCATGTAAGTATAGTCTTAGCTTCCTCCTTAATAGCCTCATGCTCAATGTGCCTTATCTGGAGAAGACAAACAGATTTGTAAGTACTACCTTCATCCACTGGATCAATTTGACATCTGGGTTGAAGCCTAGAGATTTCAGTGTTTATTTGTTTTCCCTCGGCTCACATGGATAATTTTATACACATGAAGTTTGAGTGACATTTTTATGTCATTAGAGAAAGATTCCATAAGATGAAGTAACTATAGTATATGTTTTTTTGAGTAGAGCCATATAATTTGTATGATTCATATTTTAATGTAACTCTTTGACTTGAAAGACATACTTAGTTATACACAGAGTTGATAATAAATAGTTGAATTAATATATTTAACAAGCATTTTAATAACTAAAATGCCAAACACTGTGGAGACAGCTGGAGTTACAAAGAGAGAAGACAAGACAGACCCAGCTCTCAAGGAGTTAGTTTAGCTTTACTTGGGGGATATAACACATCACAGAGTTCAGATGCAGGTTGAAGAGAAAGACTAGACAGAACCATAACAGGCTTATGCTGTCTCCTTGAAAGATGTCCCTTTTTTCCCTAGCCAATGGTTCTTCACATTAATGTGTTAGTGGTGTGTTCTAAATAGAAAGCAGTATATTATTTGAAAATCAAACACTAATTTAACATTTTCACCATGCTTGTATTTGTTTTGTATACTTCACTCAGGACTAAACCATGAGTGTGGGATTGAATCAAAGGATTTTCTATAATCAACGAAGGTTGCTTGATCTTACCACATTTTGGGTAGGTTACTGAGTAACTACCAAGTTAATAATGAATTTCTATTTGCACTCTTAGGACTATTTAGCACATTTCTTCTGTTTTGCAGTAAATAGATTGTTTGGTGTTTATAGATTTCTGGTGTGATGTAAGATATTAATGCTTTGTTTTAAATATATAAATACACAATTGACCTCTATTTGGAGGGGTCACTGGTGTTCTAATCTTTTGGCCTTAATTATGTGATGCTTTTTGTTAAGATGGGATTAGCCTTACCTCAGAGATGAAACTGAAAAAGTGTTTTGCTAGTAATTCCTGTACTACTACCAACCATTTAATTTAATATTTATGGAAAAGTCCATCAGTGAAAAATAAAGGGATGTCTCACAAGACTACACAACTCCCATAATGCTCACATGAAGCCCATATTGTATGTTACCAAGCTTAGCCTATTTTGCTGTCTCCCACTTACAACATAGAAGATGAGTAATCACCATCACCACCACCTTCACCACCATCATCATCATCACTATTTTTTTTTTTTCTGGAAGAAATGTTGGTTCAATATCCTGAACTAAACAACATATGAACTTCCCAAAGGCATCTTAATCACATGCTTTCATTATTCACTTGCTACGTTTCCTCTGATACTCCAGGGCTTATTGCTTCTCTTGGATGCCTTTGCTCAGCCCATACTTATGGGGAGCTTGGAACCAAGCTCTTACTATTGAATATGAATTAATTTAACCAATTATTGATACAGGGACCTTCTGATATCTTCTTTAACTGTACTGATCTCCTACCAATTGCATGACTTCTTGTTCCTTGGCCATAGAACTAAGACAAGAAGCGATGCAGAAAACACAGCGTCTAATTTCTTTTTCAAAACCTCACTTTAAGGATGAAATTGCATATATCATTAAAGATCATTTTTGAAGGGAAATGGGACAAATCTTAAAACAATCTGTGCTCAGTTGGCATAAATTCCCATACAAGAGACCATGCTAGTTACATTATCATTTGTAGAACTACTTGTAACACATTAAGCAAAACATCATCTCCAGCACAGCATGAGAACCTGAAGTATAATTATGTTGTTCCTTGTTGGAAAAGTCTGCAGCATCAGCCTCTGTTTGTCGATAAAGAGGCAATTCCATATTCAATGTAGTATAAAGTCTAGTAAATGTTTCTTATAATGTTAACTCCAAGTTGATGGCTTTGCATTTTGACTTCAATGTTTTATTTCATCAGAAGTCAAGCTGATTCATTTTTTTTTCTCCTGAAGTTATCCTTTTCCCTAATAGCATCTTTATTCAGGCTGTCCCAAAAGTCTTAGTGCCATTTTAAACTAGTACTACTTTTAAAATGTAATAAACATTTTTATTCATAGTTTTGGATCCCAATTTTTATCTCTCCTTCTCTCCCTCCCCTCCGCCCTCTCCAAGGCAGAAAACAATCAGATATAGGTTATACATGTACGATTATGTAAAACACCATATTAGTCATTTTGTAAAAGAAAATTGAATAAAAGAAAAAATGAAAGAAAGTTAAAAATAGAATGCTGTGTTCCATTAATATCAGTTCTTTCTTTGGAGGTGGATAGTAAGTTTCATCAATAGTCCTTTGAGATTGTCTTGGATCATTATATTGTTGAGAATAGTTAAGTCTTTCACAGTTCATCAAACAATATTGCTGTCTCTGTGCACAATGTTCTTTTGGTGCTGCTCACTTCACTATACATCAGTTCATAAAAGTCTTTCCAGGCCTTTCTGAATCAACTTGTTTGTCATTTCTTATAGCACAATAATATTCCATCACCATCATATAGCACAGCTTGTTTAGCCATTCCCCAATTGATGGGTATTCCTTTGATTTTCAATTCTTAGCCACCACAAAAAGAGCTGCTTTTTGGGAATGTCTTTGGTATATAAACCCAGCAGTGGTATTGCTGGATCAAAGGGTATGCAGAGATCTACAGTACTTTGTCCAAAGTTCCAAATTGGTCTCCAGAATGGTTGGATCTTTTCACAACTCCACCAATAGTGGATTAGCATCCCAGCTCTCCCACATCCCCTCCAATATCCAATATTTTCTATTTTTGTTATATTTATCACTCTGATAGGTATGAGTAATACCTCAGAAAAACTATTACTACTTAAAACTTAAAGTTTATTTAAGTTATTAAAACTTAAAGCTACACTAAGACTTTTGGGACACCTTATACAGTGTTTTAAAGTGTACAGAGCACTTTCCTTACAATAAGCCTATAAGGTAAATAGGTAATACAGATATTATACCCATTTATATAAGCTGAAACTTTGAGAATAATTGATTTACCCATGGTCACACAATCAACAACCACCTTAGCTGGAATTTGAACCTAAGTCTTTCAATTTATGTATCACCTGTCTTCTCCAATCTGCGGAAATCTTATCTTTGCTTCAGCCCAATCCTTCATTCATTTTTTTAAAAAAAATAATTGACAAAAATAAATAAAGCTGGATTCACGTGAGAAAACATTATGTCTTATCACCTTGTTTGACTTCTAGTAGCGAGCAAAATATTATGATTTCATTTCCTACAATGCTTCGAGATAGCTAGAATGTCATACTACTGCCAGGCCAAGCATTGTGGGAGATGTAGTCTTGTAAATATTTCAAGTTTGGCCAATTCATTGCACTATTCAATAAACTCTACTGGTTCCCTGTTGACCCTAGGATTGACTTTTCTTTATCTCATCCTTTTAAAATGTATAATTTTTCCTAAATTTGATTGTTCACAGAATTGTTAATAAAATAGTATATGTAGATACTTTATAAGAATATGTATACAGATTGGAAATGCCCCCCTCTTTAAAAAATTTTTAGTGAGGCAATTGGGGTTAAGTGACTTGCCCAGGGTCACACAGCTAGTAAGTATTAAGTGTCTGAGACCAGATTTGAACTCAGGTATTCCTGACTCCAGAGCCAGTGCTCTATCCACTGCGCCACCTAGCTGCCCCTTCTTTTTTTTATTGATGGGGTATGGAGTCAAAGAAACTCAGAGATTGCTGGCGTAAATCATTAAAGCCAAACTAATGAATACTTGTTCCAAAAATTGATCCCTAATTTTCTATATCTATTCATGGTACTCTTTGTTTCCATACTTATAACCTCAAATTCATTTTTTATTCTTCCATATTCCTTATTATCCATATTTAACTGGTTAATTTTAATTTCACAATATTTTTTTCACCTGATTGAAGGTATCCTTATCTTACTCCTTATAAAACCTTCACTTGATATCTCAAGCTGTCATCCTAGATAATGTCTTTTTGTTTGTTAGTTTATACAGGGCAATAAGGGTTAAGTGACTTGCCCAGGGTTACACAGCTATTAAGTGTCAATTGTCTGAGGCCAGATTTGAACTCAGGTCCTCCTGAATCCAGGGCCAGTGCTTTATCCACTGTGCCACCTAGCTGCCCCCGATGATGTCTTTTTTCCTCTCAGCGCTAAACTCCTAGACAAAGTAGTCTGTTTCCTCTTAAAGCAAGCAAACCGACAATTAAAAAAAAAAGACAAATTGTTTGGTTGGCCTTCTTAGCCTTCTTTGCTTATTCATCATCCACCTCTAACCCTCTAAATATGGATGCCTTCCACAACTCCAGGATCAATCCAAGGTCATTTCCCTTCTCTCTATTATTTTTCCCATCCTGACCTCATCACTAGGGGTTCAATTATCACATACATGTCAATTAATTCCTATATAAAGTTCAATCTTTTCTGAACTACAATTCTTTCTATATTTCCGCTTGCCTCTGTATATCTTTTCTGGGTATCACAATGGTATCTTAATTTCAACATGTCAAAAATTGAATTTGCCATTTTTGTCATAAAGTCTTGCACATAGTAGGCAATTAGTAAATAATTATTGATGAGTTTATTATATTCTCTCCTCCCCACCAATACTTATTTTTAATGGCACATTCTAATTGGTCTTCCTATTAACAGCCTTTATCTTATTCAATTTATCCTTCACATAACAAGCAATTTATGTTACTAAGATTTACTTTCTTTAAGGCTAAAATATGTCATTCTCACCTTGACATTAAGATCCTTCACAGTCTGGCTCAAACTTACTTTTCTGGCCTTATGTCTAATAATTTTCCTTCCATTGTGGTTTCTCTTTAATTGCCCGAAATTCAACATACCAACTACCAGATCTACATGTCCTTGAGGCTCTCCCCTTATTCTTATTATGCCTTCTCATCAC
Organism: Dromiciops gliroides; assembly: GCF_019393635.1. Taxonomy (NCBI): domain Eukaryota; kingdom Metazoa; phylum Chordata; class Mammalia; order Microbiotheria; family Microbiotheriidae; genus Dromiciops; species Dromiciops gliroides. The sequence goes on along the minus strand of NC_057863.1, from coordinate 371,171,527 downwards.
TGCCATTCAGGTTTATTTTCCTCGACAGCTTAACTTGTATGAATAGTCTTCCTACTATATTTCTAGAGTACTTTGTCCAGATCTTCCTTTTTCCTCATCACATCTTACTTAGCATTATGTTGGTCTGTGTGTATGTCCAATCTACAAAATCAATCCCTGTCTCTCCCAATAGAATGACCCCTTGGGGTTAGAGACTATTTCATTTTTATTTTCAGATCCTCAAAATTCAAGCACACTGTCTTGAATAGCACAGGTACGCAAAAGCACAATCTCTGAATTGACTTTATTGAATCTGTTCCCTACCTACCATACTTCCAATCTCCCAGTTTAGGTTCTCATGAGTTCCTGATATATTGTTTCATTTGCCTCCTAAACAGTCCTTCTAGCCTCTAGTCTTTCTTAATTTTAATCCATCAGACATCATAACAAAATTATCAGATAAAATTTCTTTATGTACAGATATGAGATTATTTCATGGCTCAAAAACCTCAGTGGCACTTCAGTAGCCACTGAACCAAGACTGACATTTTATTCTGGCTTTCAAGATTTTCCAAAATCCTTAGAAACATACCCTTTCTGGAATTATCACTTTTTTTTATAATACTAAGTTATGACAATGCTTGTTTTATTCCATAAATAATCTTAAAAAGAAATAAACCCTTTCTGGGATTATCTCACAATATTCTCCTTCATATACTATATGTTTTCCCCAAATTGAACTATATTCCTTCAAGATTTCACACCCTTGTCCAACTCTGTGACTGTTCACTTATTCTCAATGCCTGAAATGTCATTCCCTCTCCATCTGCTAAAATCTTACTGACCTTTTAAAGAACAAGATCAAATGCTATCTTCTTCAGGAAAATAAGTCAAATTCTGATTTGTAGCATTTACCATTTGCTGATTTTTTAGGTGTAAATGCTCACAGTGAAAATTTCCCAATCAGTTCTTTCTCCAGTCCAGTCCTGGCTATAGGCCTCAGCCTCGGTCCGTGTTGGATTTGTGACCAGCTCTAGGGGCAGAGCCTCACAGCTGTCAGCTCTCTTCATCAGATGTTGCCCCACCATAGTCCTTCTCACACTAGAAGGCTATGAACACCCTTTCCTGACTAGATTCTTCTTATTGCTTGCAGGCCTCCATTACTCTGTGCTGGCCTCTACTAGAGAAATGATCCATTATAGTTTCTCCTTAATTTTCCTGATTACAAGTCAATCCGTTGTTTTTTCTCAGTCTTTCCTTGGATAGTTGTGGGGATAAACTTGGCTATTCTGCTGCTTCATACTTTTTGTTAGCCTCAGATTCTATGATTCTGTGACATGTCCCAGTTAATGTATGCAGATGACTAAATTCCATAGTCTATGGAAAATTAAATATAATGAAGCTTTGGTTATTCTCCTGTATTTTACAGGAACAACTAATAAATATATGAAAGAAAAAAAACACTATATGTCTGTCCAATCAGATATATATATATATATATATATATATATATATATATATATACATATGTATATAAATGAATTTGCATTTCATACAACATCTTCAGATTATAAACCCTTTCCTCCAAAGGCACCAATAAAGAATTGTTTGTTTCTTTTGTAATTTAATTTTTTTTTAATTTCGAGAGGACTTTCTGTTTCCTTCCAATGACTTGGTATTTTATTTGAATTTTTCTGTTTGTTTCATTATTACTTTCAAAGTACTTGACTTTTAAAAGTTATCAAGGTAAACTACATATTTGAGTTATAAGCTAGTCTATCATAGTGCAATGAAATGACAGTTAATAATTACTTTTAATTGGGCATATAATCCATAAGTGAACTACATTAGGTCTTTTCTTATATAAAGAGACCATTTTGTAAAAATGTTTTAGGATTATACCTGTTGGATCAGGAACATAACCTCCTTCAAATGAAATGAACAATTTTCAGAATTAGAAATCAACATAATCAACAAATATCTGATAAATTGTTCCAAATTCCAAATAATAAGGGCAATACAAATTAGAGCATCACAGAGGTTCTATTATACCCCAGCAAATTGGTGAAGATGACAAGAAGTGGAAATATTCAATGTTGAGGGGTTATGGGAATATAAGAACACCAAAAAAAAATTGGTAGAGCTGTCCATTCTTCCAATAGGACAAGGGAAATAATTTGGAACTATGTTAAAAAAAAATCACTAAATTATTCCTCCCGTTTAACCCAAATATACTCCTAGTAGAAATATATCCTAACTAGATAAAATACAGAAAGAAATTTTAAAAAAATTATAGCAGCTTTCTTCTAAAATTGAAGAAAAAGCCACTAAAGTGATTTTCCTAAAATATAGGTCCAGTCACATCACTGTTCTACTCTATATAGTGCAGTGGCTTCCTATTGCCTGCAGGATCAGATACAAAATGCTTTATTTGGCATTCAAAACTTTTCATGGGGCAGCTAGGAGGCACAGTGGATAGAGCACTGGCCCTGCAGTCAGGAGTACCTGAGTTCAAATCTGGTCTCAGACACTTAACACTTATTAGCTGTGTGACCCTGGGCAAGTCACTTAACCCCAATTGCCTCACTAAAAAACAAAACAAAACAAAACAAAAAACAAACAAACAAAAACTTTTCATAACCTAGCTACCTCATCCTCTTCCAAACTTCTTATACCTTACTCCCTGATACTTTGATACAGTGACACTGGCCATCTGGCTGTTCCATGAATAAGACACTAGGCTCCCGGGATTTTCTACTGCTGTCCCTCATATTCACCCTCCTCCCCTCTAACCATTGACTTCTCTCATATCCTATAAGTCCCAGCTAAAATCCTATCTTCTACAGGAAAGTTCCTCAATTCCAGTGCCTTTACTCTATTATTTCCTATTTTTCCTGTGTTTGGTTTGCTTTGTATGTATTCATTTGCATGTTTCTCCCCCATTCGATGGTCAGCTCCTTTAGGGCAGGGACTGTCTTTTGCCTCTTTGTATAGCTTAGCACAGTGCCTAGGACATAGAAGGTGCTTAATAAATGTTTATTCATAAATTGAAAATAAAGATGGGGCCCAACAATTTGGGAAGAGCCTAACAAAATATGGCATATGAACATAATACAATAATATTGTACTTTAAGAAATTATCAAGATAAAGAATTCAGTAAAAAAAATGTTTAGGAAGGTGTATCTGAATTGATGAAGATGAAAGATGAAACAGACCCCTCTTTCTTGATGAGATATAGTAGACTATGGGCATAGTCAATGTACTAGCTTGTTTTGCTTAAATGTATTTCTCTGTTACAAAGGAAGGTTCTATTGAGTCATGGTTCTTATGAAGGAAAAGTAGTGAGGGGAAAAGCATAATTAAAACATGTTTTTAAATTACTATCATCATCCCTAAAAACAAGAGAGATGGAACTCATGGATGTTAACTGACCCAAAAGTATTGACACATCTCTGAGAGTACCCAATTTGCTACTCTGTAATATAGTAAAAGATAATATGCCCCACATATCTTCAAAACTTAAAGCATCAGGGCAGCTAGGTGGTCCAATGGATAAAGCATCAGTCCTAGATTCAGGAAGACCTGAATTCAAATCTGGCCTCAGACATTTGACACTTACTAGCTTTGTGACCCTGGGCAAGTCACTTAACCCTCATTGCCCCACCAAAACAAAACAAAAAACCTTAAAGGATCTCAAATCCTCAGACTCTATCTATCTTGTGGGAAAATGCATGATGGAAGAGGGAGAAACTAGGGAAGAAAGTTAGGGTAGGAAGGTAGAAAATGGGTTACTAGGAACAGAAAGAACTTTGTGACAAAGAAGAGAGGAGATAGGATTGAGGGAGAAAAAGAATGAGTATTGAATGGGTAGAAAAACCAAGTTTAAAATAATTTGTGACTCATCTATAAAATTAATAATTATTTTAAAATCAAAGATAACTATCCCAAGGAGTGAATTTTTTGAAAATTTTTATTTTCTATTGCACAATAATAATGAGAGGCAGTATGGTACAGTATATGATCTTTGAGTAAAAAAAAGACCAGGCTTCAAATCCCATCTTTGACACATATTAACTTGAGCGACGTTAGGTAAGCCAATTAGCTCTTCTCAATGATTCCAGGCAATGCTAAATGTTAGGGAGTCAGGGCTGCTTTGTATTAATGGAGGTAACTTCTCACTGGGACATCTTCCCCTGAAGAAATCATACATCTGAGTGGTGGTGGTAGTGATGGTGATGATGATGATGAAATAACTAAATTACAATAAAACGATTGAAGGCAAATAAATATTGAATAATCCATCAGTTAAGAGATTTTGCCATACAAAGTGGCAATATCATACAACCTGCGAAGCACAGATTTCTAGGAATGTACTCCCATATAAAATGGATAGTCAATGTAAATTATTCATATTACCAAATCCTATAATAATAAAGTAGTAGTACAGTAATTTTTATTGAGCCAAAAATATTTGGCTTTCATAGAAAAGGTAATCTACTCTTCCATCTCCCCCAAATCCTTTGTCTTTCTTAAACACTATAAAATAATAACTGGAGTATAATTTTAGAAAGGATAGTCAATTACATTTCCCCATTCTTATTCTTAACCTCCTTCCCATAATTGAGTAAGAGCTACACATATTTATTATATTTTCCAGTTTCACCTGGAAACACAGGGATCAAATGCACCAACATTAGAAGTCATAGTTTGGCAGCAGTGTTAGCATATATTTTCCCAGTTTCCCTCCATTAGATTAGAAATTACAGCATTGATTGGTTGATGAAAATAAGTATACTGTCAATTTGAAGGGTAGAAGCTTGTATTCAATTACACTGATTATATGTAAAATAACAAGAGCCTGGAAAATTATGAAAAAATATTTGTTTTGTCTTGTGGTATTTTGTACTTCATTAGAATCAAACAAAAACATAGGCCATTCTCCAAAAATAAATGTTATGGCTAGAAGTGAACAATGGCTGGTGCCTGCAGGAGAGAATAACGATTAGCATGTTCATGAATCTGATTTGTTTAGACTTCTGTAATGAAGGAAAAATCAATTTTTATTTCATCCATTGACTGCAGTTGTCACACCAGGAGTACTGGTTAATCCTAGATCTCTAATGTGAAATGCAAGGCATTTCAACATACTTATGAAATTAAAGCACTTTTATTTATTTATGGCCATTAGTAAATCAAAATCCAATATCTTACTTCAAACAAATATCACTGACTGATAAACAGAGTCCTAATTATTGAAATTGCTAAGGAGTTTTCTCTTTCTCTGTCCAACCCACAAATTAGTCACTGCTATTATATATGCCATGAGGGGAAAATAGTGTCTAGTAAATCTGAGGAGGAAAATAAGTACTAGGTCTCATAGCAACTTGACCATGAATCAAAAATGTAGGCATTGCATTATGTTGTGGTTTTTAAAAAATTTATTTTAAGGCAAGTACCAAACTGGATTGCAAAAGCAAGAGTTAAAAATGAAATTGATTGGGGCAGCTAGGTGGCACAGTGGATAGAGCACCAGCCCTGGAGTCAGGAGTACCTGAGTTCAAATTCGGCCTCAGACACTTAACACTTATTGGCTGTGTGACCCTAGGCAAGTCACTTAACCCCAACTGCCTCACACACACACACACACACACACACACACACACACACACACACACAAAAATGAAATTGATTAATGGGATGGAAATGAACTATTTATATAGATGCAAGAAAATGAGATTATTTGGCTTGCTGAATATTAGGGAAAATTTTAATTTAAAAACCATTAAAAGAAAGACATTCACATAGACAAAGGTGATAGAGATTTTTCATCTCTGCTAAAAAGGAGCAAGGAGAAGAAAATTGGCTTAAATATATATGATGGAGGATTAAGGTTTCTTAAACCCATCCTACCCCTAAACTTCCCTGTTTATGTGGAAGGCACCACCATCCTTCTAGCCTCTTGGATTTTTGTAATCTCATCTTTGTCCTAGACTCAACTCTCCCTCAGTCTATATATCCCATAAATTGGCAAGTCTTGCTGTTTCTACCTTTACAATTAGCATTTTAGTTCAGGTCCTTATCAACTCTCACTTAAATTATTGCAGAAACTTCTTAATTGGTCTCATCGCTTTGCCTCTTTTCCATTCCAGTCTATTCTATATACTGCTGCCAAAGTAATTTTCTTTAAAGGCAGATATGATTATGTGGCTCCCTTAATCATGTCAAGTGACTTCCTATGCCCTCTATGAAAACATACAAACTCCCTTTTTTGCTCTTAAAGCCTTATACAATCTGAACTCAACCCAACTTTCCAGTCCCACCAGAATCTCCCAGTATCATCCATGCAAAGTATGCTCTCTGTTCTTCATTCAGTACATCTCCTGCCTCTATGTTCTCCACTGGTCATCCCATGGATTCTTAGAATGCACTGGCTTCTAATCTTTGACTCGTAGTCCTTCTCTCCCTTTAATAGGAAGTTCAAGGACTATTTTCTGCATGCAAATAATTTTTCCTGATTCCCTGACTAGTAGTACTCCACAAAATACATTGCATTTAAATATTTTGTATTTATGGACTTTGTCTTTCTTTTTTTTCCTTTCTTTTTTTTTTTTTTTGGTGAGGCAATTGGGGTTAAGTGACTTGCCCAGGGTCACACAGTTAGTGTCAAATGTCTGAGGCCAGATTTGAACTCAGGTCCTCCTGACTCCAGAGTTGGTGCTCAATCCACTGAACCACCTAACTGCCCTGTATTTATGGACTTTGAATTTATGCCAAATATATTTTATATGTATTTGTTGTCTCCTTCCTGGGAATGTAAATGCATTTTTGGTGAGGATTGTTTTATTCTTTGTACTTGTATCTCCAAGCCTGGAACAGTATATGGATAATAATAGGCATCTAATACTTGCAGACTGACATTTATTGTGTCCTTTGTCTTTATACCATATGTTGTACTTAATGTAACCAAGTAGCTAAGTGACACTGTAGATACAGTACTGGGCCTGGGTTTAGGAAGGCATGAGTTCATATCTGTCCTGAGACACTTACTGGCTATATGGCCCTAGTCAAGTTACTTAGCCTCTGTTTGCCTAAGTTTCCTTGGCATAAATTCAAAGTCCATAAATATGGAGACCGAGGGAGAGGTGTGAAACATTTTTTTTTTTGCCCTTAAGTTTATTCTGGGAATCTGGAGCAAAGCTACTACTAGGCGATGAGTAAAGACTGACCAAGCAGCAGTGGAGGAGACAGCCTCTCCCATGTCAGAAACTAGGGTAAAGCTATGTTAGCTTTAAGATAGTTCCAGAGGGAGGGGTACAGAAAGAGGGAGACAGAGAGAGGGAGAGAGGAAAGAAGACAGCTACAGAGGGAGTGAGGGAGAGAGGGAGATAGGGAGAGGGAAATGGGAATGGAAGGAAAGAGGGAGAGGGAGAAATTGGGAAAGGAGTCAGGGAGAAAGCGAACTTGAGATATTTAATGTGAAAAAGATAGATATTCAGCATGAATTCTCATAGTGGTCTTCAAGAATTTGAATGGCTAAATCCATGACTAAAAATTACACTTCTGTTTGACTTCAGAGGGCAGAACTAGGAAAATTGGGTGGAAGATGCAGTCAAAATCAGACTCATTATTAGGGAGAGAAAATTCCTTCCTAACTATTCAAGAATGGAATGAGCTGCTTCTGAAGGAGGTAGGTTTGACCTCATTGGAGGTCTTCATAATTTAACATGTATGACCATTTTTTAGGGAATCTAAGATTCTTGCTCTGATAGTGATTGGGCAAAATGGCCTCTGAGGTGCCTTACAACTCTGAGATTCTCTGGTTCTTAAATGCACTTTAAGTGTGGTCCTATCTAACAGTAGAGACCAGGCCTAGGCCTGTCCAGGTCTTGTTCAGCTCTGAATCTATGGAAGTTAGATATAGTAATACACCTATTGCACATGGTCACATGTTTACTTGATATTTTCAGCATCATGGTTTATCATGTTTCAGAGATGTTTCCTCTCTTAATTCAGCAACATGGTTAGTGAGCACTTTCCATCTGTCAGGAGATGCTGAAAATTACAGTCATAGTGTTGAGCCAAAAAATGAAACTGAGTGGATGGATAATTTTGCCCTGTCAACAAGCAGTAAAATCCAGCTGTGAAAACCAAACAGTGTGAAAAAAGCTCTGGGATTCAGGTTTGACATAGATTTTAAAATATCAACCCTACCATTTCTTATGTTAGTTATCTATCAGTCAACAGATACCAAGGTAATTATATTTTACTTCATCTTTCCCAACTAAAATCTTCTAGCATATCAAAAGCCTGTGTTTGACAAAATGTCGATAAAATCCAGCCCCCATTGCCAAGAAGTTAATTGCTTTAAAAAAAAAAGACCACTACAAGTCTAGTGGTTAGACATTAAACTTTGAATAACAAACAAAAATGTCATAGAATCTTTTTTGTCTCTCCCTATTTTCCCCCCCTTCCAAATAGGATTAACACATATCATTAATGAATTTTTCCCACTTGCTAACATTTTTTGGAAAGGCCACTGTAATAAAAAGTAAGATTTTTCAATGGGTAACTATAATGTAAACCATTTAATGTGTTTATTTTTCCAAATTAATGGGATCTATCTTTCTATCATCTATCTATCTCTATCTCTACCACTATCTATGGATCTATGTTTTCATTGTCATAGAGGAATTCCTGGTGGGGAAATTCCCTTTACCAATTCAGATCAACGCCTACTCTACAACTTATAGTTATATGGGATCTGGAGAAATTAAATGACGACCTGGTCACGTAGCTGACATGTACAAGAGCCCAGAAATGAACTGGAGTCTTCGTGAATCCAAGGCCAGCTCTCCACCTACTATGTCACACTGTCTGATAAAACCCTAGAAATTGAGATAGAAGAATGTTAGAGGTTGTCTAATCCAATGAAAAATGAAACCGAGGCCCAGGGTTACATAGTCAGAAAGCATGGGAATGGGTTATGGATGGAATTTTCATGCTGGTCTTCTAGTCTTCTAACTCTAGATGGGAGTGTTTTTCCTATAGTATCATATAGTCACACAGCCATATGGATAAGGAAACAGATAAAATACATTCACAGATTAGATTTAAGTACCGTGTCATCTATAGACTTTTTCCTCTGAAATATCAAACAATAATTTAACATTTTTTTCAGATAGAGGTGGCAAAAGTTATTAGTGTCCCAGCTTTGTTGTGAGAAAGCCAGTCTTATTTCAGGAATGTCTATTATCTACCAATAGAGTAACCTATTATACTAGTTAAATGGCTTATAGAGATAATGAAAAAAAAAATGAAGTAGCATTCAAAACTGGAGGAATTCATGATAAAAGATAATAGAATATCTTCTCTAAGTAAGATCCCTATTGGCAACTCTGCTATGTTTCTGTTAAAAATTACATATCAGCAAGGCATTCATGGTTTGGCTTGGGGGAATCTTTTGTATCTAAATATAATGAAGGTATCGTTTTACAGAAGTATCACTACATCTCCCTAATTGAGCCATTTAATAGATAAGGTTCCCAAAGGAGGATTGTCTTCACTCCTTGAATACAACAGACCATTATGAATGTATCAAACAGGCCAATACAATACTGGCTATATCAGGAAGGGTGATTCAACCCAAGGTGAAAACATAAACTTGTCTTTACCCCAAATGCTGATATATTCATATCTACCTTTATACACCATGTGCCTGGCAGATAAAATATTCAATGAGAAAAGGTACAAGGAAATAACAATGATGATAATTATCATTATTGCCATACCTAACATTTATATAGTTATTTGCAAATATATCATTTTAGCCTAACAACCCTGAGAAGTTGGTGCTATCATCCTTGTTTTACAGATGAGGAAACTGAGGCAGAGTCACACAACCATATGCGTCTTAGCTATATGTATCATAGATGGAATTTGAGCTCATCTTGTTATCCCCCAGATCCAATGCTCTATCTACTGAAAAGAGTAGCACTTTTATGAGGGCTGGTCTTAAAAGGATAGGTATGCTTTCACTGTTATGGTGGAAAGAGTGATGGATATATAGTTAGAATATCTATGCACAAGTATGTTCATAGTTAATTAGTTCATAACTAGTTATAGAAGGAAGTTAGGGATGTTAGAGATGCAGTGAAAAGCCAAGAGAAGAACTCTTCCTTCACTTCCATCTCTTATGACTCTGGTATTGTTGATGTAAGTTTGTATCAACCCAGTCTTTTTTGTTTTTTGTTTTTTGTTTTTTAGTGAGGCAACTGGGGTTAAGTGACTTGCCAAGGGTCACACAGTTGTAAGTGTTAAGTGTCTGAGGCCAGATTTGAACTCAGGTACTCCTGACTCCAGGGCCAGTGCTCTATCCACTGTGCCACCCAGCTGCCCCCAAGAGATTGTTGTTCATCCTTCTTTCTTTATTTTGGTGAGGCAATTGGGGTTAAGTGCCTTGCCCAGGGTCACACAGCTAGTACGTGTTAAGTGTCTGAGGCCGGATTTGAACTCAGGTCCTCCTTAATCCAGGGCCGGTGCTCTATCCACTGCGCCACCTAGCTGCCCCGTATCAACCCAGTCTTAAGAAAGACTTTGTGATTTTCATAGCTTTATAGGATCTTAGATTTAGAACTAAAAAAAAAAGTCTTACAAATCTCATCAAAGCTGTTCATTTTAAAGATAAAGAAACTGAGGCCCAATGGGGTAAGTGACTTGCCAAAAGTCACACAAAGTAGTCAAAACAGGACTTGTACATCTCTGTTTCCATGATATTAAATAAGTAACTTCTAAGTCACAATTTTCTGAATTGGAAAATGAGGAATCTGGGCTAGAAAATCTCCAAAGTACTACATGCAATCAACATTCCATAAGTCTATTATAATAAAAAATTTGGTTATTTTGAGTGCTTTAAATTTTACAAGGGCAGCTAGATGACACTAGGTGTTGCAGTGGATAGAGCCTGAGCCTGGTCAGGAAAACCTGAGTTCAAATTTTGCCTCAAACATTTACTAGCCATGTAACCTTGGGGAAGTCATTTATAACTCTGTTTGCATATAAAATCTCAGCTGATCTTTACATTTCTGTGAGGTGGGTACTATCATTAACCCCATTTTCAGATAAGGATACTGAGGCTAAATAACTTGCCTATGGTCATATTGCTAATCAGTATCAGAAACAGGATTTGAACCTGTTTCAAGGAGGGCGGGGAGGTGGATTTCAAGGGCATGAACCTAATGCTTTGGGGGCTAGATTTCACTTAGATTTGATTCTCTGGGTTGGGAAGTTCCTGGGCAATCTCATTTATCAGCGATATCCTTCAGAGACTGATTGACCTAAAGGGGGTCGTCCCTAAATGAGGAAATAAAGGGAAAAACCTCAATCCTAATATAATAAATGGTTATTAATAGAATAATTTTTCTCTCAAGAATTCACAATCTAATGGGAAGACAACATACAAAAAACTATGTACAAATGGGCTATGAATTGGAAATAATCAACAGAGGGAAGTTACTAGAATTTATGAGAATTGGGAAAGACATCTTGTGGAAGGTGAGATTTTAACTGGTACTTACAGGAAGCCTGTGGATCCAGGAAGTGGAGATGAGAAGAGAAAGCACTGAAGGCATGGGGAATAGCCAGTGAAAATATCCAGAGTAGAAAGACAAAGTGTTTTGTGTGAAGAACACCAAGTAGGCCACTGGCACTAGAACAAGGTGTTAGAAGACTAGAAAGCTAAGGGGAAAGGGATGGGGGTAGGTTCATAAAGAGCTTTGAATGCCAAATAGAGGAATTTATATTTGATTCCAGAGGTGACAGAGAGATACTAATGTCTATTTATTGAGTAGGATGTGTGACATGGCTAGACCTGAGATAAAGCCTTTCTAAAGGAGAATCTCTGACAAGTGAGGGGAGGGTAGACTGGAAAGTGGGGAAACTTGTCAGGGACAGAATGTCAGTCTGAAAGACCCATTGTTTTCACTCATTTCTTTTGTTTTTATGCTATCTCTTCTTTTAAAAGAATATTTTTTTTTTTGCCTGTCATCATTGGAAGTGTTCTTCAGATTCATGATATAACTGTGGCCTAAATCATTCATAGAGCACAGTAATTCCTCAGGGAAGCAGCAATCTAAAATCCACCAAGGGAAAGTAATCTATACCCCTGAACATGTGACAAAGGGATGTTCTTTCTCTCCCTCCTTCATTTTCTTAAAGAAAAAAAAAAGAAGCAGCTCATCTTTACAGAAGGTGAAATGCTTAAATGCATATAGGCCCTGTGAGTCTTGACCCACTGAATGAATGGAAATTCTACATATTATAATGTTTGTGTGCTCTGAAAAGTTAGCCCCAGTAAGTTACTCATGCAAAAGAAAGATTCTCCTGTTTTCATTCAATTCTTCTCAGGCACCATTGCCAGGTGGTCTGTTTCTATTTGTCCCTTCTACTTTCTGAAAGATTCTTCACTTGATCTTGGACCTTACCTAAAATTGCTTATTCTTGTGGCTGCTTCTGCTTGCAGCTGCAACTCAGGGTTTGTTTAACTGGCAAGAACTACTAAATCATTCCTATCTCCTAACTCCTTTCGAAGGGAGAGGTCATGAAGAATCTAGAAAGGGGAACAAGAATACCAGATAGGAGTGGGAGTCAATAGTTTAAAGTCAAGTTATCCACTGGAAGAAGGTATTTAATTTGGCAAGAAGTGTGATATAGGATACATGGATTGTATCTGCATATTGCTACCTGGGCATACAGGTGCTAGAAATATTGTGAAAGATAAACTGGACCCAACTTATTTAGATTCCTCATAACATCATATTTCAGCAATTATTTTTCAATGCCATATTCTTAATATGTTTAACATATTCTTAATATTCTTAATATTTTTAAGTGCATTTTCCTCACAACATTTTCAAAAGTCTTGGGAAAGCTGGATTACATTTAGGTAAACTGTTTGTAAAGAAGAGGTGGCAGGTCATACCAGAATTGTCTTTTTTGTGTTTTAGAGGAGACATCCTTCATCTACCTTTCTTTTTGGACACAGATTCAGTAATTTTTCCACTTTGTTTTTGTTTTGTTTTGTTTTTGCAGGGCAATGAGTGTTAAGTGACTTGCCCAAGATCACACACCTAGTAAATGTCAAGTGTCTGAGGCTGGCTTTGAACTCAGGTCCTCCTGAATCCAGGGCCAGTGCTTTATTCACTGTGCCACCTAGCTGCCCCAATTCTTCCACTATGGTTCAAAGAACCATAAAACCAGAAGGGATCTCTGAGGACATTTTCCCCAATTTTTCATATTACAAAGGAGAATTTGAAAGCATTATGGAAAATATTCCTTGTTGCAGATGACATCATATGAAAAGCAACAAGGTCCAGAATATTGCAGACCCTCCTATATGAGATCCTCAAAAGTGATTAGCCTCATTTGATAAAGAATGTCTTTGTATAGGCCATAATGTGATTTAGTTAGATAGATAATTTGAAGACTCACTCATTCACTAGGGTACATATTTTGGACAGACATTGGAAATGAATCAATTAGGTTCATAATTGCAGAAAAAGAAGACTAGTGGGTTGAGAAATGATAAAGATATTTCAGTCATTTCTAACTTGTGCCTTGAACAAAGGCTCATACCAATATTTTTCCAGCAATGTTGTATGGTTGTGAGATATGGAATATTTTTGCTTCCAAAAAATTAAAATCCAGTACCATTCACTCGAATAGAAATGGAAAGAAACGTGATGGGCATGAATATGATGCAATACATTCCAATAAATAAATTAGGAAAGTTAAGTACAGTAAAAGATATCACCAAATAATCATGTGAATGAAAAAAGAAGATAGCTTAGTGACATGATGAGAGAGAACAAAAGGTAAGTGATAATCCATATTCTTATGATAAAAAGAAAAAGCAAGGGAGGTCACTAGCACATTGCATGGCACCTCCCACCTTTCCCCCCTCTCTCCCACAATGGGAGCATGTAGACAAGAGTCATATGGAATGGCCTGGCATGGATGGGTTGTCAGTTGCATTATTGGAAGGAATATCCCACATTGAAGACATTCATCACAGATTAATGTAAGTTATGGACATATCTCCAATACCTGTGAATTCATCTTTTTTTTTTTTTGCAGGGCAATGAGGGTTAAGTGACTTGCCCAGGGTCACACAGCTAGTAAGTGTCAAGTGTCTGAGGCAGGATTTGAACTCAGGAACTCCTGAATCCAGGACCGGTACTTTATCCACTGTGCCACCTAGCTGCCCCCCTGTGAATTCATCTTTATACTTAAAGGTAATTTTTTTTTTCATTTTGTCTGCAATAGTGCAGACAGGTCTAGTTATAAGGTTATAATTGAATGGTTCAAAAGGAATCTGAGATTTCTGGGCCATTATATATTCCTGGAGGAAATTTTCAGAGGTTCATTGCAATCCAGATAAACATCAGACATGCTACTGAACAAAGATGGCTACAGTCTGTAATGGACAGTAACTTTGGGAAACGATCCAGGGGATTTGGAGAAGAGGGATAGGGATGATAAGGGATCTATTCTGATAGTTGCCCTAGGGGATTCTTTCCAGGTCTGGTTCTTTTCCCCTGTACTAATAACTTCATTTGGTTGAATTAATTTAGGTTATCCCCAGGATCCATAAACTTCTTGGGAACTTTTGGAGCACCTGGGTAAAATAAGATCTATTGGGAAATGCTCAGAACAGTTTGAAAATATGCAAACCACTAACTCTTAGAAATCCTTCAGAAGCTGATATTGGCTTTAATGCCCTTAGCATCTAACAAATTACTGAGGTTTAGGATGTAGGTCAGGAAACCCTACCAAGGGATCACATGTCTCCTTATATAATAAAGTCATGTAAAACAGATTTTAATAAATGTCTGCTCTATGCTAAGCACTTGGGATATTAGGACAAAAACAAAAATAAAAACAAAAACAAGCAAAAAATAAGTCCTGATTTCAGAGAGCTCACAGTTTAATGGGGAGGACAATATGCCAACAATTATATATAAAAAAGAGATATCCAGGAACACTGGATATAATTTCAGATGAAAGGGACTAGAATTCAGAAGGACCAGGAAAGACTTCTTAGAGACTTGAAGGTAAGTAAGGGAAGCCAAGATGTAAGGATAAGGAGAGAGAAAGAGCTCCAGGCATGGGAGATAGCCAGTAAAAAGATGGTGAATTGGGGGATAGAGTATGGTATAAGAGGAACAGCCAGGAGGCAAGTGTCACTGGATCAAGAAGGAAATAGTGTAAGAAGACTGGAAAGGTAGTAAGGAGCCAACTTATGAAAGGCTAAAGAGAGAATTTTCTATTTGATTCTAGAGGGAATAGTGAGAAAACACAGCTTATTAAAAGGGATAGGGGATGACAATAAAGAAATATATATGAAGTAATAAGAAAGTACATATAGTCTTTGGTTTTGCTTCACCTTTTTTCCCCCTGGTAACTGCTAATGTCATTGAAATGCTATTTGGGGGGGTATGTAACATTATACATAATATTTTTTTCAAAGTGAGGATAATTTTCTTGAATTTTTTTCTCTGATTTTTTTCTTTAAAAATTATTTGTCATAATATGGTTTTTTTTTCCTTTGGGAGGGGAGAAGGGAGGATACAAGAAGAAAAATAAATTACGTAATACAGAATATATAAATAAAATTCTATTTTAATAAAGGAAATAAAGAAAATTTTATTTCCATGCTTAATCAGTGAATTCTCCATACCCAATGACTTTCTTCCCCTCTGCTCCCCTATTACTGTGATAAATAGACAGTAAACATGGGAAATGAAACCAGATTTTCTTCCAGCTCTGCTCCTAAATAGCTCCTTATGAACACTTTGTGGCCACTCATATCTGATTCACAAAAAAAATGCACAACCTTAATTATCGTTGGAAGCTTGTAATTTGGGGATGCACTAATGTAAATGTTAACTACCTTAGCTTAAAAAAAGTACCCTTTAAGAAAAGTGTATGTTGGGGGGGCAGCTAAGTGGTACAGTTTATAAAGCATCAGCCCTGAATTCAGGAGGACCTGAGTTCAAATCCTGCCTCAGACACTTGACACTTACTAGCTATGTGAACCTGGGCAAGTCACTTAACCCTCACTGCCCTGCAAAAGAAAGAAAGAAAGAATTAAAGAAAGAAATAATGAAAGAAATAATAAAATAAATAATGAAATGAAATGAAAGAAAAGAAAAAAGAAAACTGTAAGTTGAAAACCTTTGATTTTCTGGTATCTTACTTACTTACCTTGTACTTTATAATAAATTCTCAATTGGTTTTCTCTGCTCTCTCCTCTTAGAGTTAGAGAATAATCTGATATCATGGATTGTGGGTGGGGGTAAGGACTAGCCAAGATTTCAGCACACTTTCTGGACTTAGTATACACACACATACATACATGCACACACACATGCATATGTGTATAAATATATATGTATATATGTGTATATATAAATATATATGTATATATGTGTGTATATATATAGATTGATCTATCATCTATCTATCGATATCTATCTATCTATCTATCCACCTATCTATGATCTATTTCCCTTCACTTTTGATGATTCTGGCTCTAAACAGTGAAACTTGAAGTGTAGAATTAGAACCTTCAGATAAGAAGAATGTCCCATGTCACAATCCCTGCTCAGGAGGCTTCAATAGTTCCCTACTGCTTGGGGTAAAATACTAGCCCTTGAAAATCTGGATCCAATATACTTTTTATACAATGATTTCACATTATTTCCCTTCACATACTCTATATTTCAGCCAACTTAGGCTACTTGCTTATCCCTAAACATGACATTTCCATTTTCCCACTCTACGTGTCCCATACCCAGAATGCTCTCTCCCATTTACCTCTGAGAATCACTTAACTGTCTTCGAAACAAAACTTAAGGACAAGTCTCAAGATTGGTGGCCTAGAGAAAAACATTTTTCATCCTGCTGCTTGTCCTCTTCCCTCTGATTCTGAAATAACTTTGTACTTATGTTGTATATATTTTGTATTAAATTACCCATGTACATTAGTTCACTCTAATAGAATGTAAGCTCTTTACAAGGACTTGCTTTTAATTTCTGTATCCTAAGTATGCAATACAATACTTTGCATATAGTTGGTAAATATTATGTGTTTGTTGAATTGAATTTTTGAAGACATTTAGCTATATTTAATATGGCCTACTTGAACTAATCAGTTCTAGAAATGTTTCTATCAAGTGTTGAAACAAGTTGGTCTTAGGAAGGCCTCATTACTTGCAAATATCAGATAACTGACTTTTTATCATGTATACCTTTTATTCTACAAAGGCTTGACATTGTTCTTATTATAAGACAAAAACAAAGACTATGTGCCACAACTTATTTCAAGTTGGTTTTGTCTCACTTTTGTTTAATATTCCTCTGGACACTTAAAGGGCAGCCCCTAAAATAATTTGTTTCCCATCCCCTCCACCAGTCTTTTGTAGTGTCTTTCATATTCAGAGTATTGTTTCATAAGGCTTAATATCTAAAGTCATTGACATTATTACTTTATCAACTAATTAGGATTTTAAAAGACAGTAATTATAAATGATCATTTACTTTGGAATGGGTCATGCAAAAGAACTGCAGGATATGAATGGAGTTTGCCTCCAACTAATATAATAACCTACTAAGTCTCTCTGCTTCAACTTTTCTCTCATACTGCTTCTCTCCCCCCAAACCCTAGCTGCCCTCTTTCTCCCCATCTCTGTCTTTCTCTGTCTGTCTTTGTCTCTCTTTCCTTCCCTCCTCTATCTGTTGTCTGTCTCTGTCTTTCTCTGTGTGTCAATTTCTTTGTCCCCATCTCTTTATTCAACAAATAAATCCAGTCATGTGACAGTATAAATACCTCCTAGTCTGAAGATGTAGTCATAACTTGATTCTTGATATAACTAATATAAGATTTAGGAATATCAGTCCTAAATACTAATAAGTGAGGAATATTTTTTCTTCAAAGAAGGTATTTTATAGTGAGTCCACATAAATTGAAATTACAACTGTCTAGATTAGTGTAGAATATTTGAATTTGCCCTATTCAAAGTTACAATTATGTAAATTATGGCCATTGGTTCCAGGCCCCTGTAAGAAATTCATTATTCATACTAATCAGTATTAGTGTGGCTTTATTCATTTGTACATGCTTCCCCAACTTCAAAAACCCCAAATCAACAAATATTTGTAGGTTTCTGCTTTTCTTTCTTTCACAGATGCATTCAGTTAAATTTTTTCAACTTATATTTAGCACCTACTATGTGGAATCAATTATGCTAGGCTAGGGATACAAAATTAAAAATCAAAATGCTTTCACATCTTCAATAGGCTTACTTTCTAATGGAGATACCTGCAGTATCTACCTTTCAGTGTTGTTACCATTCCTAATTGGAATATCTTCTTCTTTTGCCAGGCCCCAGAGATGTCAAACTCAGGGCCAGGTCAATCTAGACTGGGGTAGAATGAGATTAAAATGTAATAGGGAAGGGGCAGCTAGGTGGCCCTGGAGTCAGGAGTATCTGAGTTCAAATCTGGCCTCAGACACTTAACACTTACTAGCTGTATGACTCTGGGCAAGTCGCTTAACCCCAATTGCCTCACTAAAAACAAACAAACAAAATGTAATAGGAAAATGTTTAACAAAATAATTAAAAATATAATACAACCTAGATAATACTATTTCCTTTTTAATTTTTCAAGTCGATATATGGTCCACAGGGGTCCCTTTCTATTTGTTTGACACCACTACCTTACACAATTCAGAACAAATTTTGAGAGGAGAACAGGGATGAAATCTTCAGATATAAAACATAGTTATGACAAGTCATGAATCAAAAAATGATTAAGAAGATATTTATACTTTTAGGTCTGTAAGCTCCTTCACTTCTTTAGGACATTCGAAACAGAATACCAACCTCTCCTGAGGATGATAGGATTCAGAACTAGGGGTGTGCTGGAGTTATTAATTTTTCAGAGTAAGCATTTATGTCTTGGAAATTAGCAACTGCCACAGATGAGGCCTTGGTTTATTGTTTTGTCAATTGTCTAGAATTAAGAAAATGATGGAGAAAATGTACCTAATGTCACTTAAGGTTAAAAGTATATGGTATGTGTCATTTTAAATTTGTGAATCAGTTGTTAAAACTTTCCCATCATTCCACTGGGAAGGGCCATTAGTGATCATTTAGTAGGACATGCCTTTCATTTTACAAGTGGAGAAAAGAGCTCAGAGAATATAAGCAACTTATTCAGGATCACACTACTAATAAGTCTCAGGGCCATGGACTGAACCAAGGTTTCCTGATTTTCTACTACCCCATGCTGTCTCAGTCTAGTCCAGAAAATTTTCCTAAAATATATTTTATTTATTGCCTTAAATTGTGTTTAGTCATTTCAGTCATGTCCTACTTATCATGAGCCCATTGGAGTTTTCTTGGCAAAGATACTGGAGTAGTTTGCCATTACCTTCTCCAGCTCATTTTACAGATGAGGAAAATGAGACAAACAGCATTAAGTGACTTGTCCAGAGTCACACAGCTAGTAAATGCCTGAGGCTGGATTTGAACTAAGGTCCTCCTTACTCCAGTGCTCTATCCACTGTGCCACCTAGATGCCTCTGCTCCAAATAATTATGTCCAATATTGTTTTACACAAAGATAATACAATATATTTCTATCCCAGGTGAGCCAGAAAAATAGGATTTAAGGAAGTAGATGGAGACCTCTTCTTTTTATTTTCTCTTCTGATCCAACAAGTAGTATGAAAGAATATTAGATCAGGAGTTGAGACCTAAACTTTAGCCCCACCTCTGTCATTAAGTGGTTGAGAGAACAGAAATGAGTTTTGTAATCTCTGAGCTTTCTCATCTGTAAAATGAAGGAGTAAAATAAAATAATCTGTATGATCCCTTTGAGCTATATGTCTCTTGAGTCTCATTCCTCGGAAAGTCCTCATTCCCCATAGCTATTAAAATAGAAAGTGATATGTTGTAGAGAATTAAATGTACTCTAGGGAGGTATGAGGAGGGATTATCGGTCTTTGAAGAAATTCTTGTCTCCAAGGAAAACAGAACCTATAAAAAAAATATAAAATTTCCTAAAGTCAATTTTCCTATAATGTTCTTCAAATTGTATGATATAGTTTGGTTTAGACTAGGCTTCTACCCATAGAAAAAGAAAACAGTTTCTGCCTCTCTTCATGTTTATCTCTAGTTGACATATTCAATACTGGTGAAGACTAAGGTGGTCAGTTCTGTTGAACCCGTATTGGTACAGAGTTAAAAGGCTACCTAGAATAAATGATTATAGGTTGAACCATGAATGAATGAAAATTATTAAGTATATCATCATCAGTCATAGTGAGTATTTTATCCTCATAACAACTGGGGATGCAAAGGCTTTTATTATCCCCATTTTATTGAAGAAGATAATGAAGTAGACAAAGGCTAAGTAACTTGTCACAAGTCACACAGCTAGTTTATATATGCCAGACTATGCATTAGGATGCAAAAGAGATAGTCCATGCTCCCTTAAGGCCCTTACATTCTAATGGGAGGAAACAATATATTTCAAGGGTGGTGGCTAGAGAAAGAAGTTTTATTCTGGTAGGTCATGAGGTTGATTGATTCACAGCCTTGTCAACTGACATGGGCTTTATAGGAGCAATGGTAATATTGATTTTATTACAGTGGCTAGAATCAGAGGTGGAAATCTTGGGGGCTGGGTACAACAAAGCATTTGACTGTATGGCTGAATGAAAAGAAAAAGCCTGAAGTGACTAGGTGAGTTATACACTACAATCAGGATGACTCACTCCACTCCACCTCCATGGGCACTTCAAAGCTGAATGGAGTTAACTCACCCAGGGATTGGGGCATGGTAGAATCAGTCTGACTTTCTAGTTATGAATGATTTCTTTGGACTTTTGTTATATACTGCTTCATCTTTCATTTCCAAAACAATAATGAAACCTGGGTGATGGTGGAGTGTTCAGTGCACATGCATCTTCATTATTGTTTGTCCACTAGAGAAATTTAAATGTAAACAATAAAACCACAGACTTAGACTGTCTGAGTATTAGATTTGGATACTGTGCCTTGAAATTCCTCAAGAAACTGACAGAATCTTGTTTTTTGGTTAAATTTAAAAAAAAAAAACAACACACAAACAACCTATTTTTAAAATAGGAAAATTGAACTAGCTTATTTCCAAACCCTTTCTTGCTCTCTATCACACTGAAAATATTCAGTAGTTTGAAAATTACCAACATAATGGAAATTAATAAATTTTGATCTAAATACTTCAAATTGGGAGGATATAAAATTTTACCCATAGATAGAAACTCTATAACCTACTTCAAATACTTAAAGCATCTATCACCACTAGAATACTTAAAAGTTAATTTTATTGATATGAATCCCCCATTCCTACCTTACCACCACAACTGATGCAGATTTATACTAATCAATGACTTGGTAGAGAGGGATACTTTAAAGTTGCTTATGGATGAAAAAGGAATGAACCCCACAGCTATCTGGTGATTAAGTTCTTCTAAGGATAAACTATGTTACTTCTAATGTAAGAACTAGACAAGCCCATGCCCAGGTCATTACTTGAAGGTCAATAAAGCATGCAACTTTGGCCACCAGGGACATTAATTTATTGGGTAATCTCAAAATCAAGAGGTCCCTTTTTCCATATTGCGGAATCAAAGAGTGGTGATTTTTAGGTAGAGGACCAGATATCATGCCCTCTAGTCAAAAACGTATTCCACTCCTCTCCAAATAGTAGCAGTGGATTTAGGTATAAGAATACATCTTTGGTTCTCTTAGCATAAAATAATATGTCACTCATGTTATACTTAGCAAATTAAAGAAAAGAATCATTAGTCTCTGTTACCTTAGTGATTTAAATATTTTAAAAGCTTTTTATATTATGGAATATGTCAGGGGGGGCGGGGAATGAAAGCATGCCCAAAGTCAGCAGCTATCAAAAACTTTAAGAAGTTTAATAATATAAATTCTAGCTGGAAATATAATTTTTTTAAAAATGACTTGCACCAACAAAGCTCAGCAGCAAGAGAAAGAAAGAGAAATTCCATTTAAAGTAACTGTAGACAGTATAAATTCTTTGGGAGTCTACTTGCCCATACAAACCCAGAACTCTATGAAACACAATTACAAAACACTTTTCACACAGATGAAGTCCGATCTAAATAACTGGAAAAAGATCAATTGCTCATGGATAGACCTGCTGTTAATATAATAAATATGGATAGACTTGCGTTAATATAATAAATATATAATATAATAAATAATATATAAATAATGACAACTCTACCTAAATTAATTTACTTATGCAGGCCATACCAATCAGTCTACCTAAAAATTTATTTTTTTAGAAAAAAAATAACCAAAATTCTCTGGAGGAACAACAAGGTCAAGAATATCAAGGAAACTAATGACAAAAAATGCACAGAAAGGTGGGGTAGCCATACCAAATCTGAAGCTATACTATAAATGTCAATCATCAAAACTATTTGGTATTGGGTAAGAAATAGAGTGTGGATCAATGGAATAGGTTAGCCAACAGTAGACACATAAGTAAATGACTATAGTAATCTACTGTTTGATAAACCCAAAGTCTGCAGCTTCTGGAATAAAAACTCACTATTTGATAAAACTGCTGGAAAACTGAAGATAGTATGCAGAAACTAGCATAGATCAACATCTTACACTATATATTAAAATAAGGTCAAAATGGATACATGATTTAGACATAAAAGGTGATACCGTAGGTAAATAAGGAGATGAAGGAATAGTTTACAATTTATGACCAAGCAAAAAATAGAAAATATTATGAAATGCAAAATGGATGATTTTGATTACATTAAATGAAAATTTTTGTACAAACAGAAATATTACATCCAAAATTAGAAGTGAAATAGAAAGCTGGGAAACAAGTTTTATAGCCCGTTTTTTTCTGATAAAGGCCTCATTTCTAAAATATACATATAGGGAACTAAATCAAATTTATAAGAATGCAAGTCGTTCTCCAATTGAGAAATGGTCAAAGAATATGAACAAGCAGTCTTCAGATGAAGAACTCAAAGATATCTTTTTGGCCATATAAAAAAAATACTCTAAATCACTATTGATCAGAGATATACAAATTAAAAAACAGCTCTTAGGTACCACCTCACACCCATCAGATTGACTAATATGACAAAAAAAGGGAAAATAACAAATTTGGAGAAGTTGTGGAAAAATTGGAACACTAATGCATTGTTGGTGGAGTTGTAAACTGATCTAACCATTCTGGAGAGCAATTTGGAATTATGCCCAAAGGGGTATAAGACTGTGCATACCCTTTGAACCAGCAATATCTTTGCTAGGTCTATATCCCAAAGAGATCATAAAAAAGGCAAAAAGATTCACACGTACAAAAATATTTATAGCTGCTCTTTTTATGGTGGCAAAGAATTGGAAAGGGAATGCTCATCAATATGGGAATGAATGGCTAAACAAGTTGTGGTATATGAATGTAATGGAATACTATTGTGCTGTAAGAAATGATAAGCAGGCAGATTTCAGAAAAACCTGTAAAGACTTACATGAATTGATGCTGAGTGAAATGAGCAGAACCAGGAGAACATTGTGCACAGTATCAACAACATTGTGTGTTTATCAACTGTGATAGACTTATCTCTTCTCAGCAATACAATTAGTCCAACATAATTCCAAAGGACTCATGATGCAAAATGTTCTCCAATCCAGAAAAAAAAAGAACCATGGAATCTGGATGCAGATTGAACCATACTGTTTCTACTTTTGTTTTGTTTTGTTTTTTTTTCTTTTTGAGGTTTTCCCCTTTTATTCTGATTCTTCTTTCACAGTATGACTAATGCAGAAATATATTTAATGAGATTGTACAAATATAACCCATATCAGATTGCTTGCTGCCTTGGGGAGGGGGGAGAGAGGGAGGAAAAAAATTTGGAACTAGAAATCTTATAAAAATAAAATGTTGAAAACTGTCTCTACATGTAACTGGAAAATAATAAAATATTTTTATGTTAAAAAAAAGAAAAGGAAAAAAAAAACATGACTTCCCCTCCACACCATTTCTTTCAAGCCCAACCATAAATGGCATTTAAAGTGGAAGCCTGTGCTTATTTGCATATCTCTCCCAGTATCTTGAAACAAGATAGGAACTAAATACTACCATCTCCAAGAGCTAGAATGAGTATACTGCCCTGGGTGGGCATCTATCTGTCTGTCTGTCTGTCAGCTAATAATCATCCAATGGGTTTTTTTATTTGATCAAAAAGATTTGGATTCCTGTTGGTCTCCTGTTTGCCAGGGTGCACTGTCGTTTTTTGATTCTGTACCACAAAACATGATCCCAGTTTCTCTCATTATTAAGAGGAGCCAAGAAAAAATATTTTCAAATAATTATTGTTCCTTTGATGTGGGGATGGGCAAATGCACAATGTATATTGAAGTAAGTTTTATGCTCAGGACTGAGTGAATTTCACTTATATTAATAGAGCATTAACGATTCACACTCAGGTCATCCATTTCTTCACACAAAAACTGAAGACAATTTACTGATTCCATTTATACAGGGCAGTCATTTCCCCTGAAGGCTCTACTGGGAGCCAAAATGTGTTACTGCAAAGCAGGCACAAAAAATAAGCAAAATCATCAACAGAAAAGAAGAAAAAAGAGAGACATTAGATTTGGCAAAGCACAAATAGACAGATGGGAGAGAACAAAGAATAAAATACAGAAATCATTATTTTTAAAGTTTTTTTAGTGAGAAGTCAGACATTTGGTAAAATGTATTCTTGTCTAGTGTGGAACATCAAATTTACTTTTTAAAAATTTCAGCATATTTTACCCAAGAAACCTCAAATTATTTAATAAGCGTTTTATAACATTTAAAAAAAATTTACATAATGTAAAAAAATCCAAAATGTAGTCAGCACAAAATAAATACAAACTTTCAACTTTTAAAAAATGTTTAAAAAATAGAATAAATATTCCATTTATTTAGTATAAATATAAGCATGGCCAAGCAATGGACTATATAGCTGTCATCTGATAGGCAGAGTGTGTACTGGACAGATAGAGCACTAAATTTTGAATAAGGAAGATTGTGTTCAAATCTTGCCTCAGACACTGAATAGCTAAGTGTACCTAGATAAGTAACTTAACCACATTGAGACTTTGTTTTCTCTTCCACAAAATGAAGATAATAATAGTACCATCTGAAGATGGGTTGTTGCAAAGATTTCATGAAATAATATATTGCACAGTGCTTTTGAAGAATGTAAAGTGATTTTTAAATGTTTATTATTATTATTATAATTATTATCTAAGCACCAACTTCACTTTTGGGGGGAAGGGAGTGGAGAGGTAGGAATAGAGACTCAAATTATAGGATAACAACATTAGAGATTTAGGGCTGGAAGGAACCTTAAAAAGGTTATCCAGCCTAATCTTATTTTTAACAAATAAGGCAAATAAGGCTCAGAGCAATTAAGTGACTTGCCTAGGATTACACAGCTTTGTTGTTGTTGTTCAGTTGTTTCAGTGCATCGGACTCTTTAGGACCCATTTAGTGTTTCCTAGCAAATATAGTGGAGTGGTTTACCATTTCCTTCTCTCACTCATTTTACAGAATGAGGAAAATATGCTTAAGTGCCTTGCTGGTAAGTGTCTGAGGCCAGATTTGAACTCAGATCTTCCTGACTAGAAGCTCACCACTCTATCTTCTGTGCCACCTAGCAAGTAAGTGTTAGAAGTAGCATTTAAACCCCAGGACTCATGACTTCAGTATAGCACTCTATCTGATATATCATGTTGCCTTCTATCAGGTAAGGTATAGGATAATGGATTTTCCAACCACAGAAACTGTCTGTCCATAGTCATAGAGACTTTGACCTGCATTGGTGAATAGGGGAGACACATAAGAAAAATTATAAATCCTTGAAGGATTGAAGAAATATGGCTATGATGTGATTATAAAAACACAGTTGGGAGTATCTAGGCTCAGATCTAGTAATATGCAATTTATGATTTTAATAATAGCAGTTCATTTACCTATATTTAAAATAAATCCATATTTAGGCAAACTATTTCTAGTAGGAAATGGCTCATACATCACATATTACTCTATAACCATCACAATTTTTAGCATATTTCATAACAATGATGGATCACACCAAAAGAATAAACTTCTTGCTTGATAGTTCACTAATGTATTTATGAACATGTATAACATTTTCATGGTGTCTGCCAGTGCTGTTAGGAGATATTCAAGAAGCTATTTTATGGAAAATATAAACTGTTATGCAAACAGTAGATTTGGAGTAAAAGTGTACATGGTATATTCTTTGCAATTAAGCTGGGGCCACTGAGAAGAGAAGAACGTGTTGGTGACTGGAAGTGAAATGATAGTGTGGAATCATGGCAAAATAGAATACTGAATTTGGAGTCAAATTGCCTACGTTGAATTCCAAGTTACTACACTCAACTCTGTAACACTAGAAACATTCACTATATGTCTGGTTTTTCCTTCTCTCATATATAATTGAGGGGTTTCAACTAGAGCAACACATATCAAACACATGGGCCATATATGTCCCAGAAGACTCCTAGACAGGCACTTATCAGATGAAAAGGTAACTAAGAAATACTTGACAAAATCAATAAAAATGTAATAAACATGTTATATGCAGGATTTTCTTTTCTGTTTTTTTAAGGTATTTATTATTTTTCCATTTACATATAAGGGATAGTTTTCCACAGTTGTTTTCACTAGCAGGATTTTTAGTTCCAAATTTTTTCTCCTACCTCCCTTGCCTTCCCTCCTCCCCAAGATGGAAAGTGGTCTGATTGATATAGGTTGTATATGTACAATCACATTAAGCATATTTCCTACATTAGTCTCTTGTGAAAGAAGAATCAGAGCACAAGGGAAAAAAACAAACAAAAAAGGGAAAATAAAAATAGTCCAAAAGTAGAAAAAGTATGGTTCAATCTGCATTCATATTCACAGTTCTTTTTTTCTGGATGTTGAAAACATTTTCTATCATGAGTTCTTTGAAACTGTTTGGATCATTGTACTGCTGAGAAGAGCCAAGTCTATCACCATTGTTCATCCACAATGTTGCTGCTACTATGTACAATGTTTTCCTGGTTCTGCTACTCTCAGTCAGCATCAATTCATGTAAGTCCTTCCAGGTTTCTCTGAACTCCTCCTGCTCATAGTTTCTTACAGCACAATAGTATTCCATTATATTCATATACCACAACTTGTTTAACCATTCATTTCCCTATTTATAGGCATTCCCTTTCCAATTCTTTGTCACCACAAAGAGAGCTACTATAAATATTTTTGTATGTGTGGGTCCTTTTCCCTTTTCTATGGTCTCTTTGGGATACAGACCTAGCAGTGGTACCACTGGGTCAAAGGGTATCAACAGTCCCATAGCCCTTTGGGCATAGTTCCAAATGTTTTCTGTTTTATTTATTTATTTATTTTACTTGAAATGGGCCCACAGGGATCTTTATGTATGGTTTACTGGCCTCCATTTCCAATTGATTTTGACTCCACTGAAACTGTTGTTTGTTGTTTGTCCTTTGTTCTCGAAGAGGACCATGACAATGAGGTGATGTCATGACATGCAGTGAATGCAGTGAATTGGATTTTAAGTGAAAGAGGGCTGTGCAAGCTCACCAACGTCACTATCTCCTCCAGAGCCATCTGGGTCCAGTGGCAAGATATACATCAGGATGACTGGAGATGGCCCTGGACATTTAAGACAATTGGGATTAAGTAACTTGCCCAGGGTCATGAAGATACCAAGTATCTGAAGTGAGAATTGAACTCAGGTGCTCTTGAGTCCAGGGTCAATGCTTTATCTGTTGCATCACCTAACTTCCCCTGAAATAGACAATATTGAATGCCCCCTCTAACTCTAGATCGATGTGTGTATGAACCTATGGTAATAAGCAGGTGGCTTAGAAATTATTAGGCCTGCTTCACCCAGAAATATCATGTACTCAAGTTTTATTCATTAGAAGCCAGAGGTCTAATGTTGATGAGTTAGCATAGAAATAAGGCAATATAGAAATTGCCTACAATAGAAGTTTTGTTATTCAGGTGACTATGAGGATTAGAAGAGAAACTAAGGAATTGGGCAATGAAAGTTTTCTTTTAGTTTAGAGATGGAAGGAAGCAGCAACAAAAAGAAACATGGCATTTGAATAGTCAGGCTATAGGCTAGGAGAGTAGGCCTAGTAAAAAGTTAAGAGGTTTTTTGAGAGTATTAGGGTAATTGCAGGCAGTTACCTTAAGCTTATTGACCAAGCAGGTTTCACAGGAAAGAACTTCAAAGTAAACAACAAAGCAAGCAACAGCCTCAAGTGACATGATCTGTTCAAAGGCTTAAAATACAAACTGATAAAGAAGTGGGACACCTCAGATAAGGGGAAGACAGGAAGAGAATCAACATGGCACACCAAAGTACAATGGATCAGGAAAGAAGAGCTGGGAGATACAGCTCATCCAGATTGCTCAGATTAATGACAGAAGAAAAGATAAAATATTTAGTGGGCATTAATGGAGTACAGAGGCTAGGTTATATGGTAGAAAAAAGAAAGAAGCAAAACAAGATGTCCTGGATATCTAAGGCCAAATGCAGCCAAGATGTTTGCACTGTTATTAAAGTTTTAAGTGTTGGGCCATTTGGGGTCCAAAGAGCAGGAAAGGAAAAGAAAGGAAGAATTTTTCTAAAGAAGTTTGTTGCAATTTCTTCCTCAGCAGTAGCCTGGGCACCGAATTTCAAGTCAGCAAAATAATAGTGACACTCTCTAAAGGACTCTCAGTCTGTGGAATTGTTCATAGAGTCCTCCCATGTGTTTTGGTTCAATTCAATTCAACAAAATTGTATTAAGGACCATGTGTCAGCCACCTTTCTAGGCACTGGAGATACTAAGACAAAACAGAATACTCAAACAGATTAAAAACCCAGTCCTTGCTATCTAGGCACTTGAATTCTAAATGAGCTGTTAAGCACTTAGCAGTTATATGTTAATCTGCATGATTTGTTGTATGAGTTTCACATAAAGTAAGTTTTTTTCTGAAAAATCATTACAAATCACGGGACACTAGGTAGGGGCAAATCAGAGGATATTTTTCATATATCTAGTTACACAACGGTTTAATTGTTCATGCTATAAATAATTGGATATTCAGAACAAATCATAGAAACTTGGACCATATAATTCTAAGCCATTTAATGGCTTCAGGACCAAAAAGATATCAATTATAGTCAAATGCTATGAAATCAAGGCATCTGTGACTTCACCAAGGATGCATAGTATGTCTTTCAGTGATGTGAATCAAAGTCCCTCTACAACTTATTAATGATCTTCAAGAGCTATTGTGACTGAAAACTGAAACACTGTGTAGCCAACATAGTGATAAAACTCTCCAAACTTAGACTGGTGTTCAAATGATAGACATACAGACTATTTCTAAGCTTTCATTCCAAACCTTTCCAGAACTGGGTAAGCTTCAAGCAGGCCAGCTAGGTGTCACAGTGAATAGAATAACAAGAATCAGGAGGACCTGAATTCAAATCTGCCCTTTGACACTTACTACCTGTGTGGCCCTTGGCAAGTAGCTTAACCCCGTTTTCCTCAGTTCCTCATCTGTAAAATGAGTCAGAGAGGCAAACAGCAAACCACTCCAGTTTTCTTGCCAAGGAAACCCCAAGTGGTGTCATGACGAGTCAGACACAATTAAAATATGGCTGAACAAAAACCTTCAAGCATCCAGGATCATACTACAAGGATTCAAAACTATACTTGATAGATGCAATGCTTAATTACTTTTGTACTACATATTTCCAGAACCCATAAAACAATCTCAGTGTCAAAAATAGGAAAGAGCAAGTATATTGGTGAGTAAGCATATTGAAAATGGAACCTAAGGTTAAGTTACTACTCTGATTAAGGAACACTAAATCATTATCTGTCTCAATCAATCAAATCATGTTCAACTAATTCACACTAGGAATCAGGGAACAGGAAATTATCTATTACACAAGACTCAGGTAGCCCATCTGCTTAGGACAAGAAATGCCAGCTTGGTAGAAGACTTGACACAGAGGAATAGTGACTTATTTTGAACTATAGGACATTCTTCATAAAACAGTTAACTCCTACATTCTAGGTGGCAATGAATCTCTGTTCCCAGAAAGATCTTTCTAGGAAGAATAGCCAGGAAAGTATCAAAACCACATCTTCTAGCAGCATCAAAAGTTAATTTCAACAGGACCTGAATAGCTTTAAAAAAGTGTGATGTCATTATCTTTATGGGATATCAATTGTATTTTACATCACACATTGAAAATACCATATAATGACTGCAAATTTTACTTTAAAATAGGCATAACTAGGGGAAGCTAGGAGGTGCAATACATAAAGCAATGACTCTAGAGTCAGGAAGACCTGAATTCCAATTTAGCTTCATACACTTAATAGTTGTGTGACCCTGGGCAAGTCATTTAACCCCTAGGTGTGTGTGAGGGGGGAACATTACAAGAGATGTTTTAAATAAGAAGTTATCCCTTCCCACATCATGGAGGTAAGGGGCATAATGCCCCTGTGATTTGGAGAATCCACATAACATTTTTGTCTCTCCTTTTTGTACCAGAGAAGAATTATGAATTATTATAGTATTAAAAAGATTAAAATATGTTGATGTTATACAATACTATATATATTTCTGAGTTTCTAAACTTTTTCTGTGTCATCTTCTTCAAAACTCCCCCCAAATTCCCATTTAATTTCTTATGCTGACCCATTATATATCATAACTGCAATGGTGAAAGTCATGATGTGGAATGGATAACTGTATTTGTGAATGCAATTTCTATTGCTAAATGTCAATTTTCCCAAATGCACACTTTGCGGGAAGCCATATAATTAGTTTAAAGAGCAGACTTAGAATCAGAGACTGGAGTCTGAATTCCAGTTCTGCCACTTAACAACTGTGTTTTGGGCAAGTCATTTGCTAAACTCCATTGTCCTGATCTGTAAGATGGATATTCTACTCAAAAACATTTATTTAATACTTACTATGTTCCAAGCAATATGCTAGGCGCTGGGATACAAAGATTAAAAGAAAATAGTCCTTGCCTTCAATGAATTTACCATTGGGGGAAAACAACACACATACACACACACACACACACACACAAGTAAATGAGAAAAAAATATACATAACAAAGTCATTTCCAAGAGTGTGTATATGTATGTGGGGAAAGGGTGAATGCTATAGGTTTATATAAAGGCCAGTTATTAACAATAGAACAGAGTTCAAGAGAGCATAATGAAAGGCTAGAGAAGAGGATAGGGACACCAGAAAAGAAGGGGCTAATGTAGATGGGCATGAATGAGCAGGGACTCATTGGAGAAAGGAGCTTTAGCCTATGTAGTTGTTTACAGCTCAGAATTGCAGGGAGTCTGAGAGGAGCTATAGGGCAGAGGTTATCATTCTCTTCTAAGGAGAAAATGTAATAGTGATTTGTTTATCAGTCTTGGAGAAAGAGGTGAAAAGCAGAGTGAAAGGATAAATCTATATCAGCAGGGGAGAATCTTGCTTGATATTCAAAGGAAAATGATATCTGCAATACCTACTTTATAGGCTGTTAGATAGGCAATTTGTAATCCTTAAAATGCTATATAGGTATGAGATTATAGTATTATACATATTGGCTCCCCAATACTATGCCAAATATATGATAGCTAAATTTAAGTGAATCCCTCTTTCTGGATCTAATCTATGTCCTCAAGATTGTTTCAAGGCCTTTTGAAATTATGGCCCACCAGATATATCTGGTAGATGTTGAGAGTTATAGCTAGAACTGTAGAATGTTAGCCTTGTAAGAGATGCCAATGATCACTGAGTCTTAACTCTAGCCAAAGAGAAAATCCAAATGGTCCATCCTGGTTCTACTAATTACTAATTTTGATAATGTTGATAAGTTACTTCATTTTGCTGAGACCTAGCTTGCGCGTGTAAAATGGGTGAATAAAACATTTACCATGTGCCAAATACTGTGCTAAATATTGGGGATATAAAGACAAAGGCAAAAGTAACTCTTGCTCTAAAGAAGCTTACCTTCTAATAGGAAGAAGTAATGAAAATAGAGAATTGATGGCCAGGAAGAGGCATTTTGGTTTGGAATACTGCAGGGGTGTTAAGTAGAACCACAGGGGAGTAGACTGGCACACCCTTTTTTTTTTTTTTAGTGAGGCAATTGGGGTTAAGTGACTTGCCCAGGGTCACACAGCTAGTAAGTGTTAAGTGTCTGAGGCCGGATTTGAACTCAGGTACTCCTGACTCCAGGGCTGGTGCTCTATCCACTGCGCCACCTAGCTGCCCCATGGCACACCCTTTTGAAGAGCAATAATAGTATTGATTGGATTATGAGGGAGATCTGTTGTTCTCAAAGTGGGTATTTTAAAAGTATATTTACATATTAATATTAGGTTTTAATATTTAAAGCAACTTAAACAAAAGTTCTCTGTGAGAGTCCTCAATAATTTTTTTTTTTTTGGTGAGGCAATTGGGATTAAGTGACTTGCCAAGGGTCACACAGCTAGTAATTGTTAAGAGTCTGAGGCCAGATTTGAACTCAGATCTTCCTGAATCCTGGGCCGGTGCTCTATCCACTGCTCCACCTAGCTGCTCCCCTCAATAATTTTTATAGTATAAAGGTGTCCTGATATCAAAAATTTTGAGAATTACTGATCTAGGTTATTTTAAAGGTTAGTTGCAACTCTATCTACACACACACACACACACACACATTCACATACACAAACATATGTAAATTGAAAGGAAATTCACTTTTACTTAGGAAATGCCATTATATTTTAAAACTATATCTCTAATTATTAGAAATCTTTTCCCCTTATAATCAGCTGAAATATTCCTACTTCTTGGAGAATACTATAGATTAAAATAGAATGGAGGACTTTGGGACACACTACATTAATACTGACATGACCACACTATGTGGTATGCTCTTGCTATTGTTGCAGCAAAGCCAATAATGTGTCTATCTCACTAGTGTGGATGATCTCATGTTACACAGTAGGGTCTAAAAGTGACTCAGGATTTTTAATTAGGAGTTACACTTCTCCTGTAGGCAAAAAATTTGGCCACAAAAGCCAGCTGATGGCTCTTACTCAATAAAGGTTATTTCTCTGTGTTCTAGTGGCTTAAAAATGATCACATTTCTCAAAAAAAAACCCACCCTGAATACTTTGAATATTGAGTGGAAAAGTTTGGTAGGATGGTAGCCATGTAGTTATGCATGTCCCATCTCTTCTTATTTGTGGCAATTAATTATAGGTGTCCTATCTCAAGCCAAGAGCTAGGCTCTCTGATTTGATAGAGAGGTGTTTTATCTTCTGTGAATTTTGGACAGTTGTGACTTATAGAGACTGATAGTCTATATGGACTGTAGAAGTCCCAAGGACCCTAGGAATGGCTCTGGTTTAGTTGACCAAATGACAGGTCATTGATATAGAAGGGTAACTATATCTTAGACATGTCTGTGCTATAACATGGTTAAAACACCCACCTTGATACACAAAATAGAGATAAATCAGAGGGAGAACATGAACATGAACAAAAGGAACACACCTTGGCTAAACCCTATTTACATGATAGTACAAATCCCAGAAATTCCCATTTTAAAGCTTATAGGACATATTAGGCAATGCTCAAACTACCAACAACAGCAATGAAAATGCAGGGTAAAAACCTTTAAAAATGCATCAAAGCAGCCTAAATAATTTTTTAAAGACAAATTTATAAAATATCTGCACCAGCCTAATAGGCCTTAGGAATATATTCACCTTGGAGGCAGCGTCTCAAGGGAATCATCTATAAAACCCAATAGCCTCAGAAATAGCATTTGTTTCTCAGGGATTAAGACAATTACTTTCACTCTAGTAATATTAGCTCATGAAACAAATAAAATTAAAGAAAAAGCTATTGATGCATTCAAATAAAATATTTGTTCAATGAAAGAGTTTCATTTACAGAACTTATGACTAATAGGATGAGCAGTTTCAATATGAGCAAACAGTTGGTCGCTTATTAAACATCTTGAAGATTCTACTCATGCTCCTCATTCTCATTTAATTAAAGCAAATCAGCAAATAAGAAAAGGTTCAATATAATAAAATGCTGTTTAGTTTAGTGTGGTGGACAATAACTATGTATTATCTATAAACTTTTTATCTTGCTAGCAGCTAACATAGTACTCTACTCAAAGTAGATGCTTAATAAATATTTGTTGAATTTGTATTTAAGTTTTGCATGCAAGGTGGGGGAGATACAAATTTCAGATAAAATTCTGTCCTTTACTTTCCATGAGTTTATAGTCTATTAGGGGGAAAATAGACACTACTCTGAGGGAAGTTTTTTGGATTAGTGAAAACCAGTGTTGTAAAGTCCAAGGGGTGATTGTTACTGACAGGGGAGAAGAGAACACTTCCCAGAGGTGTTGACATTCTCAATGGGCTGTAAGAATATAACAGGCAAAGAGGAGGAGAAAAAAACCTTCCAAGCAGAGGGAATAAGGAAAGCCATGAGCAAAGCATGGAGGCATGAGGATATGGTGCTCACTGAAGACATAACAGAATTATTTAGTTTGTCTGGACTACACAGCACATGGAGGGGAATAATATGTCATCAGGCTGGAAAGGAAGCATGGCATCAGATTATGGAAGGCTTTGAAATCCAATGAAAAGGAAGATGACAGAGGAAAGGCAGTGAGCTCTCAAACTCATGACACAATCACTCCCCCAAAACATCCAAATAATGCCATAGGACAATGCCTGAAGCAGTAAAACCCACAGAAGAATGTGTTGAAATCATCTTCTAAACAAGAATGGCTTGGAAGGTCAGAAGGAGGGAGCTGCTGTGCTGAGACAGGAGTGGAGCCCAATCCCACAGTCACCCTGACACAGATCCAGTCCCAGGCCTCACCAGAGAAGGAGACCCCCCAGAGTCTCTGAATCAGCTGAAGTACCAGTGTTGTCTGGAACTAAGCTCACAGTCTGGTGAGAGGGCTGAGCCCTTGGCAGGGGGGAGACTTCAGGGGTCTATGCTGGTGTTGAGGCAGAACTTGGGTTTTTCACCCCTGCTGGAAACCAGGAGGTAGGTTCGAGAAGCAGTGGCCCAAGTGGGGGAGGGGCACAGGCTCGTCAGAGCTGACAACCACAACACACAAAGCTGGTTGATTAGCCAATTGGTCTGGGGTCATCTATGGACCAGGCAACAGGCCAGGTGAGTGAAGAACCTGATCCTCCTTAAATCATACCACCTGGGACTTCTGAAGCTTGGGATAGTGCAGCCTGAAAACAGTGCCCCACTTTAAGGAGCTAAAAGTCAAGTAAAAGAAAGGCAAGATAAGCAGACAGAAAAAGGTGAGGACCATAGAAAGTTTCTTCAGTGACAAGGAAGATCGAGGTGCACCCTCAGAGGAAGATGGCAACGTCAGGACCTCTATATCTAAAGCTTCCAAGAAAAATATGAATTGGTCTCAGACCATAGAGGCGCTCAAAAAGGACTTTGAAGATAAAGTTAGAGAGGTAGAGGAAATCCAATTAAAAGAGTTTGAATGTTAGTGGGGTTTGGTGCAGGAGAATAATATAGAGTTACAAGATTTTGGAGCAGAGGAACAGCATGAGCCTATTTGTTTCTTAGACAGATTATTACTATATTATGAAACATAGGAAGGATGGATTGAAGTGGTAATGGAAGTAGGAAGTTCTGTTGAAAAGCTTTTAAAATAGTCCATGAAGGTGAAAATAAATACCTGTACTAAGAATGGTGACAGTAGGAATAAAGGGGAAAAGATGAAGGGGAAAAAGTCACTGAAGAGGCCAAATAAATGTTATTGAGATCATAGATTTAGAGACGGGAGATACCTTAGAGATCATCAAGTACATCCTTATAACTTTACAGATGAGGAAACTTAAGACCCAGACTGCGACACAGTTTGTAAATGTCTGAAGCAGAATTCAAGTTTCCTGCCTACAAGTAGAGAATTCTATTCACTATGTTCTAGTGACCAAACTGCCATGATTACTGAGTGGATACAGTAATGTGAAAGATTTGGAGATGGAAGACTACCAAAATAGGAGTGTAACTGATAGAAAGGAAGTCAGAAGAAACAGCAGAATCAGAGGGAAAGGGTATAAGTTTGCTTTTGTACATATGGAACATGAAGTGCAGTAAGGCATACAAATAGAAGTGACCATTTGGTAACTTGAAACAGAAGTGTCAGGAAGGAGTTATTGGTCTCCTCCATATCTCTTTGGGCATTATTGTATAGATGTCATAAAGTTGTCAGAGTGAATGGAATTGCCAAGAGTTTAATATGTAGAATAAGAAGAGGTGATGATCTAGGATAGAAACTTAGGAAATCCCCTAATTAACATGTCTAGGAGGGAATGAGGAACCAACAAATGAGAAGAGAAGGGGGATGAACTTAATAATTTTTTACTATTTTGTGCTAGAATTGCAAAAGCTAATATTTTGCTGGAGTGAAAAAAGAGGAGTGGCTTACATGAGATAAATCATTTAAACTCAGCAGTGAAAATTATTTTCCATAACTGAACAGGAACAGTGGTAATTTAGAGAAAGTTGACAAAGGATGAACAATGTGATATGAGTTGGTCAAAAATAATATTATAAGAAAAAAGAAGAAAACTTTTAGATTGTTTAACCTGGAAAAGAGATGGCACAGTGGTAAAACTAATTTCTATAGAACTCATCATTCCTAGCATGGCTTGTCATTGGAATAGACTCTAAGTCAAATCATATAACAACAAATATGACCATTGTGGTTGTGGCAAAATAATGACTTAGTGTGGCAATCTATTAAGGGGAGTTAATTTACCTTTGAAAACACTAAAATTATAAAAGGGATTCACTAATAAAGTGAATTTCATTTCCATTTTAACAAAAGAAAAAAGAATAGAAGGTTGCAACTTATTTCATTGAAATTTGAAATAAAAAATAATAAAACGTTCTTGAAAACCATTATTAGCCCATATACCTAATGACTAAAATAAATCATCATTACTGAATGATTTTAGCCAGATGTGTAGCCTCTGTTGACTTCCTATAAATATTAACAATGTTTTTTGTGTCACATGAAGAGTAGCAGAAAGAATTAAATGACTCTTAGTTGAGGGGGATTGGGGTGGAGAGAGAGAGACAGAGAGACAGACAGAGAGAGAGAGAGAGAGAGAGAGAGAGAGAGAGAGAGAGAGAGAGAGAGAGAGAGAGCAAGCTCTGATTCAAATGATTTTTTTAAACT
The DNA here is from genome assembly GCF_019393635.1 of Dromiciops gliroides. Classification (NCBI taxonomy): domain Eukaryota; kingdom Metazoa; phylum Chordata; class Mammalia; order Microbiotheria; family Microbiotheriidae; genus Dromiciops; species Dromiciops gliroides. Next base: position 371,134,095 of record NC_057863.1, on the reverse strand, counting down.
TGGAAACTCTACTCTAGGCTGCTGAACTGGATTTCTAAAGAACATGATCAATTTCCTTCAGTGGATAAAAGTAGAAAACCTACATCTAGCATAATTGAAACTCTATCATGCCAATAATAGATTGATTAATAAGATGATTTCTGGAAGGCCCATTGTTGAACTGATTTGTATAACCAACCTTTCTGCTAAAGCAAGGACAAAATCAATTATTAGATTATAAACTATTTGAGGTGAGAGAATACATCTTATTTATGTTTGTATCCCTTACCATATCCAACATAGCATTTTATACTGTAAACAAGTATATAACGCATAATTATTGAATATTAAAGGATATCCTTGTAATCTTCTTACTTAACTATTAACATTAAGAAACATATGTGACATTTAAACATGAGTTGTCTATATTTCTTCATTGATTAAGGGTATGCTATTTTAAACAATTTATCCTTAGCAAATAAGAAGTTATTTAGAGATAAATGTTAATTTTACTAAGATCACTGTCATTTTCAACATAGAGAATAAACTAGTTATATTTCAACAAAATGGATGTTATAAATGACTAACCTTTATAAATGTAGCACTGGAAACTTGAAAAATCAATAACTGTTTATATTTTGACATAATATGTTTGCTTTCACACAGGAAGATGCCAGTGGTTCAGTCTTTAAGTTATCTTTTCCAAAATGATAATACTTTTGTACGTTTAAGCTACATTCCTATTCCTGCTTTCTTATGATCATGCCATTCTGTGATAAAACTTTTTGGGTTAAACACATCTCTGATTTTGAAAAAAAAGGTGTTTTATTTTTCTAAGTGGTACTAACTGATATAAATATGGATAAAAAACTGAGGCTGTAGCCTCATCAGGAATCAGGCGCTAAGCACTTAGTTATACAAAGCATCAAAGGCTATACCATGTTTGTAATGGACAAGCTTTATAAGCACAATCCTACTTACCACAGTTGGCTTCATCTGATGCATCAGCACAGTCTGGATCCTCATCACAAACCCACAGCTTGGAATGCAGTTGTTTGGTAGTTTTACACTGGAAATAGCTTGGTGAACAGCTGTTTTCAGCTTTAAAGGAAAACACATATTATAGTTTGTTCTATCCAGAAGCAATATTTAAGGACAAATAAAATGTTCAATTTGTTTTTGGATGTTAACGAGTAATTTGTTGTCTCTTAGTAAACCAGCTAAAGGTAGATTATATTTTTTTCACGATTTTTTCCTAATATATTTTTCTTATGAGAAAGAGACTTCTTTCTCTTAGTAATATTTAATACAATATTAGAATCTTCACAGTTATTGATTGGGTTTGATAGATGGAAACCAACAAAGCAAAAGTTAAAACATTTGTGACATTTCACAATTTGTTTTTTTCACTTAGTTCACCCAGAAAAGGAGACAATCAATTCTAGTATATGAAAATTAGAATCAAGAAGTTTTTAAGCATACCAAAGCTTTAGGGAAAAAAGTGAAATAAGGAGAATACAAACTATTACCAAAACCTCAAAATTGTTTTGTAAGGTTTGGAGAAGAAGAAATGAAAGGAAGATTCTGACTGTAAACTGCATCACAAATCCAGGTTTAATGGATCGGCTTCTAGAATGGCTAACCATAAAGATCTGGTACTGACTTTATTCTGTAGTGCCATCTTAATCAAATTGCTGGATGACTGAACATTATTTACTGATAAAAGTTCTAAAGTAATAAAATAAAACTTCAGTGAGACAGAAACTGTTGACAACAGTTTTGTAGACAGTTGGAAACTTCAAAAAAGTCTCTGTGACATTCTGACACCTTTTTCTGGGGAAGGAAGAAGTTTTTAATTTAGTTTAGCTTTGTTTTAGGTAGGGAATTGGAGATAAATATGAAGCGATACAAAGAGAAGGTACTTTAAATGAAACTCTATTTTAAAATATTCTATTCTATTATTCTCAAGACCTTTTTTTTTTTTTTGGTGAGGCAGTTGGGGTTAAGTGACTTGCCCAGGGTCACACAGCTAGTAAGTGTCAAGTGTCTGAGCGCAGATTTGAACTCAGGTCGTCCTGAATCCAGGGCCGGTGCTCTATCCACTGCTCCATCTAGCTGCTCCTTCTCAAGACTTTTAAAAATTATACTTAGTAACAGATCTAACATTAAAAAAGTCCTCATGATAAATTTATTTCACTTATTTTATTAGCATAATTTATATTTTAAAAGAATACTTGGCCCATGTGAATGAATTAATAGAATTGATTAGGAAAATCTGAGTAAATAATATGAATAAACTATCACTTTTCATCTAATATAATGAAAATGCAATTATTGAACAAATGAGGACTTCTTTGATTGTTGTTGACTGTTTCTCTCATTAAAAATGAGTGGGGGAGTAGCTAGGTGGCACAGTGGATAAAGCACTGGCCCTGGATTCAGGAGGACCTGAGTTCAAATCCAAATCAGACACTTGACACTTACTAGCTATGTGACCCTGGGCAAGTCACTTAACTGCTGTTGCTCCACACACACACAAAAAAAATGAGTAGGGGCAGTTAGGTGGCACAGTGGATAGAACAACGGCCCTGGAGTCAGGAGGACCTGAATGCAAATCTGGCCTCAGACACTTGATACTTACTAGCTGTGTGACCCTGGGCAAGTCGCTTAACCCCAATTGCCTCACAAAAAAAAAATGAGTATCTCAATTTTCAACTTTCTATTCCTCACTACTCAGCCCCTCCCCCCCCCCCCCCGTGGAAAAACAAATCTTAAAAGATAGCTATTAGAAGGATAAGTTTACTCAGCAGTTCCAAGGAGATAATCTTTTAAAACATTATAGTTATAAGCTGGGTTCTTCATTTTAGGTAAGGACTCCCCAGGAAGGAAAGTTTGCAGTTAGTTTTTCTAACCTATGTTTAGTGGCATGCTTTGAATACAAAATATTATGAAAAGTTTCCTCCAACATTTAAAAGGAAGAATCAATAATTAACATTCATGTGGTACTTCAGAGTTATTTTAATTTGCATCTCTCTAATCAATAGTGATTTAGAGCATTTTTTCATATGGCAATAGGTAGCTTTGATTTCTTCATCAGAAAACTGCCTGTTCATATCCTTTGACCATTTCTCAATCGGGGAATGACTTGGATTCCTATAAATTTGATTTAGTTCCCTATATATTTTAGAAATGAAGACTTTATCAGAAGTATTGGCCATAAAAATTGTTTCCCAGCTTTCTGCTTCCCTTCTAATTTTGGATGCATTGCTTCTGTTTGTACAAAAACTTTTTTTTTTTTTTTTTGCGGGGCAATGGGGGTTAAGTGACTTCCCCAGGGTCACACAGCTAGTAAGTGTAAAGTGTCTAAGGCCAGATTTGAACTCAGGTACTCCTGAATCCAGGGCTGGTGCTTTATCCACTGCGCCACCTAGCCGCCCCCTGTACAAAACCTTTTTAATTTAATGTAATCAAAATCATCCATTTTGCATTTCATAATATTCTCTCTCTTGTTTGGTCTTAAACTGCTCTCCTTTCCAAAGAACTGAAAGGTAGACTATTCCTTCTTCTCCTAATTTACCTATGGTATCACCTCTTATGTCTAAATCATGTACCCATTTTGACCTTATTTTAGTATAAGGTGTTAGATGTTGGTCTATGCCTAATTTCTGCCATACTATCTTCCAATTTTCTCAGCAGTTTTTGTCAAATACTGAATTCCTATCCCAGAAGCTGGGGTCTTTGGGTTTATCAAACAGTACATTACTAATGTCATTTACTACTGTGTCTCCTGTGCCTAGCCTCAGTACTAGATAGTTTTGATGACTGCTGCTTTATAGTAGAGCTCTAGATTTGGTACAGCTAACCCACCTTCCTGTGCATTTTTTTCATTATTTCCCTTGATATTCTGGACTTTTTGTTTTTCCAGATGAATTTTGTTATTTTTTTAGCTCTATAAAATAATTTTTAGGTAGTCTGATTGGTATGGCACTGAATAAGTACATTAATTTAGGTAGAATTGTCATTTTTCCTATATTAGCTTGGGCCTATCCATGAGCAATTGATATCTTTCCAATTTTTTAGATATGATTTGATTTGTGTGAAAAGTGTTTGCTAACTGTGTTCATAGAGTTCCTGGATTTGTCTTGACAAGTAGACTCTCAAGTATTTTATATTATCTACTGTTACTTTAAATGGAATTTCTCTTTCTATCTATTGCTGCTGGACTTTGTTGGTCATAAACTAGATTCTTCTCACCAATCCAATGGTACAAGAAAGTTCCAAAGGACTCATGATGGAAAAGGCTCTCCAAATCCAGAAAAAAAAGGAACTGTGGAATATGAATGCTGATTGGACCATACTATTTCTTTTATTTTCGATGCTGTTGGTTTTCTGTTTTGAGGTTTTTCCTTTTTGTTCTGATTCTTCTTTTATAACATGACTAATACAGAAATATGTTTAATGTTGTTATTTATATATAACCTATATGAGATCACCTGCTGTTGTAGGGAGGAGGGGAAAGGGGAGGGAGAGAGAAAAATTTGAAATTGGAAATCTTATATAAACAAATGTTGAAAACTATTTCTACATGTAACTGGAAAATAAAATACTTTTATTTAAAAAAATAATTAACATTTATCCAAAACAGAAATAGTTCTATTATCTAATAATCTATGTCAATCGAAACTTTTATAATTAAAGCAAAATTTCCCAAAGGCCAAACTGAAATATAACTGATATCCTTTCTACTTCCTCTGAGAATGAGAACTTTTCCTGATACTAATATCTGAATTTAGTGTAGGGGACAGTCTAATAATGTATGTTGAATATATTTTATTTTGTGTGAAGGGCTTTGTGCCCACAATTCAATCAATACATAGTCTGCTTTAGAAGGCTATTTAGCTATTTTTTTACTTACGTATTACAGAACAAGTCCTATGACAATACATGCCATTGAAACAAGCACAAAACTCTGTAAAAGATTTCTATGCCCTACATAATAAGAGCCTAGTTATCCTCACTGGTTAAACAAATTCAGATAAAAGATTGTGACCAGGCCCTTGTAGTAAATTCTAATAAAATTTGACCTGAAACAATATTCAGAACAGTTCTTCGTAATAAGTATGCTACAGGGGCAGTTAGGTGGCGCAGTGGATAAAGGATTAAGGAGTACCTAAGTTCAAATCCAGTCTCAGACACTTGACACTTACTAGCTGTGCGACCGAGGGCAAGTGACTTAACCCCCATTGCCCCACCAAAAAAAAATAAGTATGCTACACTTTCATGCAGATGTCACTTGCAATTTAAGAATATCAAGCAGAAAAAAAGCTACTATAAAGAAAAATGATGTTGAGGTTTTTGCTGTGGCCACTGTTGATGTTGAGATAATGGGCAATTAAAACCATATGAGACAAACACTCCCACCTTTTCTTTTTAATAATAATGGTGATAGGGAGACAGAAAATTACATTTTAATATTAAGGAAATTAATTTCCTTCCTGAAACCTTTTCATGATTTCCAACTGTCTCTTTGTTAAGACAACAGATTTTTTAATATCTGTTTGCATTCACTGCGTACAAGCATTTTAAATAGGCTACCCTAGTTTTTTCTCTTGAGTCATGGCCTGATTTGACATCCGTCTAAAAGGCTACATCAAATCATCAGAAGATGCAAATTTATAGCCCAGCTTCCAGCAAAGGTTAGTGGTGATATAGAGCACTATGAGGATGACTTACGGCAGTCCCTTTCATCTTCTTCATCACCACAGTCATCTTGTCCATTACACCTGAGGTTTATTGGGATACATTTTTGATTCTTGGTGCACTTGAACTGACCTGATAGGCAGACATGTGTGTCTGAAAGATTGAGAGGGAAGAGAGAAATCACAACTGAAGCCTGGGTTTGCATATAAATACATGAGAATGTAATCAGCTAAGAATTAGATTCATATTCTTAAGTTAGATATGAAATTACCCACCGCAGTTGAGTTCATCAGAGTTGTCCCCACAATCATTTTCTCCATCACAGATAAAAGCTGGCAGAGCACAAAGTCCAGTTCCACATTGAAATCGGCCTGGTTGACATTTAAATTCAGCTGGTGAGGGAGAAGGAATGAAAAAAAAATAAAAACCTCATGGAATAGTAAGCTTGGCTCATAGCTTATTAATATTCCTTTTCTGACATTCAAAATATTTATTATATTATTATTCTAAATGTTTCTTGAAGTTAAATGTTAATGTCTCACAAAAAGATAGTCATCTGATTCAGATGTGCTGCTAATTTAGGGATAACTCAAGCTGCCTCCAGATTATCCTTCACAAAATCACAGTGAGGAAAACAAAAGAATAAGGAGGAACGCATAAATGTATTCTGATTTTAATAATGTTATATTGGTGCTAGTGAAGAGGACAGACTATCATTCTAAACACATTTAAAAAAAGAAAACCATATACTAACCTATCTTTGCATTCCCTGTGATATGCTAGAGGAGTTTGGGCTGCTGGTTTTTTTTTTTTCCATCTTTCTTGTAAAGATATATTTGCAAATACTAACTATATCAGAATGACATATCACTAATATATTCTGTCTATAACGTTCCACTTATATTTACTATTCCAATTCTCCTGTTGGATAAAGACAATATGTTTTATAATAAGTAATGGGATATTTTTCATGCAATAAAAATTCAGATGTTACAATAATGAATAACTCCTAATAACAAAACTGAATTCTTATTATGATATCCATTGTGCACATATATCAAAAAAAGAGAGAGAGAAAGAAAAGGAAAGGAAAGGAAAGGAAGGAAAGAAGAAAGAAAGAAAAAGAAAGAAAGAAAGAAAGAAAGAAAGAAAGAAAGAAAGAAAGAAAGAAAGAAAGAAAGAAAGAAAGAAGTCACTTCATGAATGAGGCCCACAAAATGTGTTAGTAAGCCCTGACACAAAAATCTGTAATGTAACAATGGTTTCTTAATACATTACAATAAATTAATCCAATTAAGTAATTCAACAGACTCTTTAAAGCATCTTCTATGTGGAGAAACCTGTGCTAGTCACTGGAGATAGAGGTAAACAAAAAAATGACAAACAAACAAACAAAATGACACAGTTTCTGCTTTCAGAGAGCTTATGATTTACAAGAGGGGACACAATGATTACACAAACAAGGAAACCAGGAGGTAAGGTATGATAGTAGCAAAAGACAGACTCAGAGAAAGTGAGCTAGAAATAAAAAACAAAAACAAAAACGGGGGAGGGAGAGAACCCTTTCAGGTGGGAAGGATAACAAAGCAAGGCTTTCCAGAGTGGGTAGCTTCTGAGTGGATCCTTGAGGAAAGCAGAGGATTTCAACAGGCAGAGATAAGGAGATACATTTCAGGCTTGAGGTATGGCTTGTGGGAATTCATGAAGGTATAAGATAATAAGAACAGAGTTGGGAACAGCAAATAAGAAATGACTTTATTAGTTTCTTAATTTTTTTCCTTTCATACTTATTAAAACTATTTCTTTTTGCATAGGTCCATAAAAACAAATAAAAGTGGTATAGTAGCAAATTGGTCAGTATGTTTCTTACAAATATTCTTAATTATGACTCTGTATTAGTGCACAATGGACTCTATGTGTGTGCTATTTTTGTGATGTTTCAGCTTGTATTGTAGCTCTTTGTCAAACTGTTGGATCTCTCCAGATGAGAGGAGAATTTTTGTTCACACAGATTACCCACAGCAAAATAGAAAGAAGTTTATCGGATTATTGGTTTTAAGCTCCATGGAAGCACTGCCCATTAAGGCGTTTTGCCCACAAGTGCTACTTATCAAACATGTCTTGAAAGAAAATGTTTTGATTTTGTTAAGTTAAATGGTGAATTTTTATACTATGCCAGTTATTCCAACTTTCGAACTTTCACTTTTTCTCCTCATAAGCATTTCCTACGTTTACCTTTTATTTTTTAATCCCAAACTACATGTACAATCTCTGAAAATATTTCTTTACCATCAAAATTTTCTTAGTCTATAATAAGGCTCTCAGGTTATATAAGAGTTATGATTATGAAAGAAACACTTCCAACACAGTAATACATTCCAAAACCTCGAGATTTTCCTGTGATGATTGCTGAAACAGTGAAGAGTCATAAGGAATATTATTTCCAGAAATACACAGTGCTAAAATCATTATAGGGGCCTGGTGAATTACCCTATTGACATCAATTTGTCAATATGTGCCCTAAATTAGAATTTGGAAAAATTCCCATTAGAACAGGTGGGCTCTGGAGGGTTAACTAAAATACATTTTGAGAGTTACTTTAAGACTAGAGTAGTCAATTCAAGAAATTTTTTATGCAGAGATGCTGATTTCCAAGTAGCTTTGTTTGTTTTTGTTTTTGTTTTGTTTTGTTTTGTTTTGTATGACTAGATTTCTGGAGAGTTTTATTGCTACAGTTTGCTTGGATTTAATGGGATAAGAATGGTATCTTTCCTTACTACACCTAAGAATCTAGCATTGAGTTGTCAAAGTCAAAATCATGGCAACCATCATGGGGGATATTGAGGGTGTTATCATGATTGACTGCAACCCATCTTCACCCTGACAGAGCAGTATTCATGTGGCCAACTCTGTGACCTCTAAGAGACTATCAGAGGAAAGTCGCCTGCTGATTGTGCAATATGACCAAAGTTAACAGTGATACTTTAAAAAATCGTACCTTGACATGCCACTCACACATAGGTCTCTGGATACAGACTGGTAGCAACTCTGACCTTAGCAGCTGTTCAAAGCATGAGAGCTTACAAAGTAGCAATGTTCAAGATTAGTTAATGGAGAAATATAGAATTGAAGGGTCTTTTCAAAATTTTAATACTGACAGAATGTTATGAAATGACATCTCTCTAAAGGGAACATTTCAGCTCGCCATATATCAAGCAGTTTAAATTTTTTTCTACTAATTTTGTATCATGTCACATCAAAAACATATTGAATATCCTTTTATAAAAAGTTACATGGTATCATGGTTAGATCATGGATAAGATTACCTCAGAAGTTATGTAATTCTTGAATAAAAGTCTGATGGAGTCATCCTAAGTATAACAGTAATCCATAACTTTTTAAGACTTCTGTCACTTCAGGATGTTTTTAAAGTGATAAGAATGGTGTGAAAAACATTTTGTTAATCTTAAAAGGCAGCAATAGACAGTATTTGAGTCCTAGCTTCAATTTTTGGGGGGCACATGTTATTCAAGAGGTTCTAACTTTTAAATGTCATCATTTCTAAATATACTCACGACAGTCATCAGGTTCATCAGATCCGTCTCCACAGTCATCCACAGTGTCACATTTCCACCAGAATGGGATACATTTATCAGTTTTGCAGCGAAACTAAAAAGAGAATAATGAGTTATGCTGCATGTCATATATATGTTGTATGTATATATACACGTGTATACATATATGTATGCATATGTATGTACATAATGAAAATAATAACATTAAAGTGAATGTGGAAAGCCCATTCTTGAATTTTGAGTATTTAATAAGTTTTACAGGCAGAAATATGATTGTAAAGGAAATGATCCCAAGATTTGCTAACCAATTAGAAGTTCAATTGGTAGTAATTAGAAATAGGCGGAAATGGAGTCAACAGAGATGATCCAGAGGCTGAGGAGTCACCAGCAAATGCTGGGAATCAAAAATGGAATTTAAATTTCCCAGACAACTCCCAGAAAGTCCCCATAGGAATTGTAAAAGATGAGCTCTACCTTGCAATAGATTACTGACTGAATTACCAGGTTCTATTTTATAAAAATTGCTTAAACATTAGAAAGTGTTTTACTTCCACTCCTCCAACATATTCTATCTAAACCTGACTTTTCAGAGAAGAAATCTTTTATGAAGTCAATTCAAGTTAACACAGTATGTCCAGTCACTATAGAATATAATTTCAGTTCACTTACGATCATCTACATTCAACTGAAAGAGAGTATAACAAAAATGCTGACAACAGACCATGAAGTAAATCTACAGAACTTTTTGACAGATGTTCTTTCATAAAATAGATGGGTGTGGGGGAGGAGAAACAATTGCCAATAATGATTTTTTTTTCAAATAATCCATAAAACCACTTATTTCAACATGAATGTACAATATTTTCTCATATTCTTTACTGGCTAAAGAAAAAAAAAAAGGACAACGGTGACCAGGAAAAGCATAAAATTCCCAATTGAATGGTCTATGATGTTTGTTTGTTTTTTCTGAATCAGTTTTCAGGGGAAAATGAGAAATTGTAGAGGGTCTAAGATTCTATAAGGATTCTTTATTCATAGATCACTTGGTTCTCATTTGGCCCAATTCAAAAGTAATAAAAATTCAAAATAATATTATTGCCACATATCTATGTAAATCAGGCCATTGGTCTTTGTCGCATTTCACCCCGGGATATAAAACTGTTGTAGCTGGTAAAGTCACTGTTGGCCTGCTCAGCATAGACCAAGAAAGCATAACTAATGTATTCCTGAGAGTGCCTATGACCATGAATAATCCCTTTCTCAGCAACATTCTGTTCATCTCTCACCTGTAGAAAGTACAGGAAACAGAAAAATGTGTGTTTTCTCAAGAGAAGGGACATGTACTTGAATTTTTGTGACAGACTAAAAGTGTCTCTTCTATGGCAAACTCCTGTAATTATGTCAACTAGCCAGTAGAACATTCAGGCAATTTCCTCAAGCTTAGAACAAAAACTCTGTCCCCTCCCCTGGTCCCAAAGGAAATTCAACGAAATGTACATTTTGCAATATTTTTCCCAAATTAAAGAGATAGAGTTGAGGGCTCTTTATAGTTAAGTCATTCACGAAATAGTTTTCATGAATTATTTTTACAACACTTTCCATGTAACTGACAGTGAAGTTATTGGCATTTATTTTCAGTTTTGATAATAGTTTCAGATGATGTAAAAAAATCTCACATATATTATTTCTCCAATGAAGACTGATGTTCCTAATGCATGGCATTATATCTCAGTCTTTTGGACCTTGGCCACTCTGTACAGCATTATATCCCCCCATCCACCCCGCCCCCCAAAAAACCTCTTTCCTCTCTTCCCTCCCATATCTGAAATGGTCTCCCTCTTCATCTCTGCCACTTGGAATTCAGCTGTTAGATTTTCCACATAACCAGTGTCATACCTCTTTTCCAATTATTTTGTATGTTTTCTGTTTACTTAACTGTGTACAAATTGTTTAGTCTTAGTAGAAAGTAAACTCCCTGATGTTTGTAAAAATTGTTTAATTTTTGTCTTCTTATCCCTAACTACTAGAACAGTGTCTTACATATGGTCATAGGAAGGAATAGAATTGGGAGGAAATATGGCCTCCAAAGTATCCTTTTAATGTATACTGGCTTTCTTGGAACCAACAGAGGGTTTGTTAGCTTTTGCTGGACTTGTTTTGCATGACATTAAGCTGATCCAAGGGCAGACACTGTCATTAACTTTAATGTGACAGTGAATATATTCTTCTGCTAACATGAAGAAAACGCGAAGGTGTTGAAAGGCATCTCTGTGACTAGATTAGTTTCTTGAGGAATGGAAAAAGTTGAGAAAAGGTCACAGGCATTGTTGTACAAAGCACATTTGACTTGGGATAAGGGTAATCATAATTTTATTAGCTCAGTTGGTTCTTCACCATATCTTCTATCCCTCAGCAAATTGTTGTGCATTTGATTATTCATCTTTATTAAAGGTCAGCAGAACTGATTTGGAAACCTGTTTGTTATCTTTGAACAACAGGACTATGAATCCAAGTGACAATGTGACCGTTCTGCTGTTTTGCCTATATTCGCTAAGCTTGTATTCATGTCTGTTGTGTTTCTGTCTCCCATAGCTCTGAGAAAAGGGGGAAAATCATTATATGAGATAGTTATTGGTTCGTGATATAATGCCTACATGCACACATATGTACACACACACACACACACACACACACACACACACGACATTCTACTGTATGGATAGTAAGTACAATTGATCAGATGAATCACTTAGAGTTTCATGACACTATACTATTTTCAAAGTACTTCCAATAATGATTTTTAAAAATCTCCAAAATCTTTTTATCCACTAGATGAGTCTTATTAAAATAAACACTGACTATTGGAACCATATACAGCCCCATGATTTGCTGTTTCATTCATAATAGGTATATAAAAAGACATTTGAGTAAAGAGAAAGCAAGGGTAAAATATATTTATCATGTTACAGTTTTTATGCTAATCAGCATCTTTTCATTACTCTCAGAAGGAAGATCTTTTCTATTTCTAGTCTGTGATCCATTTTTCATCCTTAAACTCAGTAACTTAAAGAAGATTAACACTAAATATAAATGTAAAGTATCCTTCACAGTAAATGTTCCCCAAGACTAATATCTTCATAAAATAAATTAAGGATTACATTCTTATCACCCACAAGAAGTGAGGACTATAAAGTAATTACTAAGGGAAATTCATCCTAACACGAGCACAAGAATAAGGGACACAAATCCCATTATGTACTCTCCTTTAGTAGGAAAAGTCTTCATTTAGATCATCACTAGGTAACTTTCAAAAAAGCAAAGCCATTTACTTTTGAAAAAGGTTAGTGTTCAAGGGATTTTCCCTTGAATCTCAGAAGAAAGTTCCTCTTTATCTTGTGTCTCATGCATTTTAACTCCCAGTGGAATTAATATGAATATAATAAAGTCTGATTTTGTGAGCTATCAATTTTATAGAATTACTCTACTACCATTGGCATGTCATTGATTATAATGATCTCATGATGACCAGAAAATATATATGTATGTGTGTGTATATATGTATATGTGTATATATAAACATGTACACACATATACATATATATGTATAAGTTCACCCTTTACAAGATAACATATACAACCAGTTGTCCATCAAAAATGCATTGCACTACATGAAAGTAGTTTACATATTGTGTGTGGCTTATAAGGTTCATTGTTTGCTCTAAATTACCATCTACTTTGTTTAACATTGTGTTTCCATGCACTGTCCTCTATCTAACATGTAGACAATAGGGTAAGTAATATAACATGGCTTACTACCCACCTTAATCATTTGATAATAATCCAAAGGAAACTCAACTAACTGGCACACAAATCAAATTACTTATAGGACCCAAAACAAACAAACTAACATTCTTCCAGGATAATATTCTTGTAAACAAAATAATGAAGATGGTAATGGAATAGTTACACAGATGGTCCAGAGAGGTTAAGGTTTTTTTCTAGGTCCCCAATCTATTATTCAGAAGAACATGAACTGTAAACATCAAACATCTAAATCTTGAGAAATAGAGTTTTATGAGACAGGTTCTAGGGGTATACAAATCTATTCATTTTTTGGCAATGTATCTATATATTGCAATTATTTCTGAAGAAGAATAAAGCAAGAGAAATTTCATTACACGCCACTTCTTTGATGAAACCTCCCTCTTTCAGTCATTTATAAGTGATATCCCACAACACTTTATCCATACCGCTCATGTAATTTTCCCATTTTATGTTATATTAAAATTATTTCTGTATATTCATTATTATCCATACTAGATTATAATCTCCTTGGTTTACTCACCTTTTATACCCTCACAATATCTGACACACTTAATTCCTCAATAAATCTTTGTTGAATGAAGCAGGCAGGGACCATGAAGACAATTTTTTTGTTTTGCCTTTAATTGCTATTTCTTAAGTTAAATCTATGAACTGAGTTTACACATTGCAAAGTGTTAAAAAAAATTGTCAATTATTTCTATGTTTTCTTTAAGCTTGAACTGATTGAAAAAAAAATTAACCAAACTGATTGCTGATATTGCCATAACTTGCCTCATGAATGCGTTAATAAAAGAGTTAGTCTGCTTCTGGGCCTTTTGCTGTCCTTGGCTATGGTTTACAGGGTGAAGCAATATTTCAGTGTGGCAAAGTATCTGGGGGTTTACTACCTATTATCTAAGTTTATCACATAGAAATTGCTTTAATTCTAAATAAAGCTAGATGAGATAGAAAATCATGCCACATCTTGATATCTGAGTACTATTAGATTTTTATTATAATCATTAGGATTACAGCATAGTAGATTTAGAACTGGAAGGGACCTTGCAAGTCATCTTGTCCTAAATCCTCATTTTGGGAATGGAAGAGTTGGAAGCCCATAGAAGTTCAGTGACCTGTTCAGTGCTACATAAATTGTAAGTAGCAGATCTGATATTTGAAACTAAGGATTATGTATGTCTAAATCCAGCAGTCCTTCCCACATCACCTCCTCTGATGCCTCACTGTGTCATAGAGGTAACTCTTCATGCTTGCATGCTATGGTAGCAGATCACAAGCTTTAGTGGATCCTACCAAACTAGAAATGCTTTGGATGAAGGCCTGATGATGGACTGCATGTTCAATATCCAAGGCTCAGCCTTTGTTGCAAGGCTGAGGTAAATTCAGTAGCAGGAAAATATGGCTACCATGTTATACTTGTGTTTAACCTATGCAGTGAACACACACACACACACACACACACACACACACACAATTTCTTTGGGGTTGTGATCTGAATCAGTGGAATAAAATCATAAACCATAAAGATGTTAAATACCAGTCATTATTTTTGTCGGGATTGTTATTGTTCTCCTTTAAAATCACTGGTTCATAGATATATTAAGAATCGCTGAGAGTCACATATCTACAAAGTCCTAGTGGGCTAGTCACATGCAGCAGATGGATGACAAAAATGTGTAAACAATTATAGTCAGAAATGGATAAAAAAATCCCTTTCATTCTGAATTATATATCCCTTGAGGCAGCTAAACGGCTGAGAGGAGAGGGTAGGACCCAGTAGCTGTCATATAGGGCAAGTTAATTGATCCACAAGTATTAATTTAGAGCTTACCATGTACCAGGCACTTGGCAAGGTGAAGAGAATGCAAAGACAACTGTGAAATAGTTCTTGCCCTGGAAAAGCTTATGAACTAGCTGGGGAGAGACAATATATACCACTCATATAGGCATGTGAAGTAAAATAGATATAAGATAACCTGTTTGTTTTTATTTTTTTAGTGAGGCAATTAGGGTTAAGTGACTTGCCTAGGGTCACGCAGCTAGTAAGTGGTAAGTGTTTGAGGCTGGATTTGAACTCAGGTACTCCTGACTCCAGGGCTTGTGCTTTATCCACTGCACCATCTAGCTGCCCGATACAAGATAATTTGGGAAGAAGACATTATCAGTTGGAGCAATGAGGAAAGATTTCACATAGAAAATGGTACCTGAGTTGAAATGTGAAGAAAATAGGTATTGTAGAAGCAGGGGAGATGTATATTCTAGGCAAGGAGGACATGTATAGAGGACAATAGATAGAAGATAGAATATCATGTATAATGTACCTCAAGAAGGCCATTTTGGCTAGACCATAGCATTCATAAAGAGGGGCAACATGTAATGACTACAAAAGTAGGTCAAGGCCAGTTTGAGGAAAGCTTCAAATTCAATCAGAATGTTTTCTATTTCCTGCTAGAAGTAATAAGGAGTCACAGTGTTTTATTGAATAAAGAGGGACATGGTGAGAGCTTAAATTTAGGAATACCACATTTGCAGGAGAGTAAATTGACATAAGGAGAGACTTAAGGAAGAGAGAGCAATTAGAATGTTTTTGCGGGGGTAGCTAGGCGGCACAGTAGATAAAGCATTGGCCCTGGATTCAGAAGGATCTGAGTTCAAATCTAACCTCAGATACTTAAAATTTACTAGCTGTGTGACCCTGGGCAAGTCACTTAACTCTCATTGCCCTGCAAAACATGTTGTTGTGATATAAATAAGATATAGCTAGCAAATGACTAGATATATGAGATGAGTGAAAAGTCAAGAATGACAATAAGGTTATAAACTTTGGTGATTGCAAGGGTGGTGGTGCCCTTATAAGAAACATGAAAGAAGTTGGTCTTGGGGTAAAATGATGGATTCTGTTTTTAACATGGAGTGTGAGACATCCATTTAGCGGCAATATCCACTATGCTTATATTTCTCTATCTTTGGAAAGAGTCTAGAACCATATATATATATACATTAGTCATCACACACATAGGAGGAAAGTCAAGAGATAACAATGTCATGAAAACATAAAGGGAGTGTATATAGGAGAAAAAATGCAGTCAGCCAGGGTAAATGCTGCAGAGTTTTCCAGAAGGATGAAAATTAAGGAAAAATATGAGATTTGACAATAAAATGGACCTTGGTGACCATAGAAAGGACAGTTTTATGAGTAATGAAGTAGGAAACCAGACTGCAAAGAATACAGAAGTTAAAAGGAGGGGGACAACAACTATAAATAACTTTTTCTAGGACTTTGGCTGAGAAAGGAAGGAGGTATATAGTATGATAACTTGAGGGAATAGTAACATCTAGAAAGTATTTTTCAGGATATAGGAACTTTGGGCATGTTGTAAGCAGTAGGGAAATGGTCAGAAGATAGTGAGACTGAAGATTAGGAAGGGGATTACTGTTGGCAACAATCTTCTGCAGAAAATAGAAGAGGGTTGGATCAAGGGTATAAATAAAGGTACTTGACTTAGAGCAGAGAAGGACCACTTCATTTTTTGGAAAAAGAAGTAAATAAGAAGGGAGTGAAATGTCATATTAAGTGACTGTGAAAGGAAACACAGAAAATATGTCTTTATTTTCTCAGTTGCATGAGGAGAGGTCATCAACTATAAGGGTAGAAAGGAAGAGGTGGGGTGGGACACTTGAAAAGAAAAGGGTAGGTTAGAAAAGCCATTGTGGGGCATGAGATAGAAAATCAATCAGATAGGAGTAAAAGGATTGCCTTATTGTAGTGAGGGCACAGTTGAGAATGTATAACAAAAGTTAATTTTAAATTCAGTTCACATGGTTGCATGATTTCATCATCTCTGTTTAGAAGCAATTTATGCTTTTGTAACTATTCATCCATTTCACTAAGATTGTCGGATTTACTGACACACAATTGGGCAGAATAGCTCTGAATAATTGTTTTAATTTCCTCTTCATTGGTGGTAAAATCACAGTTTTCATTTTTGATACTGGTAATTTGATTTTCTTTTTTCTTTTTAAATCATATTGACCAGAGGACAGGCAGTGACTCCTCTCTCCCTCCAAATACCTTCAAATAATTCCATAAGACAGATCGGCAGAACCCACAAAAGGAATGGGTGAGATCATTTCCCAGCCAAAGACAGCTTAGAAGGTTGGCAGGAAAGTTCTGTTTTACTGGAGTAAGAGAAGAGTGCAAATCCAGGACACAGAGCAGCCCCAGCCCCAGAGAACAGGCCTCCTGAGCCTTGGAATCACCTGAGGCAGCAGCTACTTCTGGAACTCAGCTCATGGACTTTTGAGGGGGGTCCAGTGGTTGGCCAGGGGGAGATTGCAGGGGTTTCTGCTGGCATTGAGGTAGAACTCTGTTGTGTTGCCGTGCTTGAAACCAGGAAGCAGTCTTGAGTGGCAGCAACCCAGGTTGGGGAGGGGTCCAGGCATGCCAGAGCTTACAACCACAGAGAAACAGAATTCTGTTCTCAGGTTAAAGAGCAAGTCGACCTGTGGTTACTTACAGACCAGAGCACAGGCCAAGGGAGCCTCTCCCTAAACATGCCTCTCCTTAAATTGTACCACCTGGGACCCCCTGAAGCTTGGGACAGTGTTCCATGGAAGCAGTGCCCCACTTTAAGGAGTTAAAAGTCAAGAAATATGTTGGCAAAATGAGCAGAAGGAAAAAAA
Source organism: Dromiciops gliroides (assembly GCF_019393635.1). Taxonomy (NCBI): domain Eukaryota; kingdom Metazoa; phylum Chordata; class Mammalia; order Microbiotheria; family Microbiotheriidae; genus Dromiciops; species Dromiciops gliroides. The sequence goes on along the minus strand of NC_057863.1, from coordinate 371,116,336 downwards.
AGCAGACACTAGAAAGTTTCTTTACTGACAAAGAAGATCAAAATACACCCTCAGAAGAAGATAACAAAGTCAAAGCTTCTACATCTGAAGCTTACAAGAAAAATATGAATTGGTCTCAGACCATGGAAGCATTCCAATAGGAATTTGAAGATAAGGTAAGAGAGGTAGAGAAAAAATGGAAAGAGAAATTAGAGTGATACAGGAGGGTGATGAAAACAAAGTCAACAGCTTGAAAACCCAAATGGAAAAGGAGATGCAAAAGCTCTCTGAAGAAAATAATTGCTTACAAATTAGGATTGAACAAATGGAAGCTAATGATTTTATGAAAAATCAGGACACAATAAAGCAAATCCAAATGAATAAAAAATAGAGGGCAATGTGAAGTTTTTCCTTGGAAAAACAGCTGATCTGGAAAATAGATCCAGGAGAGATAATTTGAAAATTAGTCGACTACCTGAAAGCCATGACCAAAATAAGAGTTTAGACAGCAGCTTCCAAGAAATTGTCAGGGAAAATTGCCCTAATATTCTAGAAGCAGAAGGTCAAATAGAAATTGAAAGAACCCACTGATCACCTCCTGAAAGAGATCCCAAAATTGAAACCTTCAGCATTATTATAGCCAAATTCCAGAGATCCCAGGTCAAGGAGAAAAAATTGCAAGAAGCCAGAAAGAAACAATTCAAGCATTGTGGAGCCACAGTCAGGATAACAAAAGATTTAGCAGCTTCTATATTAAAGGATCAGAAGACTTGGAATATGATTATATGAAAAACAATTGGAATCACAACCAAGAATCACCTACCCAGCAAAACTGAATATAATCTTTCAGGGGAAAAAATGAGAATTCAAATCAAATTGATCAATGCTTTCTTTGTTTCTTTTTAAATAAAACCAGCTTTTAGTTTTATTTCTTAGTTTAATGGCTTTCTTACTTTCAATTTTATTAATCTCTCCTTTGATTTTCAGGATTTCCAATTTGATGTTTAACTAGGGATTTTAAAAAATTGTTTTTTCAATTTTTTTAAACTACATGCCTAATTCATCAATCTGCACTATTTTATTGACATAAGCATTAAGAGATATAAATTTCCTCCTGAGTACTGCTTTGGCTGTGATGTTATTTTATTGTCATTCTCTTTAATGAAATTACTAATAGTTTCTATGATTTCTTTTTTGACCCACTCATTCTTAAGAATTATATTATTTAATTTCCAAATAATTTTCAGTCTATTTTTTACTCCTTTTTTGAATGTAGTTTTGATTTCTTATGCTATAAAAACATGCATCTAATATTCCTGCATTTCTTCATTTGATTGTGAAGTTTTTATGCCCTACTACATGGTAATTATTTTGTGTGTGTAGTTGCCATGTACCACTAATTTTCTTCATACATCTATAATATCTAATTTTTCTAAAATTCTATGTACTTCCTTAACTTCTTTTTGTTTATATTTTGGTTATATTTATCTTATTTTGAGAGGGGGGGTTGAGAGCCCCCAGTAGTATAGTTTTCCTGTCTATTTCCCCCTATAGGTCATCTAACTTCTCCTTTACAATTTTGGATGCTTTACTATTTGGTACATAAATGTTGAGTATTGCTATTACTTCATTGTCTATTGGACTTTTTATCAAGATATAAGTTCCTTCCTTATCTCTGTTAATTATATTTATTTTTGCTTTTTTCTTTGTCTGAGATCAAGATTGCTACCCCTGATTTTTTTGTTGTTGTTTTTTACTTCAGTTGAAGCTTAATGGATTATGTTCTAACTCCTTGCATTTACTCAGGGTGTGTGTGTGTGTGTGTGTGTGTGTGTGTGTGTGTGCTTCAAACGTGTTTCTTGTACTGTTTATATTCCCAGATGAGAAGATTATACTTTTAACTCATAAAAACTTTCTTATTTTTAGGGCAGTTTCAAGGAGTATATATTGACAGAGGGCATGGGTGTGAGTTGAATATGAAGGGATGATATCTAAAAAAAATAAAATTAAAGGGTGAGAGAGGAATGCACTGGGAAAAAGGGAAAAGGAGAGGTAAGATGGAGTAAATTATCTTACATAAAGAAGGAAAGAAAAAGCTTTTACAGAGAGGGGAAGATGGGGAGTGAGTGAACCTTAATCTTGTCAGAATTGGCTCAAAGAGGGACTTACATACACCTTCATTTGGGTATAGAAATCTATCTTATCCTGAAAGAAGGTAGAAGGGGAAGGGGATAAGAGAAAAGGTGGGGGGTGATAGAAGTGAGGGCAGATTGGGCAGGGGGTATTATGAAGCAAAACACTTTTGAGGAGGGACAGGGTAAAAGGAGAGAGAGAATAGAGTAAACAACCAAGGAAGGATGGAGAGAAATACATTTAGCAATAGTAACTGTGAAAAAAAATTGCAGCAAGTTTCTCTGAATACAAGTCATTCCCCAATTTGTAAATGTTCAAAAGATATGAATAGTCTTCAGAGGAAGTAATCAAAACTGTCTATAGCCATATTTAAAAAATGTTCTCCCTATTGATTGGAGAGATACAAATCAAAGCAATTCTGCAGTAATACCTCATACCTATTAGATTGACCAATAGGATATAAGAGGAAAATGACAAATATTGGAGGGGGTATGGGGAACATGAGACATAATGCACTTGATGGTGGGGGTGTGAACTGATTAAACCATTCTGTATAGCAGTTTGAAACTATACCATGCATACTCTGACCAAGCAATACTACTACTAGGTCGGCATCCAAAATGAGCTAAAAAACAAAAGCAAAATGGCCTATGTGTACAAAAATATTCATAGCAGTTCTTTTCTGGTGGCAAAGAAATGGAAATTGAGGGGATGCCCATCAATTGGGGAATGGATGAACAAATTGTAGTATGTGATTATGATGGAATACTATAGTGAAATAAGAAATGATAAGTGCCCTCAGAAAAACCTGGAAAGACTTAGGAGATCTGATGCAAAGTGAAATGTACTGTGTCAATATTCTAAGATAATCAGCTGTGAATTACTTAGCTATTCTCAGCAATACAGTGATCCAAAAGAACTCTGAAGGACATGATAAAAATGCTATCCATCTCCAGAGAAAAAATTGATGGTTTCTGAATACAGATTGAAGCATCATATTTTTTAAAACTTTATTTTTCTTGAACTTTTTTGCCTCTGTTTTCTTTTACAAAATGACTAACATGAAAATGTTTTCCATGAATGCACACGTAACATATATTGAATTGCTTGCCTTCCCAATGCTGGGGGTGGGGGTGGGGGGATGTAAGGGAGAGAATTTGGAACTAAAAGCTTTAGAAATGAATATTTGTTTTTATGTATAATTAGAGAGAAAGAAAATACTAAATAAAAAGTAGAAAAGGTGTGTTTCTTTTAAATAACATATTGCTTTGCTATCCATTTCCATTTCATGGGTGAATTCAACCCATTCATACTCAAAGTTATGATTATTAACCATTTCCTTCCATCCTATTTTCCCCCTTTTTATGTCTCTCTCCTTTCACCCTGTCCCTCCTCACCAGTTTGCTTCTTACCATTGCCTCCCCTAATGTATCCTCCATTTTGAGTCTCCCCCTTCTTTTAACCCCTTCCCCTCCTACTTTGCTATTGGGTAAGGTAGATTTCTATGCCCAGATGAGTGTATGTGTGTGTTATTCCCTTTTTGAGATGACCCCAATGAGAATAAGGTTCAAATTTAGCCTGCTATTCCTCCCCCATTTTTGCCTCCATAATAATAGCTTTTTCACAACTCTTTATGTGAGATAATTTATCTCATTCTACCTCTCCCTTCTTTCTTCTCCTCATGAAATCCTCTTTATTTGCTTTTTTTTTTACCATCTTCCCATCAAAGTCAACTTATGCCCATACCCTTCTTCTTTCTATGCTCCTTTTAACTGCTCTAATAGTGATAAAGTTCTTAAAAGTTGCAAGTATCATCTTTCCATGAAGGAATACTAACAGTTTAATCTTATTGAATCCCTTATGTTTTCTCTTTCCTGTTAACATTTTTATGTTTCTTTTGAATCTTGTATTTAAAAAAAAATCAACTTTTCTATTCAGTTCTGTTATTTTCATTAGTACTGCTTAAAAGTCTGCTATTTTGAAAAAAACAACAATAAAAACAAACCCTGGAACAGGCAAACACCCAAAAAAATGGGCTGAGATTATTTTCCATCCAAAGACAGATTAGATAGGGCCATGTTGGGCTGTAGGTAGATACCAATCCCACAATCTCACTGGCATAGACCTCAGTCATGCTGCACCAGAGGAACTTACCCACAAGCCTCCAAATCAGCTGCAACACCAGTGTGTCTTCTGGAACTTAGCTTACAGTCAGGTGAGAGGGCTGAACAGCTGGCCAGAGGGAAAATACAGGGGTGTCTGTTGGACCTAAGGAGGAATTCAGCTATCCCATCCCAGCAGGGAACCAGGAAGAAATCTTGAGTGGCATGAAACCCAGGATGAGGAGGGATACAGGGTTGTTGGAGCTAAGAACCACCACAGCACACAAAGTTCTGCTGGCTGGTTAATTAGCAAGTTGGCTTGAGGTTATCTTCAGACCAGAGAATAGACCAGGTGAAAGAAAAACCTGCCCTCTCTCAAACTGAAACACCTGGGACCCTCTGAACCTTCAGACAATATAGCTTGGAAGTAGGGCCCCACCATAAAATGGAGTTAAAAGTCAAGTAAAAAATGGCAAGATGAGCAAGCAAAGAAAATTGAGAATTATAGAAAGTTTCTTTAGTGACAAGGAAGATCGAGGTGCACCCCGTCAGAGCCCCTACATCCAAAGTTTCCAATAAAAATAAGAATTGGTCTCAATCAATGGAAGCACTCAAATGGGATTTTGAATAGAGAGTAGGAGAGATAGAAGAAAGATTTAGAGAGGTAGAGGAAAGAATGGAAAGAGAAATGAGGACAATGCAGGAGACTCATGAGAAAAAAAGTCAACAGCTTCAAAAGCCAAATGGAAAAGGAGATGCAAAAGCTCTCTGAAGAAAATAATTGATTAAAAATTAGGATTGAACAAATGGAAGCTAGTGACTTTATGAGAAACAAAGCCTCAGTAAAGCAAATCTAAATGAATTAAAAAAATAGAGGGCAATATGAAATATCTGCATGGAAAAACAACTGACCAGGAAAATTGATCCAGGAGAGATATTTTGAAAATCATTGTACTACCTGCAAACCATGACCAAAATAAAAGTTTAGATAGCAGCTTCCAAGGGAATATTGGCCTGATATTCTAGAAACAGAAGGTAAAATAGAAATTGAAAGAATCCACTGATCACCTCCTGAAAGAATTCCCAAAAGGAAAGCCTCCAGGAATATTACAGCCAAATTCCAGAGATCCCAGGTCAAGGAGAAAATATTGCAAGAAGCTAGAAAAAAGGAATTCAAATACTATGGAACTACAATAAGGATAAAACAAGACCTAGGAGCAATTACATTAAAGGACTGGAGGGCATGGAATATGATATTCCAGAGGGTAAAGGAACTGGGATTACAGGCAAGAATCACCTACCCAGCAAAACTGAGTATAATCTGTCAGATGAAAAAAATGGGACTTCAATGACAAAGAGGACTTTCAGGTATTTGTGATGAAAAGACCTGACCTGAATAGAAAATTTGACTTTCAAATATAAAAACCTAGAGAAGCATAAAAAGGTAAACAATGAAAAGAAAAAAGTGAGTGATATTAAAAGAATAAATTGTTTACATTCCTACATTGGAAGGTAATACTTTGAAGTCATAAGAACTTTCTCAGTATTAGGACAGTTGAAAGGAATACATTTAGACATAGGACACAGGTCTGAACCGAATATGAAGGGATGATATCTGAAAAGCATTTATTCTTTGCTTATCCTTTTTTCTTCTTTTTTTTTTTTTTGGCAGGGCAATGAGGGTTAAGTGACTTGCTGAGGGTCACACAGCTAGTGAGTGTCATGTGTCTGAGGCCAGATTTGAACTCAGGAACTCCTGAATCCAGGGCCACTGTTTTATCCACTGTGCCACCTAGCTGCCCCTTATCCTTATTTTTTGTGAGGCAAGCAGGTTGGGGTATCTTATGTCTGCTGCCAGATTTGGGTTCAGAGCCTCCTGTGTCCAGGGCTGGTGCTTTGTCCACTCTGCCCCCAGCTAACCCATGATGAGATCTTTAAAATGGGATTGAGTGGTAGGAGGAATGCACTGGGGGAGGGAGAAGGGGAGAGGTGGACTGGGGAGAAGTAGCTCACATGAAGGAAACAAGAAAAAGCTCATGGAGGTGAAGGGAAGAGGGAGAAGGAATGGGGGAGTGAGTGAAATTTACTATCATCAGAATTGGCTCAAAGAGGGAATAACATACATACTCAAGTGGGTATAGTAATATATTTTGCCCTGAGGGAAAGTGGGAGGGGAAGAAGTTGGCGGTGGGGAGGGAGAAGAGGGGAAAGAAGGAAGGGCAGATTGGGTGATGGAGCAGTAAAAAGCAAAATACTTTCCAGGAAGGTAAAGATGTTCTGCATAATTGCACATGTATGACTTATATTGAATTGCTTGATTTCATAGGGAGGGTTGAGGAGGGAGGGAAGAAGAAAATTTAGAACACAGAATTAGCTCAAAAACCTTAATCTCATTAGAATGGGCTCCAGGAGGGAATAACATACACACCCAATTGGGAGGAGTAATCTATTTAACCCTAAAGGAATGTAGGAGGGGAAGAGGATAAGGAGGGATGGGTAAAAGAAGGGAGGGCAGAGCAGGGGAGGAGGCAGTCAGATGTTAAACAATTTTGAGGAGGAATAGGGTAAAATAAGATAGAAAATAGAGTAAATATCATGGGAAGGGAATAGGATGGAGGGAAATAGTTATGATGATTGACTACAATGGCAAAACATATGGTAACTATTCTGCTGGGCTATTGTGAAGGAAATTCTTTGTCAAGTTTAAGGTACTATATAAAAGTTATGATGAACAGGATGCTATCAGAAAAATCTGGAAAGACCTACATGAACTCAAGCAGAGTGAAATGTACTGTATACAAAATAACAGCAATAGTGTAAAATGATCTGCTGGGAAGCACGTGGTTATTTTCATCAAGACAATGATCCAATATAACTCTGAAGGACTTATGAAAATTGCAATCTAGCTACAGAGAATGAACTGATGGTATCTGAAAACAGATTGAAGCATATTTTTTGACAGTTTCTTAATCTGAAGTTTTGTTTTTATCTGTTTTCTCTCACAACCTAGCTAATGTGGAGATGTTTTCCATGACTGCTCATGTATAACTTATATTGAACTGCTTGAGTTCTTGGGATTGGGGGGGTGGGAAGGGAGGGAGGAAGAGAAGTTGGAACAAAACGTTTTTAAAAATTGATGTAAAAATTTGTTTTTACATCTAATTTGGAAAATAAAATTCTAAACAGAAAAAAATGTCCCCTATTTCTTTTCCCCATGAATGATTAGACTCAGTTTTACTGGGTAGGGGGCGATTCTTGGTTGTAAACCTAGCTCCTTTGCCTTCCAGAGTATCACATTTCAAGCCCTCCAGTCCTGTAATGTAAAATCTGCTAAATCCTATATAGTATTGACTGTGACTCTAGAATATTTGTATTGTTTCCTTCTGGCTGCTTGAAGTATTTGCTCCTTGACCTGATAGCTCTGGAATTTTGTTATAATATTCTTTGGAGTTCTCATTTTGGGAATCTCTTTCAGAAAGTGATCAATGGATTCATTTGATTTGTATTTTATCCTCTTATTCCAGGACATCAGGATAGTTTTCCTTGATAACTTCTGGAAATATGATATCCATGTTGCTTTTTTTTGATCTTGGCTTTCAGGTAGTACAATAATTCTTAAATTATATCTCTTCAATCTATTTCCCGGTCAATTATTTTTCCAATGAGATATTTCATATTTTCTTATATTTTTTCATTCTTTTTATTTTGTTTTATTGTTTCTTAATGTCTCATGGAATCATTAGCTTCCACTTAACCAATTCTAATTTTTAAGGAATTTTTTTTTTCATTGAGCTTTTGTAGTTCCTTTTCCATTTGGCCAATTCTAATTTTTAAGGAGTTGTTTTCATCAGTGAATTTTTGTATATCATTTTCCCCATATTTTCTTTGTTTTTTATCATTTTTCCAGCTTACTTCATGATTTTTATGATAAAGTTGGGTTCTGCTTCTGAGTTGGAGGGTGACCTATTCAAAGCTTTTAGCATGGGGCCACAAGTCCGTCCTGGGGCTTCAGGCCTGGCTGCTGACTTGCCCTTATTCTACCTCTGTTAAACTGCATTTCCCCTTTACCTCAGTGAGACAGATTTTTTTTCTACTGACCTTCTAAGTTGTCTTGGGATATAACAGTGTTTTACCCTGTTCTTTTCTTGGTTCTGTCACTCCAGAATTCATTTGGAAGGCAATATCTTATAGTTGTTTAGAGGTAAATTTGGGAAAGTTCAAGCAAGTTTCTTCTTTACTTTGCTATCTTGGCTCTACCCCCATCTTTATTCCCAGGGTAGTAATTGTCAAAACAAAAATCATTCTGAATAGTATTATTTTTTGTTATTCAGTCATTTCTGACTCTTTGTGACCCCAATTGGGGTTTTTTGTTGTTGTTGTTGTTGTTGTTGTTGTTGTTGTTGTTGTTTTTGGCAAAGATACTGGAGTGGTTGGTTTTCCATTCCCTTTTGCAGCTCATTTTATAGATGAGGAACTGAGGCAAAAGTGACTTGCCCCAGGTCACATAGCTAGTGTCTGATGTGAAATTTGAACTCCAGTCTTCCTGACTCCAGAGCTGACTCACTGTGCCACTGACCTTCCCCAATCAATTGGTTATTTACAAATCAACCAATGTAAAGGGTGTTACTAACACTAATAGTGCTATGAATAAAATAACCAGCTAATGATGAAGCCAATGTGCCAACATCTTAAATATGGAAGATTATATACTTTTAAAACCAGTATGGTCTAGCCTTTGTTGTTTCCCTTACAACCCCAATCAACAGCATTTGCACAGAAATGGGGACAAAGTAATGGTAGAAAGGCAGACTCCTGGAGAGAGACATCACTCTGAGAATGGCAGGGGTGCCTTTGGGTTAGGTGATGCCTATACTTTGTGGCAGAAGCAGGCAGAAGTGTGTGGGGTAGTGTGGGGTCACAGGGAAGAAGGGCAAATAAGAGGTTTACTTTGGAAAGGGAGTGTACCTTTGTGGATACTGATATTCTGACAAAACCCAGTTACCTCTCCCTGGTTATGATTTGGTTTGAAAACATTCAAAATAAGAAACTGTTCAAAGGGATAGTAGAATACTTATAAGATACATCATTGTAATTGTCTACAAGTATTTAAAGGACTATCATGTAGAAACAGGATTAGAGTTTTTCTGTTTAGGCCCAGAGGGCAGCTCTAGGAGTAATGAGTGGAAGCAGTGAGAAGTATATTTAGACTTGACATAAAGAACGATTTCCTAACAATTAGAGCTTTCTGAAAATGAAATGGATGGCCTCAGGTGGTAGTGGGACATTATTAATCACGTATTATACAGATAATTGAGGCTTTAGCAAGAAAAATTAGATATTTGAATTTTTAAAATCTCACTTTAAATATGTATAACAAATATAGTAAAATTTGTTGTTCATTCTATAGTACATTGATGGAACATTTGGAAAATCTTTCTCCCCTCCTTTTTCTTTTTGTTTCCAGGTACATTTACCAGTTCTTCAAGTCCCACTCTCATCACATAGTAAATTGGTTTCTACCATGTTTTCCCCAACTCATTCTATGTACCTCTCTACACCCAATATCTTCTAATACCACACCAAGCAGAATATATTAGTTTATTTGGTATTTTTTCTTCCTTCCTTCCTTGCTTGTTTCCTTCCTTCCTTCTTGTCTGTCTGCCTTCCTTCCTGCCTTCCTTTCTTCCTCCCTCCTTCCCTCCCTCCCTCCCCTCTTTCCGTCTAAAGAAATAGTAAAAGAAAGGGGAATTAAGAACTTATCCCTATATCCCATGGAGCAACTTCTCAACACTCTACTTACCTGACTGGCTGTACAGTTTGAAAGGCAGGTCTTGTTATCAGCTGCAAGGTAAAAGTTTGTGGGGCATGCACAAGTATATGTTCTGCCAGGGGCTAAGAGACACAGATGACTACAGCCTCCATTGTTTAGCATACAGATATGTTTAGCAACTGTAGGAAAATGAAAAAAAAAATAGTATGATTTAGTATTCAAGATTTGGAAAATTGGCAGGTGGGAGAATAGTACAAAACATTTTAAGGATCACAAATATTTCAAGGAATCTGGTAATCAAGAGATAGCATATCATCAGGACTGTTAATCTAATTTAACTTCTAAAAAAAGCAGCAATGAGCAAAAATTACATTTGATTTTACGATGAAGGAGCTTAAAAAACCACTTGTAGACTAGAGTATTTACATTACATTAAAAAACAAAACTTTCCTTCTGAAACTTATACAGAGTACTATAAGCACTTGAAATGGAGATTTCTATATGTTTCTAAGTATAAAAGTAAAATTAAAAATACAAGAATCAATAGTGTATCACTTATCTTTTATTCAACTTTAGGTGATTTGCTAATATAGATGAGTCATTGGTTTTATATAAGTAGGACATCTTTTTAATGCATGTTAAATGTCAGTGATTCTCATAATATTAAACCAATACCAGAAGACTCATATTCCCCAATAGAATGCAATCTCCCTGAGGGCAGGTATTTCTGTATATGTGTGTATATCTGAATTCCCAGTGCCTAGTACAGTGCTTTATGTATAAAAAGCACTTATTAAACATTGGTTGACTTTGATTAAGTTAGGTCCAGAGTTTCTTAAATATCATTAATTTAGAGGATTATGAAAACTCTCACTATTTTTCAGCATAATTGGGCTTCTGAAGTATACTCTCATTTCCTTTGGCCGGCTTGACTTTTAGAATAATATCATTTTAACAATCCAATAGTTATTTGAAACATCATTAGTTTCTTCAAAGGATTTCCTAATAATTTCACTGAGTACAAGCTGAATTCACTCATAAAAGCTGTAAATAATGGAAACTATGGTAATCATTGATAAAACTTCATACTTAACCTTTGGCAGAATCAGAAATGAGATGTGAGTGGAAAGTGTTGATGCATTTATGGAAAGCATGGAAAGAATAATTACCATCAGGTTGTCTATAAGAATGATACACCTGGATATCTGTTATGGTATGCCATGAGTTAATCAGGGATAGTCTGTCTGCTCCCGAGGTTTTATGGGCACGGCTGAGTGACTTGGTTTTCCCGTCAGTCCAGTAGATGTAGTCTTCAAACAATGTTAGTGCAATCACCCCTGGAATATCTTGATTAGGGACTGTAATAGGAGATGGTAAGATTAATGTTCGGTCTTGGAAGACTGCCAGTTAAAATATTCAATACTGCATGGGCTGACAGATACAACTGCTACATAACTTCATGTGAATAATTGCCGTGACAACCTGTCAAGCCTGCAGGGTTCTTTATTACCAGTTAAGAGAATGCAGGTTTGGGCACATGGGCTCTGTTTGCTTATACTAAGCTGGTCCCACTACTAGGAAGAGAATGAATGAATTTTTGTTAAGGAGTTAACTACTTCATACTAAATAAATAACACTTAAAAGGAATTATTAGCATTACATATGATATCAACTTATATGTGCAATTATAGTAAACTACAAACTAAAAGTCATAATGGGAGCTTTTTTACATCTTAAAGAAAACAAAGTTTCTAAACTGTCAAAGATGGGACATCAACTTGACTGTTAGTCAAGCATATATCCTGAAAAATACAGTAACTTTGGTGCTACTGTATCAATTAGCTACAATTTTTCATAAATTATTTTTGGTAAGATGAACTCTGGAAAAATAAACAAACAAAAGCACAAAAAAACAAAAACAAAATTCATCACTTTATAATAAATACCACAATACCAGGTGCCTAGTTGAATACTATCTGGAGCAAAATGGATTTTCTTGGATAGTGCTTATAATTTTGTTCATTAAATTTATGTGAATAGTGTAAGTATGCATAGATTAGGAGTAGATCTAACAGTGAGCTTTTAAATGATATTGGGACAGTAAACTATATTCTAATTCTTCTTAGGTTTAGAAAAAGCGACATATGAAAACCATTTTAAACAAAAAAATTTGTGTTTGGAATGCTAGGAGGGGATATGGGGAGGTTAAGGGCCTCAATATTACATAGTTTTCTGTTTATAAATTAATTTTGAAGAAAAAATAAATCAAATTTTATGTCTTAGAAAAGCCCTCAGTAATCAAATTTAATACTATTCAAGGAATGGTGGATCTTTATTCAATCATCCTTTAGGGAATTACAATTTAGAAAAGAAATTCTAAATCTATGATAAACTCAACTTCGACAAGCAATTTACATGAGTATGAATCAATTGTTGAAATAAGCAAAAGAAAATATGTTTGGATAGTGAACCAAAGGTAAGTACAGTTTAAAAATAAGTGTATCTGGTGAGGAAAAAAAAGTCCTATTTCAGAAGTATTCATGCTTTCCATTATTTATATTTTAATGACTGTACATTAAAGTAGTGCCATATTCCTCACTCTATAATGACTTAAGAACTGTCAAAATTTCAAATATAAGCCATGATTTCTAGGGAGTCTTCCAGCCTTTGGGGGAACAATTACTCAGAGAATTTACATTGTCACCTGAGGAGTAGGCATTTACAAATCTGCTGATTTATGATTTTCATTCAGATGAGTTAGGGCTGATTAGAGAATTTGTGGTAGGTAGCTTATGGTTATCATTAATCATGTACAGCCCAAACAGAACTCACAGGGGTAGGAAGGAAAAGGGATATTACAAAACAGGTCCTGTACATTTCAGGGATTAAAAAAAAATTAACATCTAGGTTGTATGCTTTCAATATCCCTAAGTGTATGTCTAGCAGACTTTAATGGAGTGCAAATAGGTTCTATGTTTGAATGAAATAATAGGAAAGTTGTAGGGATCATGGATCAAACAGAGACTCAGATCTTTGGAATGACCTAGGACTAGGGGGTGGGTGGTGTTGATGAAATTTTGTAAGTGGTTCTGTGATTTGGTTCTGGGAGATCTGGGGGCACAGTTTCTGATAAAGAAATTGGGACATTGTCATGGAAACTCATCACTGAAGCATATCAGCAACTAACTTGTTTGCAGTTTATGGTCATGTGGAATTGTCTGGGTTACTGAAAATACCTGGCCATAGTTACATAGACACTATTTGTCAGAGGAAGGCCCTAAACCAATTGCTTCCTGTCTCCAAGTCCAGCCCTCTATATGTTGTTCCAGGCTTGAGACACACAGGCTTTCATGTCAACTATTTTTTTTGATTATACAATCAAGCTAACAGTAACCTCATACCTGGAACTAGGCTTATTCCCCAAACAAAATAAGAAAGAATTGCAAGGACTTATATTAGGTAACATTATGAAATTATGAAAAAGGTAATATTGTGAAAAAAGAACAAATTTTAACCATCAAAAAGGAAAATCAAGTGGTGTAGTATTTTACCATAAAGCAATATATTTATTTTGGCTAATAAATAAGCTTCAAACTACTTAGCCTAATACACAAGTTCCTCTATAATCTACTGCCCCCACCCCCACTTCTCCATCCTTATTTCATCCCATTCTCTTTTAACTGATCTAAGGTCCTAGAAGCAATGTGGCACAGTAGATACAGTGAAGACCTGAGTTCAAATCTAGCCTCATACATCTACTAGCTGTGTGAACCTGGCCAAGTCATTTCACCCTATTTACCTCATTTTCCTCATCTGTAAAATGAACTGGAGAAGGAAATGGCAAACCACTTGTGTTTTTTAAATTATTGTTGCTAAATTGTAATTCCTAAAATTATTTGCTACTTATATATTAATAGCTATTCCCCCTGTTTTGGCAGTAAACATTTATTATTAATTAATATCATATATATGATATTAATGTAATATCATATATAGTATACATATTTATGTGTGTGTATATATATGTGTGTACATATAATGTGTGTATATGTGTATGTATAAACACATATACATATATATACATATATCTCTATATCTATACAGAGACAGAGACAGAGATAGAGATACCAGTAAATAATTGACCATGTGGCAGTTAGCACAAGTAGAAGAAAATCCACAGAAGAATCATGCTGTCTTTCAGAGAGACCACATGTGGTCTCAAGGCCTAAGAGCAAGAGTGCCAAGTGATCGAATTCCAAGCCAAGACCACGAGCCAAGATGGTGACCTCCATGATTAAGGCTTTTTATTCTCTTTTGACAGAGGTGGGTCATTATACATTGATCAAAGCAAATTGGTTAGCATCATTCAATTCCATTTGTTGACCTGACTTGAGGGTGGTCCAAATTAAAATTAGCTCTATAGATGACATAAGGGGGGAGTGTGCAAAAGACCATCTCTGAAGGGCAAAGGGAAGTCCAGGTATAATTTAATCTCATCACCTCAATTTAGCTAAATAAAAAAATCAATCTCCATTTCTTTTGTACCCTTGGACAGGCCCTGACAAGATTAGAACTTGCTCAAGAATTGAACTTTATGGGGTGAGGGGAAGAAAGAGATTTAACTAGGTCTCTGGGTTCCCAAGAAGTTTATTATTAATAATTATTTTTTCACATACTCCAGTAACTTTGTCAAGAAAACCCCCAAATGAGGTCATGCAAATTTGGACACAAATGAAATGACTTAATAAGCTCCTGCAAAATCAACCGTGTTTATTTAAATCATGCACTATGCATGGGATGCCTTCTACCTAACAGAATATTCTAAAGCTTGAAAAATATGATCTACCCAGAACAAATGCCACCTCTTCCATGAAATCCGTTCTAGACAAACATAATCTTTCCTTTCTCCAATCTTGTATCCGTATCTTTATTGTATAACATTTTAGTGCTCTGATTATATTCTTGTTTGCCCTTTCATATATTTAATGCATAGTATTACCATTTTTGCATGTTTCATATTTTTCCCAATACACTGAAAATGCTATAAGAGCCAGAATCTTGTGTTAATTTTCCTTGTGTCTTTTCTACTACTTAACATAATGTTTTCACATACCAGAGATTTAATAAATGGTTTTGAAAGGAAGGAACATAGCAACACCTCCTTTTAGAGATCAGTGATGCCTCTTAGAGATTAGGTCCGAGACAAGAATGCTATCTTCAATGCTGGTCATAGGAGTAATAATCATGATGATAGCTCACATTTATATACTGTTTGAAGAAATGCTTTGCTGACAATGGTGCAGTGGAAACAGTTCTGCTGTCATGAGACCTGAGGTGGAATCCCAGGTCTGCTATTTCTCAATCATGTAACTTTAAGTAAATAATTTCACCTTTTGGGGCTTCCTTTTGCTCATCCATGAGAGGAGAATGTTGGATTGGATGAGCTTCAACATTCTCTCTGGGTCCATGATCCATCCTATCGCATAATGCCAATATCTCTTTGAGGAAGGTAATATAAGCATCAGAAAACCCATTTCTGAGATGAGGACACTGAGAATAAGGGAAATTCAAGTTTTGTTGTTGTTCAGTCCTTTTAGTTATGTCTTTGTAACCCCATTTAAGGTTTTCTTGGCAAAGATACTAGAGTAGTTTGTCATTTCCTTCTCCAGGCATTTTATAGATGAGGAAAATGAGGCAAATAGGATTGCATGACTTGCCCACATAGCTAGTAAGGGTCTGATGCTAGATTTGAACTTGGAAAGTGAGTCTTCCTGACTCCAGGCTTGGTACTCTATCCACTATGTCACCTGGATGCTGTCTAAAAAGTACCAAGGTTCCATGGCAAATTAAAATCATTCCCCTTAATCATGTTCTTTGTTTAATTGCTTATGTATTTATTTGTTTATTTTGTTTCCCCTCCCTCCCCCAACTGCACAACCTTGCCTCTAATCTAAGAAACTCACCAGAATTATATAACCAAAATGAACTTATTGTCCTCTAGAAAAAAGTTTCTTAAACTGTGGGTTACAACCTCATGTGGGATTGTGTAACAATGTGGGGGTCACAAAAAATTGGCAATAGTAAAAGGTAATGCATACATATATTATATTCCTTTCTATGCAGAGTCCCACAACAATTTCTCACACAAAAAGGGATCATGACTGGAAAAAGTTTAAGAAGCCCTGCTCTAGAAAAATCCATGCTCAACTTAAAACAAAGACAGTTCCCAGATGTATATATCCTCTGTATAAGCTCGACATCTTTAAAAAGAATGAAAGAAATGAGTTAACTTGCTAATAAGTGACAATCTGCTTGACTCAACTCATTGCTTTATTTTGGCAGTGAAGGCCAGGCTTGTCTCAAGCACTTTTTCAAACTTTTAGCTTCCCTGCACATTTTCTATTTTGTATAAATCCTGGCTTTCTCAATGGCATCAAACATAAGTACTATGCAAAAAAATCATTTCTTCTGGGAGAAAGACAAAATCAGATGTAAATTTGTGTTAAGAACCACTGCAAATGTACATCTAAAGGTTAGATATATCAAACAATATGCAAACTCAAATAAGAGAGGTATCCAAGGTGTTGCATGGAATTTAATTAGTAGAATAGACAATGAATGGAGGAGAATCTAAGGAGAAAATTTGTAGTTGATTTTTATTTTGGCTTTAGCTCAGGTCAGCTTCAAAAAAAATCACTCCATGCTTTATTTCTTGTTTATCTCTATCAAGATTGCCAATTCCCACAACAGAGGTGGTCTATCTATCTGCTCAGGACTCTATGGAGTAATTGTTTAATAATTATTATAAATAAATGCTGTTTGTTTATTTATTTATCCATTTATCTGATATGAATTCTATCTATAGTAGAAAACACCCTGAGGATGTTGAAAATCAATCAGAAATTATTCTGAGCGAAAAAATCATATGCCTGTACACCAGGATCTCTCCTTGGGAGATCAATGTGCAAGAAAATAGTCTGATGCAGAGTATGACAAATGTGGCTTTTGCCTTTGGGAGCTGCTGAAAAAGATCCATGGGAAAAAGCTTCTATTTCTAATGAAGTGTAGCAGTGTGAAAAGTTAGAGTTTGGGCAATTATGTTGAAAAAAAATTAATTTGCTAGGCAGTGGGAGGCGGCAAAAAGAAACACATAAGGAAAGTGAGAGTTTGAGTGGGAGATGTGCAGTGAACATCAAGAAGCCTCACAAATGCTGGAATTCAGAGGATCTAAGAAAAATAAGACAGAGTAACTGCAAAAAACATGATTACTCTGCTTTAGAAAAGTAAATTCTGGAACATAAACTGACTAATTAATAAAGAACTGTGAAAAATAATTGTAAGAATATCCACACCCAATCAAACAATGAACCCCAATAATTAGGGCAACCATAAGTACTTGGGTAAAATTTAACAGGTGCTTTAACAGGTTTTTAAAGTCTCATTGAAAAAGTTGCAAACTGTGGTCAGAAATAATTTAGTAATCTCTATTTTGTACATTAGCAATATTTATTGTAGAGATTCCAACAGGAATTTCCAATAGGAAAGGAGACTGTTTTTGTTTCCTTATACCTCTTTGCTTGGAGAATAATCCTGTCAGAAGAATAGATATGATATAGGACCCAGGCCATTCAGAGAAATAATCTTTTGGGGAAATATTTTCCTTTCAGTCAGACTGTAGCCTTGTGCTGAGTAGGGAACTGAGTGATTATGATAAACAAAAGGGCAGACAACTGATATTACAATTTGGTCACAAGTGTCTCCTCAAAGGCAGAGACCCTCAATTATTAATAGTATTGATTATTCAGTTTTTGTTCAATGTCTAGTCATAGTCTTCAAGTGTGTTTCTTGTTAATGTTATTATAATTTTATATTTTATGCTCGTCTAATTTGAACACACTCTAAGAAAATAGGCCAAATACACAATAATTATGGATGGTTGAGATTAAAATTTCATGCGTATTTGACAGGTAGACAATTATACTTCTTGCCTATAGGCAGTAATGAACTTTTGCCCAGTGGTTTTACAGTTTGGATTTATGTCTTCAGTCCTTTTGTTTTTTCATTTAAGCTTTCTTCCATATCTATTTTAAGGCCTCACATATCCTTTTAGACAATTATTCTATATCCAGCTTTCCCTGGAGATTCATTAACATAATCATAGAAGCTTTTGAGATGTTTTCATGAGCTAAATTGTGTCTTTGTAAAAATCTTAAATGAAAAAGTTTTACCAGCTATGAAAGAACAAACCCTAAAATGGGAATTCTAGAGGGGTTTTTCCCCCTTCTCTTGTTGTTATTAGGGTATGCTGTTTTTATATTTAGCTTCTGAAAATGCTAAATTCTTTCATTGTTATTTTTCCCTATCAAAGATTCAATTCTGGATTGAGTTGTGGGGAGAGGGAAGAGGCTTTTTAATGACAAAACACATAAATCATTAATAAAGCACTCTATAGTTACTTCATGGCTTTTTCAAGTTTACTTAAAAAAAAAAGAATTCAAATTTTGACCTGGAATACAGTCATATGCCTGTTTTTCTTTCATAATATATTTCAAATGTCTTCCTTCCTTTGAATTCCTAATACAATCAATTACTCTACTCATGACCATCACTTCACAACTGTGCTGAGAGCCCTTTTAAAATATTTTCACCATATTTGGTCCTTCTCTTTATACCTACTCTATTGTTACACATGATGCTATATCAATCCTCCTAAAATATCATACATGCCTCTGCCCTGTTCCAAAATTTTAAATCGTTCCCCAATGCAAACAAAATAAATTACAAATCCAACTCAAAAATAAAATAGAAATTCACATCCATCTACTCATCCAACCTGAGTTTGCTGCCATCCTTCCTGCCACCACACATGAACCCCATGAATACTTTCATCTCTTGTTCCAGGTTCAGGAATCAAAGCATTGTTATAGTTTTCCCTTGAAATGACTTATGAATCGTTTTTTTAGCTGGTCAATTCCACATCCCTGTGACTTGTCAGATACACTCCTTTATGGCTATCATTCCTCTAAATGTATCTTACTCTAATAGAACATAAGCTCGTTTGTGGCTGAGATAGACTCACTTTTTGATTTGTATTCCCAGCTCTTAACACAGTACTTGTCATGTTAATAAGCATGTCATGAATGTGGTTTCATTCATTAATTCAATTTGGTGTTTACAATCCTAGCCCCAAATTCTCTTTTCAAGTTTATTTCCCATTGATTCTAGACAATAAACACTGCTGACATACTGATTCCTGACTGGGGAATGCTTTCTTACATCTACTCATTTTATCATTCACTCAGACTGTAATACCTCTCATTATGTTCTAACTCATTCCTCCAAAACCAGTTGGAAGGTCAAATTCTTTATGAGGTCTCCAAAGATACACTCTCATTGGCAGTCTCTGAACACACACCCGATTTTGTCATCCCAAGGTGATTTCTTCCTTTTGAGAAATTCTTTGACCTTTTGATTTACACAAATCATGTATCATTTATCTATTACTTCCTATTATCATGAGGTCTGTATCTTTTCTCTCCAAATAGACTATAAACTCCTTAAGGACAAAACCAACATCCTGTATTTTTTTCTAATTGCCAGCATCTAGAACAATACATTGCTTATATTAGACACTCAATAAATATTTGTTATTGATGAGTTTAATGTCATTTAAGTACAGAGAGCAAACCAATCTTTTCTTCAGACAAAAAAAATGATTTCCTCAAGTCATGATTATTTGATTTTAACATTTGACTGATTTAGTAATTATTCCAAAATTGGAGAGCTTCCATCAAAGAGAACAAACTAGCTTCCTTTAGCTAGCATTTAACACAGTAAACTTTTTGTTATGACTGGTAATAAAGGTGTTACAGTACTAAAATCCAAGGTTGCTGAGTAACTTTCCTTCTACTAGTTCACCTTAGAATTCCACCCTCATAAAGACATTTCACTTGAATGTCAGCTCTCTCCACACATTTATGTAGTCTCAATCTTTTGTGTTTGTGATACCACCACTTCCTGTAGTTCTTTGTACTTCCCTAATTGCTAAAAGCCCTGAGGCAGGAAAATCATAAGGATTTTTTTGTTTAGTTGGGTTTTTTTGCTTCTTTTTTCAAATTCTTTGACTTATTCCATAATCTCCACAGCAAACTCCTCTCGAGTATTTTAAAAGAAATTTCTTAGGTAGGTGCGGGGGAAAGTACAATAACAGAAGGGGAAAAGGGGAAGTGCTGTGTGCTTTGAAAATCTTTTGAGTTTAATCCTGATTGTCAGTACCAATAACAAGACATTTGGTCTACTTCTGAATTTCCTCCTGCCTAGCTTCTTCATGGGTCTGATATTACCTTAATTCTAGTTCTCTTGTCATGAATTTGGCTTGTCAGAGTCTTTATTTTCCAGGCCTTTGGAATTGACTTCTTTAGCTCTTATTTGTAGAGTAAAGGAATCTAAATCTAATTTGGACCTTTCAATAGACAGAACTTTTATTCATTGATTCATATGATACTTCTATCTGACACACTTGTCCTGTCACTTTCTGAGAAAGGGCCTCAAGTTCCCCACATTTTCTGTGAGAAAATTATTTCTTGTGGTGAGGACCTAAAGTTTATCAGAGTACCTAGCACAGAGTATCTACTTAACAAATATTTGTCATATTATATGATATCAGCACTTCTTCTCTATAGCCTCCACCATCTGGGCCTTCTTTCAGGATTCTTTACTGACTGGTTCAAATTTTAGTGAAACTTTCCTGTTTATCACCATTTTTCTGGAAGTACCTTTGTTCTGGTCCTTTAGAAAACTTCTTCTCCCCCCCCCCTTTTCCTCTTGCTTTTCTCCTTAAGCAAATTGTCTTTATAGGTCTTTTTATTTCATCTGTAACAAATGAGTTGGAGTTCTTATGGCTAAGAAACACATGTGGGTCCTATGATCTTGGGTCCTGATGTCTTCACTAGAAGTATTTATGTAACTATTGTGCTATTCCACAATGATCCTGAGTATTGGCACTTCAAATAGACCTGACAATTGGGACAAGAATGGAGAGCAAGCTGGATATTACTGCTCCATCATCATTTGCTCTCCAATTTCCATGAATGGCCTCAGCACTAACCAAGCACATGGAATACATGAGGTCATAGAATGTAAGCTCCTTACAGATAGTAATTATTAAATTCATTGTATTTTTATTCCAGTAGCTATAACAGTGCCCAGAATATAGTAAATACTTAAGTTGATTGATTAATCACAGATTTAGGAACTGGAAGGAACACTAGATCCCATATAACTCTCTTCACATATGGATGATGACATTTATGAAAACAAAACATGAATGGATAAAGCAGCATTATCAACATATTCTCAAAGTCACTTCTACCCCATCAATGGGAAGGGTCATTTAACTACGGAGACATTCATTAAATATTATATATACTACAGTGTTTTCAATGAACAAAGATATTTTGTATATTTTATAAAAGCATGTTAATATCACAAAAAAGATAAATATATAAGCCCTTATACAAAGTAGGTATTCAAATTAGTGTTTGGTGAATGCCAGCATAGTTTTCTCCACCAAAATTCTATCCTTGATGCCTTATAATGTGACCCTGGATTCTTGAGATCTATTCCAAAAGAATATACAAGTTTGCTATTTCTTGCTTGGGTGAAAGTGTAGCTAAACACAAAGAAACTCATCACCAGAAGGTTGGCCTTGAGGTGACAGATTTCATTGACCACAGAAAATCAGAGTATTCTAGGAAGGAAAACAACAATTTATTAAGCACATATTATGTACTAAATGCCAGGAACTGTGCTAATGCCTTTATAAATATTATCTCATTTGATCCTCACAATAATCCTGGGAGTTAGATGCTATGCTATTATTATCCCATTTAGCATTTGAAGAACTGAGGCAAAACAGAACTGAGGCAAACAGAAGTTAAATGACATGTAAAGAGACACAGTGATTGGCTGAAGCTGAATATTGACTCAAGTCCACTGCTCTATGCACTATATGTCCTAGAGCTGGAAAAGAACTCACAGGCCGTGCAATCCAAATGCATCCCACTCCCCAATTTTACACTTGAGGAAACTGAGGTTTAGAAAAATTCAGTGATCTGCCCAAGGTTAAGCAGGCAGTAAAAATTCAGAGGCAGAAGAGTTACAATCTGTATTAGATGAAGAAGTAAAGTAGATGCCTCAAAGCCTTAAAAATACCCACTAGTCTAATATAAGCATTGGAACAGTAGTCAGGAAATTTGGGTTCTTGTTTTGCCTTCATTATTAATTCCCTGTGTAATCTTGGTCCAATCACTTGAGCCAATGTGGTGAAACGTAAAGAAATGCAAAACCTGGCCTTGAATCTCTGCTCTTACACTTACTTTATATGTGACCTTGAACAAGTCACTTCCTTTCTTTCTAGCAGCCACAATTTCCCCATTTGTAAAATCAGAAAATTGTTCTAAATGATTTCTAAGGTCCTTTCCACCTCTAAATCCTATTAATTTCTTTCTATCTTTTATATATGTAATGATCATCTTATTTCACAAGTAAAATTAGTTGAGGAGTCTGGAAGATTTGAATTCAAATCCTGTCTCAGACCTATACTAGCTGCACAACCACGAGCATGTCATTCAAACTTTCTCCCACTCAGTTTTATCATCTATAAAATGATGGGATTCAACTCATTGGCTTCTAAGTTGTCTTCCAGCTTTATATGTGTAACACTATGATGCTATGGGGAAAAAACACTTAGAAAAGTATAAAACATCATAACTAATAATAATAGCTAGCATTTATGAAATGTAAGGTTAGCCAAGTGCTTTAAAAAATTCTGTTTGATCCTCACAATAAACCCTAGGAAACTGTTCCACCTTATCCTGTATGTAGCTTGTTTTAGCTATGAGCTCCTAGAGAATGGAGCCTCATTTTTGCCTTTCTTTGTATCCCCATCAATTAGCATAATGACTGAGTACATAAATTTTTAAAAAATTATTTTTATGGCCAAAAGTTTTGGTGAATGTACTTTATTGAATACCAGAGAATAAGGGGATGGAAAGGCAATGACTGCCCTCAGAGGAGATGAAGAACCATATATCTTGCTGCTGTTTGATTTCTCTCAACTCAATGAATGGATTTACAACAGTGGGAGTAGTGTAATTATGTAAACTTTGCTTCCTAAGACTCTTAATTTTATCTGGATGATAAAGGAAAACAGGGAAACTACTTTTTTTTTTTAAAAGGATAGCTTCCCAAAGAAAAAAAAGAAATAAGGAGAGAGAGAAATACAGGAAAGAATTTATATTCTTTATAGAAAGTATAGCGAAAAATATTTAAAACCAGTAGATCAATAAGTAAGTTTAAATGAGTAGATAAGATGTGAAGGGATGCTTTAAGGCAAGGATCCCTAAATTTTGTGTGGTATAGAAGCCTGCTTGGGCAGTCTGGTAAAGCCTCTTAACAACTACACAGAATGATGTTTTCAAATGGATAAAATAAAATACAATGAATTACAAAGGAAACCGATTACATTGAAATACAGTTGTCAAAACAGTAAAAAAAAAATCATAGACCCCAGATGTAAGAAAAATAATAATTATTAATCAATTTCTTGGGGGACCCAGACTTCAGTCCTTTCTCCCCACATCTCTAGAAAGTCCCATTCTCCTCAAAAAAACTCCATGAAATCTCATCTGGGACAAATCTAAGGGAACAAAAGGAATGGAGACAGATTCTTTTGTCTAGATCAGTGGACTGATGGGTTTAAACCACACCTACATAATGGACTTTGCCTAAAACAACTTCAGTGAGGGGCTTTTACATTCTTTTCCCTGATGTACTTCATAGAGTTCATTTTAATGTAGACTACCTTCAAGTCATGTCAACAGATGGAATTGAATGATGCTAACCAATTAGCTTTGATCAATGTATAATGACGCACCTCTATGAAAGAGGATAAAAAGTCCCTGGATGGAGAGTGTGCTGGGACTTCTAGTTCTTCTGAGCTTTTTGGGGTGTCCTTGAGACCACATGCTATCTCTCTGGGAGACATCATGGGTCTTTTGGGATTTTTCTTTTGCTCTTGTTAACTGACATGCTGAAACTTTCTCCCTGCATTCTCTACCATGTCGTCTGAGACCATGAGAAGTTAGGGAGATACATGGTCAATCCTTTATTGTTATAATATTGATAAATAAATAACACGCTTACCCAAAACTTGTGTACCAATTAATTTAAAAAAATACACACAACCTTTGCTTTAGACAGTGAATGACCCATGGTAGTTGGGCAAATAAATAGCTAATATACTTTGTAAGTTGTGAAAGGAAAAGACAATGAGTAGAAATTAAGTGAATGATGGGGAATAGATAAGTGGGCAAAGATGAAGAAGTTTTAAGTATGACTCAAAAGGGAAAATTCCTACAAAATAGTTTTTATTAAAAAAGACTTGTTAAACTCCTTAGCTATGACACATGGTGCTAGATATTGTGTAAAAAAAGTTGAAAATATTTACACAATGAATTTTTGTTATCTTAAAAGAACAGATTAGCTTCTTGTGAATAATTTCCTAGTTCTTTCTCTTGTTAATATTTGTATAATTTGTTTTCTAATCATTCAGTAATCCTCAAAGTACTATATCTGTAAGAATTTCAATTTCTATCCATGACTTGTATTCAGGAAAATTTGCAAAACCTTCTGAAAATGTAGTCTTTTACCTAATGATAATAAACCAGTAAGTGCCCTTTGGGTTAAAGAGCTTGGAATCTATTTTTTTTTAAATGCATAAGATGCAGTAAAGGGATAATGGCTTTGGTAGCACTACATTTTCCACTCATTTGATACGATTGATTTTTAAAAAAGGAATCTAGCTTTTCATATGGAGAACCTTGTGTCCCAAACAAACATATCCATTTTTGAAACCTTTATAGCAATGAATGACTAAAGTACTTATCTTAAGTACATCCTACATAAACTGCAAAACAGGTTTCAATTGAAAATGTCTGAGTATTTAAGCTACTATAATCATTACTGATTTTTGTCCACAAACTCATCCAACATATTTCATGCAGGCTATCTGTCCAGCATTAATGTGCTACAATTTAAAATAATGAGCCTTAATGTGCAACAGTTTTCAAAATGTACTTTATGTTGGATTGTAAAATACACTTATTATTGTTGCTTTAGTTACACACAAGAACCTCAGATTAAGGACATTACTTAGGAGGTTGAAGTTACCCCGCAACTACTATGTTAGCCCACAATCTATTCTTCCCACCACTCCCCAATCTGTAATCATTGTATTCTAGAGTTATTATTTTTATTACAATTCCACTTTTCTTCTCAGTCCATTTATGAGATTCATAAAAGAAAGCAAAATGCCTCCCTTCCAAGATTTAACAACTGGATAAAGCATCCTGCTGATCAATGTGAGGATTCATGAAACACAATATAAAAATTAAAGGTGGCCATCTTAAAATCTAGAGCACATCTATAAAATGTCACCTTAACAATGGAGCTAATAGCTAATAACTAAGGGGGAGTATGATGTGTATTGTTCACTTGTTAATAAACAATGTTTTTTTCTCTGACATTGAAAACTTTGTTTTGTTAGGATTATTATCTTCTGTTTTTATCTGTTCTATTAGCATGTGAATATTTTTAAACATGACTGCCTGGTATAAAATTGAAAGATTGTTAAATTATAACACTTCTGAAGTACAGATCCATTTTCATGCATAACTAGTCTTTTTGGAGGCAGAAGATCTTAAAATTATTAATAGCCTGCATTTGTATATTTTACAGTTACAAAATACTTTCACATAAATTACGCTCTTTGAGCCTCACAAAAAACAACAGGCATTGCAGGAGTTACTATACTCATAATATAGGTCAATAAAGTTAGGCCAAGAGAGATTTAAAAAAGGCTGTCCAGTATCACAGATCTCAAAAATGGCAAATCAAATACTGGGGCCAGGTTTTCTAATTCTAAGTCCAATATTCTTTCCATATTACATTGTGCTGTCTCTCTTACAAAACAATTCACATTTGGAACAGAAAGTTAAACAGATAAAGATAATAAGAATTTGGTCCTTGTTCATCCTGTAGTTAAATAATTAGCTAACAATAAATTTTTGGCTGCAGATATTTTTCTTTTGGAAGTTTGAAAAGATTGGAATAGTATGGCTATGTTCAGTTAGACAAAATATAAAGTATAATATAATTTAGTCTTCTCCCATTAAAAAAACAACTCACCAGGATACAAGGTATTGAAAAAGCAAATATTAATCTTTTCTAATGTGTATATCATTTAATATAACATATGCTTTTAAAGGGACAACAGTAAAGCATGATTGAAATTGCAGGTAACAAACTTCAGAAATGGCAGTTAATTTCAATTTATTTTACTGGTTCAAGAACATTTCTATAGTAACTGAATTGTTTTTTGCTTCTTCTCATTAACTTTTATTATATTGTAAACAAGAGAGCATCAATACCATTGGCATAAAATAGCCCATGAAGTCTACTCTTTGCATGGGAATGTGGACAACCACACTCAAAAAACTGAAAAAAATATAGAGAGTGAAATGGGAATGAAGGTAGGCAGGCAGTCAGGAAGATGGGAAGGTAGGCAGAAAGGAAGGAACAAGAGAAAGTTTATAACAATGCTTTAGCTCAGGATATTTGTAGAATACAAAAATAATGTTTTATTTTGTTGCCTGCCCTACTATCCTCTTGGTGGGCCTCAATGAATATTTAGGCTTTCTAAAGACCCAACCACTGGCAGCTATTGATTTATCGGAATACATAAATGCAAAACAATCCCTTTTTTCTTTCTCAGTGTTTCTTTTCCTCAGAACAAAACCATTTAAAAGTGTTTTATGCCTTTTCACCAGTGGCATGCTGAGATTTGGATTCTTTTTTCAACATTAATTAGGCTATCACCACATGGGTTAAGATTTGTATTTATAAATCTAAATACCCAGCTGCCCCTGGCTCCATACAATAGTTTCTTAGCACAATAAACAGGCAATGGAACTTCAATACATTGTTAACATTTCCCTACACAGCCCTTCCAGAGCTATGTGAACATTAATCCCTTAAATGAAGAAAAGTCATGGACATAACTATGTTGTATGACATTTTAAAATACTTGTCACCAAAGTGAAAGACAGTTCAGAGATAAGCTATGGTTTAGAATTCTGACCTAGCTATTAATGCTCAGGAAAATTACAAGTTATAAGGGCATATTCTTTCCAGTAGATTGGCTAAAGATATCTGCATGACCAACTGATTCTATGCAAGGTTAAACCACTTAATAATATACAAAAAAGTATACTGAAAAGACTTAACATGGCAAGCAAATGTACAAAACTTATGGCAAATGTCTTCTTCCCTCTCCTTACTTGCTATATATCCTATTATTATTATTTATCTTTATGCAGAATTTATCGCCACTTCCTTTATAACTATGAAATTGCAACCACAATGACAAGACTGAAGGATAAAGTGAAAAAAATTATTGTTTAAATTTCCTATGTTAGTTATTGGTAGTTGGTGCCAAGTGTTAATTTAACAGAATTTTCTCACATTCAATTTCCTTTTCATTAACATAAAAAACCACATAAACTTTCAGTGTAAGTTTATATGAGCCATTAGTGCTGAAATTTTACTAAGGAGAGGTTATAACAAACCTTTTCAGTATAGACTAAAATCTGGGAAAGTAATTAAAGTCCAAGATACTTCAGGGATTCTTTATGTTTGTTGTTCACTCTCCACACATTTAACTTTTAGGAACCTTGTGGCATACATTATTGAATAAGATTTAAAGATCTCACTATAGGCCTGTGATTTACTTAGTATTGGAACAAGCAAACATAACATCTACCTGTACCACTAAATCACTATGTACTTACTTAAGTAGACATTATTCCCCAGCTGTCTGTCTCAAGACAGGTTAAGTTTCCTTTCAAAGTAATTATGGTATTCTTGTCATCCTGGTCTATTTAGTCAGCTTAATTTCTTCTTGGCCATATATTGTAGCTATAAGTAAACCTATCAGATAGAGAGAACTGAGTATTTTAAGAATAAAAATTGGCACTCTGACTTCTGTGGTGAAATAGGTCAACTTGCTCAAGGTCAAAAAGATAGTATGTGGCAGAGCTAAAGCTAAAAATCAAGCCTTTAGATGCAAAATCTGGTGCTCTTTCCAATAAAACCATGTTAGATAGCTGGCTCAAAGTCACACACTTGCCTAATTAGAGTATCAGGATTCAAAGCTTATATCCTCAGATTATAACTTTACATCTTCTCATTATCACATAATATCCTTTGATTATATAGACAGTGATCTCACTACAGCCCAAGAAGCAAGACTGACTCCTCTCTACAGGAATGGCAACTGAAGGGATGTCTGTCCCTATCTCCTTTCTAAATTCCTCTTCCTATCTCTAAAGAGTTTGAGGCAGGGTGACAAACCCATTGATTACAATTAGTAGCTCATTAGTAACTACCAAGTAATTACTGGCTTATATTCAGATATTGGCATATACCTGATAAAGCACTTAATGAATTTACCATCTGTCTTCCTGGGGAAGACATATGTTTCTCTATGCCACAACACTTTTCCCTGTCCTTTTTAGGTTTCTGATCCTTAGATTCCTTCCAAAAATTAAAAGTAAAATTTTGAAAGCCTTGAATGCATATTTTCAGTACATTTTCTTTTTTCTTTCTTTTTAGGTCCAAGAATATGTTGGTAATTTGTTCTCTCCTTTCTTCAGTCTCTTTAGCCACAATTCTGAAAAATAAGTGGTCTGTTACCTTTAATTATCTCATTATGTAGACATTAAAGTTAAGGGAATATCTAAAAAACACTTTTAAGGCATTCTAGTAGTTGATCAAATCAATCTTTAAGATAAATTAAGTAATATTATTGTAATGAACTGAAAGGTTTTGTTTGATTAAATTAACTCATTTTTAAAAATGGAAATATACACGTGTGTTTATATACACATACATGTATATATGATCCTAGCCTGAGTATATCTAACTGCTGTTCTCACTCACTGGGGATATCAGAAAGAATAGAGAATGTTACCATTGTAAATCTACGAACAGATTCATGCTTAGTTTCATAAAATATGAGAACACTGGGTTGAGCTCCATTTGGGGACAGGACATCTTGGAATCCATAGGTCATGTAATGCCAAATAAACTCTCCTCCCTATACTGTTAATGTAGAATGTAAGATGTTGCCAACCTCTATCCCAAAACATACAAGGAGGCTAAAGAGGAAATTTCAAGGCATTGCCCTGAGAGTTTGGTGACTATATGCAAAGTTGCTATGGTGACACAAATTGGCTTTATTGATGGGGGGAATCATTGAGAGAAGACTTGAAGGAAATAATTGCAGTCTTCAAATATTTTCAGGCTGTCTCATGGAAGATAAATTGAACATTCTCTACTTGGTCCCAGAAGTCAAAACTAGCACCAACAGATACACATTTCAGAGACAGATTCAGCACAATATAAAGAACATCAATGGAGTACTCAGACATGCCCAAAGGTGTAATGAATGATTTTTTTTTTTTGATGAGGCAATTGGGGTTAAGTGACTTGCCCAGGTTCACACAGCTAGTAAGTATAAAGTGTCTGAAGCTGGATTTGAACTCAGTTCCTCCTGAATCCAGGGCCTGTGTTCTATCCACTGTGCTACCTAGCTGCTCCAGAATAGATGAATTCTGAGGTCCCTTCCAAATACCAGTTCTGTGATGCTATGAAATCATCACCAACCTCTTTGATCCTGACTCTGTACCTCTAAAAATTTGAAATAATGGTACCTTTTCTATCTACTCTCATAATATTTCTAACGAGAATGAACAAATGTCATAAATATGACATTATGCTGCTTACCGTATGTTTTAGGGAATTTTTAAAAATCTAATTGTGAATATAGTTAGTCAGTTAAATAGGATTTTTAAAAGTCTTCTTTTTGCCAATAGTTGTGCTAACTGTTGAAGACACAAAGAAAGGCAAAACAAGCAATCAGTTCCTGCTCTCAAAATGTTCACCTTCCCAGTAAAGGGGTTTTGAGGAAAGACAGGCTGAATCAACAACCTCAATACAACTAGGCCAGGAATGTGTATTCATTATTTATTGCCCCTAAGGCATGCTTTGCTATCTCAGCTTTTCCATCAAACAGATTTAGAAAGGCCTAGAAACAAGAAACTGAATGACAGACCTAGGGGTAGGTTTGATCTGGAAAAGGACCCATATTGAGAGGAAGCAATGTCTCAGAATTCACTGAAGGCAATATTTGTAGCCTAGACCATATGGTCTTGGGAGAATATAGGCATCAAAGTGTAGGAGGCCCAGGAGGCAATTTCTAGAGATCAGTGGAGAAATATGTGGAAGCCAGAGAGGGAAAGATCTCTCTTAAGGAGAAAGGCAAGAGGTATGACCAGAGATTCTTAGATAAGGGAAGAGAAAAAGGGATAACTGGTCCTGTGGTTCCATTGATCTGGAAACTCTTAGATGAGGAAACTTCCTCTAAGGATGAACATTGGAATCTTCTTTGTATATCATAGTATGATGAGAGTGGCCTAAATTACTGATTGAAAATAAGCATTTACATAGAACCTACTATGTGCTGGGCACCATGGCAAAAATGTTATAAATATTACCTCAATTGATCCTCACAACAATTCTGTGAGGTAGACAATGTTATCATCATCATTTGACAGTTGGGAAAACTGAAACAAGGGCCATACAGCTAATATATCAGAGGCAAGACCTGAACCCAGGGTTTCCCCTGATCTCTATCCATTATTCCATATAGAATATATAGGAGGTAGTTATTTAAAATTAAAAAAAAAACATTCTATGCAGATTCAGGAATAAGTTAATACCTGCCCCATGTCTGGTGCTCCTGTACCTGTAAATATGGTTAAGAAATAGACTTTTAAGGGGCCTTTGTAAATGGAAGTTATATTAAACACCTACAAATTGATCCAACCTTTTTTTTTTGGTGAGGCAATTAGGGTTAAGTGACTTGCCCAGGATCACACAGCTAGTAAGTGTCAAGTGTCTGAGGCCAGATTTGAACTCCGGTCCTCCTAAATCCAGGGCCAGTGCTTTATCCACTGCACCACCTAGCTGCCCCTGATCTAACATTTAATCAAGATAGAATAGGATCCTAAACAAGCTTGAGAAGAATGGTCAAGTAGGCAAGTTGTGAAAAACTTTAAAAAATAATTTTTCTGCAAGTTTTTTTATAGAGAATTCTTCAGACTTGTGTCATTTTGCTACTTTTCCAATGGTTATTTTAATGCCTCCCTCCTGTGCTCTGCAATGAGACCAAAATGGCATTTTCCTCTCTTCCTCATTTTTATTCCCTCTTCCATCTCTATGCTTTTGCATAATCTGTCCCCCATGTCTGAAATGTGCTCCCTCAACATCATTCTCCTTTAATTACACAGTCTAGCTATCCACATTGGTAAAAAGATTATTACCAACCCCACATGTGTATGAAGCAAATCTATTATCTGCACTGTGTTGTGGTTGTATGATCTACATTGTTGGTCTGAAGCCCAATACCAAGGATGGGTTAAGTAGGAGGTATAACCAATGGATAGCCCACATGGTCTATCAGAATCTATGCAATATCTATCTACACTTGTCTATATACCTATATGTATTCATATATCCATATGTAAAAATGTGTGTTTATACAAATTTTTACCAGAATGTTGGATAGATCCCCTCCATGGACGATATATAGGAACATGGGAAAGAATGGGAGAGTAGCACAGAATGAGGGATGGATAGATTGTATTCTTCACTGAAGTCCTCAGTACCAGCATTAGTGAGATCTCAAGCACAGACTTATTGACATATCAAAGTACTTCCCATTATACTAAATAACTCATCTGAATTACTGCCACAGTCTTCTACATCGTGTCTCTCTCTCTATTCCTGTACATCCAGTGCACTGCTACCCAAAATGATTTTTTTTATATATGTGCACATGACCATGTCACTCACTCCTTTATTCAATAAACCCTAGTGACTTCCTATTGATTTCAGGATAAAATATAAACTCATTTAACTTTTAAAACCTTTCTCAGCTTATC
Organism: Dromiciops gliroides; assembly: GCF_019393635.1. Lineage (NCBI taxonomy): Eukaryota > Metazoa > Chordata > Mammalia > Microbiotheria > Microbiotheriidae > Dromiciops > Dromiciops gliroides. The sequence continues at coordinate 371,084,228 of NC_057863.1, read as the reverse complement.
TTTCTAGCCTCATTAGATATCCCCTATTCCCACCTCCCTCCTGTACTGAAATTAGGCCAAAATTATATTCTCTCTGTTCCTCATTTGTGTTCCATCTTCCATCTTGATGTCTTTGCATTGGCTGTCCCCCATGCATTGGATGCACTCCCTCAACATCATCCTTCTCTTTCTTCAAGACATGACAAGCACCACATTCTACTTGAAGCATTTCCTAATGCCCCCAGTGCTAGTGCTTTCCTTCCCAAACTGCCTTATGATAAACTACTTTCTACTGATTTGTATTTATTTTCTCTATACTTATGCCTTATATACTTCTATGTGTATGTGTAGTCTCTCCTCCATTAAAATGTGGTTTCTAGAGACAAATTGTCTTGGTTTTTATATTGTATCTCCAACACCTGGTGCAGAGTAGGTACTTAATAAACTGTTATTCATTGATTGATTGATTGATTGCCTGATTGATTACACCTTTACAAATTCCCCCCCCCCCACAAGTTTGTATTTACTATTTTAAGGCTCTCTTGAGAACCAGAAATGCTCTCTTGTGAATCCAGATTGACAAAAGAGATGACTAGAAATCAGAAGGGGTCACAAAAGAATCAAGTCTTTGATATTGCTGAAGAAGAAAAAGAGAATGGGGTGTGATGTGGATATTAAGATTTCAAGGATACAAAAGGGTGTTTAGCTGAGATAACAACCTACTTGGTATCCCTGGAATTCTCCCATTATTTGGGAATTTTAACACAGAAGCCACTTGATTTGTTAAAGCTGCATTATCTCAGAGGAATTTGGTGTAGGGTTTTTGTTTTGTTTTGTTTTGTTAATTGCGATAATCTTGGATGTTGCCAAACTTAGTAATTGGAGGTAACAATGAATAGAGAACTAGATTTAGAATTAGACAGACCTGTGTTCAAGTTTGACACATACTATCTGGGTGACCCTTGCCAAGGCACTTAACTCTTCAGTGTTAGGAATCATTCAAAGACTATGAGTTGCAGAAGAGATGATGATCTTCATTGGTGGTGGAAGTTTTCTCACTAGCTCACTAACAAATTTAGATCAACTGCTTACTCCCCCCAAATGAGAAGAAAACCAAAGCCAAAACAAAACACAGAAGCAGGAATTACACAAACCCCTTAGCTAAACAGACATATGTGATCAAAGGAATATGATCATATTGGCAATGATCTAATTGTAATTTTAATCAAAAGAATGCAAAGGACTTGACTACTAATTAACTAATGAAATATTGCCTTTCAAATACCTTTAAATATTCACTTATGGAAAAATCAGCTCTAATATTGATGATACAAATCTAAAGAAATACATATTCCACCATTTTCGATTTTTGTTATTATATTATTAACAATATTTTGTTTACCGATACTGAATCAAGACAGGTTCATGAAAGGATAAGAAAAAATACTGATGGACATAATGTAACTTTTAATTAAATCATATAAGAATGTTGTAGAACATTCTGCTATTGATTTTTTGGAGACATGAGTACTGAATGCTAAGTACCATTTCAATTAGTCAACATTACTTTTAGTGTAATTAAAATCTTAATGTGATCTCTTAAAAATAATCCTCACTCTCAAATTGCATACTAATGAATATCTTTATCTCCATAACTGGAATGATGTTGTTTGTATTATATTACCATGTACATTGCCACAGTGCTTAGTATATCCAAAGGGTATATGCATCCCATAATGCATATGAGGTCAGAAAAGAAGAAATGTGTATGTGTATGAAAAATATGTATAAATGCATATGAGAAATGTGGAGAGACAGAGACAGAGACAGAGAGACAGAGAGAAAGGAGAGGGAAAGTTTAGCCTTAGGTAAAAATGGTCAAATTTTCCCAGTACTCCCTTGCCCAGGGACCCAACAACCTCAGTGATGCTCCTCAGATGCCATAGGCTTGAATCTTCGACTTTTCATAAAGGTTTGTTCTACCATAGGAATTGCTGAGCATTTCAAAATGATTCTTTTCCTCCCTCTAAACTCCTCTTCCCCCATAAAGGTTCTTAGGTATATTGTACTTTAAGGCTTACAAAGATGTTTTCTATAATCATATCAAAAATTATAGTGCAATGCCCTCACGCTGTAGAAATCTAATAACTAATTCCTCCTAAGTTGTTATGAGATCAAAGGTATCTTGATACATTACCCTTTTGGGATATAGCTGTATTCTAGGAACAGATGCCTGGAAATAGCAACCTAAATAAGTATATCTCTGCTTCAACATTTTCAGGTTCTTGTGATAGATGAGTAAAATAAGTATTTTTAAATAGTAGCCTGCCCCTCCCTAAATTACAGTATGTAGATTATCATATATTCTGCCTATTCATGATACTATCCACAAATATGTATTTATATATTCATGCACATATATTTGAATAAATTGAATATGTATACCCTTAGAAGACACATGGTTTTGTTGTTCATGAACTAACTCCTTGGAGATATAGTTTATAAACAATTTAACATAAATATAGTGAGTTCCCTATAAGTGAACAGAGGATGTTTTAATTAGATGTTATCTTAGAGATCATTTCATCCAACCCTAGACTGGGACTAGAATTAGGTGATTACATCTAACATGGTTAGTTTATGAGAGAGATTCTAATTTTGTTCCAATGAATCAGCATAATGAAGGGACTCTGCTATATGTGAAATATTTATCATTCAGTAATGTAGATGTGCCATAATCATTTATCTCAAAATTTAGACCTCAAATCTCCTCATCAACCCAATCCTTTTCTGTCATCTTTGCAAGATCACCATTAATCTCCTTTCTACTCTGTATGGATATGCCCCACATGTCTCACTTGTGCCTTCTATTTTTATTAAAGTTCTCATACATTTCTTTGGGATCTACTGTCATGTCTTTGCTGATGATTCCCAGATCTACTATCTGACCTTCATTTCTTCCCTGAGGTGTAGTCCTACATCAACACATATTTGATGGATATCTCTGCCAGGAGCTTCCACAAGAATCTCAAACTCATCGTCTCTAAGACATACATTGTTATTTTTCCTGAAAATTCACTAGACTTTCTAACTTCCTTATTTATGTCACCTTGATTCTAACTCCAGAGTCATTACCAATAATTCTTTGTCACTTCATGACTGATCAGCTTCCAAGTCTTTTCAGCTGCAACTTTATACCATCTCTCAAACCCATCCCCTTCTTTCCACTCATAACTATCACCATATTTCAGGCCCTCATTACCTTTTAGTGGCACTACTATAATAACTTCCTAATTGAACTTCCCATCTCTGATAGCTATCCTCTTTAACCCATACTCTACAGAGCTGCCAAAATGATATTACTCCAGGATAGGTCTGATGACATCACCACCTTTTTCAAAAAGTTTTACTAGCTCTTCATCACATCCAGAAAAAAGACAACTCTTTTGCTGGGCCCTTACCACATGATTCCAACCTTATGGAGCTTGTCTCAATAGTCTTATTGCAGTTTTTGGCTTAAAAGTGTACTAAAGGGGGCAGCTAGGTAACTCAGTGGATAAAACACCGGCCTTGGATTCAGGAGTACCTGAGTTCAAATCTGGCCTCAGACACTTGACACTTACTAGTTGTGTGACTCTGGGCAAGTCACTTAACCCTCATTGCCCTGCCCCCCCCCAAAAAAAAGGGTACTAAAATTTTTGAGACATCTTGAATTTCAGTTATTATCCTTTTCCACTCCCCATGCACAATGCACTCCAGAGAAAACTAGCTTATTTTTGTTAGTTTTTCTGTTGAAGTTCACTTCTCTCCTTTCTGACTTTGTACAGACTAATCCCAATGTGAGGAATATTCTCCCTTTTCACTTCTCACTCTTGGAATCCCCAGTTCCCTTTCAGACTCAGCTCAAGTGCTACTTCTTACATTTCGACTTTCTTGAGCCACTCTCCCCCACCCCCAAGACTTCCCCTGAATGACTTAATAGTTACTTTATGAATATCTATAATTATATAGATAGACTCTGTGAATATGTAGATATGTAGAATAGGTAGATAGATAGACAGACAGACAGATAGACAATAGATATATAGAGAGGGAGAAAGATAATTTGTTTACATGTTGTTTCACTCAAAGGAAAGGAGGAAGGTAGAGCCCAGAGAAATGACTTGCCAAGCCCATATACTTGCTAAGAAGTTGAAAATTGACGTGAAACTTCAATCTTCTGACTTCAAGTATAGAGCTCTCCAGACTGAATAGCCTTATTCTATCTTTTCATTTAAGCAGTTTGAGGTACCATTTGAATTCTTAAAAATATATACGCCATGCTTTCCTTACACATTTCACCTCTTTCTTGCTGTTTGTATCTTTCAAATTTCCAGTGTAAGTCATTTTTCCTTCCCTATGTTTTGAGATGTCAAAAAGTTAGTTTGACATCCCTGATTCTAATATGCCTTTTATTTTCTATCTTGTCTTCTTTGTACTTCTCACTACCTACACACAATGATTCCTCACCTCTCTTGTGGTTTTAGATACTTCACAATTATTAAGGAGAAGAATGTTGTGGGTACAATAAATTATGCAAACTTTAAAACTGGTTTTATTTTTTTTTCTATTCTTTTCTGTTGAAATTCTATCTTTATATGCCACTACAATAGAAAAATATTTTCCATTTATTGTAGGTTTATTATATCATTAGTAGAGAATTAATTTTTTGCATCCTATTTGGATAATACAAACTAATGCTTCAAGATTGAAAATAATGGTTGCCTCTTTGAAGGTATATTTTCTTCAGTTTCAATTCACTGATTGAATATGTCGATGTAAATTAGAAAGAAAAATTCTAATGATTATGGAAACAACAGAGGAACTCACAGTAAAGGAAAAATACATCATGTAATATAGTACAGCATTTTAGACTCATAAATTATCTCTTAGGTTGCCAGATTGATCTCTGCTGTTTCTAATTCTTTTTTTTTTTTTGGTGGGGTAATGAGGGTTAAGTGACTTGCCCAAGGTCACACAGCTAGTAAGTGTCAAGTGTCTGAGCTCAGATGTGAACTAAGGTCCTCTTGAATCCAGGGCTGGTGCTCTATCCACTGTGCCACCTAGCTGCCCTGATCTTTCTAATTCTAATTTTGTCAATATAATATTAAAATAAAAGTGAATAATGCAACTTTAAATTAAAATATTTGAAAAATCAATAATATTAAATAAAAATGGTATATCTTTAAAATTAATTTTGTACATCTTTGAAGTAAACACAAATAGTACAGTAAATTCTTGGAGTGATTAGGACCAACCTTTGTATCTATGTGAGCCATCCATGTTGCTAAATTCAATGTGATTTTCATCAGCCCAATAGAGCCTACTGTTGACATAATCTATTGTGAGTGCCATAGGTCTAGAAATCTTTGTTTCTATGACAACACTCTGATTGGTTCCATCCATCCCAACTCGGCCAATATGAGGATATTCGCAGCAGTCAATCCAGTACAAATACCTAGGAAAGAAAATCAATGACGACTTTATTTGCAGAAGCTCAGGCATCAACACACAAGCAAATTTCACTTATTTATTTAGCAGTTTTCAACTTAATTTTTGGACATCTCAATCTGAAAGACAGCTCCTGAAAAACATTCTTTGATGGCACCTGGTACCTATGTCAAATGAGATAATATTTATAAAAAGTTCTTAGTGCGGTGTCTACTATGTAATAGGCGCTCTCCCTCTCCTCTGCTAAATCTTTGAATGTTTATTGTAATGCTGATGTGCCACGTTTATTCATTTCTTATTTTTCAACATTTAAAACTTGGATAAATATGTGAGTGACTGATATATATATGTGTGTGTATGTATGTATACACATGCATGCATATACGTATATACACACATATATATATTATATATACTACATGTCTATACATATATATTTATTTACATTTATTTCTCAGTATGCTGCCTTTTTAGAGATTACCAAATTACAGAAGGTAAAGTCTACAAAGACAGGAAATATAAAATTGGCACATACAAATTGCACTTTGGGTCAACTCAAACAACCAAAGTACTGGTTCCCTCTGCTTCTTCCACTCCCATGTAGCTTGTAACTCTTCCCATTTAATTACAAGGAAATGGATTTCACCTTACTTCATAGCTTTAGAGATAGAAGTAACTTAATGATCCAGTCTAAATATTTCACTTTGGAGATGACTTTCTTTTTTTTTTTTTTTTTTGCGGAGCAATGGGGGTTAAGTGACTTGCCCAGGGTCACACAGCTAGTAAGTGTCAAGTGTCTGAGGCCGGATTTGAACTCAGGTACTCCTGAATCCAGGGCCGGTGCTTTATCCACTGCGCCACCTAGCCGCCCCTGGAGATGACTTTCTAAAGAGAGTTTAACAAACTTGCTCAACATCACACAACTAGTAAAAATATTTGGAATTCATATCCAGGTCTTCTAAGTTCAAATGCAGTGTTTCTGCTACTTTTCTTAGAGAGTGACACTCCTCCCATTTGGATTAGCCTATTGAAATTCCAGCCATTCTATTCTGTAGAATGCTACTTCAGTATATGCAAGGAATGTTTTTCCCTTTTGGTTTCCCATTATTTAGATATTTACTAAATGTTCAAATTGAAATTCTTTAATCCATCTACAAAGTAAATAGCAAAATGAAGAAAAAAAAGAATGAAGGACAAATATTTTCTCATACTCCTACAGAATACAGAAGAAAAGACTGATGCTTTGGATTTTGCATAAGTCTTTATTTTTTTTTTTGTCACAAAACTAAACAATTTTTTTGTTTGTTTTTGTTGTTGTTTGTTTTTGTAGGGCAGTGAAGGTTAAGTGACTTGCCCAGGGTCACCTAGCTAGTACAGCTAGCAAGTGTCAAGTGTCTGAGGCTAGATTTGAACTCAGGTCCTCCTGAATCCAGGGCCAGTGCTTTATCCACTGTATCCACCTATCTTCCCCTAAAACTAAAAAATTACGAAAAATCTCTCACCCTAACTAACTTTACTATGCAACTAAAATTCAACACTTGCTCTTCCTTGAAAAAAAAGCACTTTAGTTTATGCCATTTGCAGTTCCATTTTCAGGAAACAAAAACAAAAACAAAAACCCCAAACAAAAAAACAAAAAACCTATTTGCTTCTAACTTAAATATGATTTTGGAAGAGTGAAGGGAAATATACTGAGGTCAAAAGCAAGAATTCCCTAATAAGGAAAGATTAAACATGGAATTGTCATGGGAGGATTATGGGCCCCGGTCACCCCAACAATTCTCTGGGGGGTTCAAGGAACCTTTTCCTTGAAACCTCAGGGGTTTTCCCTTGAAATCAAGTAGGCCTCTCCTTGAACACAATCAAGGACACACACACCCACCTAAGGGAGATAAGCGGCACAGATTGAACTGAGCATGCTCCAGGACCATCACCCCACATTCCAGTCCTCCTAAGCATCTGGATGAGGTAATCCAGGAGAAGACCACCTGGAACCGCCCATCAGCAGACTGCTTAGACCCATCAGGACAAAGTTGACACCCACCACCAGATCTCTCACGAGGGATTCTTCCTACCACAGCGCAACGCGGGAAGACCACCAGCCCCTCACCCAATAAGAGACTCTTACCCACCCCCCATCGAAACCCTATAAAATGGCACCCCACAAGTCAGTTGGGGGGAAGCGTTTTGTTCTGGCAAAACCTTCCTCCCGGCCGGTTTCTCTTGTACCCCAATAAACCTGTTCTCTTATTCCTGATTAGGTCTTGTGCGAGAGTGTAATTCTTTACAGAGGAATCCTAAGGACCCACGTGCTTTCTCATATTGCTCTTTCCCAATATCAGAATCAACTTATGCTGAACAGATAATTTTTTTTTTCCTTCCTAGGGAGTAGAGTGGGGCAAAGTAGAGAGGAGAAGAATTGAGTCAGTCCTCTTTCAGGTTGGCCCCCAAAAAAGCTAGAGCAGAGGTCAGCAGTGGGACTTAAAGTCATTTTGCCAGCACTACTATCTGAAATAACATTATTAAACAGAAGTATAATTCTGTGCATAAGGAGAGATAATAAATGATTAGAGATAGAATAGTCTGTGGTACTTATTTTCTAAAGAGGAAGAGAAAAAAAATGGTAGGTGCTTTGTTTTCACTGATGTAGACATGTCAGAATTCTAGCTATGTCAAGATCTCTAACACCAAAGTTATCAGAAACTAGTTGAGTAGAACTTCCCTTTCTGATCTTACCTATTCTTGAGTGCAGGAGGACTCTGCTTCCTATCTTTCAGATGGGAATCTTATATCCAAGCCAGTTCTACCACAGACATCCAGGGATGTCAATAATTTCCTTCAATTTCTTCACCAAAAGCCCGTGATTTCATTGTGGCTGGGATACAGATTATAATCACTTCATGACAATATTTACTAATGATGGTTTTGAGTTATCCTGTTGCCCATTTGGTGAAGCAATTCTCTAAATTTGACCTAAGTTAGTATGCAGACAACACATATAATTCTACCATTCTTTCTGAACTCAAAATACTGAGCCTCCATTACCTCAACTGCAAAAAAGAAATAAATAAGTAAGCAAACAAACAAATAAATACTTGGCCTTTCAGGCATTTTCCTAAAGATTTAAATCTACATTCCTACAATCCTTTTAAACTTAGCTGGACCTGACAGAGTGTATGTGCCGCAAGCATAGCATTAATGTAGCAAGTGTCAGTTCTGAGATTTGAATCAGGTCTTTGAATACAAATTAAGTACTCTTTCCACTATATAATACTGAATGTTCTAAACATATCACTTTCTTAGTAAAATATTCCTAAATGTTCCCCTTTGGTTCTAGGATAAAACAATATTTTAGGATGACATTTCTGGTTACCCATAATCTGATTCCACATTACTTTTCTAGCTTTAGGCCACCCTTCTCACCTTCAAGCACTGTACATTCTAATGAAATTGGACCTCACCAATCCAACAGTACAAGAAAGTTCCAAAGGACTCATGATGGAAAAGGCTTTCCAAATCTCCAGAAAAAAAAAGGAACTGTGGAATATGGACACTGATTGGACCATACTATTTCTTTTGTTTTGGGTGCTGCTGTTTTTCTTTTTTGAGGTTTTTCCTTTTTGCTCTGATTCTTCTTGTATAACATGACTAATGCAGAAATATGTTTAATGTTATTTTATATATATATATATATATATATATATATATATATATATATATATATATATATAAAAACCTATATCAGATTACCTGCTGTCTAGGGGAGGGGGGGAGGGAGGGAGAAAAATTTGAAATTGGAAATCTTATCTAAACAAATGTTGAAAACTAAAATTAATTAATTAATTAATTACATTTTTAAAAATTGGACCCTAATTATTCTCTACCCTAATCTTTCTCTCTTTTCCATTCATATATTTGAACAGGACATACTCCTATACCTAAAATAAAATGGATGATTTGCAATATATTTTCAAAAATTGGGGTAGACATTTAAATGAGTCTTGACAGACTCAAGGAGAACACAGAATAAATGTCAGAGATGAGACAAGAATTCAGGCTTTCTTGCTTCAAGGTCAGTCGTTCTTAGATGTTTGATAGAAACAACATTACTCTTTTTAGTTTATCACCAAAATAACTACCTAAAAGCAGAATTATTTGGTCAGTCAGCTATGATTATATAGTTTTTATTTTATTTTATTTTGGTGAGGCAATTGGGGTTGTGACTTGCCCAGGGTCACAAAGCTAGTAAGTGTCAAGTGTCTGAGGTTGGATTTGAACTCAGGTCCTCCTGAATCCAGGGCCACTGCTCTATCCTCTGTGCCACCTAGCTGCCCCCTGATTATATAGTTTTAACCACAATGGATATGCTTCTTTCCTTACCCATCCTGAAAAAAAGTATATGTGTATTTGTGTGTGTATTTGTATGACCTTCTATGTTACATTTAAAATAGCAAAATTTACTTCATCATTGTCAATTCAACAATAATAACAAACTTTAAAAAAAAAGTTTCTACCATTGAAAAGTGGTATGATTTCATTGTTGTGCTGGGATGCAGCATGGTACAGTGTTGGGTTCAGATTCAGTATTCTTGGGTTTAATCCCAACTCTGTCAGTTAATACTTGTATAACTTCAGGCAAGCTACTTGAATTCTCTGGGCCTCAGTTTTCTCATTTGTGAAATGAGCAGAAGTGGAGTCTACAAGATGGCCTTCAAGATTCCATACAGTTCTAAATCTATGATCCTATAACTCCATCAACACACATGGCAACTTGCATACAAAAATACATTTTAGAGCATTGTTTAGACTTAGAAAGATTAGGTGTTTTGCTTCTGGTCATACAGAAGGGGGTCTTTAACTTTGTAAATATTTCTGTGCGCGCGCGCGTGTGTGTGTGTGTGTGTGTGTGTGTGTGTGTGTGTGTGTGTGTGTGTAAAGACCCTTTCTCAGAATAATATTTCAAAATGCATAAAATAAAATACAAAGGGATTCTTAAAAGAATTAAAAATGAAACAAATTGTATTTAATACAGTTCTCAAAATATATGTGGATAGATAGGTAGATGATAGATATAGATGGTAGATATATAGCTATATATCTATGTAGATATATATCACAGATATAGATTAGATAGATAGATAGATAGATAGACAAAGTTAAAAGACTTTACGTTAAAATTCCCTATACAAAGTTTATGATTTATTATAGTACATTAAAGGGGTTACTTAAGGATAGAATGTGGCTCATTATGATTTGGTATTTGACAATGAATTATACTTCTAAAACTATAGCAAAGTATTTAGAATTAGCTAATGACTAAGATTAAATAAACATGGGAGATAGTTATGGAATCATGAACTCTAATAACTGCCATTGCCTTTTCAGGTTCCTTCTATTTGCTTCCTTGCATAGACTTCCCTTCTGTTTTTAAAGAAAAATCCCATAAACTTTTTACTATAAAAATGTGTATGTGTATATATATATAATAGAATGCCTTTTATTTTGTTTCTTTCCTTGTTTAGAGGTTAGATTGAAAAAGCATACCTTCTTTGTTGATGTTCAGTTGTGTCCAACTCTTTATGATCTCATTAAGGGTTTTCTTGACAATGATACTGGAGGGTTTCCCATTTCCTTCTCCAGCCCATTTGACAGATTAGGAAACTGGGCCAAACAGAAATAAGTGATTTTCCCAGGTTCACAGAGCTACTAAGTGTCTAAGGCCGGATTTGAACTCATGAAGAGGAGGAGTCTCCCCAAATCCAGGCCTGGTACTCCATCCACTGTGCCACTGTAGACTCCGGGCCTGGTACTCTATCCACTGTGGTTATCACTTTTCCTTAATCTCCTTTAATTCTCTCATTGGCCTCCTGAAATCACTCTTCTACCATTATCATTCTTAAAGATCACCTGTGACTTCTTTGCCATTTATAAGAAGTCTGCTTCTCACAAAACTCTTTCTTTTTCTGTGACATTCGACCCAGTTGACCATCTCCTCCTGCTTAAAACTCTTTCCACTATGACTTCAATGATGCTAGATTATCTTGATTCCTATTTTATTTCTTTAACCAATTTTAAAAAACTTCTTGGGCTCTTATTTTTCCTCCCACTGACCAAACTGGGTGTCAGCCAAGGCTCCATCCTTTTCTCTCTCTGGTGTTACATCCTTACAAAGCTCATCCATTCTACTGACAAACAATTTTCATCCTAATTTTTAATTACTAACCATGCTAAAAAGATTGCTACTTTCTTTAAATGCTCTTGCAGATCGACATCTCTGGGCTTCACTTCTCACTAGTAGTGTTTCCATTTTTTCTTCCTACAATATATTTAAAAGTCATATTCAAAACATAACTCATTTTAGCCCAATAAAACAATTTCCATTTGCAACATAATTTCTATAACTGGTATTTCTTTAGTAACTCAGGCTAGAAGTCTTGGGCTCATTTCTAATTCATCTCTCTCAGTGCCTAAATTATAATAGACCACATGAATATAGCGTTTACATTTAAAGGTTTACAAAGTACTTTCCTTATATTCTCTTTGTAAAAAAAGGCAGTACAAGTATTATTTTTTCCTTTTATACATATAAAAACTAAGGAAGCTAAGTGATTTAAAGACCCAGTGTCACATAGCTAAACTGTGGCCATGTCTTGTGACTCAAAGGTCACTGCTCTTTTTGCTATACTCTATTGTACATTATGTTATCAAGTCCCACCAATGTTTCCTTTGAAAACCCATACCTATTTATCTCCAACAACCTACAAATTGATCTCCCCTTCTCCCATCCCACTAAATGAATATTCTCCCAAAGCACCTTTCATCAAATTATTTTCTGGTTCAAGTATCTACAATATCTCCCAATTATCTATCACATGAATCAGCATGGTAGAAAGATATAAGAATTGCAGAGTTGGCCTGGGAGCCCGGGAGATTTTAGATTAAACCCCAATTGAATGTTTTTGTCAAATCTCCAAAACTATAAATTGCAGAGAAGTTTCCAATTTCATTGGCAGAGGAAATTTCCTGATTTGAGAGTATACTATAATAATGAAACTGTAGGTCCAATCCCTGACCTTATGAACCAATCAGCAAATATTTATTATTTTCTCTACATGCTTTCTTGGGCATTTTAGGATACATACATATACACATGCATATGCATATGTTATGTTTTACATATATGGATGTGTATAATTTATATATAAATTTATGTACATATTTTTAAAAATACATGAAAATGTAAGGCATGTAAATGCTAAGACAAGTGCTTTAAGAATTCAGATAAGGAAGATTTTATTTATTATGATTATTATGATTATTATTTTATTTCTTTTTTCAAATGTACTAATCAGGAAAGACTATATAAGACCTAGACCTTTTTGAAGAATGGGTAGGACTTGCATAGACAGAATGTAGAGGGAATATTATAACCTATGCAAGTGTTAGAACCCAACCTGGTTCAGCCTTTTTAAGGACCAGAAAGTATAAAAGTTCTCATTTTTCTTAGCAGGAACATGGCACAGATCTTATATCAAAGAATATTGGAACATGGCACAGATCTTATATCAAAGAATATTAAAGCTGGTCTAATCCCTCTTATAGATGAGGAAACTGAGATAGTTGCCTGAGATCATGAAGTTGTTGGCAAAGCTGGGGCTATAACATATCACAATTTATAGTCTAGTGCCATTCCTACCAAACCATAAGGATTCTTCTTATTTTTTTTAATGCAAAACCAATCCAGTAGTATTATTTAGGACAGCTCAGTTAGGTGACACAGTAAATAGAGCACTGGGTCTAGAGTCAGGAAGACCTCAGTTCAAATCTGGCTTCAGACACTTACTGGCTTTGTGACCCTGGACAAGTCACAACCCTATTTGCCTCGGTTTCCTCATCTAGAAAATGAGTTGGAGAAGGAAATGGCAAACCTCTCCAGTATCTTTGCCAAGAAAAACCCAAATAAGGTCATGAAGAGTTGGACACAACTGAAACAGCTGAACAATAACAAAATTATTTCAAACAGGCTGGAGAAGAGAAAGATTAGAATAGGAATTCTTAATCTGGGGTCTGTGAACTTAAAACAAAATTGATATACGGTTTGTTTTATTCATAATTCTATTTGTTTTCCTTTATCAATTAAAAAAAAACATTCTGAGAAGGAATTCATAGATTTTGACAGACTGGCAAAGAGGTCTTTAACACCGATACAAAAAGTTAAGCATCCCTGGACTAGAGGCAGGGAGACCAGTATTAAATTGAAATTTGTTTGATTAGCATTTTCAAATCTTTAAAATCTGGCCTGTTTTCATCTTTGACATATTTTCCACTGCTTACACAATCATCAAAATGGAAGTAACATCAGTAATCATCAGGTCATCTTTTAACTTTATGAATGAGAAAACTGAGTTGCAGAGAATTTTAGTCATGTGTATTATCATACATTATCATATAGAAAGCCCATTTCTCTACTTAAGTCTGCCCTTAAGTCAGGGCAGTCTACTAATGGGTCTGAAACATATGCTTATTACTCATTCCCACTTTTATAATCTTGCTTATACTGTTCAATCTGTCTGAAATGCTCTGTCATGGGCCCTCTTTTCTTCTCCATCTATACCAGTTCACTGGCTGATCTCATCAGCTCCCATAGTTTCAATGGGCATCTCTATGCAGATGACTCTGAGATCTGCTTGTCAAGCTCTAACCTCTCTACAAACCTCCAGTCTCAAATCACCAGCTGCCTAATAGGCATCATAGACTGGATGTCTTGTAAACATCTTAAACTCAACCTTTTCAAAACAGAACTCATCATATCCTCTCCCCCCACCCCCCCACCCCCCACCCCATCTTCCTAACCACCCTATTACTATGTGGAGTACGCCTACTCTTTCAGTCACCCAGGTTCAAAACCAAGCTGTCACTATTGCTTCCTCACTCTCTCATACTCTTCAAATACAATTAGTTGCCTAGTTTTATTACTTCTACTTTTATAACATCTCTCATTCACGTTCCCTCTAACACTGCTACTTCCCTGCTGCAGTACCTCATCAACTCACACCTAGACCATTTCAATACCCTTCTAACCTTGCCTTTTCCTATCCATTTCATCTTTCACTCTAATGTCAAATTGATGTTCCTAAAGTACAGGATTCACTGCTGCCTCATCCCCTATTCCATTAACTCCAGTGGCTCCCTATTATCTCTAAGTTCAAATCTGAAATCCTCTGCCTTCTAAAGCTCTTCCTATCTTTCTAGTCTCCTTACACCTTACTCCCTTCCATGTACACTGCAGTTCTTTGACACTGGCCTCCTTGTTGCTTCTTGCATGGTATATTCTATTTATTGCCTCTGAGCATTTTCACTAGTTGACCCCTATGCTTAGAATTCTTTCTCTTTCTCATCTATTAGCTTCCCTTGCTTTCTTCAAGACTCAGTGAAAGTCCCACCTTCTGGAAAAGTATTTCCTATTCCTCCCTAATCAGTGCATTGCTTCTGCCATTAGATCCTGAGCTCCTTGAGTGAAAAGGTTATTATTATATATATATTTGCATTTCTTTGTATTCCCAGTGCTTAGAATTATGACTGCCAAATAGTAGACACTTGATAAATTTTGGCTTATAGACAGGTAGGTGTCTCATTTACATGTTAAAATCTTTCTCTGCTATCAAGGGACAGTTCAAATCTAATCTCCCTGCTCCAAGAAACCTCTCATACCTATATTTAGTGACAGCGCTATCTAGTTTTGTCAGAACTTCTATAGCACTTATAGTCAGTAGCATCCCCTATTCTCTAATTAAGAGACATAGAATGGATGCAGGACCGTGAGGTGAATTCTAAAAGTACTCAATGATGAGGTACAAAGAGTGCCTATTAAAAGATAGGCAACTAGGGGCAGCTGGGTGGCACAGGGGATAAAGCACTGACCCTGGATTCAGGAGGACTTAAGTTCAAATTTGGCCACAGACCCTTGACACTAACTGTGTGACCTTGGGCAAGTCACTTAACCTTCATTGCCCCGCCCCCCCCCAACCCCTCAAAAAGATAGGCAACTTGCATAGCTTTTTGTTTGTTTGTTTGTTTTTAATTTGTGGACAGGGTTGGGTATGTGCAAAAATCCTTCCTTGTCCATGTTCTGGTGTATCTCTCACTAAATCTATATTTACTCATCTATCTCTTTATAAATTATTAATGTTTTGTGTGAAGGGAGAAATAGCATACTCATCGATTTTGGGGGGGAATGGCTTAGATGACAGAACCAGTAGCTAAAAGAACTTGATAAGACTAGAACACTGAGTAGAAGTTAATAAGGTGAAAACTAGCAGGACATTTGAATTCAAAAGATCAGTTGGATAAGTTTGGGACATATAAGACATTGTTAAAGGACCAGCTTTGTGAATAAAAAAGATAGGTTATTGCTGGGTTTTAAACAATGCAAGTTAGTAGCATGACATGACAATCAAATACCTAAACAGTAGATTGAATCAATAGAAGCATGGTTTAGAACAAGGGCAATTTTGGTGCCAGAATATTCTCTGTATGGAACTTTCTTTAGGAGTATATTTCACATAGGATATTAACCAGGTAAATAATTTCACATAGAATATTAACCAGGTAAATAAATCCATTTGAGGATGATCGGAAGAATTAGGGATTCCATGGGAAGACATAATAAAGGATCTGAATATGTTTACTCTAGAGAGAATGAGACTTAGGGAAGAATGAGATCTCTGTCATCAAAAATTTAAATGTTATATAGAAGAGGAATCAGATTTAGTCTGATTGGCCTCAGAAGGTAGAACTAAGACCACCAAATGGAATACATAGGGAAGTAAGGTTATTTTTTGGGGGGGGGGCAGGGTAATGAGGGTTAAGTGACTTGCCCAAGGTCACACAGCTAGTAGGTGTCAAGTGTCTCAGGTCAAATTTGAACTCAGGTCCTCCTGAATCCAGGGCTGGTGCTTCATCCACTGTGCCACCTAGCTGCCCCCCCCCGGAAGTAAGATTTTTATTAATATAAAGCACTTCCTAAAATTACACTTTTCCAAAAATGGAATAGATTGCCTGACAGAAAGTAAGCTCCCTGACCCTGGAAGTGTTTAAGTAAAAGCTAGAACATTTGTTAGAGAGATTATAGAAGAGATTCATGTTTCAGGTAAGACATTAGACTAGATGATCTCTGAAGTTATTTAGAATTCTGGGATTCTGTTAGTCTGTGCTTTTCTTCAATTATTTTTCTGTCCATTCTCTATTTATTTTTCTTAACAAATCTATATTTGTTTAAAAAAGTAATTATATGTCTCTCTCTCTCTCATTAGTATATAACAGTAACTTATACATTTTAGCCCAGTTCTTTTTGAATTATCTTCTTATATAACACTTAGATTAATTGGTTAAAAACAAAGATGACTAGTTTACACAGGATTCTAAATTGAAACTCTGAAATTAACAATCTAAAACTCTTTGCTCATATGTAAAGTTCACCTAAGTATATGTATAAAGAAGTTTAATCACAATACATTCTTTGTAAGTTATGAATAAGTGTAAACAAGATATGCAAAAGAATCTCAGCTTGTAACCATAACAACAGGCTGTTCAGTTCTGTGAATGCTAGAATGCCTTTTATAGTTCAGTAGAGCCAGAATGAATGAAAATAGATAAAGGAAAAAGAGGGGGGTTTGCATTTTAATTTTTTCTTTATTGGGAAAATAGATTTAGACATGTATCATCCATCTATAATTATTTGTTTTTCTCAATTCACAGTTAATCTCTTCTTGTGTCCTTATCTGATTTTCTTTTGTTGATTATGGGAATAGAAAAGGTAACTAGTTGGATAGGTTTGCTTGTGTGGTTATCATTTCTTCTTGTTAACTTTACAAGTTAACATCTTAGAACTTGAGAACCATGGTTTTCCTACAAAGAGAATTTTCATGAATGGATGGCCCTTTTCTTATCTGCTTATAGAATAGGTAATTGTATTCATTGATCGAGGAAGCAGATATGTGAAAAATATGCCTTTGCCAAAGAAGAAAAATGTTTGTTGTCATTTAAAGGGAATAGAGGTCATGTTTGTATCTTAGAAAATGTTTTTTTGATTGCTAAAGAAATATGTTACCTATATGAAATTTAATAGCACTTTGAATTTTATGAATTATAGTCTATATAAATTCAGCAGAGGGAAAGAGTAAAGGGCCAGGGGTAGGGAGACTTGTTTTCTAATCCTGGTTCTGCCACCTATTAAACTATATGACCTTGGTAGGACCATTCCATTTCTGTGAGTTTCAGATTTCTCTTAGATAAAATTAGTGAGAAGACAGGAATTGAATTAGTTTCTCTAAGATCTCATTTAGTTCTAATTTATTATAATTTTATTTATTTGATTAGTTCAGTGGAGGGAAAAAGATTCATTTAAACCAGGTGTTTGGCTAAATTTATGGAGTAATAATGATATGTAAGATATAGCCAAAAATGTCTCATGACATTTGCC
This sequence comes from Dromiciops gliroides, assembly GCF_019393635.1. Classification (NCBI taxonomy): domain Eukaryota; kingdom Metazoa; phylum Chordata; class Mammalia; order Microbiotheria; family Microbiotheriidae; genus Dromiciops; species Dromiciops gliroides. The sequence goes on along the minus strand of NC_057863.1, from coordinate 371,066,278 downwards.
AAATGGCTCTATTTTCAATAATAACAGCATTGTAGTAGTAGTAGTACTAGTACTAGTAGTAGTTATAAAACCAATAAGCAACAAACCCAAAAAAACAATCTACTAGATTATTTTTTAATTCTTGAGAGTACAGTTGTACCTTGCTATAAATAAGAATGTGTTACTTAAAAAATACATGTAAGTCAACTTTCTGGTCATTTGACTACTATTTTAAATAAACTGAAAATTCTACAATTTAAAAGAATTCTGTGGTAAATCATTTATAATGTGAATAAAGGATATTATTTTATAATTTTGTCAGTTCATATTTTTGTATTTGGAATACTCTCGAAGTTATGCATAACTGACATGAGACCTAAACGTATGAAATCAGAGACAAGCAAATCAGTGTTTCAGTCTGATGGCTTTCCAAAATCATCATTTTCTATTATTGATTATTTTTCCATAATGACAAAAATAATTAAAGAAATCTTGGATTCATGCATCCTTTCTCTGACTACCCAAAGTGTGTTAATATGCATTTTAATTAACATTCCAAATAGCAAAGAGCACTATATTTTAAATTCAAAATAATATTTGTATTTAAAATTATTCTTTGTAGGTTTGTTCATATATTCATAAAAATAGCATAAATATAAATAGTGATTAACTGAATATATTTTACAAGGAATACTTTTAAAAGTTTGCTGTTAAAAATTCCTGAAAACTCTGTTAAGGTAGTTTGTAGCTTAAATAAAAGATTGTTTTTGTTTTTAAATAAGGGGGGGGGCACAGCTAGGTAGCACAGTGGATGAAGCAGGGACCCTGGATTCAGGAAGACCTGAGTTCAAATCCAGCCTCAGACACTTAGTAGCTATGTGACCATGGGCAAGTCACTTAACCCCAATTGCCTCACTAAATAAATAAATAAATAAACAAACAAGTTGGGGGGGGAGTGGGGGGGGAGGATAGGATTTCTTATATTGTGTGACCTTTCTATTCTAAATGTCTCATAAAACATAAGCTTTATCATTAAAGTAATTTTAATAAATTCTCTTAATGGAATATTACTATACCTTGAATAGATCCATAATCTCACTGATTTTATAGTGATGTACAGAGAACCAGTACAAGTAGCAAATAATTCAAACTTTCCTATTTTCTGGGTAATTCCTGTCCATGGGATAAGATTTGTGTGGTCCATATGGTAACTTACTTTTAATTGGTATCATTGTTTTCATTTTTACTAGATTTCTATAATTAAGATAACAAGGACCTGGGAGATACTAAAAATTGAATCATCAAAGAAAAAGCATCAATGAATCTCCCAAAGCATATTATTTTACTATTAAATATACTGTACTCTGTTTTGAAATTATTTTTAAAAACCAGGTCAGACACAAATGATGATTTTTTCATAAAAATATGGAAGGGGGGAAGCTAGGTGGCACAGTGGATAAAGCACCAGCCCTGGATTCAGGAGGACCTGAGTTCAAATCTGGTCTCAGACACTTGACACTAGCTGTGTGACCCTGGACAAGCCACTTAATCCTTATTGCCCCATCCAAAAAATAAGTTTATACACACACACACACACACACACACACACACACACACATACACACACACACACTGAAGTACTGAAGTCAGCAGAACTCCCTACTCTTAAATAAGTCAAAATAATTGGAATTTCACTGTAGTCATCTGTGGAGATCATCTTAGGTGACCCTTAAGAAAATATACACTAAATTTTATATAGATAGTCAAGAAGTATATCCATGGGATACAAATGGTCCATAGTAAAAGCATATAATTTAATTTTTTCAAATTTGAAGGTATATTTATTGAGCAGCTATCATATGTGGAACAGTATATGAGATGCTAGATGAAATTCAAAATGTAAATAAAACATAGATCTTTACCTCATGGAATTTATATTTGAGTTGCTAAAAGACATGAAAACAAGTAAATATGATACAATATTACATAATATATGCATACGAGAGATATAAAATGTTAATACTGAAAAAGCAGGGTAATTTCCCCCCCCAAATTGTATTCCAGTTGAGCTTTAAAGAATGGTTGTGAAGTCAACAGATGAAGAAGAAGAGGGAGAAGACTCTATCTGTATGGAATACCATGAATAAAGGAAGGAAAGCAGTGGTGGTGTTTGGAGGGGCAGAGAAACTCCAATTTTGCTGAAGTATAGAATATGGGTAATAGAGCAAGATGAAAGATAAACCCGGAAAGACAGTGTAGGACCTTACTCTGGAGGATACTGAACACCAGACAGAAGACTTTGACCTCTACTTGGTAGGCAATGACAATTTTTGTGCAGTAGAGTGACACAACCATATCTTTTAATAAGAAAGATTATTCTGGTGTTAATATGTAGAATGGATTGGAGGTAGGAAGTAGTTCAGAAGTTGCAGGACTAGACCTGGAGTAAGGAAAACCTGAGTTCAAATCCACCCTCACATACTTACTAGTATATGACTGTGAGCAAGTCAATTAGCCTCTGTATGTGTTTCCTTTTTTTACAAAATGCGAATGATAATAGCACCTATCTTCCACTGTTTTGAGGATCAAATGAGATATTGTTTATAAAGCACTTTGTAAACCTGAAAGCACTCTATCAAGGCTAGTTGTTGTTATTATTTTCACTTTACTTCTCTGGGCCTCAGTTTCTGTAAAAACAAGGAGGCTAAATCAAATGACTATTGAGATCCCTCTCAGTCTAAATTTCTGATCCTGTTTTCATGGAGTCAAGCATACAGATTAGGAGACAATTGTAATAGTCCAGGCATGTGGAGCAAAAAGGCCTATTCTAGGCACTGGTGGTGGGAATTAAGAGAAGGTGAGAAATAACCCAGAAGTGGAATTGACAAGATTTGGTACCTAATTGGATACCATGAGAGACAAGAATCAAAGACAACTTCAAAAAGACCAACATGGGAAACTGTGTGAATGGTCCCAGAGACAAAGATAGTGATAGGAAACCAAGGGTATTTAAGAATAAAAAATAGATGCTTAATTTTGCATGTTGAATTTGAAGTGCCAATCAGGACGTTTAGGTGAGGCTATACTGTAGGATGTTGGAGAAGCTCAGAAAAAGAGATCTGAAGTAGAAAATGAGATTTAGGGACTTGATCTATAAAGTGGTGGTAATTGAAGCTATGGGATTAAGTGAGATTGTGAATGGAATGAATATAGATAGAGAAGGGAAGATAACTAAGAGATCTTTCAGAGAACATTAAAAGACCCAGAGGAGATAATAAACCAGGTGTGAAGGTCAGAAGAAAATGAGAAAAGTGTAAAGTCTCTGGAATCAAAGGAGAAAGACATTTTCATTATTAGAGATGATCAACAGCATCTAAAACAAATAGAAATTAGATTAAGAATTGACAAAAGGCCATTAGAATTAGTGGTCAGTAATGAATTTGGAAAATAATAGTTTAAATCCTATCTATGGTGGGGGTGAAAGTCAAAGTTCCCTTTGATATGATGAACAGCTAGATGGTACAGTGGATTGCTTGGTGTGGTGTCAGAGAGACCTGAATTAAAATCCAGCCTCAGACAATTACTAGTTGTGTGACCTTGGGGAAGTCATTTAACCTCTGTTTGCCTCAGTTTCCTCCTCTGTAAAATGGAGATATTAGCACTTTATCTCCAAAGATTATTGGTCAAATGAGATAATACTTGCAAAATGTTTAGCACGGTATCTGGCACATAGTAAGCACTACATAAATGTTAGTTCTTCTTATTAATTAATTGGAAGTAAAATGGTACCATTCAGCTCAATTCTTTAATCAATTATTTAGTGCCTACTATGTTCTGAGAATACAAAGACAGGAATGAAAAACAAAAGGAATAGATTGAATGGAGATGGGGCAAGTTTTAGGACAGAAGATTCCAGAAGGATATTCAAGTCTTCCTGACTGAAAGTCAAGCATTCTCTCCATTAGATGCCTACCTGCTTCCATTAGACAGTAAAAGAGAAGAGGAGAAGGTCAGTGAATAGATACAAAAGTTTTCTAGTATTAAGAAGGGTAATATAAGAAGCCTCATAATATATGGCTTCACTCTTAGTAAAGGAGGATAAATCATATTTTAAAGATGGAGGGGGAGTAGAATCAGGGCTTATGAACAAAGGAAAAGTTTTGGATTTCTCATTGCGGGGAAGGTATTAGGGAGTTCATCAGTGATTAATATAAGGAGTACCATAAAGTAATGAGATCTCAATTTAGTTCAGATAAATGAATTTTTAGTGAATTCTTCCCAATTTTGTGAATTCTTCTAGTCGTTCTTTGTAGCTCAGGAACAGAAACAGAGAAACTATGGGTGGAAATTAAGATAGTGAGAAAGTAGAAGTACAAAAGGATAAAGGATTAAAGGCTGGAGGACAGAGCATTATTGGAATGTCCGACTAGAGCCTCACAACTCCAAAGGGACAGAAATAAAACCTGAACAGAACAACTATGAGAACAAGGGCCAAAATATCAGAATAAATGTAGAGAATAGAATGAGTAGAGTGAAGAGGAAAAAGGCATAATAACAGAAAACAAAATGAAAACTTCAGATTTCAAGATCTTATAAATAGAAGATGGTCTAAAAAGTATTGTGGAGATTTGTGTGATGATGAAGGTCATGGGAATTCAGGCTGATAAATTGGGAGGCTAGAGTGTTATAAGAATCACAAACATCAATCACAAAGCCATCAAGAATGATGCCAAGGGTGGAAATGAAGAGGAAGTTGGTAAGTCAGTGCTAAAGACACCGAGGATGATGTAATAGTATCCTTGATTTTGACAAAGGAAAGCTACAAAGATTTGGTCATTGTGATGTAATTGAATGAGTGATTCAAAGAAGGAAGATTTATTGATTGATGGGGGATAGTTAGAGTCTTGACTTGTCAATGAGGATCAAGATGAATGTGGACTACTCCTCTTTGCCCTGTGAGTTGAATCAGGAGAGGAAAGCCAACAGTGAATTTGGTAAGTAAGGCAAAGGAGAAAGATGAGTAAATTAATTTTTTAAAATTCCTTTATCATAGTTGAGTTAGAACCATAACATTATTGAAATATGGAATAGCATTTTATAGCTGGAAGAGATAAAAGTGCTTCTGACATTTACATTAGGTTTCAAAACAATAATCCCTCCTGGGGAAAAGAAACAAACAAACCAAAAAAGAGTCATGTTGTTCTTCATTAAAAATTCTTGCAGAGCCCAACCTTCTCTAAGAGAAACACCACTAACACTACCATTTGCATATGTGAAACAACACATAATACAAATCAGAAATTGAAAGAGCCAATTGATTTCCTTCCAACAAATGACATCCATTTTAATGATATTTCATCCATTCAATTCAGCAAATGATAATTAAGGTACAATTGTTGGGGATACAAGGACAAATATACAACTGTGACTGTCCTCTATGAGTTCACATTCTACTGTCTCTTTTTTAATAAGGTTCTATCGTGTCTTTCACCATTCCAGCATTTTCTGATTTAATCATATCTACAAGAAATAAAAGTGATTGTGACATTTTTGTCACATTCTGGGGGACGTGGATGGCAGCACAATTGAAAAACTATCATTTTATTTTCCCATTTAGAAGTTGAATTTAATTGTTTCATAAAAATGATTCAATTTTTATCAGCTACTAAGGTGGTAATATAGCACATTCACTTAGGAATCCAAATATTATCAAAGAAAAAGAAAACTGAAGGAGTCTTTCATAATAGTCTCAGTAAATTACTACTTTGGTGTTTTAATTGACAATTTTAATCGATGGGTTTATGTTGATGATAACTTGAGGCAGCTTTCTGTTTATGAGGTAATAATAACTATAACCTGGAAGAAATAATGTACAAAGCTGAATGCTGAGGTGTTTGTTAGCCTAGGATATCGTTATTGCTTCATAAATAGGAATCTTTACAAGTCTATTATTATCAACAAAATATGCTTCCTTCATTTAGAAATTAAAACTGCTTCTTGAAATGTATCATATAGGAAGGGAAGCTACTTGCCATGGCTCAAAACAACTGCATAGTGGCTTGGACACTCAGTAGTAAATTACAGGGAAGAGGTCAAAATCATTGCCCACTTCTGAATGAATAAAGCTAATACAATTGCCTGTCATTCTTATATTTGAAAAGAACATATTATAGAAATAGGGACTTTTGTGTGACTCAGAATAACTGAGCTGGTTGAGCAAGATCTGACATCATTCAAAAGTCATTGAAATGTCAAACAAAACATTTCAAAAGTAAAGGAATGATGGAACAATTATAGTAACATTGTATAGGGGGAAAGCGCTTTGTAGCCTTTAACTGCTGTATAAATGCAAGGTATTATTAATATTATTATCTGTAGTATAATTCCCTCTCTAGGAGTCAAGGTAGTAATTTTAATAACTCGATTATATACACTATAAAATAAAGGAATAAAATTATAGACAGTACAAATAAGATATCCCATAATATGGTCACTTTTCCACATAGAAATATGAAGAATAATAAGAAATAGACTCAGTGTCTTAGAAAAAAGAAATCTCATCAACATAATACAAGATGATTACAGGAATGCTAGGATGAACAATAATATTTGAAATTAATTTAGACAACAGCAGATTCAAACTACTATAGTTAATATTATTTGCTTCGGTTTATGTTCTTTATTTTAAAATGTTCTTTCAATTTTGTTATGTCAGCAAGCCTACTAAAATACTGAATCTGTACTAATAAAGTATTTTTGTAGTATATACACAATCATTCTATGTTGTAATGAGAAAATTGTAAAACATGACTTCTATAACTAATAATATAACATAATTTAAAGCTAATTAATAATATAATCTGTAGAATTATTGCTCTGTGGGTGTGTGTTTATTTGTTGGGGGGATATATGTCTGACATTGCCATGCAATTAGAGATAGCATGGACTCAGAGTCTGAAGACTTAGTTTGGAACCTGGTTTCCCTATTCATTAGCTGTACTACCTTAAGTAAATTGCTATATTTGAGGATCTGTTTCATTATCTATAAAGAGGAGTAATTGTACTACCGTAATTCTTTAGAGGGGGGAGAATGTAGAATGATGAGTTGAAAGTAAATTCAAGGTGAGCCAGAGTCATTAGAATTATGATAATGCAATAAACAAAGTTACCAAAGTCAGGAGGAGGACTCATCAGAGAGGAAAATGACGATTTTGGTTTCATATATGTTCAATTTGAGGTGCTGATGGAGTGGTTCAACAAGTACTGTAAAGTTGACAATAAAGATCAAGAGAGTCTGAGGATGGGGCTCTCAATTTAGGAATTGTATACATGTAGATGTAAGTCAAGCTGTGGGAATAAGTTAGATCAGGTAAGGAGAAAAAAGAAGGCTGTGGGAGGAACCTTCAGGAATGTCAACATTTAATAGAAAAGAAAGGAAAAGTCAGTAAGATAAAAATTTCAGATGTTCAAATAATGTACATACACTTAAATGTTCCATCTCATTAGGATGTGCATTCATAAATTTAAAATTGAATATTCAGTCATAAAAGACATATTTACTCACCAAATTAAAGAAACAAAAGCTTAAATAAATTTCAGCATAATACTTTTACGGCTTTCAATAATACAATAAAAAGTGTAGCATGTAATTAAATTAAAACAATGCCACTCTAAAGACATTTCAAGGATACCTTTCATGTAATGTGATAAGGCATTTTTAAAAAATGAATTGGATAATCCTCTGAGATTTGCCCCATTCCACTACTATTTAATATTTTGGAATGTTTAACAGATTTGTACATGGCAAAGCTAGGAAGGTTAGATAATATGTTGAATTTGATGGTATGATCCAAAAATATTCTAATAGAAAAAAACAAAAAACATTGTGTCAAATCTAAAGAAATGAAATTTAATAAAGATAAATGTCTCACATTTGGGTTCAAAAAATCAACTAGCTAAGTTCAGAATGGGGGAGATGTTATGCTGGAAAAGATGGGGTTTTATTGGACTGCTAGCTCAATGTTTATCAACAGTGAAATATGGTAGTAGAAAAAACAAAGAAAAACCCAACATTATGCTTATCTTAGGCGAAATCAAGAGGTAGAGTATCCACAACCTAGAGAGTGATACTGCTGTTATACTTTGCACCCATCAGACCCTATCTGGAGTGTTGAGTTCAGTTCTATCCTGAAGGAAAGACTCAGAGAATGATAGCTCAACATGTATTGGATAGCATAAATTGGTAGCAGGCCTAAGCACAATGGCTATCTACATGCTATATTCCCCATTGGAAGGTATGCTTCTTAAAGAGAGGGCTATTTATTTAATTATTTGTTTGTTTGTCTATCTATCTATCTATCTATCTATCTATCTATCTATCTATCTATCTATCTATCTATCTATCTATCTATCTATCTATATCTATCATCTATTTATTTATGTGCTTATTTATTTATTCATTTATCTATTCAGTCATTCATTCATTTATTTGTTCTTTATTTATTTACTTTATCTATCTATCCAGTTATTTGTTTATTTGTTCATTCATTTGGTCCTTCATTCCTTTGTCTTTTATTTTTTTTTGTAATCCCCAACATTCAGGATAATGTAGCACATACTACTTAATGAATAAGCATTGACAGACTGACTGACTGGGTACCTAAGCTCTGAGAGGTAAATTTTTGCTTTATCTCTCTTGCTCTTCTATCTTTTTTTTCTACTTAGACCATCACCTTTTTTACCCCCTTCCTGAGTAGTAACACAGACTCCACCCCTGGGTTCCTCAGATCTGATAAGTGAGCTTTTCCTCATCTTCTGAAGATCTTGAACTCCCCTCCAGGCCTGCTCCACACCACACTTTGGGCACAATTTCTGCCCCCTGCTCCTTTCTAATTCCTTCTGATATGTTGCCTTCTCTTTTAGAATGTAAGTTCCTTGAAGGCAGTGACTGTCTTGCTTGTTTGGATTTGTATCTCTAGTTCATAGAACAGTATCTGACATATAAAATAAGCACTTAGTAAATGTTTTCTCTGTCTGTTGTGAATTTTAAATAAGGCTTACCTTCTCAGGCTCTGGCTATTAGAACCTAGCACAGGGCCTTAAAGTGAATTTTAATAGTCAGTGCTCTCTTGAGTAAGTACACAACTACGAGGGTAAATGAAACCTAGATATCTCAGAATAAATTTAAATTCCTTCTCAAAGTACTTCTCAAATCAGAAGTAGGGATTTAAATGTATCCTGAGATGTCTAGGTTTCATTTACCCTCATAGTTGTGTACTTACTCAAGAGAGCACTTCCTAGTAAAATTCACTTTAAGGCCCTGTGCTAGGTTCTAATAGCCAGAGCCTGAGAAGGTACTTTTACCATACAATATTTGCTTTTTACCATATTACTGTTAGTGGTCACATTTCCATCTTTAAAATCAGTTCGTATCTAATATGTATGTGTATTCACATGCATTATCAGAGAACTAATGTTAACTTTCCATGCTCTGATAGATAATGTCAATCTAATTGACTTTTTTTTTTTTGCTACTTAACTGACTTTGGTCACCTGGTTGTATTTTTATGATGTTGATATAGAAATATAATTGAAGTTAAAGTTTTATATTACTGCTACATACCCAGCCCGAGGATCTAAAGAAAGATCCCTGGGGAACTTCAGTCGTTTGCTCACAAGTATAGTAGGGTACAATCCATTGAGTTTGGATACTTCGATGATCCTTTTTTCTGCATCAGACCAATAAAGGTTCTTCCCAATCCAATCAACAGCAAGTGCATTAGGAACCGCTGTGTTGTGTACTACCTGACAGCAGAAAAAAAGGGATTAAACTTGATAAAAACATAAATGCTAGAATAAGAACACTTGTTTTTTTATTATTTTTACAAAGATATAGGAATTGTATTCCAAACTTAGAAACTGAATTTAGATGATTGAAACAATACCATTTACTTTTGCATTTTTATTTACTTATGGGGAGAAATTATCCAATATATAACACTATCCATAGAGACCATAATGACTTAAAAAAAAGTCAAGTAGGGATGCACAGTTGTTGATCACATTTTAATGATACTCTTCTACTTGGGCCTTTTTTTTTTTTGAAAAAAGAAAGAAAGAAAGGGAGGGAGGGAAGGAAGGAAGGAAGGGAGGGAGGGAGGGACCAAAAAAGTTTGTACAAAAACTAAAAGCAACCACTGATATTTTATGGGCTCCCTAGGGAAGATTTGTTATTTCTTATAATAGTTAACTTTACTCTGCCTACAATCCTTTCACTATTTGAATAAAAAAAAGTTAAAAGGAAATTTAAAAAAATAACAACTGTATATCATGCATCTTAGATACAAATGAACTGGGGCATCCTCTTACCTAACTTTTGCTTCAGTTCTGGCTAATCATAAGAATAAATTCCCTGGAAAATGAGATGTATTTATACAAATGTGGCATATAAGAAATGACCAAAATCTCATTCAGTAGAATCTTGAGTAACAATGACTTATTCTGGGGTTCTTGTTGCTTGTGAGACCATTAAATGGTAAATCAAAATTATTGAATTGGGGAGTAATGTTCATTTCTACTTCTTATAGGGATACATTATAGAGAAGGGAAGAAAGATTAGTTTCCTCAGGGACATTGATTTGGAACTATAGGTAACTGTCACCTGGATATAATTTAAAACAATAATTAAGATTAAGTAAAACCAATGACAGCAGCAGAAAAGTTTGAAGCCATCAGTTATGTCAATGAAATGTACATAATAGACCAGAGGACAGAAACAGTCTATAGTATATGATCTAATTTTAAGAACTAAATTGGCATCAAGTCACTACTTCTTTCATAAAAGGGCATTCTGGGATATGACCAACTATTTCGTAGTTGACCAAGGAAGCAGTAAGCCCTAGGGAAGAAAGATGCATTATGTGCAATTCTATGGCTCATAGCAGACTATAACAAAGTTGAGTGCAACAGTGGAAATGTAAAAGGTATTATAATAAAATCATGACTATTTTGTTTAAAATACCCCAAAGTCTTGAAATATATAAAATCATTCTGCATTATTTGATACTAACTTGAAGAAAGACATGACTTTCAGTGGTAAAGTTAAATTTAAGGCATCCATGGAAAAGTGAAATATTTAATTGACTTTGTTTGATCTGACAATGTGGAAGGCAGATATGTGGTGCAGTAAATAAAGCACCAGGTCTGGAATCAGGAAAAAATGAGTTCAAATTCAGTTTTAGACACTTATTAGATGTATGACCCTGGACAAGTCACTTAATCCTATTTCCCTCAGTTTCCTCAATTGTAAAATGGACTGGAGGAGGAAATGGCAAACCACTATAATATCTTTGTCTAGAAAACCAGAAATAGGGTCACAAAGAGTTGGACCCAATTGAACAACATCAATATGGAAGGGTGGAGGTTGATTGATTTTTTTAGTGAAATAATTGAATTAATTTCTTGCTTTGGGCATTGGGTAAATATGATCTATGTTATAATGAATTTCAGAAATGACTCCTAAAACTTTTGCCCTAAAGAAAAACTCACCCAATGTATTATGATTTTAAAATAGGTGATCTAAAACAGGTGACTGACATGTTCTTTACACAGAAACTGCTTTATAACAGACTGTAATTCACATTTCAATGGAGCTAATAATCTTTGACAAGAGATTATTTGGCTCTAAAATTCAGGGTGATGGGGGCAGCTAGGTGGCACAGTGGATAAAGCACTGGCCCTGGATTCAAGAGGACCTGAGTTCAAATTTGGCCTCAGACACTTGAAATTAGCTCTGTGACCCTGGGCAGTCACTTAACCCTCATTGCCCTGCACCCCCCCAAAAAACAAACAAACAAACAAATAAACAAAACCTCAGGGTGATAAGGAAAGGGAGACAGTACATCCCAATTTGACCAACCTTTTCTATATCTAAAGTTAGAACATGAAATTTCATCATAATAGTACAAATCAGAACTTTCATAATCCTAACATATATACTTTCAATTATCTCCATCTGTTGTGAATTAATTCTCATATTGCTGTTTTCAATCTAGAATCTTTCATTTAATTCTGTCATTACCAGTTCTCAAATTTAACTTGTTCTGTACTCTATAAATCAAGACAATTGAATCTTGCATTGTAATTAACTAAAACCAGAAGCATCCATCATGTTTTCTAGTGTTGTGATAAAAGGCTCAAATTATATTTACCCAATTTGATTTTATCTTATCACATGCAATGAGCCCTAATGAAATATGAGCATGAATACTTCTCCTATTACCCTTTAAGTGTTATCAACTCATAATGTACAAATGTGAAATTTAAGCCAATCTAATTCCCTTTACAAGTTGGATCATTACCATCAACTAACATTACCTATTCCATTCAACCATACTAATAATATTATTCTAGTAATTCCATCTCTGTTAGTTTCTAGTTACCTTAATGTCACTTCCATTTAGATACATCCTATTTATCCGGCTGCCATTGGGTCGGCTGGAATCAATCCAATAAATGAACTCTTCTCTGTAGTCAAAGTCTATAGCAATCACATTGTTTAATCCCTAAAATTAAAAAGGATAAATTAAAAATGTTATTTTATTTTGACATTTTATTTTAGACAAATATTTTTCCAAAGCATGTTATGAACCCACAAGTGTAATCATATATTCATAAGCAAATGTCATATAATGATCATCAAAGCAAAATGCATCTACAAGCAATGAAAGAACCAAGTATGTTTAGATCTTTCTATACTATTTAATATGGCTTCACGATTTATTTTTAAAAATGAGTCAGAAACATAAAACAGTGTTATAGATAATGATTAAAAAACAAACAAAAAACCCCTCATAATTTTACCTTTAAGGAGGGAAATGTGAATACTAGTAATCTGACTTCAGTCTAATTTTAGCTTGTAATACATTTCTTAACCTACTGGGTTAGTTAACCCGAGGGTGGGGAGAGGTCCATTTCTGAATCAGAGAGGTAGAAAAAAAAAATCTCTCTGAAGATTTAAGGCTAGCCTTGCATAGACATCATTTTAAAGTCAGGGGAGGAGGCTTAGATATTTTAGTTTCCCCATATGCTCTTGTCCCAACAACATAGATGAGCTTCCTTCCTTTTCATGCTTCAAATAGCCCCTTAGGCGATACAGTATGATATTAGAATTTAAAAGATATAACCTTAGGTGTGTATTTGGCCAAAAGGGAACTCGGTAATCATCATCTGATTATTCTACATGGTTGAAATGTAAAGAAATGTCTCCCTTCAGACTAATGGTTATGCATTTTTTAGCAGGTAACACAACAGAAATGCAGTTGATGAGTTTCTGGCGGCTACAGATCTTTGGTTTGGCAGTTCTGTAGCCTGACTGATTTGATTTGGGGATTGTGTATCCAGATCCTGGGCATCTTCTTAGTTACATAGTTGTACAAATGATTGCTTTGGGGGTTATTTTAACTCTAACCTGTTGTTCTGGTTTATAGATTTACTAGCTCAGTGGACTAAAAGATCTTAGGTCAGGGTTTTTTAAGCACATGAACTGGCTTTCCAATATTCTAGAATGGTTTATGATTATGTAAAAAACTTGTGAATTAATAATTAACCGAGGTAAATGAAAGTAGGCAAAGTCCTCAGTGAAATATACTATCACTTTACATCAGCAGACACAGTATAATTCTAATTAAAGCTAAAGTGGATAGATAGCTAGGCAGCACAGTGGATAGTGTGCTAGCTCTGAAGTCAGGAGGACCTGAGTTCAAATCCTACCTCATATACCTACTAGCTGTGTGACCAGCTGGCACTCAAACTTATTTGTCTCAGTTTCCTCATCTATAAAATGAGCTGGAGAAAGAAATGGAAAAATACTCCAGTATCTTGGCTAAGAAAAGCCAAAATGGGGTAGGAAAGACTCCTACATGACTAATCTACAAAACAACAACAGGTGGTTAGGGTACCAGTTCCTATTCAAATAGGTTCGGGGAATCTCCTGAGGATAAAAAAGATAGCCAATAGCTTATCTTTTAGGTTATTAGTAGGCTTTAAGGATCCCAGGAATTTAGATGTATTTTAGAATGTATCTCTGCATTTGACTATCATTACAATTTAAATTGTATAGGGCTTTATAGTTCTTACACCTGGACTGAATTCAAACACCAAATCGACTATAAAAATCACATAGTGTTCCAAAGTTTTCAGTATGACATAATGAAAGATCAATGGGGTTGGAGTCAGAAACCTAGGCCCATCAACTTACTTCTTTGACCTTCTGAAAAATCACTTTCTTTGACACTTAGTTTCTTTCCTCTGCAAAAGAGGAATTGCCAAACATATTGTGTAAATTGGTTTAGAGTCAGTAAGTCCTAGGTTCAAGACTCACCTATGACACATATGTGATCCCTGGCAAATGACAGGTATTCTCAGTTCTTCAATCAAATGTCTAAGCCTATAATTCGCAGAACAGGTACAGATTTTCATCAGTAGAGAGAATTTCAGCATTCTGAAACTGCCTATACCAATGAAATTGCAGGTTTATTCTCTCCCCTATATTTTTATGCTATCTATTTAATGGGATCATTAGAAACATCCAATTAATATATTTCTTGTTTTGTTCAGTTTTTTCAGTTGTGTCTGACTCAACCCCATTTTGGAGATTTTTCTTGGCAAAAATACTGGAGTATTTTGCCATTTCCTTCTCCAGCTCATTTTACAGATGAAAAAACTGAGGCAGATAGGATTAAGTTACTTGCCCAGGGTCACAGCTCATAAATGGCCTGGGCCAAGTGTCCTATCCATTGTGATACTTAGTTGTGGCAAAAATGTTATAGGAAAAGGGAAGGTTCTGCTTTAAAATCCTTCCTATCCTACTAGGTTTTGTGTTAAATGATAGGAGAGAGGATATAATTTTGCATCTTTACATCCCAAGTAGTAAATCATCTCATAGTAGACTTTCAAGAAATATTTTTTTAATTAAATGTTATGGGAAGATTTGCATGACTTAGGATGATCCAAGATGAGGACCAATATAGAATAGGTCTTGGTAGACAATAAACAATCTAAGAGTTAAGGCGACCATCTCTTTAGGGTACTTTGGGGCTATTGAGACATTTATGATGATATCAGTAGGTTAGAACATGATGTTAATAAGGTCAAATACACTAGGAAATGTCTATATTGACTAGGCATTTATTTAAATTTTATATAAGAAGCATTCTGTTCTCAAGTATTATATTGCAACAGTGAACCAGTTTTGATCTCCATATAGACACATTCCATTTGGCCACAACAAGGAACTGGTTAAGAGTATAATGATGGCGCAATGTAAATCCTTCCTTTCTACTGGAAAAGCAAGTAAATTTGGAGTATTCTTAGTAACGATACTATTTGTGTGAGCCTGGACAAGTTACTTCATCTCCCAGTGCCTTAGAAACTTTTTAAGTTTCCTAAACATAGAAATTATTATCAATGACAGATGCTAAGCAATACTCGCTGTGCTTCATAAACCTGACAATAAAAAGAGCACCTGGATACCTTAACTATGCACACATCAGACACATAAGAAAATCTTTAGATCAATCAATTTAACTACACCTACCTGAGCACTAAGTATATAGGTTTAATGAAAATTCTAAATTATAACCAGCATATTTCAGACAGATTCAAATAATCAATTGATTACAGTAGCAACCTACAAATATCCTCTCTATGGCAATGCTACCTCTCTCAGGAGGAACAATTTAACAATGTTAGTTTTGAGGCCCTTAAACGAGACTGCCTTAGGAACACACATAACCATACACAGAACTTAAGAAAATAATTTCCTATGGATGCCAAAATTATACTGCTTCTTTCTTTATATTAATGAATTTAGACAATGAAAATCCAATTTGAATTTGACACATAAACTTTAATTAATTGAAGCCACAAACACATGTACAGAAATTTGCATTGTGAATATATCTGTGTATGTGTGTACATATACACACATATATGCCTTTACAAGCAGCTAGATAACACAGTTGATAGAACACTGGACCTTGAGTCAGGAAACCTGAGTTCAAATCCTCCCTCAGTTCCTTACTAGCTGTGTGCCCCTGGCAAATCACTGAACCTCTGTCTTAGTTCCTCAATCTGTAAAATAATAACACCTACCCTCAAAGGCTGTTGTGAGAATAAAATGAATTACTATGTGTAAAGAACTTTGCAAACCTTAAAGCTGTAGGTAAGTGATAGCTGTTATAATTATTGCATATATGGATTCATAATGTATTATGCATATAAATGTGTGTATGTGTATAAACATGTGTACACATGTATGTGCACATATATGTGAGTGTGCATGTATATATACACATATATTCCCATTTCACCAAGCTTGCCGATTTCTTCAGAACTTTTACTCTAAATAGTATCCACAGAAAAAGAAGAGGGCATTGTTCTCTTTATAGAATAGTAGGGAAGATACATTTAAATAGCTAGGGGGCATGGCCAAAGTAATGTCTGAAAGCTGCAGTTATCCCAGTGGTTTCAGAACTGAAAATTGGTTTCATCAAAATCCTATTTGCTTCTCTCATTTCTTTAGCTGAAGATTTGCACCCTTTGGTTCAAGATGATTAATTTGGGAAATTGTGTTGTGTTTCTCCACACAATTTCACTAGAATAAAAGGTACTGTTTAAATGGAATCGGTTAGCATTTCTGAAGCTACTTGATTAATTCTCATTCAAAAAAACCCCATGCTATTAAAAACACATTTTCTAAATTTGGTGTATATATTTAAGGTCTAACATGCGTAGATGAAAACTAAGCTTTAGAATAACCTCCATAAGGTTTAGAGGTGACCTTTGATTCTAAAAGGTTATTATAGTGAATCAAAAGCCTTGGTAGCTGCTGCCAAACTGGTAACCTTCATATATAAGCATAAAGACAGATTCTATGTCTGTACACTAAGAACTAGTCTACCTAAATCCAGGGAGACTCACTGTCAAGGTTTCTCCTCGAGAGATGGTCTCAAAGCCAAGAATCTCTGGGTTTAAGGCAGCTCAGAAGCACAATATATAGAATACTGGGCCTGAAGTCAGGAAGATCTGATTTTAAATCCAACCTCAGAAACACTAGCTGTGTATGATGTGGAGAAAGAAACACAACCTCTATTGGACTCAATTTCCTTAAATATAAAATGGGGTTAATAACAGCTCTTACCTCTTAGAGTTGTTGTGAGGATCAAATAAGATAATAATTATAAAGCAGTTGTCACAGTGTCTGGCAAATAGGAGGTACTACATAAATGCTTATCAGCTGCCCCTTCTTCCCCTTCCCCCCCCAATCTCTGACACATCCTAAGAAAATGCTAGCCTGAATTGCTGAAATTTCCTCACTTAGATCATAGATATTTCCAGTAAGTTAATCACTATTTATGTCAAAAATGGTTAATGAAACATGATTTCATTTCTTTCAGAACACTTGAAAAGAAACTGGGATTGAAAACTACTAAGAGTCCGAGGCTAGTATTTCTGGTATTATTAAATTATAACTGGAGACCAAATAGAATTATGAACTATGATTTGGGAAACCTGAGGCTGAGCCCCAGCTCCCACACTGACCAAAGTTACTTTAGCTGTAGTATTCTGTTTCCTCATCTATAATTTGGTGATAATAGTGCCTGAACTACCAACCACACAATGCCGCTTTGATGAAAGTACATTTTACTTATTTATTTTTCAAAATATTTATTTGTTTGTTTGTTTGTTTTTTGGTGAGACAATTGGGGTTAAGTGATTTGCCCAGGGTCAGACAGCTAGTAAGTGTGTGTTAAATGTCTGAGGCCGGATTTGAACTCAGGTACTCCTGACTCCAGGGCCAGTGCTCTATCTACTGTGCCACCTAGCTGCCCCGAAAGTACATTTTAAGCCATAGAATTGGGAGGGAAAATGGAACAGATGTAGTGGGTGTAATGGGGCCTAATATGAAATCCCTCTCTCAGGATCACAGGCCCCTTGGTGTTCAAGACAAGTCCATTTTTAGTTTACTTAAGTTATAACAGTATCCTCCCCATCCCATTTGGTAGTATGCCACGTTCAACCATGTCCTTTAATGCTAGGCCACCTTAAAAGCCATCTCCTTGGGGCAGCTAGGTGGCTCAATGGATAGAGCACTGGCCCTGGATTCAGGAGGACCTGAGTTCAAATCCGGCCTCAGACACTTAACACTTATTAGCTGTGTGACCCTGGGCAAGTCACTTAATCCCAATTGCCTCACTAAAAAAAAAAAAAAAGCCATCTCCTCTGTGAAGTCTACCCTGGAGCTCCAACTAGATGTTCTCTCTCCCTATTATGAACTCTAAGAGCTGTCTAGGGCTCTTTGAGACCACCTTTACTTTCTACCACATAATAATAGTTATTTTATACCTGTCATCTCCATGTTACACTCAGAAATCACATTTTATTTTCTTTGTATTTCCACATAGACATGTGAACCCCAATTTACTATCAAATTTTCTACATTAAGGTTAAAAAAAACGCTCACATTTTCCAAGTTGTGACAATGCTGCTTGCTTCCCAATGTACATCATGAAACCAAACCAAACTCATTAAGCATTAAAAATCAGTCATGCTCATGTCACTGTACCTGTTTCAACAGTGTATAGTTGGATCCATCAGTACTAATTTTTCTTATTTCATGATGGTCTGCAAGAATTAAGAAGGGCTCTTCATCTAAATCCACAGAAAAAGAATACATTAGACCAACTTTACTAACATTGTTAACTTTTACCACTTTTTTATTTTTGCTGTGTGATTACAATGATTTAAATTTTAAAATACATGTTAGACTTTTAAATTATTAGTCACGATATTCAGGCAATCCCACATTCTAGATATATCCCAAACTGAAGAGAGATGTAAGCTGCCCAATGAATTTAAGCATACAAACATGTTCCATGCACTGGATAGGTAATTTTAAGAGCTAACTAGTACTAAGTTAACAGTCAATCTGTCATATCTCTTTTTCACTTAATAATTTGTGGACTTAAAATTATTAAAAAACACTTTGGTTGGTGGATAAAGCACTCGCCCTGGATTCAGGAGTACCTGAGTTCAAATCCGGCCTCAGACACTTAACACTTACTAGCTGTGTGACCCTGGGCAAGTCACTTAACCCCCCATTGCCCCACAAAAAATAACAAAAAACAAAAACCCACTATGGTTGTATTTGGCTAAAATTTGACCTAATTGGATATATAAATAACATATAATGAATACCTCACCCTTGGGGCAAACCCATAGCTCAAGACAAGTGATAGTCACTTTTATTTTTCTAGATATTTTGAAAAGAATATTCCACATTTGGCTTAGTCACCCATTCCACAGAAATATGTTGCAGTCAGGAAATGTGTCCTTTATTCCTTTAACTAATGTTTTATTTTATCGTTATTTGAGGAATAATAGCATTTCTGAATGTTTTCCATTTTCTTAAGGATGACTACCAAATTAGTTCTAGCTTTGTCTCCCTGAGCTTTCATTATCACAGTTCTTTTTACTTTTCTTCTGGAGTATTACTCTCCAACTCTTTGATCATTGTTGTTTCCATTCTATCCTATCCTAGTTTTGTAAATTCCTTATTTAGCTATAAAGCCTAGAATTAGATGAGAGAAAGATCTGACAAGGCCCTAAAAATACTGTCAGGCTTTCTTTATTCCTCTCATCATCTAGCCTGACTTCCTAGACAAAATTTATTATCATGATAAATGGGTTTTGTTATTTGGGATACCATTTATTTGGACAAGTAGTCTAAAAGCTAGTTGCTTTCCTTATGTAACTAATTTATGCAAAATGAATAATTTACTTACTTAGCTAAATTCCTTTAGTTTCAGAGCCGAACTACTCATATTGATGGGAATGGCATAGTAAATAGAAGATTTGGCCCCAGTATCAGAAAGTCCTGAACTCAAATCTAATACATCCTTACTGGATGACCCTGGGGAAGTTATTTACCCTTTTAATAACCAAAGAAACTGTCTAAGACTATAAATTTAAGAATCTCATCTGATCTTCAATAGTTGAGTTTTCTTATATCAATGAAATTTCTGCGCCCCCCCCCCCAAATATATAAGTTGGGTTTTGTTTTATGTTTTGCAAAACATGTTCTATAGTTTATCAGGCCCCCACTTTACTTTTTATTAAGGTCTAGACTTTTGTAATGAAAAACATAGTAGTATTGCTATAATTTCCTAATTCTTTCACAAACATAACATATTTTCCTTCAAAAAACTGAGCTTTTGAGCAATAGAAACTGATATTTCTTTCATACATAGTGATTTGTAATGCAAGAGATGACAAACTTCTTCCAATTATTCATACTGGGAGATATCTATGGCATGGTTAGATTATCCATAAAACTCCATTTTTGTTATAGCTTTCCCTAGGTCCATCAACAAAATCTTTACACAAGCTTACACAAAAAAGCAAATTTAAATGGTTTCCAAGTTCAATGTCTTCCCATTTCTGACTCCACAGTATTGATGGAAGTGCTAGAAGGAGGAAGACAGTAGCTACAAACAGAATGGGAGGAGGGTAAATCAGTGAGCCTGGAGAATCTACCAACTGCTTATAAGGACAGCCCCAAAATAACTAGCATATTCTAATTGAAATATCTTTTTTTTCCCTTTAGTAATGGACATGACATTGTTAACTCATCAAAAGGAAGTTTTTCATCTCTACTCCTTGCAGCTTTCCAGAAAGAGGTTATACATTTACGTTTAAAACAAAGTTGTGGGGGCATCTAGGTGGCGCAGTGGATAAAGCACTGGCCCTGGATTCAGGAGGACCTGAGTTCAAATCTGGCCTCCGACACTTGACACTTACTAGCTGTGTGACCCTGGGCAAGTCACTTAACCCCTATTGCCCCGCAGAAACAAACAAACAAAAAACAAAACAAAAAAACCAAAGTTGTAGCCAACCTGTTTAAAGATTTAACTTCTCAATGATTTAACATGAGTAACTGAAGCCCATTTTTGATTCATCATACACAAAGTAAGGCAAGACACATTGTCACAACTTTGGTTTTCGATTGGGCAGAAAGTGAATTGGCCATTATAGCTTAGAGCTATATCCTAGTAAGCTGTTTAACATTCTAGGCCAAACTTATTCCCATGAACATGTGACAGAGCAGTGATGCCAAAGATACTTCTTTCTGTTGCTTCTGAGCACTCCCAGAGCTCAGTGAGCACTTAATAATTCAAAATATCATAATACACTATAATTATGCATAAAGTAATATGTGTAAGGAATACAAAATCATAGTGAAGCAGATTCCCATAATCTAGTAAGCCAGGATTGATTTTGCTTCCTTGGAAGCAGGCCAAAGGAAAATAAGCAATAAGAGAGGCTCCAAAACTCAAGGTGTTTATTTATAATTGGGGTTGAATCCATGGATATATTTGATAGCCTACCTGAGAGTGACTTGCAGCCATTTGGGTTATCTGGTTGTACTTCATATCCTTCTGTACAGAGGCACTTGTAGGTTCCATATGTATTAATGCATTGCTGACTACAAGGAAAACCCGAAGAACATTCATCCATGTCCACACATGTTTTACCATCATCCTTTAGTTGAAATCCAGGCCAGCATTTGCACTTGGGGGGAAAAAAAATCAATCCGTATTTGTGACAGCATCTCAAAATGTTCATAATTACACTATAATAAGTAAAATGAGATAATTCACCTTCTAAACTATAAAGTGATATGTACATATATATATTACATATGTATAAATCTCCTAGCTATTGCTCATCATCATCATCATCATAGAATAGCTTATGAGTGTAGAGCTATGACTGTGTGTATATGGGTACAGAGGTGGGCAGTCTGTCTAGGACATGGACACAGCATCTACCAAAATTTAGAAGGTGTTGATAGTGCTTATATCTTTAGCAGGTAGAAGAGAATTACTTGGCTCCTGGTGAGCAAAAATAATTACATAAAATAGAAAGCTACAAGAGCATTCCTTTTTCTGCTATTCCCCATTTCCCATACCCCAGGTGAGCTTCCTGGAACACCTTGCCATGTTCCTTACCCTGACAGTGACCTCTTCAGTAACATCTACTCAGAATCCTAAGATCTTTGAATCCTTCCCTGGATTTCTCCCCCAATGAGGCTATGTGTTTCCAAATCCAAGTTCTCTCTCTCCCTATCAACTGAATCGATCTTGAAGATTTGATTTGAGAGTGATTTTCATGTTGCTTTCCCTGTGGCATGCTTTGTGCACCTGATAATGGCACCAAATTGTTAGTTCTAGCTTTACACGATAGACTGTCCTTTCCTTAGCAAGTGCCTTTTAAACATAAAATGAGAGCTAACATTTGTATAGCACTTTGTAGTTTACAAAACACTTTAAAAATATCATCTTACTTGATCCTCACAACAACCCTGGGAGGTAAGTGCTATCATTCTCTCCATTAAATAGGTGAGAAAACTATAGCTCATAGAGATTGTCACTTGCCCGGCATCATGCTGCTAAAAAGCGCCTGGAACCAGTATTGAATTTCTTCCAACATGCTATCCATCATACCATGTTACCTTCAGGTAGGAATAATCTTCACTTACATTGTCATTATGCATAATATCTCTTTTTACCCTAACAACTATGTGGAAAAGGAAAAGTTACTTTATTCATTTTACAAATTAAAAAAACAGACTTAGTGAGGTTAAATGAATGGGGGGTCAAGAATCCAATTCTTCTGGTTCCCACTTCATGAATTACACTGACTTAAAAATAACAACATTAAAGGTTTTCTTTAATTGTTTTAGGGTTTTCACTCTTGTTAATTATAGCTTCCAGCACAGGGTTTAACAGAGACTAGGTGTTCAATAAAATCTGTGGTTTGATATGATTTGATTACTAACAATCATTTTCAAGCTATCTAGAGAAGTGTAACAATTGGAATGACGTCATCTGCTGGAGACTTACTATAGCAAGGCTCCGCCATGAGGAGAAGGCATCTGAGGGCAAGACATGTGGCTCTTTGGTGTCAGGAAGTGACATTTGCTTGTGGGAAGAAGAGGGGGTGAGGCTGGCGCTCTCACTCTCTTTTGTCAAGACTCTGGTTGAGAGTGGAGCTAGAAATGCTCTCTCCCTTTAATAGATAGATGAATCTAGGCCTTTCTCTCTCTCTTTACCAAATTCTTATTCTCCCTAATAAGTGCTTTAAAGTCTAACTCTTGCTAAAACTTATAATTTATTGGTGACCACTCATTAGATATTTTAGACAATATAGTTAGAATTTTAGCCCCTTACAGAAGCATCTGTTAAAAGTGGAATGAAATTTGCTGTGCCAGTGACTTCACTAAACTAGACCCTCCAAGTATCTCTCTCTTTTCTGAGACATGGCATATCTATCTTGTCCTGTTCTACTTCCTCAAGCAAAACATTAGCCATTGCACCAAGAGGGAGCAGCATATTGCTCCATAACAGAGTGAACATTGGAATTCATCTAATTGTTGATGGATATATTTTTTGCTAGTATTGCCTCAATTTCAAGGCTCTGCTCACACAAAGAAATCCAAGAATGTAAAATTAAGAACACTGTAAAACAGAAAGTTTGCTAGTGTTACATGAATTCAAGAAAATAAAAGTCAAAATGTCTAAAAGGAACAAAGTGTAACCCCTGATTACCTAAAAATGGTCATGTAAGAAGAGATTCTTTTAATTAATAAAGAAAAGTAGTTTGGGGAAAATATTTCATATATTTCTCCTTCAGCATACATCTACAAAAGGCAAGGATTTGGATGTTTTTGTTCGAAAAATACAATTAAATGTCTTCATCTGCACATCTTTCACTACCATTAAAAGATAGAGCAAAGGTGTTTTAATTTGTGAAACGAATTATGTATAAAGTATATAAACATATACACAAATTTATATGTGTGTTTGTATGCATTCATTGTGTAACTACACATGGAGAAAAAAGTTAAGGAGAAACAAAGGAGGATTGAACATAGGTTTGAGAGTGAGCACTTGGAAGCTTTCTTTGGGGATTAGCCAATGTGGTTTTATATACTATATAGCAAGTATTTTTGTCACTATGCCTTTTTTTTTTTTTTTTACTTTTTGTTGAGGCAATTGGGGTTAAGTGACTTGCCCAGGGTCACACAGCTAGTAAGTGTCAAGTGTCTAAGGCTGGATTTGAACTCAAGTCCTCCTGAATCCAGGGCCGGTGCTCTATCCACTGCGCCACCTAGCTGTCCCTGTCACTATGTCTTAATAGATAAGTTTTAGGGGCAGCTAGATGGCACAGTGCAGAGAGCACCGGCCCTGGAGTCAGGAGTACCTGAGTTCAAATCCGGCCTCAGACACTTAATACTTACTAGCTGTGTGACCCTGGGCAAGTCACTTAACCCCAATTGCCTCACTAAAAAAAAAAATAGATAAGTTTTAGAGAGTTACTTAAAACTTGGGAAGGTTTAAATGATGTGCCTAGAAATACAAGACAAAGTTAGTGGTGAGATTTGAATAGAGGTCTTTCTGATATCAAGTTCAGTGCTTTATCCATGCTGCCTCAGCTCTCACTGTAAATGACAAGTAGAGTTTGAGGCAAAGCAAGACCATGACCTGGAAGCCTTAGAATTCAATAAGATGCTTTGGTGAGAATCAATCAACATTCTTTCTACGTTTCACATAGGGTCAGCTTCGCTGATCACCCCAGCTATAAATGGTATGTCCACTTCTTCTACCAAACTATTCTGATGATTAATTTTCTATAAAACAAAACAAAGCCAAAACCTTTATCTGCTGTTTTTGTTTTGTTTTGTTTTTGTGAGGCAATTGGGGTTAAGTGACTTGCCCAGAGTCACACAGCTAGTTAAGTGTCAAGTGTCTGAGGCTGGATTTGAACTCAGGTTGTTCTGAATCCAGGGCCAGTGCTCTATCCACTGCGCCACCTAGCTGCCCCCTGCATTGCTGTTTTTAAAAACATTTTCATTCATTAATGTTGTATCACAATTAGATTTTTAACAACAGGGACTCTGTCTACAGACCCTCATCTCCAAGTGGCTAAAAGATAATTATTTGAATATTTCACCAGCACCTCAAATGAAATAAATCCCAAATTGAGCTTCCTAGTCTAACCTTTTACCTGAACAAGAATCCCCTCTACAACATACCTGAAAAACAGTCATACAGCTTTTGGTTAGAGACTTCTATTTAGGGAAAACCACCTATCCAGTGAGGCTATTCATTCGACTCCAGAGGATATTGTTTGGATTTTTTTCTCTTACACCAAACTTAAATTTTCCTTTTATCAATTTTTATTCAATACTCCAAGATCGATTCACTAGGGATAAGTACACATTTGATTGTTTGTTTATTTATTCCTTTTCCAGATGGTTGCCCTTCAAAATACATGACAACTCTCATCATATCCCTACTAAGACTTCTGTTCTCTGAATTAAATTAAAAGGTCCTGCAAGAGGGCAAGGCTGAGGGGATAACTATAGTAATTATATGGTCAATCTAAAGAGGAGTATTTCATATATTTATTTCTTGGAGGGGCAAGGTAATCGTGGAATATTTTATTTCCTTGGAAGGATTACAAAGTAATATAATAGCTGATCTAACACATTTATTTACTACCAATATTATTTGCAGAGCCGAATATTTTTTAAGTCAAAATGAGAGCCTATGGTATGGCAGAAATGGTAATGTGGAGCATTTTTTATGTTAGTTGAATACAGTTACTAGCCAAGTCTCATTTCAGACAATGAGAAAGAGAGAGAGAGCGAGAGAGATACACATACATATATACTTAATACTTACAAAATATAGGCATAAGTAAGTACATATGTGTGCATATGTTTCTGTATATGTATCCACACATACATATTATAATATACTATCATCTATCTATCTATCTATCTATCTATCTATCTATCTATCTATCCACACATTATATTCACTCTGTACTGGACTTAACCCTTTAAGCTTGGGGTATCTTTGTACTATATAGTTTGGACAAAAATGCACTAAAAATGATGTTTTTGTCTTTAAAACTTCTTAGAGGGGCAGCTAGATGGCGCAGTGGATAGAGCACCACCCCTGGAGTCAGGAGGACCTGAGTTTGGATCTGGCCTCAGACACTTAACACTTACTAGCTGTGTGACCCTAGGCAAGTCACTTAACCCCAATTGCCTCACCAAAAAAAAAAAACAACAACAAACAAACAAACAAAAAAAAACAAACAAAAAACTTCTTAGAGTGTTAACAAATCAAAGGAAAGGCTACAAGGTGCCCTTAATAGCCATCATCACTCTGTGAAGATGCTATTTTTCCTTAGCCACAGATACACAAGCCCCATCATCTTGCCTGCTGTGGTAAGCCTAGGAAGATCAGCATTGCACTGTGCAAGAGATAAATGAAAAATATGAGAGAATACAACAAAGTATTACTATAAAGGGCAGAAAATCAGATCGATTAATCCTGTTTGTTCAGAGGCTGAAAGAATGAGTGGAAAACACAGATTAGACTGGAGGGATAGCTCAGGAAAACATGCATAAAAACGGGCTACTATATTCTCAATGCATTTCTAAAAAATTTCAAAGAGCAAGTGTTTTTATAACTCTGATAAGGTTTCTCATAATCCCATTGGAATGCCCAATTCCAGATAGATAGGGATATATTTAATATCTTTTTGAGAAAAAATTCTTAAAATACTAATGATAACTTTTTTTGTTTCTTCCTTTTTGTTTTTTTTTGGGGGGGGGGCAATGAAGGTTAAGTGACTTGTCTAGGGTTACACAGCTAGTAAGTGTCAAGCATTAGAGGCCACATTTGAACTCAGTTCATCCTGAATCTAGGTCTGGTGCTTTATCCACTGTGCCACCTAGCTGCCCCCAATAATGATAATAACAAACAATTATATGACACTTTAAGGTTTTCAAAGTGATTTTTCATGCATTAACTCATTTGGTTCTCATAATAAAGCTATTATTACCCCCCAATTTACAGATGAAGAAACCGAGACTGAGAAAATGAGTTGTCCAGGGTCACCTAGATAGAAATTGTCTAGAGTAGGATGCAATTCTATTACTCTATCCATTGTGCCACCTAGCTGCCTCTAATAATTTTTTTTTTTTTTGCTGGGCAATGAGCGTTAAGTGACTTGCCCAGGGTCACACAGCTAGTAAGTGTCAAGTGTCTGATGCTGGATTTGAACTGAGGTACTCCTGAATCCAGGGCCAGTGCTTTATCCACTGCACCAACTAGCTGCCCTGCTGTCTCTAATAATTAACTAAAAATAAAAGCCTATGATTATAATAATGCATTATAATCATGTAACCAACCCCTGCCCCCAAATTTTTCAAGAATAGAGTTGAGGATTTTTTTATGATTGTAAAGAAAAAAAACATCTCCAATGCCATCATCCTCTCCCAATGAAGGAAAAAAAATAACAGAGAGTAGCATCCAATGAATCATACTTTCCTCAAAAGAAAACTTTACTTTCTCCTCATAAAATGTGTGGAAGAAATATAAAAATTCTAACACAAAAATAGGAAATACAAAACCTAAGAAGAAAATAATAATGGGTTTAGCGTAAATGTAAAAGAACTAGTTGAGAATAGAATGGTACTGGCACATTGCTTGCAATTAATAAATACTTGTTTATTGATTGTTGAATGATCTCTTCCCCCTGACCTAAAATCCAAACTCAAATTTTCATGAAGGTAATCCAGTTTCAATATTATTTTCTTTTTCCTTAAGATTCTCTATGATCTGAGTTCATTAGAGACTAGGGAGACTGACAACAGAATTCCCTGAGTAATATCTTTCCCTGAAATTCCCCTCCACCTCCCCACAAAAGAGGCATATACTTTTAAATTCTAATCATATGAATAAATTAATCTTATATACTTTCCCAGATTTTCCCTAAGCCAATGAGAACTCAAGCCAAGTAAGAGGTGATATTTAACAATTGCAATTACTTTGGCTATAATATACCTACCAGAAGCATATTTCTTCCCCTAAAAGTACATTTATTTAGCATGGTGAATTATCCTTTTTGTCAAAATGAGATTCTTACTTTGCCTAAAATGTTATTGCTCCCACTGGAATTGTTAAATACATTTTATTTGCTTTACCCCAAACGTGCAAATGTTTTATAGGCTGTAAGGTCTGAATTTTGCTTTTGTAAGCAATTTTCATTTTATCATACAGTTTAAAGCAATATTTTTACCTTGTTTCACTAATATTGTAAAGAGAAAGAAATAGTTTATTGAATATGCTCCCCAATTCCCCTAGAAAGAGGGTTAGTAAAATACCTGTCAAAATAACTTAAAACAAAAGTCATAAACATCTTATTATATGTCTTTTTCTGAATTCTATCTTGTGAAAGCACATGTTTTTAACAATATATTCTATTTCAGATGGAAAGTTGAACTTGAAGTCTGTGATCCTAACATTATAGGAACAAGGTACTTAAAAAGGTTTTCAAAATCCAGTGATATTCACTACAGACTTATAAGCCATACTAAATGTGATATATTCCATTGGTCCTTCATGTAGTTTTTCTTTATAAGATTCTGGCTTTATCACCTTGAGGAGAAGGAAGGAAGGAAGAAAGGAGGGAGGGAGGGAGGGAAGGAAAGAAAAAAGAGGGAGGGAGGAAAAGAAAAGAAAGAAAGGGAAAGAAAGGAAGGAAGGAGGAAGGGAGGAGGAAGGGAGGGAGAGACAGAGAAAGGGAGGGAAGGGAGGAAGAATGGAGGGAGCATAAAAAGGAAAAAAGAAAGGGAAGAGGAATAGAGGAAATACATATTTATAAAGCACGTAATTATGTGCCAAACACCATGCTCCATGCTTTCCAAATATTTTATTTGATGTAGGATACAATTAGTTGTGTGCTGGTGTTTGACAACCAGCTCTCCAATGTAAGACAAACTTTAAAATATATTCTGCATCATTAACATTTTTCTCCTTTCTTAAGTGTAGACAGTTAACAAAACAATAAATGCAGCACTGATATATAGTGTTTGCTGATTTCTGATGCAAAAATGTTCAAACTGAAAATTTAACAACAGACTTAGGTGAGTGAATTCAAACTGGCTCCAGCACTCCCCTGTATAAGATACACAGAATGGTATCTATAATAAAAAACAACATCTAACAAATACATAAGAAATGTAAATTTAAAGTCTTATGTAAGATGAGGGAATGCTATTGGCTAAGAATATCTGAAAAGGGATAAAGAATGAGTTGGTATTTGATCTGGGACATTAAAGATTGGGCAGAAATCTTAACCAAAGGTCTATAATCTTTATATAGTTTGATAACTGTATATCAATATAATTGGTAGATAGCACAATGATTAAAGTGCTGGTCTTGGAGTCAGGAAGAAGAGTTCAGATACTAATGGTATTACCTATGTCATTAATGCCTGTCTGCCTCAATTTCCTCATCTGTAAACTAAGGATAATAATAGCACTTACCTCCAAGAGTTGTGAAGATCAAATGAGATATTTATAAAGTACTTTGAAAACCTTAAAGTCCACTGAAATGCAAACCATTATTATTATTATTATCATTTATGCATTTAAAAACAGTATTCTGAGGTTGAAGGCTTCACGAGAGTGCCTTCCGGGTCTTTAACACAAAAAGGTTAAAAATCCCCATGGAATAGATGAAGAGAGGAAACCTGGATATACTCTTTTGCCATTCCTGGGATGCACTGCCTCCTTACCTCTGACTCTTAGAATCCTGACTTTTTATTAATCCTCAAACTCTGGTGCTACTTCCTCCATGAAATCATTTCTCATTCCTTTCCCTCCCCCAAATGTTACTGATTTCTCATCAAATCACCCAGCATTTGTGAATTTATATGTTGTATCTCTTGAGAGAATATAAGCTCCCAGAGGGTAGAAATTATTACTTTTTTTTTTGTCTTTCTGTCCTATGGTTTGGCAGAGTGCCTTGAATGAGATAGGTACATATTAAAATTTCATAGCATACTATGTACTGTATCATATTCCAGGGATGAAGAAGAGAATGAGCAAAGTCACAGAGACAACAAAGACCCTGGAATGGTTTTTCATTTCCTTCTCCAGCTCATTTTACTGATGAGGAAACTGAGGAAAGTAGGTTAAGTAACTTGCCCAAGGTCATACAGCTAGTATCTGAGGCTGGATTTGAACTTAGGTCTTCATAACTCCAGGCCTGCAGCTCTATTCACTGAATCATCTAGCTGTCCAGAACTTCATTGCTAACTGAAAATAAAAAATGAGGTAAAAGAAGGTAATTCCAAGTTATTGAATAATAGAGAGGGTATGGATAATGTATATTTCCTAGACATATTATATCATTAGTAAATATCCAAAGTGATTTTCCTCATATATCATTAGTAGTATTTAAATGATCAGAAAGACTTATTTGTATTTTATAATATAACCTTTTTCAGTGGGGTAAAGTAACCCCCTGCTTTTCCATATATTGTAGAACAGATACCACCAATATGTAAATGAAAAGAATTTAAACAAATACATGGATGGCTACTTTTCTTTTAAGTTAATATACAATGGGATTAGCCTTCTTTCTACAACTAATCAAACTGCAAACTCAAAACCAAAAGGTTCATCCTACAATAATTTTACCACAGATGCCTTAATATCTTTAGCCTATTTTGCTGGATATTATTATATTATGCTGGATATATCATTACCATTAATTTTCACTATTTAAGTTTCAAAATGTTTACTGTGAAAATTAATTTTTGTACATTGATCTCATTTAGATCTTTCCTCACTAATTATTTTTCTTTTCATTTACCCGCTGTTGTTGATTACTATATCCATTTATCAACTGGAGCTATTTTCATTAGAGGAAGTAGGGGTTAGTGAAGAAAACAGTGGACCAGGAGTGAGGAGATGTAATTTCCTTTTTTTTTTTTTTTTTTAGTATTTCATGTTTAATATTTGAGGGAAAAGTACCACTGACATCAATTTTTTTTTTCTCACAAAATCCTTATTCAAATTGTGCAAAACTACAGGGTCCACAGAAAATTTGGGAAACAATATCCTAGAAGATAGCAACAGTAGCTCACATTTATATAGTACTTTTAGGTTTGCAAAGCACTTTACACAAATTATCTCATTGGACCCTCACAACAGCCCTGTGAGGTAGGTGATAATATCATCCCTATTTACAGATGAAAAACCTGACGCATAGAGGGGTTAAATGACTTCCCGAAGGTCACCCAGTTAGTAAATGTCTCAGGTTAGTTTAGAACCTAGGCTTTCCTGAGTAAAGGAGTATGGGCCAAGATTATATCTAGGTTCAAAAGAATAGATCAACATTGGTTCCCAGCTTCTGTACTCCATTTTTCCGAAAAGCAGCATGAGATAGAAGGTATCCCTACTCCTCCTAAAACTAATCCATTCCAATGACACTACTGATCCCTTTCCTCCTGCCTTCTCTAAGACCTTACTCTGCAATCCTGATAACACCTCCTCCATTTCTGACTGCAAGAACAAGTTCAGGTCTCTCCAAACCTAGCAAAGTCTTCCTTGACCCTCCTAGCTACTTACTTACTCTACTTACTTTACTTACTTACTTACTTACTTACTTACTTACTTACTTACTTACTTACTTACTTACTTACTTACTTACTTACTTACTTACTTACTTAATTGGCTGCTGTCTTGTCTCTATTCTCTCCTTTACTGTTGAACTTCTTGAAAAACGTTTCCACAAGAGATGTAGTTTCTTAACCGTATTATGGCATTAATTGTGTGACTACAAGCTCTCTGAGACTCATTTTCCTCATTTGTGAACTGAGGGGAGGGGTATGACCTGAGATTCCTTTCCACTTTTAAGATCTGATCCTAAATAATATGTAAGCGATTATTTCCTTACCTGGATTTTTCCAATTCTTGCTCAGACCAAAGTTGAGTTTGAAATAGTAATTGAAATATCTAAAAATTTTCCAAAATTATGTCTTTTTTTTTTTTTTTTGGTGAGGTGGTTGGGGATAAATGACTTGCCCAGGGTCACACAGCTAGTAAGTGTCAAGTGTCTGAGGCCGGATTTGAACTCAGGTCCTCCTGAATCCACTGTCGGTGTTTTATCCACTGTGCCACCTAGCTGCCCCTGTCTCTCTATATTAAACCCACTGTTACCTTTTATCTCTCCTATTTTACATGGTCTCAAAGGTGAATGACATTTCCACTCCCACTTGTACAAGTTCTTAGGATATAATTAATTTCTAAGTAACTAAATCTTCAAAGCATCTACATCTTCTTTCATGAACTTCTTTCTTGTATTAGATTTCAGTTCCCTCTCAACAATATTAATCCTCCTCTTTTTACTTTGAAAGAAAAGTTGGAAGCAAGATGCTTGTTAAATAGTTTTGCCTTTTTATTTCCTAACAAAAGGGACAATGTACCCCACCCATCACCCTCTCACATCTCTGTTCCCCTGTACTTCTGCAAAAGAAAATAAACAAAAAAAGAATCCCTCTTTCTGCAGGATTAGCATTTTTGCCAGCCTCAGCTCATTTTCAGTTTTAAGAATTCCCGATCTGTTCTATTTCAGCTTCCCACCACTCATTTTCTACCATTTTAAGAAAACAGAAATCCTAGAGTTTGGTGGCATGCCACAGTCAATGTAATAAAAGATCTTATGATATCACTGCCCCTGAACAAAGTGCTACAGTTATCTTCAGGATTAAATAGTTTGAATTTTCTCAATTAATTTAGAACTCATTATGTAATATGCTTTATTTTATGGCTACTCACCTTGTACCCAACTGGAAGATCCTGACAATCTTGAGAACAGCCACTAATTTTCTTACTCAAACATTCATTTATATGGCAGTTTCTCTCATCTGAGCCATCACCACAGTCATCCTTATTGTCACAAAGACCTCCACTGGGAATGCATCTACCATTTTTACACATAAAAAATGAACTGTTGCATGACTGTTCTGGAAAAAGAAAAAAAAAACAAATGGAACATAAAGAGCAAGCCATGGCTTTGTATTACAACTATTCATAAAACATATATCACTATAATAACTTATCTGTCACAGTTATAGTAAAATATGTAGGATACTTTCTACTAGATGTTATATTTTTAAGGGACATAACAATCCAAGGACACATCATACTTGTGTGCAGAACACTTCTGATACATTAAATAAGTTTTAACTTGAAAATGGAGACTCCAAATAAAATCTCTATAGCAAAAACCAATGGGAAAATGTTGCTTTGATCTATAATGTAAAGAATGAATTCAAAAACATGAAGCTAGCCTGACATTTCCCTCGAGTCATAGGTCTCTGAGAAATAGTATGTCCTGACAAACTAAGTACCTGAAATAGGTAGATAATCTTGAATTCTTTTCCTTATCTAGAAATATAACATTGAGATTTTTAAGTCAAGGGGAAAGGAGGAAATTTTGGTGACCAATAGCAATTTCAAATATAACTGGGGAAAAAATGTTGGGTTTTGGAGCCATTTGTAACTTTTATGATTCTAGCAGTTGGAATGTTATACATATCAAAAGAAATGACATTTACATGTAAACTAATATTATGGGTAAACTTAGAATATGTGGATGTGTTGTGTTCTTTAAGACCAGCAAAGTGTTCAAGAAGTGACAGATATAGATAAGACATCTACAGAGACACACACATATTTGTGTGTGCCTTAATCATTTTAAATGACATTTTTCACAGAAGTTTGCTGGACTTTTTGCAATAAATACACAACTTCCTCTAGAAAGAATCATATTCTCTTTAGAAGTTATATAATTAATTTTGCTTTGCTTTTAAAAAATAACTGTATATTCATTCCTTCTATGTAACTCATAACTTCTTTCATGGTTCATTGCCTTCAAACAGACACACAGGAAAGCCATTTTGAGATTAAATATACAAATAATTTGGGTTAATAAAGATTTTTAGCCTTGAGCAAGCTAGGTTATTTCCTCTAAACTACCTATTTGCTAAGTTAGACATGCTTAAATTTTTCCTACTAGTACCTGATTGGGACTTCTTATAACTATGCCATATACAGATGTTAATAGCAAATTTACTCTGTGAAAACAAAACTTTTCAAAAACACACGTGGTATAGTCTGAAGAACTTTTGACGGAAAATGCTATCTACTTTCAGTGGGAGAATAAAAACAAGTCTGAGTACAGAATGAAGCATAATTTTTACTTGATTTTTCTTGCTTTTTTGCAACATCGCTAATAGGGAAATATGTTTTGCATGACTTCATATATATAACTGATATTACATGGCTCACCTTCTCAATGAGTGGGGAGGGGCAGGTAGGAGAGATAAAATTCAGAACTCAATTTTTTAAATGATATTTTATAAATAAATAATAAACCTATTTTTTTTAAAAGAAAACACTCAAAAACTATATATGGTATAAATATATTCTGAACCTGCACTTTTGCACTTTGCATTTAATGGCGCTTCATCAGAGTGGTCAGGGCAATCAAAATCTCCATCACACTGCCACTGAGAATTTAAAAGACATCTCCCATCAGCACAGCTGAATTCCTCAGGACTACATTGACGATATCCTAGAGACAAAGCAGTAACAATTTTTAATGCTCCATAGAACAAATATTCATTACAAATATAACCATTCTTTACAGTCAACACTTAATTAACTGTGTGTATTAATTGTGTGTGTTAGGTGAGCTATTGTCTTTTCCCTTCTGGGTTCGGATACTGTATTCTTCAAGCAGGGAAAATGGCTATGAGAGGATATGCCAAAAGCCAGCTGGTAAACCTGCAAAATTTTATTTCCTGTAATATGTTGAACAGGTGATAAGGAGCCAGGGATGTAACCCAATCAGTTGAGAAATACCTAGTTTTCTATTATCTGTGTAAACACATCCCTTCATTGGTGTGGAGAAATTCAATGTGGATGCCATTATACAGGTTTCCAAGATTAATCTTGTTTTCACATAGTGCCATAAATGTGTTACCAACACTGCAAATGCATGTACTGATAAGCAGTTAAAATGATCAGACTCACAAGCTATAATGACTTTTTTTTAACCTCTAAGTAATATTCAAATTGGAGCAACATTGCTACTAACCATGGCAAAATCATTAAGGAAATCACATCCAGGTTTATAGATCCATTAGTATAAACAAGGAAGAAATCTCCTTTTACCAAAAGCAAGCAATTTAGAGCTATTTTTTAGACTCAAAGAGTAAACATTGATTTATTCATTTGTGTGCACATGCAAGAAAGTATATGTGTATATACACATATATTCTTTAAATAAGTCTTGATCAATGTTTGTTTTTAATTTTGTAGGAATATGTATCAATCATATTAGGAAATCTTTTAGATGACAATTGGCTACTGACATTTATTTGGGGAGCTTTGTAAATCTTCATCTTTCTCTATCTAGAATGATGGCATAGCAGGTTAAAATTTTGTTTTAATAAAACTCATAATATTCAACTGAGTTCTGTTCTGGAAAAAGAACTAAAAGGGAATCATAAGATGGTCTAAGCATTAAGCTACCCTACTCATTTTTGAGAGAGTCCCATAAGGCATCAGCTCTATAAGGAGAAGAAATTCCTTTGGCTCATGATAGCATATTCATATCCAACACATTTTAAATTGTATATCCATGTTTCTATTTTCTTACATGTACAATTAGCAATTTATGCTTTAATATCAGTGAGATACAAGATTTTATCTTGAATAATTTTTTACAAAGACATTTGAGAATGAATTTAATGTAGGACAAAGCTATATACACACTATAATTATATAAATGGTTTTAATATATTTTAATATGTAAATATATACATATGCATATAAATATATGTATATTATGCAATCAGTCAAATTAATTATTGAACTTAATGGGATTAGGCAGAATTTCTTCCCTAGGATTTTGGTTGCATTTCCTACACCAGTGAAGACTGCAACCGTTCTCTGCCTCAGTAGATATCTTTCAGAAATTGCTATAGTCAAAGTAAATTAGCACCTGGCAGTCAGCCTTTTGGTAATGAGTGTTTCCCGAGTTAGCTAGTCTGATCCTCTGGGATAACCATAATAGTCCTTTGCTAATATCGTGCTCAAGGCTATACAACTTGCTAGGACCAGGCACAATTTATGTTTTTTTCTCATAATCATAAATATTTTCATGGACATCTCTATTTCACTCTGAAGCATGAGAGTAAGACTTTGGTAGACATTACATGAATAAGCTAAATGAAAATTAAGATTTAGTTGGTGTGGTTCATTTCAGCATATTGAAGAGTCAAAGTAGACCCTTTCTTTTCCCTCCATCATGAGTGGTTTGGTCATGCATGAGCACACATATGCATACATACACAACACACAATTTAGTGATGGAAATCAAACAAGCATTTGCCTTTCATAAGAACAAAGAAAATGGGTTGAGTTTTCTCTAAGAATTTGCTCTTCTCCTAGAACCTAGCTGTACACTGCTATAATAAGATGACATGGATTTTTTTTTTTTTTACTTTGGACCCTTAGTGTTTTGTTTTGTTTGGTTTTGAATCCAGTCCCATCACATCTTTGAAAAGAATCTTTACTTAAATGGAGAGTTTCTTAGCTGGGAACTACAGTTATTTATACTTGCCACATTCCAGTGACTCATCAGATCCATCTCCACAGTCATCATCATGGTCACAAACAAACTGCTTGGGCACACAGACTTTATTATGGCACATGAAAGCATTTTCATCACAAGTGTTATTGGGAGCTGCAAAAAAAAGAATCAGGGGATCAAAATTAGGAAAAAACCTAATAACTCATTATTTACTTTCTGTGTAAAAAAAATCATTTCTCTAAATTATATATGTTATGTACAATCTTTTAATTCATAATTATTTGGGAGAATTTGATTCAATTGACAATGTGTTAAATGAGTGAAAACCCTAGGAAGGGTGAAGGGATAGAAACAACAACAATCAAGGAAATTACTGTTAACATGGGCTCTATATCAAATATGAAATTTTGTCTAGATCAATGTGTGAATGGTACTGCAAAGCCCGTTACAAATGAGGGCCTCTGAGGAAAATGAAGATTAATTCTTTTTCTGCCTAAAACCTCTAAACTTAATGAAGGCTTATGAAACTCAAGTTAATCACTCCACTTCTAACTCAGAGCCTTTTTAAAAAAAAAATTCAGACACCAGTGTCTTATTTGGCATTAACTCTTCCAAGTCCCTGGAGTATCATTTAATATATCACAGTAGAGTTTACAAAATGGGACCCCAGTGGCTCAAAAGAGTTAATTTGCCTCTTAAAGTGTACAATTCACTACAAAGGAATTCTTTAGGGCACCATCTGGCTCCCTGAGTACATGCACGATTAGTTAATATGCAGCCCTCAGTGGCACCATTAACCTTTAAAGCCACATGGATCAGTTTCAAGTTGAGAATAAATGATCCTAGAACAATATCATCACAGCAGCATACATACATGTGATCTCAAGTTGTTCACTTCCTTTCTTTTCTCTACACACATACATACAAACACACATTCCCATACACATGTACACCTGCATACAAGGTATACACCTTCTCTGAAAAATAGTGATGGCCTCAAGTGGATTTGTAAAGACAGGATATAAGAATGAGAATTGGTTTAAATTACTTTAATCCTTTAAGGAAACCATATTCCGTGTACAATTGTTTTTGCTAAGCTGATAAGTCCTACCAGCATCCCTTACATGAACTTGCAACCAATCATTCAAAGATCATTTTAAAAATGCTGATGGATCATGGAAGGAACATTTTTAATATTATAATTAATACAACTATTAAGTAATTCCCTGAAAATTCTCCAAGATGACTGAGGTACAGAAATAAAATACACTGTTGAATTCCTATAAGTGTTGATTGGATCCTCATGGAATCCTTGTGCTATATCGGTTACACCATTTTTAGATGATAAATGACTAAGTCATCTCTAGGAATAGCATGTGTTTAATGATATTCTGATCAGAAGTTATCCAAGATAAGGACAGCTAAAGATAAGAAGTAGCTAAAACAGGTAAAATAAAACCCAATCTTATTTCTCTCCTTTGGGCTTAAAAAGTAATTGAAATTAGCATGGTCCTCCAAAGAAAATGACTTGTTTTTTCATGGATTTCATGGCCCATAATTACTGGGGATGAGGAAATGTGTATAGACAGAGATACATAATGATGGAGAAATACCAATACTGATGAGGTTATTGAAGTAAAATGAAATCTAAAATACAAAAACATTGTTAAAACCAGTGTTATTCATAATTTTTGTGTAAAGAAAGAAAAATTCCAAAGCTCACAACAAAGATTTTTCAGACCAGTGTTATAACACTGCAATAATAATAATGTCCCTTCTGATTATTTGTTATAATACCCATTGATCCAGGAGTAGTGAAATGATACAATAAAGGAAGATAAGCACAGGAAATCTTAGGGTTCTTTTTCACTGAGCAAAATTTAGAACTTACCACAGCCAGCTGTTGAGAGTTCATCACTTCCATTTGGACAATCCCTTTCACCATCACAAAGCCAGTGTTGAGGCACACAAGCATGGGAACCTAAACAGCTAAACATATCAGCTGCACAGGTCACAGCCCCTGAAATGCACAATGGAAATGTCAGAAGAATTTGGGAAATTTAACACAAAATGTATTTTCTGTGGGGAGAAGAAAGCTAAGGTACTAGTAATAATCTGTGTGCATGTTCACATATATCTATATATGTATATGCATACATATATATGTTTATATATGTACTATGTACACATTAAGAAGTATATATGCACATATACCTATATATACACATACATAAATACAAACATACATGTTTCCATTGATGTCACCATTGCCGGTGAACTTATATCATATTAAGAATACTGTACCAAGTGATGAGACATGCTTTTCCTTTAATTTCTTGTTATTATACTTTAAATTTCCCCATGATCTTTTCCCAGACTGGATGGAGAAGTAATTTCAGTAACTCTAATTTTCCTTTTCCCCATCTCAATCTAGATTGTGATCTATACAATGATTGAAATACACAAAAATCTTATGCTAAATTTACTTTTTTTTTTACTTTAAGAATGAAAGAACCATTTATGAAAATTATAAAGATAACATTTAGAAATTATTCAAAATAGCATAAAAGAGAGAAAAAAAGATAGAAAAAAATTATTAATTAAATTGAGACCAGCTTTCTCCTATCACTGAAACTAGGAATCAGTAGGATTTGAGTAGATCTGTGATTTATTTCTTGCTCTGCCCTCCAACTATTATATAGAATTTCCTTCCAATCAGTTGAACTAAAGAAAATGAATACCTACAATGTGAAAATTACTTGATACAGCATACACCTCAGGTATATATATATATTTGCAGGGCAATGAGGGTTAAGTGACTTGCCCAGGGTCACACAGCTAGTAAGTGTCGAGTGTCTGAGGCCAGATTTGAACTCAGGTCCTCCTGAACCCAGGGCTAGTGCTTTATCTACTGTGCTACCTAGCTGCCCCTCAGGTATATTTTTAAAGTCTTAATTAAATACTTCCATTTTGAATTGATTTATCTACTGCATATCAGTATTTATTTATCCAATATGTACTAACAAAAAGAGTTTCATGAGATTTCTTCTGCTTCTTAATCATCCACAGAACTCAAGTAGTTCTTTTTTTTTTTTTTGGTGGGGCAATGAGGGCTAAGTGATTTGCCCAGGGTCACAAAGCCAGTAAATGTCTAGTGTGTGAGGCTAGATTTGAACTTGGGTCCTCCTGAATCAAGGGCTGGTGCTTTATCCACTAGGCCACCTAGCTGCCCCAGAACTCAAATAGTTCTTATGGATTTCACAAAAGCATACAACTCATCTGACATCAAATACTAAATAAGGAAGAAGAAATCTAATGACTCTTTCATATCACAGCCTTTTAAGTACTTCTTTTATTAAAAATCCCTAGTTCTTTCAATCAGTTCCAATATGGAAAAATACTGTGTACCTTCACCATTCTGATTAGCCTTCTGTGAATACTCTTCATCATATAATGATGATACTAATACCAGTAGATAACATTTATATACAACTTTATTCTCACATAAATGATTCCATTTGATCTTCACAGCTCTGTCAGGTAGGTACCATTATTTTCCCTCTTTTAGAAATAAAGAAACTGAGGCTGAGAGAAGTTATATGATTTGTCCAGCATCGCATAGCTAAGAAGTCAGAAATGGAATCTGCACCTGAATCTTCTTGACTCCAAGTCCTCTGCTTATTGTATCTTAATGTCTTATCAATGTCCTTTCTAAAATGTAGCACCTGTTGTATTGGGGGGCGGCTAGGTGGCACAATGGATAAAGCACCGGCCCTGGATTCAGGAGGACCTGAGATCAAATCTGGTCTCAGACACTTGACACTTACTAGCCGTGTGACCCTGGGTAAGTCACTTAACCCTCATTGACCCACAAAAAAAATGTAGCACCTAGAAATGAACACAATTATCTAGATGTGTGTAGCCTGACAAGGAAAGAGGGTAGAGACATCACCTCCCTAAATCTGGACACTGTGTTTCTCAATACAACCCAAGATAAGCTTTTGGGACACACTATATCATGCTACTGACTCATATTGAGATTTCAGTCTGTTCAAAGCTCCATCTACACACATGCACACATATATACAATACACTTCTATACTTCTCAAAAGTACAAAAATACACTTGTATTTTTGAAAGTTGATTTTATTTTGGAACCCAAAAATAAGACTTTATCTTTATCCTTCTTAAATTTTCTTCTATTAGATTTGACCTGAAAATCTAGTCTATGGAGAGGAGACTTTTCTATATTCTGATCCTGTCTTCTAGTGTGTTTGCTACACTCACAGCTTTGTTTCATCTATAAATGGTATATCATGACATCTGGGCCTTTATCCAAATCACTGATTCAAATATGAAATTGTATAATTCTTCCTATGTACCCAAGTACCATGTGAAGAACTGTTAACATCATTTAAGAGGAAGCTGGGAGTTATAGTTTCATAGTTATAAAGATGGAAACAACATCTGTCATCATCTAATACAACTATATCATTTTTGGGGGGATTACCATTTTATTTTATTTTTTTAAATTAATAAAGTATTTTATTTTTTTCCCATTACATGTAAAGATAGTTCTCAACTTTTGTTTATACAAGCTTTCCAATTTCAGATTTTTCTCCCTCCCTCCCTTCCCTTCCCTCTCCCCAAGACAGCAGGTAATTTGATATAGGTTTTATATATATATATATATATATATATATATATATATATATTTATATTTATATTTATATATTTACAGATGAAGAAACTGAGGCCTGGACAAGTTAAATGTCTTGCCCAAGATCATCCAAGTAAATGGCAGAGCTAGAATTTGAACTCAGGTCCTCTTAGGTCAAACTCTTGTCTCTATCCAGTGCACTACAGCCGCCTCTGTTGGATCTTATCATATTCATTCAGAAGAAACATGCTTAAGGTGGAACATTTTAAAAGGAGACTAGGGATCAATTTTCAAAATTTTGTAAAGAAAAGAATGAAAAAGTCCTTCAATAAAATGGAAAGTTCCACATACAATGTTTTTGTCATATATAAAAACCCAGAAAGCTACCAAAAAGACATTAGGACTACTGATCTATCTGTTTTTGCTTTCTCATCACTATAAAATCATTATGAAAATAGTCAATGCACATATCAAGGGTATTCTCAGTCTAAATATGAGAAGGTATCAGGAAGGTTTCCATAGTCATTTTACTACAGATGAACATATTTTTGTGTGTCATGAGTGACTAGGGAGGAGAAAAGACTATAAGATCCTGCTGTGCTTGTTGATTTTAGGGAAAAATTTGATTTGCTACAAGAAAATACAGGCTTAAAAGCTCATTTCAATCAAGATTTCCCTCATGTGTACAACAAAATCATACAAGACTTCCTTACAGGAAAGACTGCAAAGATAACTACTCAATGACCTGCTGAATAGCAACATTTTATGACATAATAAGACATATTTAAAGATATTTCCAGTGTTTTTGATGATGCCCTGGAGGAGATACAGAAAAAAAAAATTCTTAAATGAGGTTCATCAAATACTCCTGTTTATATATGACTTCAGACTAATCTGGTTTACTAGATAATTTCCTCAGTGAAATCCACGATTCTGAAAAAAAAAAAAAGATCCTCCTAACCATCCACACTACAAAAGAATAGTGGATGAAAAAACATACTTCTCAGACTATCACTTGTAGCTGAACAGGCAGAGCATTAAATCAATCAGGACTTGTACCGTGGGCAGGTAAAGCAGGAAATAGATAATGAAATGGGTCAAGAATCGACTAGGAAGGAAATCAAAAATCCTCAGAGCCAGCAAGAACTGAAAAAAGATTACTTTCCCCCCAAATCCCCAAGAAATAGGTAGTTTGACATAATTGAAAGTACGACACAGTTACTTCAATATGATCCAGCCTGAGGAATTCCTCTTCAGTTATGCTGAATTAGATGACATCCAGTGGCAAAACCTGGTTCTAGGACAACTTCCCTGAACCAGTTCCAATTCAACCCAGGGAATGGAGAACCTTCGGGTAATAATCCTTAGGGACAGTTTATCCCAGAGCGAAGTTACCCCAAGCAAAGCATACAATACTCACTACTCTTATACCCTAACCTCCATGGAGCCGGCCCAGACCTGAAGGGTAAGATACTGTGTCATTTGCATCTTGTCACCCCTTTCTCCTCTGGAGTTCTTCCTAGCATAGAAGATGAGATAGCCCAATCACTACTTCTTAATGAAGAGATTTTAGGATTCAATAAATTTCTAGGCTTGACCCAGCTGTGAAGCTGTAATATGTCACTGTGCTAGGAACTTGCCATTTTGTTTTCCTTTTTCAGACCTGAAAATCATTCTCTTGTAGTCAAATAATAATGTTCTTTCAACCCCAAGTGAATAGAAATTCTTTTTCAAGATAGATCATATTGAAGAAATTATTCCCATGCTTTTAATTATTCCAAAATGTTCACTGTTGCTAAAGCCTCACTTTTTTAAAAATTTTTTTATTTTTAGTAAGGCAGTTGGGGTTAAGTGACTTGCCCACGGTCACACAGCTAGTTAGCGATAAGTGTCTGA
The DNA here is from genome assembly GCF_019393635.1 of Dromiciops gliroides. Taxonomy (NCBI): domain Eukaryota; kingdom Metazoa; phylum Chordata; class Mammalia; order Microbiotheria; family Microbiotheriidae; genus Dromiciops; species Dromiciops gliroides. The sequence goes on along the minus strand of NC_057863.1, from coordinate 371,023,147 downwards.
GGCCGGATTTGAACTCAGGTACTCCTGACTCCAGGGCCAGTGCTCTATCCACTGCGCCATCTAGCTGCCCCTAAAGCCTCACTTTTAAACAATATTCTCCCAGAATTCTATGTAACTATAAATTTTGGAACATTGTCATTTCAGAATAATTAAAGCCATCAATTATTTAAGGGACAACAGAAAGAATCATAGAGATTTCAAACCAACTGTATTATGGTACCATCAAAAAATTACACATGAGAAAGACATAAAACACATCAAGGACACGGATAAACATATAGGCTGGTCACATAGTGAGAATAAAAAAACTAGGATGAGGAGGTATAGGGGGTTGCAATCTTTTTAGCTAGAGAGAATACTTGTGCTGATAAAACCATGGGTGGGCAAAGTGAAAGAAAGAAAGAAATCTAAGTAAATTCATTTAGCAGGTTTGTGTGGTAGGGGGAAAATGCCTTAGAGTAACAAAATCCTGGGTTTGAATCTGTTACTTAAGACCTCTTTGATGTTGGGCAAAATCACTTTTATTTTTTTTTTTTAGGCCCCAGTCACTCCTTTATAAAATTATATGATTGGACTACATTATATCTAATGGCCATTCCAACTCTAAATTCTTGATTTAAATCTTTTAATTATGGCAAATGGGCTAATTTAAGTTTAAAATGTGCAAATATATGTCTTTTTTTTAAAGACACGTTTGTATCTTCAATCCTATTTCCTCCACTTCTAAATGTCAGATGCTAAGTTATTTCCTTACTCCTCCTCAAAATAATTAAACAATATTGATATTATAGCTTACCACAGATTGAATCACTTTCATCTAATCCATCTCCACAGTCATCTTCCCCATCACAAATCCATTGCTTAGAGATACATTTTTGTGAAGAGCAAGGAAACTGGTTCCAAGAGCAAGAGGAATCTAGAAGACATCAATCACTCCTTGAAAACTATTTTTAAAAAATAAATCTGGAGTCAGTCACTTATTAGCTGTGCGATCCTGGGCAAGTCATTTAACTTCTATCTGTCTCAGTAGCTCAGTTATAATATGTGTATTGTACTATACCCATCTCATAGGGTTTTAATGAGGATGAAATGAGATAATATTTATAAAGTATTTAGCACATTACCTGGCACATAATACTTAAAATAATACTCATTTCCTTCCTTCATTAATTTATTTCTATCAATATCTCTATGGGATTTTCCCAGTTTTTTCCTTTAATAACTTAAAATGCTATGCCAATTGTTATAGATATAGTTAACTAGTTTTAAAACAATTTTTATCATGACATTAAACATAATGCATTTTTCCTATTTATCTCTGACATCAATGAGATAAACCATCCAACCACAAAGACTCTGCCTTCCACTACTAGCAATGCTATTCTTCCATTGTGAATTGCAATAAAGTGTTGTTAATGGTACTTTTTCAGTTGCTTTTCATCTCAACTCTCTTGCATTACATGCCATTCCCTCTCACTTAATACTCCCCTTTCCATTACCCTGTCCAATCCCAAATTCCTTGAGTTTATTTTTACAGCTATTTTCTTTTCCCTTTGTTTTGCTTTTCTCTTTCTTGGCTCAGAAGAAAGGATTTTCAAAATCCTCCCTGTCTTCCAATTCTTGTCTATTCTATTAATTTCAATGACATCAATTTGTAATACCCCTTTTACTAATTTGCTTTTTTAAATTCAACTATCTTTATTATCTCTTCTCCCTTCTCAATGTTAGGTCTTGAAAGGTTAATTCTCAAAAGAAGTTCACAGATGTGGTTTTGTTATCTAAGTCCCAAGGGCCAGGTTCTTTCATTGTCCTCTCCTTGATCCATTTTCTCTTTTAATGACCTACCATTCTCCCTTTTAACCTAACATCCAAGGGTAACCTGCTCAGAGTCATGCATCTCTGAAGTTCCAACAACTTCATCCTCCACAATGGGAGTTAATACCAAGGAACATGACCTTGGCTTTGAAAAGCACAAGCTCTGGAATGTCCTACCTAGCAAGAAAAAAAAAACCCTTTAATGTGCATCTAATAATTGAAGAAAGAAATGGCAAATTACTCCAGTATCTTTGCCAAAAAAAAAAAAAACCCAGATGGTCCCAAAGAGTTGGAGATGGCTGATCAGCAACAACAACAATTATGGACTTTATTTCTGTTATCTGAGGAATAATAGCCTTAGCTAAAATCAGAGGGACTTGCCACCAGGGTGGGAATAAAATATTAAATTTTCAAGGCATGTATATTCTCAGAAAAAATTATCAAGGTATAATATGATTGTGATCTGCACCAGTGGCACAACTACCCACACCAACAAAATTATAGATCCTTTGAGTGCTTAAATATTGATCTTGATAAATGAAATAATGAACTGGTAAACCCTTGTGAAGACCTGACACATAAACCTAAGCTGTCTCCACTATACATCTACAACTACTGAAAAATGTAGCTGAAAATGAGTAAGGCTAAAACTTAATCACAGATACACAAATAAATAAAAAGATATAACAATTTAATGGCTCTCTTTCAGGAATTATGAATCTACATAATCTATTTTTAAAGTTCTCTTTTAGTCTTGTTGGGAACTTGGCTATAATATAAAGATATATAGCTTCTTAATCAAACAGACTATACCTTCACATTTCATGATGACATTTACTTTTAAGCGAGTTTGACATTTCATAAAAAAAATCCATTTTTAATCATTTTCTACTACTTTCTACAGAGGCTACTTTATTTCTTCTAAAAAATTCAAAGGTATTGAATACATGTTTTCCTACTAGTAGAAAATGCTTCATTTATTTCCCTAGATTTCATAAAGTCCAGGATTTTATGTGATGGGGAAAATAACCTAGTTTATGACTGTATTTTTTCTATATATAATCACCCAACAACAACAGCAACAACAAATAACAAACTTGATACAAATAAATTGTGGCTTGGGTGGGGGGGAAGTGCTCACCACAATGGAATTCATCAACTCCATCTTCACAGTCTTTCTGTCCATCACATATCCAAGTGTTCAAAATACATCTTCCACTAGGACAACCAAAATAATTCTCTTCACATTTGGGTTTGCTTTGAACTGTGGTAAAATACAGAATGCAGTATCAAATTAAATCATTTAAAACCAACTGTATTCTCAATGTCAGAGGATAACTAAGTATTACTTATTACTTATCTTTTGTATTTGGGGTTTGGGTGTAGGGAATGGGAAAGGCTGTGTTAGAGTAATCAAAAGTAAGTGAAGCAAAAGAAAATCAAATTATTGTCTCTAGGGTCACAGATTGAAAGAGTTGACTTCTTTTATGCCCTTTTATATGGCAAGAAAAAATGTTTTTAAGAGCCAATGAATGGTTTGGGGAGTGAAACTTTATACTACTGACAACTGTTTATTCCACTAATTGACATCCTGAATTTTTAGACTATGGCTGAAGTATTTA